>NW_025062889.1:2740000-3425000 GCF_018153295.1 Drosophila grimshawi
CTTTTTCTTGCGACTCCCACGCGCAATAAGCGAACCGAAGGTGTTAAATGAAGCTCATTATTTCTTAAATCTAGATAAGCAGGCTGCAAGGTGTAATACTATCACATTCTGTACGCCTCCCACCTATATTGCCTAATAGATAAGATCTATTACATTTTTATAGTATTTCTATCGCATTTCTATTTCTCCCTTTTTACACTTCAATCCCCCGCTATACACCTTCTACAACAGATAGATCCAACAGGTCCACGTGCATGAATCTCTCCAATAACAAAACATTCCTCATCCTACTTTCTTACTATCTTCCTTATAACTTTTATGTAACCTCCATCTATCTGTCCTCTAACTACTTTCTATCCTATGTCTATCTTACTGAATTCCCCATTCTATCATCCTGCTACCGCCTATCAATCACCCACTTATCACTAATCTTTCCCAAATTCTGTCTCCCTTCCCTCCATCGCACTTACCTCCTCGATAGCCTCAGTTAGGGGTTTGCCAGCAGCTTGAGCCTCAGCAATCGGCAGAATGAGTTCGCTGCTGTTCTCCAAGGTGCTCAGACTGAGTCCATTTGTTGCGCTATTCCCGCTGCTGGTGCTGCTGCTCGCATTTGTGATGTTATTCGTTGTATTGTTGTTGCTGTTGCTGATGCTGCTGCTATTGTTGGTGCTGTTGTTGTTATTGTTTTGATTTGAGCTATTATCACCAATATAACCAATGGCCAATGGTGGCGAGCAGGCTGTGTTATTTGTAGCATTCGAGTTGTCCGATGAGCTGGATATGGTGCGATCCTTAATAAAATAGCCATCGGGGCGTACGAGTATTTGTTTGGTGCCAATGATCTAAGCGAAAGAAAGAAAAATTTCATTAAAATGTGCAAAGGTAGATTCTTAAAATATAAGACTAGGGAATTTTTAATGGGAGTTGAGACTTAGTGACACAGCTGTCAAACTTTTTGCAAGTGAATCAAAAAAAATAAGAGAGAAAGTCCGAGAAATATGGTCTGTCAAAAATGCTGCCCACTTAAGCGAGATAAGCGCGAGTTATTGAAGTGGGGGGAGTGGTTGATATTTTCGCATCATAAAAACTAAAAATAAACAATCAAGAAACATGAATATCAGTTGCAAAAATTATCTGTAGATAGTGAAACTGTCGACACTCTCGCCAAGATTGATTCACGCATTATAATCAAGGTGCAAGAGCAACTGAGCAATTGTTTTGCATATATTATTGGAACTGGACGCCGCTCCACATTGCTTCGAAGCCTATGGGGGGCGCTATAGTGCTTGCGTCAGCGGATATTTGTGTGATCGGAATTGGAATTGAGAATCGGGAATTGTGTATCGGGGCAACTCTGACAATTGGAAATTAGAAATGGAGAATATCGACTGCAGGTAGCACTCGGGTCTGGTATGCAAAATACATACATATATATGAGGGGCAAAACAAAAAAAAAAAACAAGAAGCAAAAACTAAACATGTAGTAAACTGTTTTTGGAATTTCGAATTACTGATTTCTGACTTCTGATGCCATCGATTTGCATAGCTTTTGAATATATATAACCAGACGACAATGCATTGCCGACCGACTATACGGACTAATGGGCAATATACACACGGATTCCGCAAGCAAATACTGTATGAAATATTTATGAGACGCCTGATGTTAAATTCAACAGAAAACAAAAAGAAAAAACAGAATTTCCGAATGAAAGGAAAGAAACAACAAAATTTCTTCACACTCTCTCGACACACACACACACACATAAGCACACACAGATACACACACAAGTACATAGAGGCAGAGAGTCGGGGCTAGGAGCTGGGGGTCAAGCCATGTGCTAATTATGCGCAACGACCCAAAAACAAAATCATCCATAATGCCAAACCGAGCGAGACAGAATTAGAGGGACAGAACGAGGGAGAGAGAGATAGAGAGAGCGAAGACATTCTGTCGTCCGCCGTAAATTAAAAAAACATTCACTATCATGGAAAATTTATAGCACGTCGTATTGACCCATTGAAATAATAATAAAAAACCGGAATACCAGCGGCTAATAGACTAAATCGCTAGTTAAAAAAGCCGCGTTTCTAGATCAATGAAAACGTGCCAGGCGAGCCAGTTCTGTGTTTGCCAAGAACCCCACAGACACACATAAATACTCAGACACACCCCTCACCTCCGGCTGCGTCCAAGTGAAAACTCAATGAAATTCACTGAATGTCAATGCAGATGTCTTGACCTGGCCTAGAAGTCGCCTTTAGATTAAACTTAGCTTAAGCCAAGACTTACGATTTAAGCACAAAAGTTGCTCTCTTTGTTGTTTCAACTACACACACACACACACACACAAACAAAAATGTTAATTAACTATAATTGTTGGCATACGATTCATAACTGGCCTGTAATTAACAAGCCAATTATTGTTGCAGTACGTGTGTGTTGTCTATCTGTCAATTCAAAGCAATTTTGCTGTTGCAAGAAATCTATAACACTTGGCTTATTAACTGGCTAAAAAAGAAAGATATTGAGAGAGAGCGAGAGAGTGGGCCAGATTTATTTTTGTATTTATGCGGAAGGAAAAAGGAAACTCTTGACAGATTTTTATGGATTTGGCTTTTACACTTTTCCTTAGAAAGCAAACAATTTGGAGCTGTCAATATATCTGTCCAAAACGGGTTCAGTAAATTGGACAACAATTTAAGCAAATTTAACTAATGACACCAAAGTCAAAGACGAGCTGAGTATGAATTTCTACATGATCTCACCCTAAAGCAATTTACCTTCTAAAAATAAATAAATTGCTGGAAATAGTTAAATGTCTATTAACTAATAAAACTAAGCAGATAAAATATAAATATTTCAAGAATATTTTAATAAATACAGAATAGCTTATTGCGGGGAAGTACAAAATCGCGTTGATAATGCATACAAAAAAAAAAGAAGAAATTGGGAGATTATTATTATGTTGATTTACAGCATAATAAACTATTGACTGAACTGGTGGCTGGATAGTTTAGGAATATTTCAAAAAGTTACTAGTTTAGGTAGCGTGAATGTGGTTTCGAAATAACTAACAGTTCATTGTAGATTAAATGAATATTAGAGAAGATACTTGAAGATTGGTAAGACTTTTTTATAGCAGGAAAGAAATTCGAATATAGGTGAAGAAATAATAAGTAAAAGAGATACTTAATATAACTATGACTTTTCTTTAAGATATATTTAAAAAAGGAAACTTGAAGATAGTTACGACTTTCTTACAGCTAATTTTGATTATAGAGTTGATGGTAAGAATTTTCTACAGCAACGATGGAATATAGAAAAGATACTTGAGGAAAGCTAAGACACCTTTCCCAGGAAAGATTTCCATTTTAGATAGAAAATACTTAAAAATTGGTAACAGTTTTCTCCAATAATGATAGTTTATAGAGAAGATAATTAAATTAAATTGTAGAGACGATACTTGAAGAAAGTTAAGTCTTCTCCACCAAGAATAGCTAATAGAGAAGATATTTAAAGATAGGAGAGAAAGAAATCTGATTATGTTGTGCTGAAATATTGACCAGATTATAGTGAATTAATTAATTAGGTGAATAGACTAAGAATATATAATAAATAATAGTATAAGCCGTTAGGAAAGAAATCACTTTATTTACTATTCAATCTGATAAAGAATGGACTATGGACAAACTGTATTTAAGATTTCCCTGTACGGAAGTGTGCAAGACTGTCAAATAAAAGAAATGCCATGCAACCACAATAAGATTGACAAATAAGACTGACAAATAAAAACCTTATAAATCATTGGGTCAGCATTACAATTAGTTCATGGTTGCCCCGTTATAAATAAATTAATCAAAGTTTCTGCACTTTCATGTGGACTCATCATTTTAGTAGCTTATGAATGCGATAAGGAAGTCGCAACGATTGTGTACAGATAGAGATATATAGTAATTACGTATATAATAGTACAACGAAATTTGAATTCTAATCATCGAATGTGCTGCCAAAAAAAGTGGGGTTTGCGCTCCATTTGGCAGTTTAATTGCAATCGAAATCTAGAAATTATATATTAAAAATAGTCATGTCAATGCCAGATAGACAAATAGACACACAGACAGACAGATGGGCAGACGAACAGACGGGCAGACAGATAGACAGACACAAAGCCCAATTATTATATATCCAAAGTTTTTGGGCATTGGCTATGCGTCAGCAGCTAAGCAAAATGAAACACAAACAACTCTTTTCCAGCCACTAAACACTCGCACACTCGACTCGGTGTGTGTTCTGTGTGTGTATGTGTGTGAGTGTGTTTGTGTGTGTGTGTTACTGTTGCAATTTGAAAGTGTTTCAGTTATGGTCAGCAATTCTTTACACTTTATAGCTATTTCATAACTCATTAAAATTAAAACTAAAACTCGGTGGCCAGTTAAGCGCCGTTTTGATGACGATGACGGTGCCGTTGCGACTCAGTGCTTTCAACAATACCCTGTACTTATCAAAAAATAAATTGAGTTGTGTGAAAATAATCTATGGACTGAAATAAAGATTTTTATCTGCACAAGATTCAACAGGTGAATCTATAAATAATGTTCAATTATTTATTAACTATTCCACAATCCATCTACATTAATTCATGGATTTTTTGAGTATTTAAATTTGTTATTTCAGCATAATAGCAGTAAATTGATATATTAAACTAAGAAAAAGTGATATCCTTTTTTCTAAATTTTTAAAAACCAAATAAAAAATGTAATTTCTTAATTTTGAACCATAATATTTGTTACTCACATATTTCAATAGGTCCTACATCAATTCAGACAATTTCAACTGTCCTAAAAACTGCAGAAAATTCCATAAATTATCTAAATACATTCTCATTCCATAATGGATATTCACAGGTCGAACATAATAAAACAAAATTCCACTTTTTGCATGAGTGGATTTTTGTTCAAAGATTTAAACCGTTAAAGGGCTACAAATTACACAAATGATAAATGGGCTTTTGAATGGCAATTAAGTTCAGTCCTCAAGAATACATTTATATATATATATATATATATATATATATATATATTTATACTTGAATTAATTATTTTTTTTTTTGTGAAAAACAATACGACAGACATGTTTATGGAAAGTTTATTAGCATTCTTTCCTAGCTGTTTCGATGCTCAGACAACTTTCTTCTGCTTATCAGCCATAAATTTTAATTGACCCGACATATTATGCTACACAAAACTCGAAAAAAAGTTCACATAAGTCGATTGCTTTTGCAAAAAAAAAAAAAAAATGACAAAAAATACATACAAAAATATATATATATATTAAATATATGATATGTTTAAAAATTTTGCAAACACTTATATAATGGGGTTGCTATTGCATACGCGTTGAGTTTAGGATGATAAACTCCGACAAAAAAAAAACAAAAACAAAAAAATCCCAAAAAACACCTGCCAGCCAGGCTTAAAGATGATCAATTTCGAAAGCCACAGCCAGCACAGCGATGAAAAGGCCCTCAAACTTGTTTGACCCATGCGAACCTGTCGACATGGTCTAAAAGCCAAAAACCAAAGCATTTTAATGAAATCTAATGAACTCTGTCTGTTTCTGTCGAGCTGCTTTCCCAACACATTGACGGGGACTCACCGACGAGATTAACATAATAACGGATGTAGTGCCAAATATGGTTGAAACCTTATGATTTTGCGAAAGTTAAACAGAAATTTAAATTTGAATTCGCTTTGCCCAGCTACTACCATTTAGAAAATTAATCACTATTTGGCCAAAGCATGGCTTATAATCATGGAACAATCCAATCCCAAAAGACCCTGACGACTCTGACTCCCTCCCGCTGTGTGTATGCGAGACCCTGAGAGCCCTGAGAGTCTCGATCCATTAAAAAGCACTTAATGTCATAACCTACATCGAGAATAGAGATGCACTCAAAACTAAAAACTAAAAATGGTGCTGCGTGCGAAATTCAACATAGAACTCAAAGATCTGTCAGGCAGGCACACATTAGCTTAAATGCTTGTTAATATGACTTCTAAATACATATATATGCATGTATATAATGCCTCGTGATTTTCTTCGTCTGGCAATAACAAGCAGCTGCATATAGAGAGTCAAATAAAGTCGTGTATATATTGAGATATATAGACTCGTTTAAGACTCGGCACGGGATCAACGTAACGATGAGCCAAACACGCAGCTCCCAAACTGTATACAGATCCCCCAGAGTGGTGTATACAGAGGGAGGTGGGGGAGGGCAAAGAGACAACGCAACGCTTAACAAGGCAACAAAATTTTTGTCAAGCAGTTGGCAAATAATATTGCGTATATTGAAATTATTGCCCAGACAATATACATGCAATAATATACCAACACTCAAACTCAAACTGAGACTTCGACTTGGATTGTTTTTTGCATGCAAATAGAAATATAAAATAAACGTTGCAAATTGTCAAATGGAAAATCATTGGAAAAATATTGTGCAAATGACAAAGTTAAAGCTGTCGAGCTTAAGAAAAACACGTGAATTGATTATAAAGCCTTACCTTTTTCTTATATCTCATTTGAATAGTTATTAAGATTATTGCGAAAATTTTATGAGTATATAGAGTTTGAAAAACTTTATGTATGATTTATGTAAGGCTTTGTTCAATAAACAATTTGTCGTTTATATAGCTAATAAAAGTCTAAAACTCAAAACTCATAAATTGGAAACTTGTAATTTGAGTATTTATAGAATTTGCCTTCTCAAACGTAAATAGGGAAATAAGCCGCTCGTAAAAATAATAATGCTTTGATTGGCAAACATGAATAATCAATTATAAAACGGTTTGTGCAAAGCAATTTGACAATTATTACTGTAATCGCACTTATAACATATACTTATTGGAAATACGTTGCTTTTGCATAAGCAAATGCTCAATGTGATATGATAAAATAAGAAAAACTAGTAGAAAGTCAATGAAAAATAGCTAGAAACAAGTAGAGTTTATGCAGGAATTCTAAGCAAACATTCTAAAAATATTTCCAAACAGCTCCACTTAAAAAACTTTTGCGTATTTAAAAAAATCCGTACGTCATTACAAATAAGATAACTTCAAGCTGAGGATTACTTGGAAAATTTTAGCTTTTAGAAAAGTAAACACACGTGTCTATATATAAGTCTTTATACTTATATCAAAACACATATTTGAAGGGATTTCGCAATACCATTTAGACATACATACTTACTTGCATATACGACGACGCTAAAGTCATTTTCAAACAATTAGTGTCAATCGCTTGGCAAACTAAAAATATGCAAATACTAAACAGTATGGGCTCAACTTTTATTTAGATAGTCACCGGATAAAGGTGCACGCCTCCCTTTTGACCGCTGGCCAACCCCCCGCTGTCCCCTCTCCACTTTCGCCATTTATTGAAAGACCAATGAAAAGCCAAGCATTGGCAATCATTAACCAACTCAAGCTTTGCATACTCCTCTTTTCTTTTGTCAGTCAAATATATTAACTTGGCACACAGCTTATTTTTGAATAATTAATTAATGTTAATGCTAATCAGTTATTGTGTTTTATGCCTATTGACAAACAAAATAAGCAGCAAATGCTTGAAGTTGACAATTGTTTATGCCTTATTATAGGGTATTTTCATGTCCGGCAGCGTCTACAAAGCACTTGTTTAATTTTAAACGAATCAAAGTCGAGCTTGTTGTTGTTATCGTTATTGTTGTAGCATAATCAACGCCGCACAGTTGAAAGTGCAGCTTATACAACAACCACACTATATGGATGTGTATATGTGTGTGTATCTGTGTGCTTATGTGTCTCTGTGTGTGTAATTAATTAAGCGCAGACAGCGCAAACGTTTGAACAAAATGGCGTCACTCAGTAGGCGGAGCTTATGATCTATCCCAACTCCCCGCTCTCCCTTCCACAACCTTTGCCGCTTTCTTAGCGTGTGTGGTCGCCCGTGTGGCAACTTCAGTTACTTATTTGTAGGCTCATAACTCACCTGTCCCGTTGCAACTTCGAGCAGAACGTAGACCAGCAGAATGATTTCCTTCTCATCGGAGCCAAGGCCGGGCCCATTCTGGCCACAGGTGGCTATATAGAGAGAGACAATATGCTCGGGTACCTGCATCTTGTTGATATTGATGTTTGATCTCTCACTAAGTTTATCTCTATCTCTCTCTCTCTCTAGCGGGAGTACCGTTAGATGAATATATAGATATATATATAGCTTGCAAGTGGGCGAGAGAGAGCGCTTTGTTGCTGCTTTCTATTTGCTATCAATTCCAGTTGCGGAGCGACTGCATTCTCTGCTTATTAATATAATTCACCCATTGGTTATGTCTGCAAAGAAAGCAAAAAAAAAGAAGTGTTATGAATTAAAAGTGTGAGCGACAGGGGCTTAAACGGGGCTTATATCAGATTTTAACCTTTAAGAAAAAAAAGAAAATACATATGAATAAAATGCATTCAAGGAAAAAGTGTCAAGCAATGCAAATTGGCAGCACACGCAACGCATTTTGCACTTCAGTTGCCAATTGGCAAAAATGTATTGCCAATTTGTTGCGTTGAATGCTGTCAAAAAGTCTGATGCTACAAAATGCAGTGTTGCCAATTTGCAGGCGCTTGCAGCGTTGCCAGTTTTCAGTTTGCCGCCGACTTGCACGAGATTTTAGTGGAGGTACAAGTGACTACTAAAAGTTAAAAAAAAATAAATAAACAAAAGCAAACACTCCAAGCATACCCAAAGAGGTCAAATTGAAATTATTAACCTGCACGACGATTTGAAATTAAATTTTGCTCGCATTAAGCAAAAAGGCGAATGGGCGACAAGCGAACAGAAAAATTAAAGTGCAATTTTATGAGCATTTTTAATGTGAAAATTTGTGCTTTTAATGAAAGAAAGCAAAAGCAAGCCAGCACCAGACTGGCTGGCTGACTGACTGACAGGCTGACGAACTGACGAACTGAATGACGTACAACTGCAAAGTGGCAAAGGTCGCCGGCGCGCATGGGTTAATCGGGGTGCACAGGCGCACAGATCGCAGTCACGTATTTTTCGTGTTCGCCTTTATTATACCATTTTTTATTTTATTTTTTGTTTTGTTGTAATTAAAATTTAAAATAATGCATTAAAGAAACAAACGACAAAAACAAAAAAACGCTTTTGTAATTAAGACGCGATTTTTAAACAGTTTTGCGACAGTTTCTCAACTCTTCAAGTTTTTTTTTTTTGCTTGGTTTTATGCGTCTTTTGAGTTAATAACTCATGTACAAAAAACCGAAGCTCTTCTTCTTCTGGCCGCATGTTTCCACTTGGCATACGCTGGAAATGGTCAATGTTTCTTTTTTTGTTTTTTTCTTTTTTTAGCAACTTAACATGTGGTAATGTTAATGTGTGTTGTGTGTGTTTGCTCTTGTGCAATTTATGGCGAGCATACCTTTTTTCTACTTTCGCTCTCTCTTTCTCACTATCTATCTTTATCTCTTAAGCTGTTGCCGTTAGGCGATGGTGTGAAAATGTGCATATTCCCAGCAGCAGAACTTGAAAGAACTTTGTTCAATTCTTCAATTCCACGAAACGGTTTTCCAGTGCCGAGCAAATCTGCTTCTTGATCTTTGGGGTTAGACATACGGAAATTAGATATACGCGCGCTAATGATAATATTGTCTTTATGCTAGGAAATGATAAAGGTTAAGTGTTGAGAATTGCTGTTGTTGTTGTCGTTTTTTTTAATAGACTATATTTTTATCTAATCGTTGTGTGAATAAATGTGTAATGATGCCGAGTAGACGTTGGAAAATAATTGTAAACCATATTAATGGGTTTAGATAGAACAGGATTTTCTAGCTTGCTGATAGATAAACAATTTGAAGAGGTTTCAAGTGTTTAATGTTAACATTTTTGTATCACTTTGCTGTTTGTTATTGATATCAGTTGAATATTCAATTTAAAAAAGGCCCTTAAGCACACTTTTATTTATGGAAACTTGAAATATTTGCAAAAGACTATGCTTCTCTCCATTGTTACGATTGTAAATTTATGGCTCATAAATTGTGGGCTTATTCGAGAAACGTGAGTAAATATTTATGAGCGCTTTTAGAAGAGCTAATGACTTAATTAGTTTTTGATATAAAAATAATGATACATAACGACTAAAAACAATCATAGCGCGCATTAAGTTAAGTTAATTTGCTTAGTAAATCTGAAAAAAAAATGAAATAACCCGCTAGCTGTGTAACATTCATAATTGTTGTTGTTATAGTTGTTGCTCCAAATGAATTTCCCTTTCGTTACACACACACTTGAAAACTCACTGAGGCCTGACCGGACGGACGGACGAGCGGACACTGAAGGCCTAGGTCCAGTAAAAAGAGCGTTATGAAGTGGTTTTCACTGAATGGAAAAGCGTTTGCTGAAGGTGACGACGCATTACGCCGTGACAAACAACAACAACACACACATAATAAATCTTATTTGAAGTCCATGTTGCTTTGCTCATTAATGAATAACGGATCAGTGCGGCCTCTTTTTTAGGCTAATTAGAACTGGGAAGAAAGTAGCCAGCCATAGTAGCAACAACATTAAAAAAAACTTCATTAAAACAAAAATTGAACTGTATTTGGTGAAAGACAATCAACAACGGAAGCTCGCCAAAGTTTCTCTGAAACTATGCCAGGACTTGGTTGATTCAATGCAAATTCGTCAATAAAAATAACGCAACTAAATACAAACTTTATAAAAATAACCTTGACTTTAGCAAACAACTATATATATAAAAAAAAGATTTTATTCACATCTAATTTCTATAATTTGAAAAGTGGTGTTATTATTTTGTTCGTTCATTTTCCTTATTTTTCAAACCATTTTTTTCAATTTGTTGAAAACGGTGAATAGTATTATGATCTTCTAGTTCGTTAAACTTACAAATGTAATAAAAACATTATTTTGTATTATAATTTTTTTACAACTATACATTTGTTAAATATATCGCTGCAAATGCAATGTTCAACAAGCAGTAAATAACATCAGTATTTTACTATTTTTGTTATTAATTAAATGCGTTGCGCAATGCGTTTGGATTGAAGTGTGTTCCAAGCCAAAAGTGGCTGGAATTGGAATCGAAATTGGAATTGAAATGGGAATTGGCGTGTGCCGTTATTGCTGTTGTTGTTGTTTTGCCAACAGGAAACTTATGATTGCATGCGAGAGAAATGCCAATTGCCAAAGTTATGCAGCTGATCTACCTCTCTCTCTCTCTCTCTCTCTCTCTCTCTCTAGCTCTATCTCACTCACATTCACTCTCTCTCTCTCTCTCTGTCTCGCTTGCGCAAGCAACAAGTGCAAGCAGCAATTGTTTTGGTCGTTTTTGTTGTTATTGTGATTCTCTGCTTGCAAACGCGCTGTCAAAAAAGTTAGCATTAAAAGCACACAAGAAACACAACACAAATAACAGCAAGAAATCAAGTCAACTCACAGCGCAGCAGCAGTTAACTTTGTAGTTTTGGCAGCGCAGTCAACGTCGTCAAGCTGCTGCTTCAGCTACTGCGCTGTTGGTGTAACTGTAAATATGTTTTCACTTTGTAATGTTTGCGCATCTGCTTTTTAGCTTGTACCGTCTTCAGGCTCTCCTGCTGACTACTCACTATTATTATTATTATTGTTATTTTTGTTGTTGTTCATTCACTCGTTCATTCACACTGCAAGCACACACACACACACACATGCATAAATACATATATTTATGTGCGCTTGCTTGTGTGTCACATTCGACAAATAGTAAAACTTACAGCTTAAAGCTTTTTACACAGTTATTCTTTAGCAACAGGTTAATGTAGGTTTTTTTTGATCCTGCTCTTTTTTTCTCCTTCCTTTGAGCATTTACTGTTTTTCTTTTTTTGCTTTTGTATTTTTAGCTTAACACTTTGCACTTGATTTGTTATTGTTGTTGTTGCTTATTATTGTTTTGGCTTATTTTCACAAGTTTTTTATTGCACTTTCTTTTCTTTTCACACACATAGACATACACATACAAGCGCAGTTTCGTACTTGCTTATGTTGTTGTTGTTGTAAAGCTTCTGTGTACTTCAGCTTCTTCTTCTTCTGCTTGTTATATTCTGCTAGTCACACTGACTACTAAACTAATGTGTGTGTGAGCCTTTGCACACACCACTACGACAACGACGACGACGCCGCGATCTTAATACCAACACGTACGTAAACGGACAGCAACGACGCCGACGTCAGCGTCAGCGTCAACGTCGACGCATACAACACATGCAAACAAAAAACAAGTCACTTTTTTTTCTTGTCGTTTTCTTTGCTGCGACTGCTGCTTCTTCTTGTGTCTTTTTTTTAACTGTTGTTTTTGTTTTCTTTCTAGTTTTGGACTAAAAGGTGTGTGCGTATGTGTGTGTGTTAGTGTATTAAGTTGTCTTTTTTTTTGGTTTTTTGCTGCTCGAGCGACAATCGCGTGCGTCTGTCTCCAGGTTAAAACAGCAACTGATCAACGTCGTTGGCCACAGCCAGCCACGAAGGTAAGTGAGCTGCTCTTGCCTGCAGGTGTGTGTGTGTGTTTGTAACCATACGTGAATATGTATGTGTGTGTGTGTATGTAAACCTTTGCTGAGAGTGTGGAAGAGTGGCGCGATTGCGAGAGAGAGAGAGAGCGCGTATTCGTTGGCAGAGCTCAGGTGTATGGGCCACTTAACTGCTGCTGGCTGAATGCCTATGCCAAACAAGATTCCAGCACGCAAACGCACAACAACAATGAGACTTAATAGCCGCTATATATAAATATACACACACGGACATACACACATATCTATATATATATATATATATATATATATATATATGTATATACGTATATATATATATATATATATATATAGACGTATATGTGTATAAAGCTTAAGCTAGTTTTGTTTTGTATGTTTGCCAATAGGCTGGTCTGTCGCACAGTTGGTTGGCAACTCGGCTGCGCCTTTGTGTATGCAGCATGGACCCAAAATAAACTTATATAAAACTATAAACAAAACTTCGTTTAGCAATGAATGAAAGTACAGTTAAGACTCGTAAAACAAAACTGTTCAAAAAAATAATAATAATACTGAAATTAAGCTTTATATAACTAAGCAATTTTATATCTTTTTATATATAATTTATATTTGTATACCTAAAAAATATTGACTTGACTTCAAAATCACCTGCGATGCCACTTTGCGGGCGTTCACTGTATTAAAATCAAAATCTTAAGCAACAACAGTTAAACGGCACACACACACACGCACACACATACACATACATACGGTCAACAATCAGTGTTGTAGTCAAAGCAAACTTGCAAAGGGGGCGCCCTCTAGCTTTATTGCAATGTTCCCACGCTGCCGCACACTACGACAACAACAACAGCAGAAGAAGACAATTACGCTCGCTCAGCCATGACTCGCTCTCCTTAACGTTTGCTCTCTCGTAACTACTCTCAGGAACTGCTCTCACTCTCGCTCTCTCTCTACCTGCGCAAGCCGCTCACGCAGCCCCCGCGCCATCGCTCACACCTGTACAGCAGTAATGCGTGAGTGAGTATGTGTATGTGTGTGTGTGTTGCTAACAATGCTGTTGCTGTTGCTGCTGCTTCTTCTTCTTCTTACTCAATTACCAACAGAACTGCCTACGTACCTGTTTATATATTGCAAGCGGTAAAATTCCAATACCAGTTGAGACATTTTGTTAATATTTGCATTTGCACCGCACAATTTAACATTTGATAATTTTACAAGTGAATACAAAATATCGCATGTATTTTTACTTATCGAAATTTATTTAACGTTTATGCAGCTGAAGATACTCTCACTCATTCTCTCTCTCACTTACTCACTCTAACAGCAGCGAGCGACGGAACCTGACTGACAAACAGCGGAAAATAAGCGCGTTTTGGTCGAAAGGCGAATCTGGGAGCGTAGGCAAAGAGAGAGCGCAAGAGAGAGCGAAGAATGTCTCTGTGTTTGTGTGTACAAGTGTGGGCTGCCTACCTGAGCGCGAGTGTATGACAGTCAGTCATGCAGCGTGAATATCGTTAAAGGAATGAGTGTAATTACAGTGGTGGCAAATATATTGGAATGCTGCTAATAAATAACTTTATGTATGTCATACAAATAGGTGCGCAAGTGTAGTAAAACGCTTACAAATTATTATTTAAATGGCATTTAAGTATTATTGCACAATATAAAATGGTTTTAAGGATTATTGCACAATATAAAATTTAACATCCTGAAAAATAGACATATATATATATATATATATATAAATAAAGAATTGCACGAGTTTTCACAAAATAATTTCGTTCTTGAAACTACGACTGAGCTCCTTGTGCGGCAGGACAATGCTATTGAGCAGGATCTTCTCGGCGGGAATTTGCACAAAGCAGCCTAAAAACGAATTTCAAAAAATTAAGATTATGAATATATACAGATCAATATATATACCTAAAATGGTTATCGAAGGATTCAGTTTGCCTTCATTGTTGAACAACGGCGGATTCTCCATTTTGGCAAACGGTTTATTCGGATCCGGATCGCTAGGCGTGCCCTCGACGCGTGTCCAGGCGCCAATGCTGCAGCCCCGCCCCACAATCGAGTGCAGGATGAGCGTGTGATCCTTGATCTGTGCCTGCTCCAGCACAATCGATTCGCGTATTCGCACGCCAGGACCTATGATGACGCCAGGACCAATGGCCACATTGGGGCCGAGCTGAGGATGGAAAGAGACAAGTATTAACTTATATATATAATATACGAGAACTCATATGCCAAACTAAATCTCATAGCTCTAACGGGCAGAGTCGACACGAGTGTTGTCGCTGATCAAGGATATATACTTCATATATGCAAATACTTTACAGCTATATTATATATTATATACTACCATACTACATATTTGATAGGATTGGAGCTGCTTTTTTCTGCCTGTTACATACATTTTTACAAAACAATTACCCATTTTCAATGGGTTCAATGTATAATAATATAATATATATTCTTCTTCACACATACAGTCCACATTTGCGAGTGTCTACTGTCTACTCACCACCGCCGAATGATGCACTGTGGCACTGGGATGGACATAAACATCGGGGAACACGGTGCATATCAAATTGCCATCGCCCTCGCCACGTTTCTGGCCCACGTTGGCCAGCCGCTCGGGATGCGTTCGCTTGTAGAGATCGAGATAGTGACGATTGGCATAGATGGCCGAGCCGGCTGTCTTCATCTGTGACCACCAATTGGGCACCGGCATCGCATAGAGTTTATCTGTGCCCGCCAGCGGGGTGAGCACCTCCTGTTCCCACTTGATGTGACCCTGATCCTTGCCATTGCCATTGCCACCATTGCCACAATAGCTAATGCAATTGTATTCCTCGCATTTGGCGTGAAAGATCTGAGCGAGTTTCGTGAATATATCCATGGAGCAGACGTAAACACCACAATTGATGTAGGTTGAGACATAGGAACTGGGCTTCTCCACATAATGGGAGACGGCACCACTTTCCCGATCGAATACAAGACAGCCATAGTGCAGCGATTGCTGGCGAGTCGCCTCCGTGCTCATAATGGTGACCAGGGCACTGGCAGGACGCCCTATGTGGAAGCCATAGAGCTCCTGCAGCGGAAAATCGGCGCAAACATCGCCGTTGAGCACAAAGAAGGCGCGTGGATTGCCGGCCCGTATCTGATCGCGAAAGTGATACATCCCACCAGCGGTGCCCAGCGATGTGAACTCCTGCAGATATCTGGCGAGATTGAGAGAAGAAATCTGTGTTAGAAAAGTAAGTCGAGCATCTCAAGCGAGTAGCAGTTGCCCTGTGCATGATCTAGAACTATATCTGCTTGTGGTTAATGTTTGTACTCTCTGGAATCGCATGGATTTGATAGACAGCATTAATGACTTGTGTTCAAATAAACTTTTCACAATTATCTGAACTATATTTGAACCATAAGTTGATTAATTATACATTTCGACAATCACAGGGTATATTTCCACAGCACACGTCAGCTCTCTCTCTCCCTCCCATTCCTTCCCTCTTCCACACTAACCTAATATTAATATTGCTGCTGCTGTAGAGCGCCTGCATATCGCCGACGAATCCTTCCATTTGCTGCTGCGGATAGAAGCCGATGATGAGAATCTCGCGCAGCTCCTTCACCTGGACGCAGGCCTCGATGTGATGGGCAATCAAGGGGCGACCGGCAACGGGAAACAGCGGCTTGGGCGTATCCAGGGAGAGGGGGCGGAATCGTGTGCCCTTTTGGGGACCGCCAATTAGGATGACCGCCTTCAACATGGTTTAAGGTTGGACAGTTGTGTGCTATTGTTGTTGTACGTGTGCAGCTCTTATGACTAAACTTTTTTTCCTTCTGCTTACGCTGGGTATTTGTTATCTATTCAATTAAGCTGATATCATTTGTGTTTACGTTGCCAGCAATAAATATCGGTTATCGCGTTGCCAATAGTCATAGCCATAGTCAGCTGTTGCACACGCGCGTTGCCAACTGTTCGGGAGTGTGTGTGCGATAGTTGCATTCCATGCTGTTAATATATCGATAAGTTGCGGGCTATGCAGTAAGCAGCTGCAAAAATAGTAAGCAGCACTGGAGAAAAAAATCAAATCTTGTAATAAAATTGTTTATAATAAATAAATATAAATTCTTCATTAGCTTATATTATTTTATATTTCGCCGCAAACAATAATTCGATATGTATATATCGATATACGTGGCTGACATCACGCACTCAATAACGTCCCAGCACTAGCAGCAAATCAAACAATATTTCGATATTTGTATATCGATATACGTGGCTGACATCACTAATTCAATAGCGCCGCAGCCAGAATGGCGATGTAATTTTCGTCAATAATTTTCACAAAGTTCAGCAACGAAACCGCAAACAGACAGTGCTAAGCAGCCAAACAACTGACTGTCTGTCCAACGGTCAGCAGCAACTGTGTGACGGTCTGTGTGTGTGTGTGTGCGCGCTGTGTGTGCTGTGAGTGATGGAATCTGCTGAGCAACTCGTTGCAGCCGCTTTGAAGGGCGCCGCAAATCCGAATCATGAAATTGTGCAAAAAGCCGAAGCCCAATTGAGCGAATGGGAACAGTTGCCCGGCTTTTTTCCCATCCTCGCCAAGCTCAGCATGAAGCTGCCCGGTGAGGTGAATGATGTTGCCGGCGCAACTGCTGCAACCTTAACCGATGCGGTCAAAACACGTTGGATGGCCGCCGTCTACTTGAAGAATGGCATTGAACGCTATTGGCGTCACAATTCCCGTTTCGAACTGTCGCCGGAGCAGAAGCAGCAAATCCGTGACATACTTCTCCAGCACTATAGTGCCGAGGATGTGCCACAGGTGGCGCTGCAAGTAGCTGTGCTGCTCAGTAAAATTGCACGCATCGATTCCTGGCCGGAGTTGATGCCGACACTGATGACACAGTTGCAGGGCTGCGATGCGCAGGCGGTACTGCAACAGCAGCGCACACTTCTCATGCTGCACTACGTCATCAAGGCGCTCGCATCGCGTCGCCTGATGCCTGAGAAGCGGGCGTTCGAGGAGCTGGCTGGACAAATCTTTAGCTATATGGCTTGGGATATTTGGGCAACGCTCACCGAACGTTTTCTACAACTGATCAAGACTGAGCAGCAGCAGCAGCAGTTGCAGGAGGAGGAGCAGCAGCTGGCGCACAGTTGCCTACAGCGTGCTTACATCTCGTTGCGTACGCTGCGCAAGCTGCTCGTCTACGGCTGCGGAAGTAAACCGTACAAGTCCAGCGATCACATGAATTTCATTGAGAAGCTCTTCGAGCGACTGCGTCAGTGCCTTGAGCTGCGCTATCAGCTGCGTCTGCGTGCGGCAACAGCAGCAGGAGCAGCAGCAGCAGCAGTAGCAGCACAGCCCACCCAGCTGCTGGCGGATCTGGAGCGTTTCATACTGAAGATGATGAAGTGCCTGAATGAGTTTATGGAACGACATGCGTTGTCCTTTTCACGCTTCGTTTCGATGGCATTGGAGTTCAGTTTCCATTATGTATTCCATGAGGGCACCGCTCTGATCTTTGACAGCGGCGATCGCATCAATTTCAGCAATTTTGTCATCCAAGCCATCAACATGCTAAAGTACATCATGATGAGTGGCAATCATAATATTGCACCAGATGCTGTGGGCAGCATGGAGGAGGAACTATTGGCGTTATCCTCGCAAACCCAATCGAAATTTTTCAGCGTGGAGCGTGTAACGTATTTGTGTGAGAAAATTGTCACACATTATTTTCTGCTGAGTGCGGAGGAGTTGGCCGAATGGCAACAGGATCCGGAGGGTTATGGCCAGGACGATGGCGGCGGCGATGCCTGGAAATATGAGCTACGTCCGTGCGTGGAGACGCTCTATTTTACGTGCTTCACACAGCACTCGACGGTGGGGGAGCATCCTCATCTGAACTTAATGAATTCTAATCTTTTACTCTTCCAGGTGATGATCACAGAGGTGCTGAAATTTGTGCGTCGCGCCCAGCAGCTACAGCTGTGCGCCGAGTCCGAGCTGAACGCCATTCTGCTCAAGGATGCCATTTACAATGCTGTGGGCCAGGCTTCGTTTCATTTCTTCAATAAACTGGACTTTGGCACGTGGCTGACATCGCAGCTGCTCGCCGAACTGCGCATTGAGGCGCCCAATTTTCGCATCCTGCGTCGTCGCATCATTTGGCTGGTCGGCAATTGGGTGGGCGTACAGCTGCCGCGCGAGTTGCGTCCGCTCGCCTACGAGGCGTGTCTGCATCTGCTGCGACGCGAGGAGGATATGCCCATCAGATTGGCCGCTGCTCGCACTCTCAATTCGCTCATTGATGACTTTGAATTTATGCCGGAGGCATTTCATCCCTATTTCGCCGCACTCTTCGAGGCACTGTTTCTGCTGTTGCGCGAGGCGTGCGCCTGCGACACCAAAATCGTTGTCCTCGGCACCATGACGCTGCTCGTCGAAAAGATGAGCGAATTTATTGAACCGCAGGCCTTGCAGTTCATCGGCTATTTGCCGCTGTTGTGGCGCGAGAGCGAGGAGCATGAATACAACATGTTGCGTTGTGCCATCATTGGCACCCTGGAGCAACTGGTGCGCACCATCCGGGATGTGCCGGAGAGCATGAAGCCTTTCCTCTACAGCGTCATCGAGCTGAGCACAGATCTGCAGGTAAGTCGAGCACCGCTCCACAAATTTAAATGGCAACTGACTTTAAACTGTAAACCGCATCTGACTCTGACACTGACATCTGAATACAACTATATTCGACATCCTTGAAGCTATAACCTTGATCAGCCTTGAAACTAAGTCCACTTAGAAGCTAGGAAATAGATAATGTTAATAATCTTAAATTCAGAATTAACTTTTAAACTGGAATCGTTGATCAACCAATTGAGAAGTTTACAAACAAAACACATTTCTTCAGCTGTTATCGGCTGGCATTACTTCTTGGTATCGGAGTATTTCTCACTTTATATTTGTACTAACTAGGAACATGTACTGATTAATAATCGTTGCCTCTCTCTCATCCTTCTGCCAGCAACGCTCTCATGTTTACCTGATAGAGGATGGCATCATGCTCTGGCTGGCTGTCATTGGCAACTCGACGGCTCTGACACCGGAGCTGCTGCAGCTGTGCGATCATCTTTTGCCCATCATTGAGATGTCGTCGGAGAATCTGCGCACAGTGCTGCAATTGATTCACGCCTATATTCTGCTCGATGCGCATGTAAAAATCATAATTTAAAATCCAGTTTTTATATGTTCGATATAACTGATGTATTCTCTTCTGATTCAGGCCTATCTCAGTCGCTATGGCGAAGGCTTTGTGGCGTATTGTGTGCGCTCCTTTGAGGATATACGCACCGAGGGCATCATTGCCATGCTGCGCATCTTTGAGACGTGCCTCAAGACGGACGCCACGATGGGTTTGCGCCTGGTGCGACCCGCTCTGCCCTTTGTCTTCCAGCAGGTGTGTCTCAAACAGGAATATCCCATGACGATGAGCTGGTATCTGACGCTGCTGGCACGCACCCTGCTCATCGATCAAACGGTCTTTATGTCTGTGGTGCAAGAGTTGCCACAAACGGATGCACTGGCACGCATTCTCGACGTTTGGATTGATATGTTTCCGCTCGTTGCGGACACGCATGCCGAGAAACGCAAACTATTCTGTCTCGCCTTTGCCTCGATCTTTGGTAGCAATGAGTTGCTGCTCGCCCGCATGCCGCACATCTTGCAGCTTGTGGAGGAGACCCTCGGCGAGGTGATGGACAAACAGTATGCGGCTAGTGATGAGAGTGCGGACAAGACGACACCGAGATACTATGACTCGCTAGTCATACATGACGAGCACGAGCTGGAGGAGTTCCAGCCGCAGCTATACGATGACTATCACTCGAAGACCTATCATGACGACAGGCATCGTCAGCTGGTGCTCAAGGATCCCGTCTATAAAATCCCCCTAACCGAATACCTCAAATGGCAGCTGCAGCATCTGCAAACACAACTCGGCCCCGCACGCTACGAGCAACTGATGCGCTCCGTTTGCCCGGAGGTCATCGAGAAGATCAACATGTACATTGAGCAGACGGTGCCCAAGGCCTGCGTCGTTTGCGCCGGCGGCAGTGATGACAATGATCAGCAACAGCAGCAGCAGCAGTTGGCGTTAGATCAGACCAGCAATCAGACAGCAATCGACTAGGGATTAGCAAGGATTGCAAAGAGGGGGGATTCACACGCCCGACCAGTGCTGGGGCGTCGTTAATTGCTGTGCTTCAAAAGCTTTCTACCGTCTAAGTTATTAATGTATTTTGTATTGAAATTATATATTTTTAATTGTTAAATGAATCTGATGAAAAACGTGTGCATCTCCGCCGCAAGCTGTGTGCGCATCATTAATCCATAACCTGGTTTTCAGTCGGGGTTTTGATTTTTTAATTGTGTAAATCGACTTAATCCGTTAATAAACAGGCTTGCACCTGTTGTCAGAACTCCAACTTTAATGTGCTCTGCAATAAACACATTTTCTATATTTTCCAAGCGCTTCCATTTACAAATTGCATATGTTCAACTAGACTTGGCATTTTTAAAACTACCGCCAA
The DNA here is from genome assembly GCF_018153295.1 of Drosophila grimshawi. Taxonomy (NCBI): domain Eukaryota; kingdom Metazoa; phylum Arthropoda; class Insecta; order Diptera; family Drosophilidae; genus Drosophila; species Drosophila grimshawi. The sequence goes on from NW_025062889.1 coordinate 2,761,209, forward strand.
AGTGAAAAGCTAAACGATATTCATTTAAAATCGATAATCGCACTCTGGCGAGCAATTAATCGAACTTTTCAAAACAACCGCCAAAATGCAAAGCAAAACGATAATCGATAAGCGCACAATTAATCGAATTCAGGCGCGCGCAATGAACGTCAATCGGACTCAAGGGAATCGAATGAACTGAAATCGAAATTCAAACGAACTAGCTCAATTTGCATAAATTCAAATAATAAGTTCGTTTGTTAAGTTTAGTTAATTTTATTGCTACAAACCTATTTAGTACATAATTCTTATGAAATACTAATTGGAGTTGGCAGCTAGTCGACAGCTGGTCTGCGTTCCATTTTGCTGCGCAGCAAATTCCTGATGGTCTCCTCCTTCTGCTGCAGTTTGTGTCGCAACTTGTCCAGTTCCTCGTTGTTGCGCAGATGCAATCCGCGCAGCTGCGACTCCTTGTGCTTGAGCAGCGTGGACAGCTGCTGCACTGCGTCGTACGTTTCCCGCATCTCCACCTGACCCGCTTCCAGCTTTTGGGCCCACTGCAGGGTCATGCGAAGGCGTGCCTTGAGTCGATCCTTGGCATGTTTCGCCTTCTCTGAGCTGCGCAGGAGCGACGCCGCCCGATTGTTGCTCGCCAGGAGCTGTTCCTCAAGTGCGCCACGCTCCCGAGCATGCTCCTGTTTGAGTTGCTCGAGCAGCGTTTTACACTGCTGCACTGCATCCGCTTCGCTGGCACTGGGAGTGTTCTCCGGAGGTACAATTGCCACCTCCGGCTTGGTGCTGGTCCTCAGTGTGACCAGTTCCGCTTTGCAGCGTGCGAATGCATCTTGAAGATGATTCATGTCCAGCAGCAGCGTCTGATTGCGTTGCTCATAGAAGTGCATCACTTCCACCAGTTTCTCCTTGACCAGATCTGTTTTCCGCGTCTGCGTCTCGGCCCTGGTGCGACAGACGCCCAACTGGGCCTGGAGGCGCACACGCTCCTCCTGCCAGCCGCCCACGTCGCGGCGCAGTTGCTCCTGCGACTGCAACAGACGCGTATTCTCCTCCAGGCAACGTTTCAGCTCATTGGCAAAGATCTCGAATTCGCTGGCATACTGCTGAAGCAGTGCATCCTTGTCCCGCAGCGATTCATCGTAAGCCTGCAGCAGCGGTGTCAACGTGTGCGTTGGTAATCCTGCTGTCCAAGCGGGCAGCGCGCAGGCGCCAGTTGGAGTGGGAGTGGGAGCGGGTGCATCCTCGGCGCCATTTCTACGCTGATCCTGATAGCATTCAATTTGCACATTCAAACGGAAAACCAACGTTTTCAGCATATCCACATCGTTCGCCAGTTCCTGGTTCTGCTCCTGGTAACCCGTCAGTTGTCGCTGCAGCTGCTGGCAACGGCTGCAGTTCACAATCTGCTGCTCCGCCTTGCCTAGACGCTGCTCCAGCTGCTCAGCCTGCAGACGCAGTTGCTCATTTTCACTCGCAAACTGCTCGTTGTATTTGTGCAGCGTGGCAAGTCTTTGGAGCAGCTGCTCCAGCTGCTGTTCCTTGGCCTGTAACTGGGCGAATGAACCATAAATATGTGGAGGAGTTGACTTCCCTTTGCTTACCAATCCGTTCAGTGTGCGCTCCTGCTTCTTTTTGCCAACTCCACTCAAGTCCTGATGATGCTCCACTTCCACACTTTTGGACCTACGACTGAAGTTGCCTGTCAATGTTTGCAGCACCTTTCGTTGCCTTTTCGGCTGCGTGGAGGGGCGAGGCAGCTTATCCGGCTGCTTCACCTGCTCCTGCTCGCTGTGATCCAGGTCTGTGATCATTACAGCTGCTCCTGTTCCTGGTAGAGTGCTCATCGCTTCAGTTTCAGACCGTTTCAATTGACAGCTTTTGCCTTGTTTTGGGTGATTTTGTTTTTTTTTTTGGGTGTAAACAAAACTCAAGCTGGGCGTTCGTGTCCTGGCCCCATGGTTGCCATGGTTGCCCACAGAATGTTTGACCCTGTTTTGAAAGTGACGTCGCTTAGGGGTAGCAACCACCACAAAATTCCGCTTGTACCAAAACCTAATTAGTCCTAATAATAATGTACCAAAAGTACCATTTTACATATTGTGAATAACGTTATTAAAAAGTCAACTAATTATTTAGTTTTCATTTTACTTTATGCTTCTAATTTAAGTACCTACACTGAAATTTAAGCTACAACTTAGACTTACAATTCATTTTGATTAATAAGTTGAACTAATATGCATTTAATTTACTAAAATTCCTAATAAATTTTTTTGTTTTATTTACATTTCATATTCAATTATCTTTATTTGTCTATTATTAATATGATAAGTAGTATTTTACAATACTTTGCAATGATTTAATTTTTACTTATTACTTAAACTTATTGATTTACTGCAAGTTTCTAGCAATAGTTAATTTAAATTATTTTAATTTGTATATATTATTTAAAAATCAGTTTCTTTCTCATTTTCTCATTTCATTCATTTCATTTTCTCATTTACTTTCTTCAAACTTACAGATAGTATGGATATAAAGCGTACCATTAATTTAAGATTGTACCAACCTTTGGTACATTTGTACCAGATGTACCAGCATGAATCTCAGCCCATTCACCACTGTGCGCGCTTTCCAATAGAAATGGAAGAGAAACTTTGCACAAACGAAGAGCGAGGAAAAGCTCGCAAGCTCTCTCTTAAATTGGTGCTCAGTTGCTAGTGGGGGTGTGGGGAAGTCTGCTTCATTCGCAGCTTGGGTTTCATTCGTAGGGGGGGTGGTGGAGGAGGGGGGGTTTTCGCCACTTGGTCCTTGAGCAACACATAAAACTAATGTCCAGGCGGGCAAAAAAAGAAAAGAAAGAAAGAAAAAAAGGGAAACTACAACTTGGATGCTCCTCGGGGCCCATTTCTCAATAAATGCGGCGACCGATGGGTGAACAACGGTCAAATGGGCCAGGTGGCCCAAAGGAGACCTAAAGGAGTCTCATAGCTGCCGCTTAAGTCCTTACTTGTGCCCCTTTCCACGCCACTCAAGTGTTTTTCTTGTTGTCGATTTTCGCGCTGTTTCATGTGCATTTTATTCGCTTGGCTGATTGCTGATTGCAAGTGGCGCATTTCTTTGCATCGGGAACTCAGCAGCAGCAGCAACAGCAGCAGCAGTTTTAGCTTAAATTGCATTCAAATGTGGCCATTAAGTCTTGGCCAAATGCCATCAGGCAACATGTTTTGAGTGGAATAATTAATCAAAGCTCAGCCATAAATATAATTTGGGTTAAGCAATGTTGAATGCAACATGAACAACATCGATTAAGGACATGTTAAAATTTTATTTTGTTGTGGAGCATGCAATGCTTTGAAGGAGATGACGCCGATAAGATTAAGATATATACTCCATATATATAATATTCATTTGCATCGCCAGCTGCTTCGATATAGTCCCTTAGTTTTAAAGCTATCTTGATGAAACCTGACAAATATAATCGACTTTTTGCTGTAGGTACTTATATATTTGTATGCAGAATTACTATATCGTGTTATGTATGTTATACTACTCACATTTTGATAAAACTACTTAATATCGTATTACTATATTATATAGCTGGCAGAGGAATAGTCGATCAGAAGTTTAGTGCTTATATGAAAAACTTGTTGTTTACCAAGATATCCACACTAAACTTGCCTAATATGCGTAGTATTATGCTTCTTAAATTTGCACATACTATATACTATATATCTTCCATTAAATCAATCGGTTTCTTATATTTATCTGTAGCTTTACTTCCTTCTGCAAGGGTATTTAAACTTAAGCGTGCCTAAGAAAGCCATTCAATCTTGTTACCATATATATATTTTGAAGACGACATAGATTCGTGTGTGTTAAAGAGATTTCATATTGTTAGATGCAAATCAAATATTATCGATTTTGAAGCAATGAATCAGCAGAATTGTATCCCATTCTCGCAATAAAATATAACTCCCTCAATTGCCGATGAAAATTGAAATCCGTTTAATGCTCTTGAACTCTTGACTTGACTTTTTTATTTATTTCTTCCTTGCCTTGACTGACAACTGTTGACGAAGGATGAATTCTCATTTGTTTCCCTTCTCTTTTTTTTATTGGCTTTTACTTTTGCGCAAAAAGTTTAATCAGCAGAAAGAACTTTCGTATATGTCAGAGAAACATACATTTTGTAATTTAACAATTTTCCATCGATTCACAGCTATTTATCTTTAAGCTGGGCATCTGTAATCTCATTGGACCTGGCTGGACCTCAGTTGCATCCGTTGAATGCATAATCAAGCATTCAATTCATGCTCGAAATCAGATATCATTTTATGTTGACAACAACAACAACAACCGGGAACAAACTCGCTCATTATGCAAATGGGAAAAATGTCCTCTCGAGTTGCAGTCATTAAACAGAATATACATAGAAACGAGCAGGAGTTGAGCTAGTGGGGAGTACGCGACTAGCAGATGACCTGTAGACAGCTGTGAGGTGAACTCAAAGCGAGAATAGATACGAGTTATAGATAGATATGTGTATAGATTGGAGGCAAAAGAAATTGAATCAGTGACTTGTATACTTTGAGCAGGGCGTCAAACGGAAAATGAAACTGCCATATTTGATTGATTAATTATAATTATTATTATTACTATTGTTAATATTTTTATTAATATTATTATTATTATTTTTATCTTATTCACCCATTGTAAAGCAGAATCCAAATCAAAATTCAACTTTTTTGGAGGAATTCCATACTAAGGATACGTCTATCAATATTCAAGGCTTTATCTATTAAATATTTACATTTCTTTAACAAGCTTGTTTTACCAATTTGTTTTATAAGCAGTCTTACATATGTTTATGTTCAACAGGGTATTAGAAATCAGCTCAGAAACTAATTCGCTGGAAAATTAAATCCAAGAGCAGAACACTCACTCACACACACATCATTTATATTTGCATTTGGTTTTATGTGTGTGTGCCTGCGTTTGTGTGTGTATTCATTATGTCATTTTACGCACTTCATAAAACAATGTCCGTGTCCGAGGCGCATATTGAAAAAATTCGCGACAAATTTGCATAAATGAAGCTCAAATGGCCAGCACACACAACAACACGCATATATATACATATATTATATACATATATACTCTGCCACACTCACGCAGGCAGAGTTAAACAGTTAATGTTTATTACCGTTCAACACTACAGCAGCGCCAGCTGTCGTGCTGCAAAAACTGCAAAAATCAACGAAGACCAATAGCAAAAATGACGAAGGGGAAAAAAGAATAAATAGCGCGCAAATTGCATGTGCGTGTGAAGGGAAGGGGGAAGGGGGAGTGGGGAATTGCGCTTTTGGCGCGTGATATTTTTCGCATAGGCCACAGCTGCAGTTGCAGCGCACAGCTGACAACCAAATTTGATTGCCGAATTTTCCACAAGAAGTTTTTGTGGTTGTCTGCTTGAAGGCCAAAATTTGCAGTTGCAGTTGTTTTTCAATTTCATTTTCGGCTTCTCTTTGTTCTAATTTAGCGTTGCCAACTGCATTACGTATGTGACTGTCTGAGTGTGACCAGATCTGTCTGCCTGTCTGCCTGTGTCTCTGTCTATCTCTGTCTGTCTGCAGTGGGTTTGATAACGAAGTTTTGTCATTGGTTTCCCCCCCTCACACCCCCCCCCCCCCCATCACACACCAACATTCGGTAGCACACAATCGAAAGCCATAAAGGTCACACGCGCACATGCAAAAAAGAGAATGTCGAATAGCATTCCCGACAGCAAGATGCCCTGTTTTATTGAATTTATAAGCGAATTCCTGTCAAAATTGTCTCTTCAAATTTAAATAGAGTATTAAGATAGAGTAATTTTAACTAAAATCTATAAAAATGGTGTTTTCAAATTTAAATAAGGTTTAAATATGGAGTAAGTTTAAATAAAAAAACTTCAGAAATACCTTCGTAAAATTATAAAGCATACTTTGTTGGGCAAATATTTTTCTCAACATTTCAAACAATTAGTATTAAAGACTCCTCACGTACATTTACAGGGTATACAGCAACAGACGCTATCTGTTTTTGCACCCACACCCAGCACACATTGACAGAATTTCAATTTCTTTGTCACTTTTGTATCACTCTTGTTGTTGCTGTTACTGTTGCCGTTTTATTGTTGTTCTTACTCATCTCTTCAATTCCTCCTCGCTCCACTCCTGTGTATACCTAATGCTCAACAAGTGTGTGTTCGCCTGCGAAGGGCGTTGATAAAGCTGCAACACAAACAGCAGTAACAACAACAGCAACAACAACTAGCGTTAGGTAACGGTTTTTGCTGCCTGGGATTGCCTTTGACTTTTATACTTTGCCTGCGTCTCTGCATCTGCTTCTCCTCTTCTTCTTCTTCTTGTGTTTCGTCATCGTCTGTTGACTTTCGGGGCAAAGTTTTGTGAAAATGGCGTTTTGGCATTTAGCTGTAAAACAGCAACAACAACAAAATGGCGTCCATTTAGCGTCTGTTTATTGTCTGCCCCTCATCCCTCCTCCCTCGACCAACCTATTTGCTTACTTTAAGAGATTATTTTGTCAATGTTCTTAAACATTTTAGTTTCTTTTCTGCATATCTTTCTTCCTTGAAGGACATCCGTTGCGCTAGGTAACAATCTAAATTCCTCTTGTAATTTATGTTGGGCGAGGGGTGAGGGGGGAGGTGGCTTTTGACTTATGCCGCTTACATGCTGCATTTGCGGCTGGTATTTCTGAATCGACGCCAAGGCATAAACAATGCGACGGCAAAGTTCCTGTTCCTGTTTCCTCATTGCTACGCTAATTTTACAAAAGCGCACACAGCAAATGGACGCCAAAAGGAAGCCAGCAACAACCTTTTCTCATTTCCTTTTCACCACCCAGCCACACACCGAGCACACACAAACAGACACACAGACACAGAGTGTCTCACTTGTTGCTGGTAACCGTTACCTTTGGCAAAAAGCAATTTCATGGCATTGCTTTTAAGCACGCGGCATCGACAGTGACAGCAAACTGGCCTGGCCCCAGGTCTGATTGGCCACCAATCCCTATCCCTACATATATATATCTCTGTCTCTCTCTCGCTCTCTCGGGCGCTCTCCCTACGGCCTAACTGTATTTGATTTTGACAACACGAGCACACGCACACACAGGCAGACACAAGGCACGCTCTCATCCACACCTCTGCCTCCCTCTCTCCATTGCGCTGTGTTTGCCTGCCCATCGCCTGTCTGTTTGTCTGTTTGAACGCATTACAAATTTGGCCTTTATTTTGCCCGTGCTAGCCATAATCAAGAGAAAAAACCGCCAGTTGAGCACATCAACTATTTAAAATACTTTGCACATATACTAGATAAGAAAATAAATAAAAAGAAATGTGTAAGCGATGCCTGCAGCTATTTGCATACACTGCTGTCACTCTCTCTCTTTCTCTCTCTCCTAGCTGAGCTAAGCTTGGCATAAACAAAAACAAATTTGCAGCTTCATTGATCTATTGATCTCGATCTCACTCTCAGCAAGGTGTATATTAACTCAAAATGGCGGATCACCTGTTACGATAAGTCACGCGTGAATATGTTAATCGATAGTGCTATCGATTTGCGTTGTACCGCAAAGCTTAATATGCAACTAGGCTTCAACTAGCAAGCGACTTGTGGGGAAACTTAGCAAGCGACTTGTGGGGAAACTTATCGATAGAGTTATGTATTCAAGTCGTTCGAGAAACGGTTTTATAAAGTATATAAATAAAAACTTAATGTATCAGTATACTTTGAAAACAAAATATTTATATTTATACTATATTTATTTATGCACAACGTATTTAAATTAATTTTGAACAGCTGGCAACATTTATTGCAGTTAATATTTTGATTTTAGAGCGTTATCTATTCGCTATCCTTGTCGTGTTTGTCCCATTGTGACGTCAGTTGTTTTATTTGCCGCCTCCGTAGCGGCCTCCGTCGTCTGTACAAATAATCATACTTCAAAGGCTATAAATCGTTATTTAAATTTCATTTTATACATTGCTTAAAGTTTCATTCTGCAAATTCCAGTTTCATGACTTTGGCAGCCCACCTCTGCTCCAACTTCCCCTCTTTCTGTCTCTCTCTGTACGTAGGTTGTACGTTTTTTGTTTTGTTTGGGTTCTTTTTAGCTGTTTTTCGTTTGTTGGCAATTTGCGCGCAGAAAATGTAAAAAATATGCTTTAAAAACAAAAATTGTAAGCTTATTTGGTTATGAGCCCCAAGTGCAAATATATATTTCTTCATAAGACTTTGTCGCTCTCCAATGCCAGTTTGTGTGTGTGTGTGTGTGTAGGTGCAGGGGCAGTGGGAATCATTGGATGGCCAGACAGAATGTCTGAGCGTGTGTAGTGACTGCACACACACACACACTCACTCGGACACATAGACATAGGCAATCTGACACACTGATAAAGAGCTATGTAAACAGCTTGCTCTCTATAAAATGTTTGAATGCCCTGGCTGGCATCCTTTTTGATCCCTTCACTCAAACGCTTCAGGGGGGTGAGGAGGGGTGTTAACGATGACGGGCATTTAATCCGCTAGAAGGGTTTACGATTGCAGCTTATGCCGTTATTTGCCTTAACTACAAAATCTTCAAAGCTTTTTAATCTACACCAAATACTTAGATAAAATTTTAGAACTGCTAAAAAAAACAAAATCAAATATAAATAAAAATTGAAATGCGTGTTAAAGAATAGAATAACATTAGGTAGATGCCTGCTTAGGCCTAACAGGTTTCGTTTTAAATTGCAAGAAATTGAAGAGAAGAGGAGAAGAGAATTATTGTTATAGTTTTTGTTATGGTTCTTCAACAACCTTTTTTTTTAGTAAGCTGGTTCCGTTTTAATATTAATTGAAATTTGATGAAAAAATTGTTCAAATTCTACATATTTTTCTAGTTACTAAAAATAAACTTATTTATATAAAGCTAGTTTTCCCTACCATCAAATTTCAAAAAGTTTTATATTAAGAAAAAATGTTGCATACTTCTAGGGTGTGGAGTAAATGCTAATGGAAACTGATTGGAATTGACTTAATATATTAAAGCTAGTAGTTCCATTAGCTATGGCTGCTTTATGATGTCATGTCAGGGACATTATTAATCTTGAGGTCTGGTCTACTTTGGTTTGACAGCAGCACCTGCTCGATTTCACATTGATTGTGATTGTCTCGACTCGTCTTGTCTTGTCTGGGCTCGTCTTGAGGTGATTTGGCTTTAATTGGGCGCTTCCCTTTTGTGTTGTGCGGCATATTAAGCTGGCTCTGTTATCCAGGCGTAATCCTTGTTAAGTTCTTAATCGATTTGTGTGTGTTTGAGCAGGATTTAAGGGTGCGCCTGGGATGCCTGGGATGCCTGCCTGCCACCCCCTAAACGGAACTCGACGCACTTGCTCAATTACGATTACGACACCGCAAAAGAGGAGCGTAAAAAAGAGAAAGAGACGGATGGAGAGATTGAGAGAGATAGGAAAGGGCACAAAACACCTTGAATACTCCCTCGACGCGTCCCTCTCATTTTCCAATGACGTTGCGTTATTTTCATAAATTATTTAAAGTATGCCAATATTTGTTTTGCGCTGTTTGCTTAGGTCCTTGATTAAAGGACATCGGACAGTGGGGCCAGCGAGTATATATATCCTGGATATATACTTTATTGAACTTTAAATTAGTTTTATTTGGCCAGAGTCCTGCAAACAACCAACTTAATTGTAAATGACAGCAAAATACGATGAAGCTAAAACACAGCCACACAGCAAAAGAAGATACAAAATGGCGCTGCAATTTGTATATTAAGTCCTTGCGACGCCCCCAGTGAGTCCTGTGCGTCAGGCCAAAGGTTGCTGCGCGTTAAACATAATGAAATAAGCTCATTAAAATGATGAGCCCCGAAAGTTCGCAAAATGGAGCAGGAACAGGAAGTGCGAGCAGGAGTAGGAAATGACAGCAGGAGCAGGAGCTGGGAGCAGGAGCGGGAGTAGCAGGAGCAACAGCTCCAGCAGGTGGCGATAGAGATCAGAGACAAAAACTCACAACATTGGCAGGATTTAGTGATGAGCAGGCACAACTCCACATTAGGTCTACTCTTACACACACAATCTAAATCGGATTTGGTGTATGGAGAACTGAAACAGGACTTAACAGGCATTAATAGGACTCAACAGGCATCAACAGGGCTTATTATTATGAAAGGCTGCTGCAGACAGCCAAATTTGTGAAACAAAATCAGAGGCCTACAGGATGTCAGCACGAATTCATATTTGTTGTATTTTGCGGTTTTCTATATAGCATATTTAAAATATATGAAAGCCTGAAGTGTAACATACTTAAAGCATTTAGGAAATATTTTAATGCAACTAGAAGTTACTTACTTGATCAAAATCTTCTTCTATAATACAAGAACTGTTCATTCTTCATTGTATATCAGATCTATTTGATTTGTTTGAATCCCTAATGTGATTCCAGTTACTATTTAAATATGTGTTATTTGATTTATATTACTTACTTCATTAAATCATCTTTTGCAATTTCATTCACGCTTATCAGGTCCCTTAAATTCCACTTGGGCTCATCTCTAACGCAGATTGCCTGTTCTTTGTATATTGGTTGCCATGTCATTTGGTGCGCCTCAGTTGCCACATTGCCACATCAATCAGCCAAGTGCTGGGCGACTGAGTCCTCAGGCATTCTCGCGCATTGTCAACTTTAAGTTAATTATGCAAGTTTTGCGCTTGATTGATTCGCGCAAAGTGAAAACAGAACCAGACAGAGAGACAGGCAAAGTTAAAGACAGATAGAGAAAGGGAGGGTAAAATGGAGAGGGTATGAGAGAGAGAGAGAGAGAGAGAGAGAATGAGTGCGGGAAATCAATGCGAGAGATTTTCGCAGGCAGATTCAGTGAAGCGAATAATCCGGCAATGCTGCTGCCCACGGAATCAGATTCAGACTCCAACTCAGACTCCGGATCCAGACTCAGACTGTGATTGACAACAGTCACTTAACGCGTTTTTCTGTCAGCTGAAAAGTGGACTCGAAGACTCCCAGACTCTGAGAATCCCTAAAGTTCACAACTTGCCACTTGTTGTCGTGTGGCGCGTTCTGTGGCCGCTGTTAATGAGCCGCAAGTGCGGCAACAGCTGAGCTAAGCGGCAGTCGCATGAGTGGGCAGGATGTGCACGTGCTTCCTCACTTAACACACACCACACAAGCTCACACACACACACACACCCTCAAAATAAAACACACACACATTTTTTTTTGGCCTTGTCCTTTATTATGCTTATATAGTGAGAGTGTGACAGATAGATAGATAGATAGAGACAGAGAGAGAAACATCGACCAACAATAACAATAACAAATTGCATTTTATCTCAATGTTTATCTTTTTAGTTTTTGTCAGTTGGCCTCGAATCGTGTTTGTTCTGTATTCTTGCTTTCTGCAGACTCATCATCATCATCATCTTCATTATCATCATCATCAATGTGATATCAGCACATTTTGTTGAATTTATAATGGCGCCGCCATTCTATTTGATATCTCATCACAATATTCGACAAGCGAAAATCGTTGAAATTGTTGTTGTTGACACAAAATTGACAGACAAACGGCGCTACAAAAACCGTTATCGTATTTTAAAATTTACATTTTTTCTTTTAGTGTAGTGCTTATGCCAAGATTTGATTTGTTGCACAGTTTACAGTGGAAAAATATATATACATATATATATATTTGTATGTATGTACAGGGGCATACCCTTTTGCTTGAGTCAAGAGTGGCAGCGAGAAGCGAATAGAGAAGCTAAATGTTTGAGGAAGCTATCTGTGATTTAATGGAAGCTCATCATTAAAAAAGAACTACCGCATTTCGTGATGCTGCTCGCTTTATAGAAAAGCTGAAGTTAATTACAGCTTATGCGTCTCTAACTGTGATTACAAAAAAATTCGTATTTTTTTATGCTCAAGCTGGAGTTAATTACAACTTGTGCTGTGCTTATCGCATCAAATGTCGTACTTTTCTCTCTGTGATTTGTGTTGTGTATTGGATTTCATCATCACCATTTCGTTACGCTTCTCGTTTTGGAGAGATGCTTAACTTCATTGCAGCATTCGCATCAAATATCGTAGTTTTTACTTACCAAGAAGCAAAAATAGTAGAAAAGTACTTCCTTCTAAAATATAAATTTTTGTTATCCTTTTTTATCCTATGCATCATGCTTTGCTGCTTATTTTACTTCTTACTGCAAAGCATTTAGAAAAGTGAGAAGCTCTTTTCTTCTCTCTCCAACATCATTTATATTTAGAGAAGTAACGATGCTTCCTTTTCTTTTTTTTTCTTATCAATATATATTTTTTATATATTTTATAGTATTTTCTGTCTCGTACAAAACCAATACCAATTCTCGCAATGCTTCGCGCTGCGCTTCTCTCTGCGCTGCTCGCTGTCACTTTGATTGTGAGCTTGGCCCTCTTTTATGATAGCACAATAAAATCCTACATAGTTAATTGAATACTTAGACAATTGTTTAAATGTTCTTTTTAGTTATATTCACATACACATACACTAACACATACCTATACGTATATGTAGGTATGTATGTGTGTTAGAGTACACAATAAATTCGGTGGGCATTTGAGTTTGCTTTGATTTGAATTTATGCTTAGCGAGAGAGATTTTCTTTTTCTTTCTTTCTTGTTTTTTTTTTTTTTGGTTTGCGTAAATCAAATTTAAAGCGATATAGATTGCGTATACGCCTGGCCTACACATTTATATATATATATATATAAAAGTATATACATATTGATTTACTCGTTTGCTTATTTATTTTCACATATATATTTTGTATATTTTTTATTTTGTTTTTAGTGTTTGTTTTTTGTTTGAGTTGTGGTAAAAGTTTACCGCTGCAAATTAAAAGTTGAGCAAGGCGAAACTTTTTCGTATGTTTTTTTATTTTATATGTTTTTTATTTTCCAGCTGCAGTCGAATAAACATGAGAGTTGAAGCATTGCAGTCGTCTAGTGTAGTGTGTCTTGATTGTGTGTGTTGTGTGTGTGTGTGTGTGTGTGTGTGTGTGTGTGTGTGTGTGTGTGTAGTATATTTGTTTGCCTCTAAGATAAAGTGCTCTCGAGAATGCTGTGAGCGAAGGGTAAACAAAAGCCAAAGTCCTTGCCGGTTCAGTGTGTAAGTTCGACTCTCGCAAATGAAAATAGTATGATCTGTGTGTGTTTGTGTGTGTACAGGTACCGTTAATACCTAAAAATAGACTTCTCAGCTTATAGAGTTTAGAGTTACAGTTGTTTTTTCTTGTGAAACAGCAGTGTAAATACTTGTTCGCATTTAGATATTCTAAAAGAGAATTACATAAATATATATATATATATTTGGATTGTATGTATAGATATCTAGAGTTTTTTTGTTTACTTTGTAACATTTTATAGGCTTAGCTAATAAACAACAGTCAACATTTAACAGTCATTCCGATATGAGTTTCATTTTGCATTTGTTTTCTTGATTTGGAAGAGATTTCAATTTGTGTGTGTTTTTATTTGTTTGTTTTTTTCTTTTTATTTTTCTTTGTTTAGCTACCAAGTCTCAAGTGATTTTTTTTGTTTGATATATTTGGCGCTTTTTTGAAAATATATATTTATATGTATATATGTATGTATATCTTAAGCTTGTCATCTAAGTTACTCAAAGGAGCTTTTAACCATAAATATACAGCTACAAGTTATAGTTAAATACACACTTAAAAATGTAAAATATCTTATAACATTTATATAGTTGTTCGGTTGCTGGATTATATATACTTTAAGCATATTTGTTGATTTTCTTTTTACTTTCATTCATTTTAGAAAAAAATTGACAGCACATTATTGAATTTAAAATGTTGTTTTTACTGTTTGCATTGCATGGAACACATAGAAATATACAATTATACAATTTAATATTAATGCGTACAAATTATGATATGTATGTATGTGTGAGCGACAATTAAAAAATACTCTTTCCCCTCGAATATTCTTTGACTTATCAGCGAGGCCTGAGACACAACCCAAATATGTAGGTGCCAGAAACTGGAGGCTATGCCAAGGCCAGACGCTCGACTCTTGCCGATAACTGTGTGTCTGGGGCTCTAATCATAATCAGAGCGTTCACCATAAACAAATAGCCCACTATCATTAAATCTCAATAGGGGCCTGACCGCACCAGGCACATGCCACATTCAATAACTGCGACGTACTATGTGAGAAAAGGTGGCTTGTGTCTTGGAGCGCAGTGTGGGAGCCAAAAGTCAATCACATCTCGGCAGCTGGGTCAAAAAAGTTCCTGGAATTTATTAGAACATTGCTTCGAATGCCAATCTCTCTGATTTCAAATCATTCACAAAACCAAAACACTTTTGAACTTATTCAAAATTGCGATAACGGTATGGAAAAGCATATGTATGCAGAGCAGAATGACGCTTCTACGACCCAATAAGGTATATATAATCTTGATCGGGTCGATCTAGCCGTGTCCATCGGTTTGTCTGACCATCCGTATAAATCTCTTAGATTATAAGAGCTGGAAACTTTAAATTGGAATTGGAATGGAGTACCAGACGCAAATTTATTTAATTTTATCGATAACTGTAAGAATTGTAGATCGTATAATCATAAATCATATTAAACAAACTGATATCTAATAATATTGTGGGCACCAAAACTTATTTTCATATTGAAATGAATGTCAGCCTACTTTGTATTTAAAAACTGTTTCCGGTTAGCTGCTAGTCGAGAGCTCTCTACTACAGCACACTTATTTGCTTAGAAATTGATAAGCATTCATTTTTAACTTCAACCCAGTAAATTATCTCCCCATTTCTAACTCTGAGAAGTGTTTTTCGTACAAGTAATATGATTTGGATATATTTTCTCATTTGCGTGTCAAAGTAATGCCAGCCCTATGACAGACAAATCAGCTAATAAGAAAAATTGTTGAAACACAATTAAAGTTTGCTCAAGTGCTTGTCAAGTTTTACAGACACCTAAAAAAGATGAGCCCTAAACCGCCGAGAATTTGAGTGCGTTTCGTCTGCCACAACATTTGACAACATCTTTTGCAAAGTGTTTGCTCTCAACTTTCTTAAGCCATACACTCACACACATACACATACTCATACTATGGGTCTATATATCGCACACGCAAATTGGCTGTAATAATTTGGGTTTTTTTTTTTTTGGTTTTTTGTCTCAACATTCATAATAATTTGTATATGTTTATAATACTCGTAAAAATGCCTTTAAAAAGAGAACATCAAAACAGTTTTAATGCAAGCTGAGCATTGGCTATATAATATATATATATACTTATATATATATCTGGGCTGGAGGTACATATGTACTTGATGTGTATATAATTTTTTTTCTTCTAAAATGCTAGCAAAATAATTTTTGTTTAGCTCTGGGTTTTCTCATTTTTTTTTGTTTTGTTTTTTGGCTATTTGATTTGTAGCACTTTTGTTTTTTGGTGGTGGACTCTATTTTTATTTATTCTTGACTTCTTTTGTTTTACAGCACGTGAAGATTTTCACAGCTTTTCGATTTGGAAATGTCGCTAAGGCATATTTTTTGTAGGATTTCCTTGGCCAGATGCAGCGAGATGTGGGTTCGCGAGGTTTTCATCTTCGATGAGGTCGCTTTCTGTTCGCGTTTCTCCTTCAGACGCATCTGCAAAGAAATTGTAAGTGTTAGAGGGGAAAATGTGAGACTTCTACACTCAACAAAAAAGTCACCATCAATTTTAGAAAATCACGCTGAAAATTAATACATTTTTCTTGATTTTATGGAAGATTTGTTAATGTGAAGTACAAAAGTGACTACAAATTAGAAAGGCTTGCCCTAAATATATAAATAAAATAGGGATATATTTTTCTGAGTGTGCCAGTTTTAATAACATTAACTAGACGTCCGGCCGTCTAGCCGTGTCGACTCAATTTTCATTAATTAGTGTAACGATGCGTAACCATCCACAACCCACAACCCATTTTAGCCACAAATCCATTTTAGTTATTTCCTGCACAATTTTCGCATGCATCAATGAGTTGCGTGTATTTCGCACCTAAACCTAAATAGCCGCAAAGCCAATCCACCCTTAACCATATCACAACCATCCTTCTGGTCTTACCTGCTTCAGTATCCCGACGAGCAGCTCATCGACATTGTGCTGAATTCCACTGGACGTCTCAATAAATTTGGCATCGCGTGAGGCGGCCAACGTTTTGCCCTCTGTATATATGTGTGTTGTTGTTTGAATTGTTTGGCCAAAAGTGAAATATGAAACATGAAACGAGAAACGAGAAATTGAGAAATGAGAAATCATAATTAAGACATGGCAAACGAACCAGAAACAACCAGTCCCAAACATTCTTACACCTAGCGATGAACACGTGTCAAAGTCGTTATTAAACAGGGTTCAAACCGAATTGTTTTGAAGTTCCGGTTCCGGTACATAAGTGTATTAGGATTCCGGTAAAGTTTATGAATTGGTTCCTAATTGATTTCCGTACACGGTTTCGTTATGGCAACGTATAAAAACTGAATTGCTTTAAAGCCTATTTTCAGATCGAAAAAAATGGTATCAATAAAATTTCATCAAGAAAGTTGTGAAAGAAAAAAATTAAATTATTCTCATCGTCTAGGAATAAAGTATATCAATAAAAACCGTAGGGGCTAGAAAATTAGTTAATTAATTGGTTCTTTCAAGTGCAACTTTTAAGTACTCAAAGTATCTTTTACTACATAAATAAGCCGATTCGATTTCAAAGCACGACAAACACGCATCTCCAGTTGGTGCAACCACAACACCAATCCGAAACCATTACTCACCCTGTGACGTGATAAGCCGAGCACGAGCCAAGTCAGCCTTGTTGCCCACAAGTATGACGGCCTTATCCTTGGTGTAGTTCTCCTGCCACAAATAGTTGATAATCTCCTCGGCAATGCGAAAGGAGCCCTTGTCCACCACGGAGAAGACGATAACACAGCCGTGCGGCTCGTACGTGGACAGTGAATTCTCCACACTCATCTCCACACTGGGATGGTCGATAAAAACCATTTCGGATTCCTCATCGTCGAGCAGAACGCTGACCGTCTTCTCGCCGAACTCATCGTCTAAAACTCGGATTAGAATTAAAACTCTATAGACGCAAGTGGAAACTAGGCGGCATGGGATCGGTATATGGATCAGCTTACACGCATAGGTTCCAGCTTTCAAAAAAGGATAGCAGGCACAAACAAGGAGAAACTGTTTGCTGCTCGCCAGGATTATTCACTTACCCAGACTTGCATCGTATGTGTGCATATATTCCGATGTCATAAATTGATTAACGAGTGCTGTCTTTCCCACACCCGCGTCGCCCAACATGACGACACGATAGCGAGCCGGCGGCGGTGGATCCATGTTATCCGACTCATCCGGTGAGGCGGGCAGCGAATCTACATTTGCATAGGCACCACCACAGCAGCTACCCTCGAAGGGTGAACGCTCACTCGCCCGACTATTGGTGGAATTGACGCTGGTATTGCTGCGGGAACGTCTCGATATAATCGAATCTCCACAATTGACTACGTTGCCCTTGCTGATGGAGAAGTGACGCAGACGATAGAGATCATCGCTGGCCCGTGGATTATACGGCCGTTCCGGCAGTGAGCACACACGCGGGCGAATGTGATCAGGTACTGTTGAGGGATTGGACGGAGAGATGATGGATTTAATGCCTGACTCGCCCACACTCACCTGGCAACTCTAGAAAATTGGAGGTGCGACGTTGTCGACCGCGATTTGAGCTCTGGAAGGCCAACGGACCGATGTCATCGTTGGAGAAAATGGAAGCATTCGAGCAGGCGCTCTTCATCGACTCACGCGAACTGCGACGACTAGCCAAATAGGCCAGGCCGCCCTTGGAGCTGCCTCGCCGCCGTGGCTTATACTCAACCTGATCCCGTTTCGGCTTTGACGGCTTACAGCCGCTCAACTCATGCTCCGCATCCTGGGTGAGATCACTGGTTGACTTCCGATAGCGCAACGACACCACACTATCCGAACAGGTGCGATCCAGTGTGGAGTGGGAACTGTGCAACACCTGATAGCCCGGATTCGAGGTGATGTTGATGGCATGTCGACGCTGACGCTGCAACTGTTGCAAATCACTCGTGGTCACTGTGCCGGCATCTGTGTCCGTATAGCTAAAGCTCGTTGTAGTTGTGTTTGTGTGCTGTGTCGGCTGCGTGTCCGCCGATTCCATCGACAGCTGTGTGCACTCCGTGACGCAAGAGTCACGCTTAACGTTGTAGTAACCACCACCACCAGCAGACGCACAGCCTGCACCACTTGCACTACCTGCACCACCTGCACCGTAATTGGCTCTTTCTGCGACTGCATTCAGACAGCGTGCATCGATTTTGGTTATTACGGGCAATTCCCATTCATCGCGACGCCGTTTTCCATTCGCTCCCGTTGTGGTCACATGAGGCACTTGCTCCGATCGCATTAGCTTCTTGGAGCCCTGTCGTCGGGGCGAACTCGGCGGTTCATAGTACAGCGAGCCATCGTCCGGTGAGATGGGCTCATAGTATTCAAATTTTCGGCTCATGCCCGATGGCTCAGTGTCGCCGCCACCCGGACTGACGGCATCGAATACAAACTGACACGGAGATTTGGGACTCCGCGTCATACCATGGCCACTCAGCAGCGAGGCGGAGTCATCCGTAGAGCCCGAGTTGGGTGTCTGGTAGTAGGAGGAAGGCGTCGAGATGCTCGGCTCATCACAGCTATCGTTCGCGTAGCTTGTCGTTATCTTTGGACTCCGGGGCGGCTCATAGCTGTCGTAGCCATAGCTGTAGCCCGTTTGCGTGGGCGTGGCATACACCGAAGGCGGTGCCGGATGGTAGCTTCTGAAAGAGTTAGAAATAGTCGTGGCTATGCTTGATCAACTCTTTTTATAGATTTATTGCAAATCTTCTCTCAACTTGGTCAGCTATTGATTTTGATAATCTTTTTATATTTTTTTTATTATGTTGTTTATTATTTTGTTTTGTATATTTAATTACATTTTATGTTTACTATTAGTAGATTGAGTTGTTGCCTTCATTGTTATCTTGAGAACACTCCACAGTTACAAATCTTCATTTATTTCGAACAACCAAGAAATTTTAAGAACAATAAGTGATATGGGGAACTATCTTATGTCTCAAGTATCTCGTATATTTTTTGTGTCACTAGGATCACAACAGTTTCTCGTACATCGGTTTTACTACAAAAGGCATTCAATCTGAGTTAAACATTAGATAAAAAAGAACCCTTTAATTCACTTTCCACAAAGCCTTACAAGTTTTTGATTTTATTAAGCATTGGCCAAAGGAACTTAACCCTTATTATTTACACCCTTATTATAAATTAATTTTTCTTTTCGCTCTAGACCTTGCTGTTATTTCTTCGCACTCTTGCTTAAGCACTGTTCTATTAATTGTGAACCTTTTTGAGTACTCTGTAATGATTACAATATACTTTAGCATGTAATCAATTCAACAATTTCTATCATTAATAACCCAGTTAAATGGATAATTTTTTCGCATGCAACAAAAAAAGTTGAGCCATTTTGCATTGAAATACCCCCAGAAATAATATAAATATTTGTTATTCTCTTTTAATTAACATTTAAATATTGAACTTTTATAAAAGGAATAATATAAATATTGAATTTTATTTTAATTTAATATAATTTAATTTCTTTTTTACTGTTTATATTTTTGATGTTGAGCTGGCATTCAATAAATAAGTAAATAACTTCACATTGATAACGAACTCACCTTGGCGATTTGGGTGTGGCTCCTTTATATGGCAACGGATTGCTGACAGCTCGCGCTGGTGTCTTGTGGCCATGTCCATGCGAGTGTGTTTGTGTGTGTGTGCGTGGATGTCCATGGTTGCTGCTGCCATAACCAGAGGCATCGCCGCCATCCCAGCTGTGCTGCTGCTGTGCCATATCTACCAATTTCTGGCGGGGATCGGGGCTCAGGTTAACCTTACTCCTGCTGCTCCGGCTGCTGTTGCTGTCGCTGCTGTAAGTTGAAAGTCACTCATGTGTAAATATCACGGGTCATTACTCAACACTCACAAAAACACATGCAGACACAGCCGCAGACACACACACACACTAACATAATTTATGGTTTTATCTTTATTTAATAAAATAATGAAAACTACAATAAAAGCAAGCAAAAACCCATAAAAGGTTCCAGCACAATTTCACAGACTGCCACGCCCATAAATCAGCGTGAAAGCCTTGCAGCCAAACCCAGGCATTTCTGTGTATGCGCTGCTTTTACTCTGTTTCGAAGTGATAAGTGAGTATATACTACAATTATCATATTGCCATAACTTTTTGAAAATCAATACGATTTTCATAAACGATGTCTTTCTGATCATAGTTTGCCATCTAGATTAATACAGCATTTTAATTTGGAAACATATTTTGTACTCGAAATTTATCGGATCAAACATGATATTGGTTTGACTTTTAGAACAATCCAACATTTACAGTTAGAATCTCTACTCCGGTTCGAAATTCAGTTTAAAAATAACCCCTTAAAAAGAGCCCGACAAGATTTTCTACAGACATCATTTTGCCAAAAGAAATATGGTTTTCTTAATCATCGTTTGATGTATATTTTAGTTATATACATTTAATAAACATAAATTAATATGAATACAAATCTTGTTTAAGTATTTTATTTAAGCTCTCTTCCGAGAGTATCCCTTGGTCGGTTGCAACCCGTGATTAGCATATTCACTGGGTTTATGTGTGTGCCAGCAAATTGTTATTAAATGTGCGTTCATCTCGCTTTAAGTTGACAGCCGCACAAGTGGCTGTGGCCAGCCCCCAGTTTGCCACACCCTTTGCACACCCAGCCATTTGCCCAAGGCGACACTGACGAAGCGTTTTTGTTGCATGCTTCTCCTTAGCCGTGTAGCATGCAACAGTTCTTTTCGCTCGCCGTGTCTAAAAAGTTAATGTTTGTCTTTCACCTGGCTTTGGCTTAACAAACTGTCAACTTACACACACTCAGGCACACATAATCTAACACACACACACACACATACACTCGCACAACTTTTGTGTATTGGCTACAAAAGATTTGTTGAAGAACTCTGCTACGAAGCACTTTTGCAGCAGTTTGTTCAACTTGATCCAAGTCAGCGACTGCGTCTGACTCAGATGCCTCGATAAAGTTACTCAGTTTTTTTTTTCAGTCAGCAGGTAATGTGTCGAAATTGTGTTGAGCATTTTCCAGTTGAAAGGCAAAAGAAAACGAGGAAAAGTTCTGGAGGCCAGATGTTAATTGATTTTGTTTTGATTGTTGCGCCAAGACGACGATACGAAAACAATTTGTACTCTACTTTTATGACTGTCTGTGTGTCCCAATGATAACAAAAACAGATATAGTTGAGTACAAGTATTACAACAAGTAATACCCTGCAAGGGATAGCTGTCGAATACAAACGTAGCAAGTAGTAAAATTCAGGGATTTATTTTTGGGAATTAAATTACACTTTTATTTGGCTTTGCTCCTCGCTTGGAAAGTTCTGCAAGTTGGAAAAATATGAAAACTCTAAATACTTATTATGGAATAGGTTTATATTCCATATATGCAGATCGTATATATCTGATTGTTATCAACTAATCCTTGAAGACTTCCTCTTCGTTTAACTAAGCTCCCTTTTAATTTGAGGTTTAAGGAAACTTGGACAAATATACAAAACTCTAAGTTGATATTATGGTATAGGCATATATTCCTTATATGATCATATTACATAAGTGGAAAAGACTTTCGAAAGACTTTTCATCAACTAATCCATCTTCTTCACTGAGTAAGCTTCTTTTAATAACTTGCACAGTTCTCTGCTGCCTCATTTTACGGCTCAGATGTTTACAGGGTATACAAAAACAAACCTCTTTCCATAAAATTGGCATGTCACTTACATGTGCAAATCTAGTGTCTCATTTTATTGTCATCCAGCTGTAGATAGTTGGGTGGCAGTCCTGTTCAGCTCCTGGTTTGGTTTTTTTTTTTACTGTCCGCACCGCTCGTAGCTGGAATCCCAACTGTTGCTATTCGCAGTGCTTTTGCCACCTGGCCATCTCTCGCTATAATATCTATTGTAACTATATGTATATATTGAGCGCTATACAAATAGTGGGACACCCACAGGCTCACACACACATACCTATACACAGACAATCCCACACAACAAAGCACTTATACGTGTTCATATTGTTAAGCAAATAATATGAATGCAAACACTGAATACATACATATATATATACCTATATATACCTATATATATATATATATGTATAAGTATTGGTGTTTTTATGGTACCTGTTGTTATTTTAACACCCTCACTGGGACTATGTGTGTATGTGTATTAGGAGTGTGTGTGTGTGTGTGTGTGCATAAGCTAAGCGAATTTTAATTGTTGAGTGGCAGAAGCAAACAACTGTTTTTATGGTAAGATCTCTGTTCGCATGTTAAACATAACAGTTATAACTGTATAAGCAAACAACTGATAATTTTCTTTATAGAACAACTGCTGTTAAATTTGTCTACTAGCAAATTTTCAGTCTGTGTTTTCTTATTCAGCAAAGTTAACCTGTCAGAAAATCAACTCATTATAAATTATGGCTCAGTTTTATTTGACAGCTTAAAGCCCAACTTTCTGCAGTCATAAATAAGAAACATGTGTAGTAAAGAAAATATTTCGCTTCTTTTGTCGAAAATATGCTTTTGAATATTTAAAATCTTTAAAGTACTTTTCAGACGATAGCTGAAAATCTTTTACAAATTCTCTGGAAAAATAAGAAAAGCTGCTTCTCGCTCCAACTTAATAGGAAACCAATTTGTGGCAAGTTTTTCCTTTTATTTAAAGAAGTGTTTTTAATATTTAATAATATGAATATAGAGCATAGCATGTATATATGTTTATAGCTTGCAAATTACCTTTTTGTTAAAGGTAACACAGGCGAATAGCATAATAAGAAGACAAGAATATTTCTTTTAGAGCAGATCTATTTTTTATAGCTGAAAACTGACTTATGTATAACAATGAGGGTAATAAGTTCAAGGAAGATTATATTCTTTTTATAGCTAAAAAGGCAAAATATTCGTCTAGTATAATAAGTGTATGTAACTGGATATATTTTATGGTATATATATATATATTTTATAGCTGAAAAATAGACGCAGCACCTTTGTTATTTATCTTTTTGTACAACTCTTAATTGTAGTTTACGTCATAGTTATAATCGACACCCGGTCAAAGTAAATGCTGAGCAATGCCTGGAAAACACGGAACTTGGCCTGGCTGAGCTACAACGGAGGCGTAGAAGGTGCACAATTGCGACATGCAGAGAATAATAATAATAAAAATGTTTGAATAGAATATCGTCATGGACAACGGTTTTGGTCTTGGCTTGAGCAGCACAACAACAACAACAACAGCAATACATCCGTGAAAGAAATACCCAAGCCCTAACTAAACCCGGCTCTCATCTGCCATCTCTCATTCAACTGGTCTTCGGTTCGGATTTCTATTTGGCCCTTATGTGTGTATTGTCTATGCATGAATGTTGTAGCCAACCCACACACACACCCACCCCCACTCCAGTTCCATCAACAGATTTGTGGCTTATGGCATTGTGTTTCTCTGAATTGAAAAAGGCAGCCGAATGGATTTTAAAATAGAAGCCGCTTATATGTTTCAAACATAATTGCAACATTTTCGAAGGATATTCAGCCCTGACTTTGGCTCCTATAAAAAGTTAATTTGCTATGGCAATCGGACAATCGGTCCATCAATCAATCAGCCAATCCGATTTCTGTTGCTGCCTAAAAAAATGAAGCAACAGTTAACCCAACAAAAAAATAAAATAAAACTCATGCAAAGTAACAAAATTTATTGTGTTGCCCAAGTTGCTAAGGTCGATTCAGTATTTTCTTGTGGGGTGTAAAAGTCTAAAGAGAGTTTATACAGTCGTATTTTTCTATTTTATATTTAACCCTCAGCAGATGAAAAAATAATTATTTTAAAAGCAAAAATCGTAGCAGCAAATAATCAAAAGAATTACTTTTCCAAAAATGTTAACAACAAATAATCAAAAGAATTACTCTTCTAAAAATGCTAACAGCAATCAACTGATTAAACCAAATTTTTGCCTCAACATTTGAGTTCATTGCTTTGACCTTTAAGCCACAAAGCAAAGGTTTTTAGCCGCATTAAGCAAATTTCTCAGAAAACGCGAGCAAAAGAAAGAATGTTGAGCGAGCGAGCAGATAAATAAGCCTTTAAAGCATGGCAAAAATAGCATAGCTTGTATATATTAATAGAGCTATTGTAGTTGCGAATGAAGTGTATCAGAGTTTTGCATACGATTTGACAGAAAATAACCTCAGGGCCCAAAACCAAAACCAACTGAAACTGATTTAATTCGGATTGCACAGGATTCCGGTGCAGACAAAGGAGCCAGCCGCAAGCACAAAGGGTGAGTGTGATAAAGGGATTTGCATATTTGAAGGACTCAACTCAACTTAACTCAACTCCGACTGACTCACAAATGTAATTTGTATGCGTATTACGAGTTGTAGCATGTGAACTAGTTGGGTATCCAGCAAAAGGTTCAAATGCCGCTGACCTGCACCGATCAACTTTTGTGTGCCCTGTGTTATTATATATACAACATCCCTCAAGCTCATATTCTACACTAAAAACAAAATTGCCCTGATTTTTAACAATTTGACGCCAAGGGTAACTAATCTTATTATTCGGAAAGCACATTGCTAAAGACTTTCTAGAAACCAGGGTATGCAATTTTATGCTTATTTGTGTATGTTGTTTGTTGTTTTGTACCTTTTATAGTAGCTGCTTTGGTATTATTATTAAACGTTAGTTATTTATGCTTCGACATATGCAAACACTTTACAATGTTTATAAAAATCCATGTAAGATTTAGGATTTACATTTCTACTTTATGCAAATTCATTTCTTAATAAATAGAAAACATTTCTTAAGAATAGAACACCATATTTTTGAGATTGTGGACTTAAGGCAAACCAATCTAATTTTAAGAAAAATATTTTCTTACATTTAGAAATGAATTCCAAGCTGAAGAAAAACTTTCTCATTTACTTAATACCCGGCAATTTGTTTTTCTGAGTGTGGCATTTACGGCGTATAATGAACCCGACTGCATTTCTACATAGTCATTAACTTGTGGCTTCTTTTCAGCTAGTTTTGCCTGCTGCTTTTTAGTGGACAACCCTTTTAAGTAAACTTTGCTTAATTACATGCCCGCACCCGTTAAGCACACATTTAACACCCATACACTTACTCACACACACATACACACACACACACACACACACACTAAGCAAACATAAATATTATCCCAGCCACCACAAATTGTCCCCATTCTCCCCACCTGCCCCATTTAGTTGCGCCTCTGACCAGCACTTGGCTGGCAGAATTAGCGTTTGTTGTAAAAATAAATGCGTCTATAACCAAGTGTGTGTTTTAGCTGATGTACGTGTGTGTGCTAATGTGTGTGTGTGTATGTGTGTGTCTGTTTGTGTGCATTGGTATAGCTAAAGCATAAACAAGAAAAGTCCATAAAACACTTAGGATCAAACAATATACCAGAAGCGTTAAGAAAGTGTAGTCTATTTAGTGGCGCAGACCAGAGTGCAAAACCATCGGTGAGTGTTGCAACAAATCGCTCCGATTAAGTTCAATTGAACTTATTGATCGACTGAACTAGTTACCTGATTACCACTCAAGTTGTCCAATCGGTGTTTTGAATCACTTTCTTGTTCATTATTTGCAAATTGCAATAAGAATATATATTAAACAAATAAACAATTAACCAATTTCTGACTCAACACCATGCAACACATACAAAATTAATGTTTTACTTATATAAATATCACTTAATTCATATATAAATCAGCTGCTGAATCAGAGAACTATTCTTGACTTAAACTAAAAATATGCAATTTTGAATGTTCAAGAATGGACAAATGTGCATAACTCTAAGCTTTGTCAGCTGATATGAAAGATGAACACCAACCGAAAAGTCCATTAAATAACCTAAATCATATTAAATATAATTCAAATGAACTAGTGAACTACTTCACCCAATTGAACCAGAACGTTCAACACTACATCTGCTGGTCAGTTCAAATTAGAATTGTTAGGCCAAAAGTCACGTTCGCAACTTAGTTATTAGAACAGGCCTGGCCACTTGGCCAAGCACCACCCCCGCCTTAACCACTACACCCCCTCAGTTGGCCCCCTCAGCTGCCCATCGATTTTATTGCAACACATAATTCTTGGCGCGAGCGCCATTTGCGCAAATCTCATGTTGATGGCATATTAAGTGGAGAAACAGTTGCTTTTTGCCCCCAAAAACCCCCCAACAATTTGCTTTTAAATGCGTCATTTAAGTTGAGGGGTGAGTGGTTGGTGTGGTGGGTGAGGGGGAGGATGAGGTGTGAGTTAGGGGCGGCCAGGTATAATTAGAGGCGTCTGGTGTCGCAAGTTTGTGTCGCGAGGATTAGCAATTAAACAAGTGTCCTGTGTGAGGCAGGAAGCAGAAGCAGCGGAAGAAGGCATTAAGCGCAACAAGTGCCACAGCATAGACACAAGCCTAATCCCAGCTAAAGTTAACCAACCAGGGTGAGCAGGAGGACGGTGCAGTGAGGTAGTAGGGCAGAGTGTGGGAATGAGAGAAAGAGTGCGAGGCAGCTCATAAATCAACATGTCAAATCGCAGCTTAACACCAGACTCACACATACACAACACACACACACACACAGTCTTACTGTTGAAAATCACACACACATTTTCTTTTTATGTTTACCATTTTTGACTCTTTTTGGAGTTGGCAAAACTTGTTTGCTAATTGCACAAAAAAGTTAACTTTGGTAATTGTCTTAATTGCGTTACGACACTTGCAACTAGAAACCAAAGCCAAGCAACAGTTTGTACAGTTTATGTTGCTGTTGCTGCACTTCCGTTTCCGCTTCAGCGTTGGCTGCAACAACTCTCTCTCTCTGTCTGTCTGTCTTTGCCGCGCTTTGCCGCACAATCAATAAACTGCCGACCGAGCGCGCCCGCAGCTCGAGCTGAACTGTGGCAGCAACACGGTCGCTGCTGCATTTTTAGTCACTGGCAATTTTGAAAGAAAAGCTTGCGCGCTCAAAAAGCTCTTTCCAGCCTGGAAGTCCTTCGCTTAAGAGCAGCATTTTTTGTGTTTTGTTTTTTAATTGTGTTTTGCCTTTTCGGTTTGTGGTTAAATCTTTGCATTGACTTCAATTACATGTTGCAGCTTATCACTTTGGTTTGTCGCTTGTATTTATGTTTATATTTTATTTTATTTTATTTTTTCTTCCTTTTTTGCTAAACTATTTTCTTTTTTTACTTTTTGAATTACTAATCAAGCGTCTTCATTGCCTTATTGGTTTGTGGTTCAAATTTTGCATTGACTCCAATTGCATGTTTTTTTTTGTTTTGTTGCTCTTTTTACTGAATTATTATTTTTTCTTGCAATTTTTAATTCCCATTCAAGCGTATTTTTTATTTTTTTTTTTCTTGGCATGTTTTTTTTTTCTTTGAAAAGTTTTTATCTGTTTAAGTAATTGTTTTGTGGTTCTTACTAAAGAGCACTTTTTATGTTGTTTTTCTTTTTTATGTGGGTTCATTGTGGATTGAAAATTTATTATGTTTGTTTATTATATTCTGTTGTGAAGTATTTAATGAGAGATAAAAAGACATTTAATTTTTGTTTGTGATAAAATCTTTTGGTTTTATTATAAATTTTTTGATTTTTTTCAGATTTTCTTTTTTTTCAAAATTTATACAGTTCTTAAAGTAAGCTTAAAATAGAAGGCTTAAACAATAAATAGTTTTGGAAGTCTGCGACTTAAATGCTATAGAAACGACTATGTGAAGAATTATATATTGTTGGCGTAGTCTTCAGGCTATATAAGTATAGAGTATATATGTGGTTTATGATCAGGTAGGTGGGGGATGGGTTATAGCTTGGGGATAGCATTGCTTAGGCTTATAGGTGTGTTGCAAGGCGGGTAAAGATGTGTGCGTGATGAGTGTAGAAGGGGGCGTGATGGGGTATTTGTGATAAATTCTATGTTTGCCAAATTTCATTTACAAGTCGGCAACGCGTTTTTCCAGCTTTTCCAGCTCCGCGTAGATGCTAGCGGGCAGATCGGCGCCCACCTGGGACTCAAAGTAGGTGCGGATATCCTTCACCTCCTGAGTCCAGAAGTCCTTGGGCAGCGAGAACAGTTGCTTCATATCAATCTTCTCCTTCATGCCAGCCACGTTCAGTTCCCCATCAGCGGGTATCAGACCAATTGCGGAATTCTCGTAGCAGGGTTCCTCGCTGACACGGCGCAGGATCCATTCGAGCACACGGGAATTCTCACCGTATCCGGGCCACATGAATTTGCCCTCATCGCTCTTGCGGAACCAGTTGACATGGAAGATCTTCGGCACCTGTCCACGCTTCTCCATGCTCAGCCAATGGGCCACATAGTGACCAAAGTTGTAGCCGAAGAAGGGACGCATTGCGAAGGGATCGTGCATGATCACCTTGCCCTTGTGTTCCGCAGCAGCTGTCGCCTCACTCCTCATGGCGGCACCAATGAAGACACCATGTGTCCAGTCACGAGCCTGATAGATTAGGGGCACTCCAGCCGGACGACGACCGCCGAAGAGCATGGCAGAGATGGGCACTCCAGCTGGATCCTCCCAGGCAGAATCGATAATGGGACACTGGGCAGCGGGTGTGCAGAAGCGAGAGTTGGGATGAGCGGCGGGTTTGCCGGACTCCTTGGACCAGGGTTTGCCCAACCAATCGGTGATCTGGACATTGGGAGCCAGACTGCTCTCCATGCCCTCCCAATAGACACCGCCATCCGAGGTGGAAGCCACATTCGTAAAGATGGTGTCCTTGAACACGGTGCTCATGGCAATGGGATTCGTTTCAACCGAGGTGCCGGGTGCAACACCAAAGAAGCCATTCTCGGGATTGATGGCACGCAGAACACCCTGTGAATCGAACTTCATCCAGGCAATATCATCTCCGACACACTCCACCTTGTAGTTGGCCAGAGAGGGGTTCAACATAGCCAAATTGGTCTTGCCACAGGCCGAGGGAAAAGCGGCAGTGATGTACTTCTTGACGCCCTTGGGATTGGTGATGCCCAGGATGAGCATGTGCTCGGCCAGCCAACCCTCTCGCTTGGCAATGGTGCTACCAATTCTGAGAGCAAAGCACTTCTTGCCCAGCAGAGAGTTGCCACCATAGCCCGAGCCATAGGAGACAATCAGATTCTCGGCCGGCTTGTGCAGAATGATGGTGCGTTCGGGATCACAGGGCCACGAGGGCATTTCCACCACACCGTTGGCTGGTGTGCCTACGCAGTGGAGGGCCCGGACGAACTCCTCCTTCTTGGCCAGCTGCTGGAGGACAGCGGCGCCCATGCGGGTCATGATGCGCATCGAGGCCACCACATAAGCGGAGTCGGTGACCTCAATGCCGATCTTGGAGAGCGGCGATCCCACTGGACCCATGCTGAAGGGCACCACATACATGGTGCGTCCCTTCATGCAACCGGGGAAACGTGCCTGAATCGCTGCCTCCATATCCACGGGTGAAATCCAATTGCCCAGGGTGCCCTTGACACCATCCTTGGGCGTGGGAATCGTCTCCGAACGCTCTTCGGTGCAGATGAATGTCTTGGACTCCACACGGGCCACATCACCGGGATTGGTGCGTGCCAACCAGCAATTGTCGTACTTGGGCAACGGGACAATTGTGCCCGACTCCAGCAGAGACTTGATGAGCATCTTGTTCTCCTGCTCGGAGCCATCGCAGATGTGCACCTGATCAGGCTGGCAGAGAGCAACTGCCTCCTCGACAAAGCTGCGCACGCCAGCAGTCAGCGAGCTAGCATCGCCATAAGAGGTGGGAATACCACGAATGTGGCTATAGAGTCCACAATTGTCCTGGCGCTGCTTGTGCAGCTGGGGAAGACCGCAACCATTGGCGGAGCTGTAAGTGGAAGAGAGAGGGACGATGATGAGTATATGTTGCTAGAGAAGTGGGTCAGTGATCTATTTCATATACTAATTTAAGTTGACTATATGCTCTAGTTTATGTTTTTCTGATAGTGGGTCACTTGAAAATTTTTTTTTTATTCAACTATCTGGCAAATTTCATAAATTAAATATATTTAGTATAGATTTTTTAATACTTTCTTTTAACCTTAACTCGGAAATGTATTCAGGGTGTGGCATATACAGACTACTCTATTAAAACAAGAGCATTAAATGCTTATCATAAACATTTTTGTGTATTTCACAGAATTTTTTCCAATACATTTTTTTTATATATTTGGTACACACATTTTTTTTGCACTGTCAAAAAGTTCACTTGAATTTAAAAATACTTTTTAGAGGGGCATGCAACACAAATGCAGCATCTAGAGGCTTCGAGGCGTACGTTTGTGATTTTTTTTCATGCTACAACTCATACTTACATAATTTTGCTTTGTTCAATGAGCTCAGGCATTTTGTTAGTTTTTTTTTGTTTGTTTTGTTTTGAAAGTTGAGAAAAAAATGTTCTTTTGAAAAGACTTTGGAATATGGCGCACGCAATTAACTTTTGCTAAATATCACAATTTAATTATCACAATTTGAATTTAATTTTTCAATTCAATTTTGGTTTTTGTTCTTGTTGCTGCTTTTTTATGTGATTTGCTTTCATATGTTTCTCCAAAGTTTTTTGTCAAATATCAATTTGATCAAACGATCACTGAAATTGAATGTTTCACTTGATCTTTCCATTTACTCAGTCCACGAGTAACTGATGCCAACTGCTCGCTGCAGAAGCCCTTTTATACTTGCGGCAGCGACGCGGCTGGCGCCTGCCCGATGCGACTAGAACAAGATTGACGCGATCGGCTGGCGTTCGGCTCGCCTCGGCAAAACAGCACTCGTTTTTCGTTTGTTTTTTTTTATGAGTAGCGCGCGCGTTTCTCAGGTCAAGCTCGTCGGAGACGCTGATTGGCCGCTCGTTGGGAGGCTCGGCATTGTTTTGATTTTTCACTTGGCTCGTGGATGTCGCAAGGGGTGTGGGGCGGGTGGAGAAGTTGCCGCCGCTTGGCAACAGTTCGTTGTTGTTGGTTGCTTGCCGCTTGCCACTTGCTGTGTTTATTTTTGTTTTCTGTTTTGGCATTTTTTATTCGTTTATTCGTTTATTTGTGTTTCTTTTTTGTTCGCTTCGATTCAGTTTTGTTGTTATGATTTTTGATAACGCGCGCATTTCGCATTTGATAAGAATCGAGTAATTTATTTGTTGCTATTTGCGCTACACTTGTTGGTATTTATTATTTCGCTGCTAATTTAATTATTTTGTTTATTAATTTATGAATTTGTATATTGTATATCGTTCTAGTGCGTAAATAGCTCACAATTGACATGTACACCAATTAGTAGTTATCTAAAAAATCATACTACGTCAAAGTACTTTTTTACCTCAACACTCGCCCTTTGTCTGCGGTACCCCCTCTGGACTTCCCGTGTAATAGTTTTGTTTTGTTAGCGAAAGTTTCCAAATGTGTTGAGGAACTTACTTATGTATATAGTAACCCTACCCAATGATATTGTTTACCTTCTTACTTAAGGGATCTATATAGAACTAACTACGTTTAACAATCTGTCCCTTGGGGTATATAGTTTAGGATTTCCCAGATACTTGTCATCCAATTACTCGCTCACTTGCGATCCCTCCGCACTATTTTAGCTTCAAGGCATAACTAGTTTATTTATACAAACATATTGAATATTGGTATAACCCTTCCCACCTGCTGCAGATACCTTGTATCGCATTTCTTTCTATGCGCATTCCCACTTACAATCACTCTAAACTGTTTTAGCATCAAGATAAAAATAGGAATACTAAATGCGCTTAACTATTTCTGATTATCACCTATCTCCCTAGGCCAGCTGTTCCTTTTTTGCCCTATTACAATTGTGGAATGTGGAATCACATTTTGTTTATATATAGGAATTTCCCGCTTGTATCTGGAAAACCGGCGTAGTTGCTGCCTGCAACCCCATCGCACCCCCACCGTGCCCCATGCACACGCGCACACCTACGCCTTATTGCGCCTCATCGGCCACATCACATGGCAACATTTGTGCTTTGTTGTCAGAGTGCCAGAAATGATTGTTCGCTTTTCCATATTAGCCTCAACTGATGACGGCGAAAACTTGTGATGATCTAGCGGAAAAGCGTGTGCTATAATTCTACAACATATTGACGACCATGAATGGAAAAGCGACCAGCGGCCAGCGGCGAGTGGTCAGTTGATGGCGTTCACATGACTCTTGTTGTTCCCAAGAATAGATATTGCTTGGATATTAGCATCATCATGTGTTTGGAAGGAGAAATGAAGGTTCCCCAAACAACAACAAATGCGCCTGTTGCTTGTAGCCAGCCTCTCAAGTGAGTGACCTTAAACTGAACTTATTATGGAACTGGCTCACCTTGAAATCCTTATATAACGCAGCTTATATTTACAGTTTAAGGTTTTTATCAGGGTACGGTCTCCACGCGCTTCTTAAAACGGGCAAACATAAAATAAAAAATAATAATTCCCTGTTGTCTGTGTTTTATTTATAAACCATGGACTTGTTTTTCTAGTTGAGCTTGATAAGCAGCAGCATCATCAACATTCAGCTGTCTGCCTGTGCTCACACCCCTACACCCCTCCCCCTATCTCTCACCCTACCCTTCACCCCAAGCCTGGCCTCTCCAGAGTCAATTCCCCAATCGAAATGCGAAGATCGACTTTCTATAGCTATATATAAAAATAAGCGTGTGGGATGAGTTTATTATTTTGATTCGACGTCAATGACTTGGCGGATCAATAAATAATAATGAAATCAATATATATATAAATGTATATATATTTATATATATATTTCATATTATTTTTTAACGAGCCCCTAGAGCCGTCTAGATTGAGTGGAAAATGCCTTCTATATATAGAGCTGAGCGCTGATTTTAGTTCATAGCTCTAACTGTGAACCGGATCTAGAAATTGTCTAGCTAATGATCTAATTTCACAGATTTTATTCAATCTGCCAATTTCACAACACTTCTCAACTCAAAAATTTCGAAATATATAAGCATTTTTTAAATGCAGTAGCTCTTAAGATTCTTTTAAAATCTGATTTTCTTTGATTACATTTTTGCGATAAATTTTATCTTGAAAATCAGAGATAAACCCAAGAATAGTCATTTATGAATACAGCAATAAGCCAAACACAGAATTCCTGATAACATTTACTCCAAAAAGAGGTACTCGATTAACTTATCTTTTAAACTAAAAATACCACGCTTTATATTAGCTTCAATTAATGCTTGTAGACCTCTTTTTAGTCAGATCTTTAAGAAATGGAGCCCAAAAAAGGGATTATTTTATATAAGAACCCTTTTTATAGCAGCCCTTTTTCCTCAACTGATTACCTCTAAGCAGATGTCATCATTTCATCTCCCACCTTAGGTAGTTTTGCATGGTAATCGATTTTGTCTGGTTTTCCAAGAGCTACCCGGATCTGAAACCCCTTTCTTTGCCTTATCAGTTTCGTTGAAGGTTTCTTTCTGTTCGCTGTGAAATCACACCACCCGTGACCAAATTATATTAATCAGACCTTGGCAACATTGGAGGCCTGCTTTTTGCCTTTCTTTGAGATCATCGCACCATAATGCCCAAAACTGTTGGTATTATTATTATTTTTTTTTTTTGTACTTGTCACAATTTTATTTGCTTGTTTTCGCTACGATCTTGATAATTGGCTACGGTGCACGAAGGTTAACACGATTATCAATTTATATGCTTGTTTACGCCAACTGTGTGGACGGGCCTCCCGACACACTCTCACACTCCTCTTTATAGGAAAGCAAGAAGAAAGAAAAGAGCTCTCTGCGAAATACCCAAGATTATTTACAGCTGAGTTTGAGTGGTGTCCAAAAAACATGAATATATATTTATAAAGGAAAGAAATTGTTAGATTGTTTCCATGGCAGCCAAGTGATAGACTAATCCAATGCTGACCAGGGGGAAAGGAAGCATTTCAAGAAGTCCAAAAAGTCGTCACTCCATTGAAATCTATAGGAGTACTGTGTAATCCTTAAATAAATACTTAATGGAATCAGTGATGTTTATAATATAATTATATATTATATAATATAATTATAACACCTTTTAATCTGACCGATTGTTTCTACTCTCAAAGTAAATCAAAAAAACAAGAAAATTGGTTTGCAAATTGCTCGTTTTTATTAGACTTTATTAAACTATTAACCATTAGATTACCAATATAACCCCTGGAACTCCATCACATGTTTGCCACGCGCTTCTTCAGCTCGGCGAGCTGCTTGGCCACGGGGCGTGGCAGATGGTCGCCCACTTGAGTCTCAAAGTACTGCTCAATCTCGTTGACCTCCTGCTGCCAAAACTCCTTGGGTAACTCGAATAGCTGCTTGAGATCAATGTTGCCCTTGAGTCCGGCTACGTTGAGAGCATCCTTGCTGGGTAATCGACCAATGGGCGACTCCTCGTAGCAGTTCTCGCCCTGTACACGTCGAAAGACCCAATCCAGTACACGGGAATTATCTCCAAATCCAGGCCAAAGGAATTTACCCTCAGCACTCTTGCGGAACCAGTTAACATGGAAGATCTTGGGCAATTGGCCACGCTTCTCCATGCTCAGCCAGTGGGCGAGATAGTCGCCAAAGTTGTAGCCGAAGAAGGGACGCATCGCGAACGGATCGTGCATAATCTCCTTGGCCTTGTGTTCCGCAGCAGCAGTCGCCTCACTCCTCATCGCAGCTCCAATAAAGACGCCATGTTCCCAGTCACGTGCTTCGTAGACGAGGGGCACTCCAGTCGGACGACGTCCACCGAAGAGTATGGCAGAGATTGGGACACCAGCGCTATCCTCCCAGGCAGGATCAATGATGGGACACTGGGAAGCAGGTGTGCAGAAGCGAGAGTTGGGATGAGCGGCGGGCTTGCCAGATTCCTTGGACCACAACTTGCCCAGCCAATCAGTGACAGTGACATCCTTGATCTGAGCTTCATTCATGCCCTCCCAGTAGACACCTCCATCCGAAGTACCAGCCACATTCGTAAAGACCGTATTCTTAAAGATGGTATTCATGGCAATGGGATTCGTTTCCGTGGAGGTGCCTGGGGCAACGCCAAAGAAACCATTCTCGGGATTGATGGCACGCAGAACACCCTGTGAATCGAACTTCATCCAGGCAATATCATCTCCGACACACTCCACCTTGTAGCCCGGCAGCGTAGGGGTCATCATGGCCAAATTGGTCTTGCCACAGGCCGAGGGAAAAGCTGCTGCCACATAGATCTTCTTGCCCTGCGGATTTGTGATGCCCAGGATGAGCATGTGCTCGGCCAGCCAACCCTCTCGCTTGGCAATGGTGCTACCAATTCTGAGAGCAAAGCATTTCTTGCCCAGCAGAGAGTTGCCACCATAGCCCGAGCCATAGGAGACAATCTCATTCTCGGCCGGCTTGTGCAGGATAATAGTGCGCTCGGGGTCACAGGGCCAGGATTTGTGGGCATGGACACCATTCGCTGGGTTTCCAACAGAATGCAAGCACTTGACAAACTGTCCATCGCCTTTTTCGAGCACCTGCAGCACTGGAGTACCCGCACGCGTCATTATCTTCATGGACTCGACGACATAAGGGGAGTCTGTGATCTCGATGCCAATCTTGGAGAGCGGCGAGCCCACTGGACCCATACTAAAAGGGATCACGTACATGGTGCGTCCCTTCATGCAACCGGGAAAACGTTCACCAATCGCCGCCTGCAGATCCTTCTCGGATATCCAATTGCCCAGTGTGCCCGGCGTTCCTTTGGCCGTCACCGGCACCGTCTGCTCTTTGCGCTCCGTGCAGATGAAGGTTTTGGACTCGACGCGAGCAACATCGGCGGGATTTGTGCGAGCGAGCCAACAGTTGTCGTATTTGGGGAGTGGCTGAATGGTGCCCTGTTTGAGCATCAGACTCTGGAGCAGTTTACTCTCCGCCTGTGTGCCATCGCAAATGTGAACCCGCTCCGGCTGACAGAGATTCACACACTTATCCACATAATCCCGGACAGCGGGTGTCAGTGCCTTGCCATCGCCATATTGCACGGAAAGTGCTCGACAAACCAGTCGAAAATTGTAGCTCTTGGGCGGTGCAACTAGCCTAGTGATAAGAAGTGAGAGAAGAAAGTTGAGTTGGTTTATTTATATATATAAATATATATATAGGTACTTCTGGAAGTACTTCCACTTCTAATGATTCTCGTATTAAATAAATATTTGTTTTTGTATCTATATAAATTTTATGTTTGACTACTTTGCCGGTGGAAACTAGCCTGTGAATGGCTGATAAGAAAAGAGAGAGAAGAGTGTTTAATTGGATTATATGTTTGATTTTTAATATGATTTTTATTTTTAAAAACAAATGCACTTCTAAAAGTACTTGTACTTAATAATAAATTAATGTTTTTTTTTTTGTATCTTGATCTTATGTTTGGCTATCTGTGATAAGGAAAAACAAAAAAGGAGTTGAATTGAATTATATTATTCTAGAAGTGCTGCTACTTATTGTTTATTTTTGTATTTATGTAGATTTTATGTTTGCTGCTACCTGTTGAGTTTTCAGGTAGTTCTAGCTGCACAACCAGAACCAACTGCTTCTGAATAGGGTTTACACTTATACCTGAACTCGCAGCACAGCAAAACTGCCCAGCTTATCTTTTCTCGAGCTAATCGCCTTTTGTGCACAACTGTACCACAATTAGTATTCTAAATGTGCTGCTGCCACTGGAAAAAAGGTGTTGAGTCGCCGGCGCCGTCATTTTTGTTGTTGTTGTTTTTGTTTTTTGTATTTTGTGCCACACACAAACAAAATGTGTAAGATACAAACTGGCTAATCAGCTGTTGGCTGGTTGTGCAGGTTTCTACCTATCGATACACTGTACAAGTTATGTTAAATTTGGCTAAGTTATTTTGTAGTAGATTAAACTGTTCATCTA
Organism: Drosophila grimshawi; assembly: GCF_018153295.1. NCBI lineage: Eukaryota > Metazoa > Arthropoda > Insecta > Diptera > Drosophilidae > Drosophila > Drosophila grimshawi. The sequence continues at coordinate 2,798,498 of NW_025062889.1, forward strand.
CTACAAAATAACTTAGCCAAAGTCTAATCTTTACACTATGTTGTGAGCTGAACTAAAGTTTAATGATCAATTTAATCCATTTCAAATAAATATTGATTAGATGGATAGATCAGAAACATTTCTCACTTACTCTTCTTCTGGTTAATCCCTGATGAAGTTAACATCTTTAAAGACGTTTTTATTTTAAAGTTTTCCACTTAATCACAAATTAATTCAGAATTCTTAATTGATCAATATAAAATTGAGCTTGATATTAAGCAAATAAAAATAAATTATGCATTTTTTTAATATATGTATATTATTCAAGATGTTGCATGCACCAACAGTTCACAATTCGCTTCACTTCTCAGAGCATTTCCCAGTCCAGAATACCCGCCTCGTTCTTTATATTTATTATTTTATGTTTGCTGCTTTGGATTTTATGAAAAAGTTGCTCAGACGTTGGCACAGCTGGTTCAGCTTTTGGGGGGATTCCAATTTGAACAGAGGCAACGGCATCAGCGACAGCGAGACAACCTTCAATTGTCTCCAAACAGAGGCAGAGTGACCAAAAGAGAGACAGAGCGAGAGAGACAGAGATAAATGAAGGCGTCATGAGTGCGTCACTTTCATTTGCTTGGAGGAGATCGTCTCTCAACTGAGAACCAGCTGATCTCAATACTAAATACTTTGAATGATGCAATGTTTCATCAGCCAGCCCAGCATACAGCATCCAGCATTTGTACTATTTATATATATCTCTTTATATATGTCTTTATATATTATGCTCTCTGTTATGATTGCTATTTAGTCTGTGTGCTGTTCTTTTTTTCTTTTTGGCTTTGCTTAAACAGCTGATGGATGGAAATGCCGAATGCTAATCAGGGCTAATAATTAGAGAAGATAATTCTGCAACAGCAGGAAGAGCTTATGTATCTCCTCTCCCTCTCTCTCTCTCTGTCTCTCAGTATATCTCTTTGTCTATCTCTCTCTGTACTTCCCCCCACATTTATCGCATTAATCAGCTCTCATATCTCACAATATCTGGGGCACTAGTTACACTAGTTACATTTGTCGGGCGGTACAAAGTCCATGGACTATTCACGCCATCGTTTATTAGTTTCATTGGTCGACTTGATCTGCTTCCATTGGTGACGTCACGCCTTTATATAATCTCATTTTTAGTCGGTCAGACGACAATTTTTTTTTTTTTGGAACTGCGCATTTTCGAGCGGCGCGTTTAGCTAATCAAATACCCTATGCATGTGTGTTGTGCTTGTATTTGTATATTAGAGTGTCGCCACAGTTGGTGTCATAAATAATACACATTTTGTGCATGTCACACCAATAAATGGGGCAACATACTTCTGAATAAAGAAGTTTCAGTTTAAATCCTGGAAGAAAATATATATATAAATACATATATTTATTAATCTTACAAGTCATTCCAATGCATAAGCGATTGAGCATTCATCTGTACTTTTTTATTTCTACTATAGGAGATAATGGAATTGCGATTATTTGCAGTGTAAACATCAATCGCTTGTGAGACGTGTGCTTTTGAGGTGATATTTAGTTTAAGTAAAGTAAATTGCAAAAGCTATTTGTAAGTGTTACTTATTCGTACTTGATAATTGGGTAATTGATAAAAAGAGGATTATCAAACTTGAGTAAACTTAATGGTGAAAGAATTCATTCAAACCTGATTCTAGCGAATCATTTAATATTCATAGAATGGAATAGAAGCTAAAAATACTTTAGTTTATTCATTATTTTATGCGATCTTTTTATGAAAAAATGATTCATGATTCATTTCATTCATGCATCAGTGTCAAAGGACTTCAGATAATGGAAATTGTGTTTCTTAACAGAGAGTTGCCTAAGTCATCAGTCGTATAACATAAATAGATTTGTTATAAACCAAAAGACATTTTCTTTGTCTGTATTGATACTCTTTAAATTGTCGATTAATATATAAAATTCGTGTTTTTTTTTTAATAATCAGATAATCGAGAAGGTTAATACATACAAAGGAAAGCATCAGACCTCCAAGCGAGAAAACTCTGTAGATCTAGATTCAGTCCATGCTCCCCTATATATTATTCTAATTTAAGTTTATATACTATTAAATTGCAATTAGTTGCCAATGTACACGATTTTGGGCAATAGCTCAAACTAACCTTCCATCATTGACGTTTATCGCAAGGCGCTAATTAATTAATGTTTGTTAATTCGTAGCGAATGAATTTTTAATAAATGCGTTTGTTGTTTCCATGTCGTTTTTATCAAATTGACAGCATTTATTGTGATTTTGCAGAGGCGGCTTTTCTGTTTTGTTTATCTTTTCACTTTTGCTGTTTTGCTAACTTCTTTGGCTTATTTGCATTCCAACTCTAGAAACCTTAAAACCCAGCCCAGATTAAATATTTACTATGGATTCAGCTGCAGCTGCTGCTCCTTTTTTGTCATCTCAAAGAAGGTTTTAGTTACGGTTTTATGGGGGCTCTTAATTTGTTTGTATTTATTTATTTAAGTTTTTTTTTTTTTTGTGGCATGACTTTGCTAATGATAAGAACTGACCATAGCCATAGCTAAACAGGGTATAGCCTTGCCTGTTGCTGCTGGTTTTTGTTTACTTTAAATTTGAATACTCAGACTTAGTCGCTATCAGCTTTGACACTTGTAGCTAATTATTTGCACCAGACTTTTCCATGGCAATTTGATGGATGCCACGCGCTTTAGAAGTCAACTGAAATTCAATTATTATCGCTTGATTAATCTGGGAAAGGAAATGCGAACTTGCGAATGGGATCAACATTATTAATACTGCTCGCATTTGGACTTGTTGGCTTTGCAAGTGCTGTTTTATTGTACTTACATCCAGATGCATTGTATGATCTATTAATTGAACAGTTGGTTTAGTGACATGTGCTTAAAGATACTCTGTGGAACTGAAAGATACAGTCTGATTAACCAAAAGATACTTTTGGTTACGTCTCTGAAAAGAAAATCTTTTCTTGGCATTCTTGTTTCACTATCATTAAATATCCTTCATACCCTTAATGTACTGGGTATGCTCTTTTTTGTGGGGATGCCACTGCAAATGCTTTCTGCTGTTCTTTTTTTGTTGTCATTGCTTTGCCAAATTTATTTTTGTGACATGTATTTATTTTTATTTCACATTTTTTTATTGAAATTTTCATGCGCCGCAAAAATGAATACGCAGAAAATTAGCAAGCGCGTGTTTTTTATATAAGTATATATATATATATAAGGGAAATTTATAGCGCTTTGACAACAGCTATCTGCATATGCCAGGGGTACATATATATATTCAACGTGGCATTTTTATTTTGGGATACTTGGCAACACAAATTGGGATTTATTCTTCTTCGAATTTTCAGCTGATAATAAGCACATAAATAAGAAAATTTCAAATGATGTTCGTCTTAATTCCTCGTTGGAGGGCTGGGCTATAATTTTGTCTTTGAGCAAGTTCATTAACTTCAGCTCCCCTCCCCCCTTAGACTTGGCCTTAGAGGCAGCCCAAATAAAACACACACACACATATGTATATGTATATACAAGAGAGACTAGTAAAGGGCAGCCCTAAACACAAACATTACGGGTAGCCCCGTCCACTTAATGTCGTCTTATCAGCTGGCCATCGGATTCGGCACTCAGAAGCAAACACTCGAAAACGAAACGAGTTTCTTAGCGCCAGTTTGAACCAGTTTGAACAACAAATTGATGACGACGTCGCGTGGCTCAAGTTGAATCGCGTAATAAGCTCAAAAATACCTTAGTTAATTTATTATTTTCAACGATTTATTGTGTGCCAAAGTGTTTTCAGGTTACATTTTTAAGACATCTTTATATGAGAGGAGGATTCGTGAAATTTCATTATTTTTCTTTAGTCACAATTGGAAGGGATACAGATATCTCATGTAAAACATATTAAAGCTCCAGTTCTATAAATAAAGTTGCCCATTGTTTTGTAGGTTCAACTGTTAGCTTATTATTTTGTAAGCTTGTTGATTTTTTTCCCCATTGCACCGATCAAAGGTTTTTCCACAGCTGCTTTGACGTCACAATGCTATTAATTAGAGAATACTCTTAACTGCACAATCAGCAAATAGCAACAGCAGCAGTTCCTGAATTGATTTTAAAAATATAAAATTGTATCATGTAATTTGCGAACGGAATTTCATCCTAAATATTAATCAATATATATATATATATTTTTTTTTTTTTGGTAAAAAAAAATCAAAGCAAATTTTTGTTAACCTATAACTAAACAACAAAATCAGTTTCTCAGAAACCCATTCCAAATGTATTCTGTGGAAATGATACTTTGAAAATATATACAAAATAAAACGAGTTCGCAGAAAAAAATATTGTAAATTTATTAGCTAGAAAAGATGCTCAAATAAAAATAATAATCATCCTGAGATAAATAATGCAACCTGCCTATTGTCGAAGAATCGCCTAGACACCAAAATATGCCACCAGGTTAACAAACTCCTCTAAATGTTGCCACACATTGAAATTTCCAGTGAAAACTGGTATTTGTTGTGCATAGTTTTTGTGGCAAGCGAATGAAAAACTTTTTTACCCACACCATGCCAGTAGTAAGCCACAAAGTTTTCTGTACATATTAAAGCTGATTAAGTTGGGGCATTGGTGTCTTCGGCAAACTTAACACTATAGTAAAAATATGCCACCCACTCAAGGCCAAGGTCAACAAACTGACCCACAAACTGCCCTAGAACCAGTTCACACTGGTACTTGTTAGTAAGTACTAGCGACAGTTTCTTCTTCTCCTTTTTTTTCTTTGTAATGTATATTAATGAGCTCTATATCAAAGTCCGAACGAACAACCAGAAGACGACTGTCTATCGATGTGTGTGTGTGCGTGTGTGTTTTGTGTGTGTTTGACAAACTGATAAGAACTGTATAACGTAGGAGTGAGAATGCCTGCATGTCTGTGTAGATTACATACATTATGTTGAAGGTAACACAACAAATACGTAAGCATTTACGCCTTACTTTGTCTATGCGGGTGTTCTGTAGAATATAAAGTCCGGGATGGCGCAGTTAATTTGCATTTATATATATCCGGTTTTATATATATTGCAATAATTCGAACACGTCATCGAAAATAATATTGGAACATGTGTTTATTTAAAAAAAAACTAACGAAAACTAACCCAACTCCCCTATTCATACATTTTTCTTATCTTATCGTTTCTTATCGATAGACTAGAATTATATGAAACCATAACAAAATTATTGCGAATGTTGTAAACAAACAATTAGCTGATAAGACATTATTAGTAATTGAATTTCCAATTGAAAGATGGGAATTTAAGACCTTTTTTAAGTTAACATAAATATTATCGAAATGTAATTAAAATCGGAAATTACGTATGTGAATTTCTCGTTTTTTTTATTTGTCAGCTATTTGTCATTAATATTATTGTGTTATTTGAATACGTATTATTATTATTGTTATTGTTTTTTTTTTTTTTTTTTTGATATGTGTCGTATTTCTATTTCTGTGGTGATATTTTTCTTTTTTTGCTGTGCTCACTGCTGGGGGGCTCGGCTAAGTAGCAAAATAGATTCCAATGCGAAACGTCAATAACAACAACAAAGCAACAACAACCAAAACAACAGCCTTGTTGTTATTGTTGACGTTTCATTCAGGTTGTCTAAGGTTATCATGCACAGAGTTCAGTCAGACATTGTCGCTGTGGCTTCAACAGCTGTCAATAGATTGCGCAAGTGTATGAAATGTATCTGACAGATACACCAACAACACCCACAAAAAGCTGTTGCTTTGTTGTCTTGCAAAAAAACAAAAAGGTTACTTGCGAAAAGGAAACCCGCTCAAAGAATTTATAATGGTAGACCAGTTAAAAACACGCCACCATACCAAAAGCGGCTATCAAAACAAAAGCCAAACAAGTCAACAGCTAAAAGCCAAAAAGATTTCAGTTTTCCGTTGCTGTTTCTGCTTTTTAGTGACCGGCGCTGTTGCCAGGCGCCCTCAAAAAAAACAAAGCCAGCACCAGAGAATACCAGCAGCGATTTGTTTTTATTTACGCACGCACACACACACACACACCACAGACTCACACACAGACAGATAAACCAGTCGGTCAACTGTAGCTTCGCTTTCCGATCTCTCCCTGCACCGCACACACTCACGCACACACACACACACACACATAGGCAGTCAGACACACAGAGAGACCTCAGTGGAACCAAAACAAAACACAAAAATACTATACAAGCGTGGGCGTATTGCTTCAAGTGGGGCGTGGCGGTAAGTCGACAACCAGACGCTGCTGATTACAAAAGCTAACAAAGAACGGAGCACAAAGCAAACAAAGCAAAATGTTTTTGATTTCTTGCAGCTTTTGTGTCCCCCTAAAAGAATGCAATGAATTATTTATGTTGCACAAAAAGTTGTAATTAACAATATGCCCAAAAGTATGCTACATTATTTTAAACTACATATGCTCGATATGAAATACTATCTCATACTTTGAGCCAGAATCACTTTTCCAACTTTAAATGTATTATTAATCTAGAGGTCAAACACTGCTTACAAAGCCCTGGTTTTTGAAAATATGATAGTTTTTGTCAAAGTTACGGTTGTGGACAGATTTTACCCGCTTCTAAATTTTTTGGTATACAAATCGGATCACTTTTGAGGAAGTTATGACTGGTAAGTTTTGACCCTCTAACAGATTTATTATGGTGGGCTTTTCACATGAAATTCCCTTGCAAAATATGTTCCAAAGCTATTCATAAGTCTATATTCAAACCATCGCTTACGAAAATCAGTTAAATTTCAACAGCCTTATGGCAGTTGGAAATATAATGTACTTAATTACGGCAACAGGGTTTTCTATCATTTAACAGCTATAAATTAATTTTAGTTAAAGCGCACAGCTATCAATAGATATTTGCTGCTATTCTTGTCAACTATAGCAACAGAAGTTGTACAAAAATAAATCAAATAAAACCGCTGCCTATTTTTAGGGGCAACAAAAAGTTTTCTGAGCAACAGAATAGCTTGAACGAGTTCATTGATAAAACATGCTACGGAAAAGGGGTGCTGAGGTGGGGTCGGCATGGGTTTGACAGCGTGCGTGAAAAATTGTTTATAAACACACAATGTGTGTAAACTTTTACAAAGCAGAGAGACAGGGAGAGAATGAGATAGAGAGAGAGAGACTATGAGAGAGGCAGAGAGAGAAAGAGAACTTAAGAACTGTTGTTGGTCGTCAATGTGCTGCTTCTTATTATTGTTATTGTGGTTTCTGTTTTTATTGTCGGTGCCCCAGTTGAGTGCATTGATCTGGGGACTATCTGCGACATTAACATTGATGCGTGCAATGTAGATGCTGTGCGTGTGTGATTGTGTGTTTTATATTGTATATGTGTGTGTGTGTGTGTATGTTAAGTGTAAGCTAAACATGGAAATTTCCTATTTTAAAATTAAAGAGCTCGTTCGAATTATACAGCTTGATCTTGAGGTAGGTTATTTTGTAAAATTGTTGTTTACATTAGTAATGCAAAATATAGCTTTTGTTTGCTAATGATAAGTCTGAGTTTATGGCTTGAACTCCATATTTATTTAGAAATAAACAATGATAAGTTATCTGATGAAATTTGGTAATAAAGAGAAGATGTAGGCAATTATTGCCAAAATCACAATTATTAGAATCAGCTCCCTTAAGCTTGATTCTAATAACAGTAAGTTCTGATTGCCTAGCGATGGCTTTAGTGTAAGCCAAATTAAGATGGCTGGTAAGTCAAGTAGGCTTAGTATTCGTATATTATATATATAAAAAATGTATTTGCAAAGTATGCTCAGAAACAAAATATTAGCTTCAGCTCCCTTAAGACAGAAAGCCAATAACAATAAGTTCTAATTCGCTAAAAACACATCAGTAAAAGCCACGTTAAGCTTACAGGTAAGCCAAGTAGGCCACACAATGCCAGTTCTTCCGGCCTCAACTCCAAATGATGGGCTCCCCAACCACAATCACTGACACTGACCCGCTTAATGCTCCATATATGTAAGTGTAAATGTATATATCTGTAGACATGTGGATATATGTTACAGTTAAAACTCACCCGTTGCGCAGCAATTGAACGCCTTTGAGCAGCATTTCCTCGTGTCTCTGATTGCCCTCCTGATTTTCCTCTGGCTGTTTTGTTGCCTTTCACTTTTCTTTGCCCGTTGCTCAGCTGTTTTTTTTTCGCTGGCTGCCAATTGAATTCAGGCGTTTAATGAATTTATTTCGTCTTCTTCTGCGTTGGCAGTCGCGTCTTTTATTTCCCTTTTTTAATCTTATCAAATTGCAAGTCTTAATGCGAATTTATATTTAAATGTGACTGCTGCACAAACTAATTGAAGTGCAGAGTACTTTAATACAGCTGCAGCTCCCTCTCTCACTCCACCTCGCTTTCTCCCTCTTCCTCTATCGCTCTTCGCGTGGCACTTGTTGCGCTTCAGTAAAAACAGCTGTTGCAAGTGTTGGTGCTGGTGCTGCTCTTGCTGCTGTTGCCGGTGGCACTTGTTGCTGCGTTCACCCAACAATCGAAACTGAAACTGTATGTGCGCTTAAGTAACAGATGTACTACAAATTATATTATTACGAGTACGAGAGTATTTTGTACACACACACTCACATTTGTCTTGATTCTCGCGCTCTTTCCTGTTTCTGCTTTTTATGCACAGCTGATAAGATAAGAGCCATGCCCACATTTGTCTGCCACGCTTGCTACGTGCCGCCCCCCACATGCGCTTTCGCTTTGTAGCGTGCCTCCTGTTGCTGCTGCGGCCACACGCCTGTTTTTTGGCCTGTATTACAACATCATTTGTGGGCCACACACAGTCCCTCTCTCTTTCTGGTCTAAGGCCAATTTAATTGCTTCCTTATCTGCCCCGAATTACGATTACGACATCATCCATCAGCTTAAGTCGAAACAGAAGCAACATAGGCAGCAGTTGCAGCTTATCGCACAGTTGTTTGAGGCATTGATTTATAAGATACCCTGTAGTAGCATGCAAAAACAATGGTTATCTTGCTATGCTTTTACCTTTGTAAATGGTCAACATTTAATTTATTTTCTTATCAATCGTTCAATTTCAAAATAGGCTTTTTATCATGTTACTCTCGTATCATACATCTATGTACACTGTCAAGAAAAACATTTCAAATTGGACTTTTAGAATCCACTTAAGAAATGATTTCACTCGCTTTGTATACTAAAATAGTTTACCTTTAATGTCAATGCCAGAACTGTCTTTATCTATATAAATCTATATATAGCTGTCACGTTTCCTTTCTAAATTGGTTCCCGGCACACATTGGCCAAATTGAAATGAAAATAAACTTGCCACAAGAAAAACTCTCACGCAATTCTGCCAAAATTAAATACAGAGCATCTGCTAGTCGTTAATTGATAGTAACAAGAATTTCACTTGTTTTGTCGTATGCCACACTTATCAATCGATCAATACTGCGAACAGTGCTATTATTTATATACCTCGCTTGCAAGGCGGCACTCTTCCAATGCCATTTATAATGTTGGTGTATTTTTGTTTATCAAATTTATACCAATATAACAGCACCAATATTGCCTGAGCTAAGGTCACACGAGCCGCACTTGCATAATGAGCTGTTAATTGAGATAGAGAGAGTTTATGAGAGTGAGACTGAGATAGTGAAAAAGAGAGAGAGAGAGAGAGAGGGACTTTTCCACCGATCAGGCAGCCGAAACTTGAACCCAGCGATAAGCCTAATCTGTGACAATATGTTTGTGACAAGCACATGAAAAAGAAAGCAGCTACATTGATTTGTTAACTAATTTTAACAGAACACTCAAAGGTAGCAAATGCATAAATTCCAAGCCCATTAAATAAAACTCTGCATACTCTTTCGGTTTTGCTCTTCGTCTTTGAACTTAACGCACTATTTCATTATATTTGTTGTATTTTAATAATAATTTACCTGCGTATATCATAATAATGTTTCACATAAGTTTTAAATACAATCAATCAATTTACACGAGTCCATTTTTCGCATATCATTATATATGTATATATATATATGTATGTATATATCGTTTAGTTCTCTTAAGCACTACGACAATAATAATTGATATACAATATATTTATAGTTTCGCATGTTTCGAATTTAAGGGAGTAGGTGTGAATAAACTATACACTTAAAATTGATTTTTTTTTGGTAACTATTTGGTTTCGTTAACGGTGTTCACTTCTTTCAATTGCGAGGATATGATGTGATGGGGTTTTTTTTTAAACTGTGGACTTCTTCTATGGAGCGTTATGTTTGGATAACACTTATGAGTACTTTCATTTATATTTAAATCTTTGAGTACGATTTGCTGCGTTCAACAGATTTCAGATATATATATAGATATATATATAGATATATATATATATATATGCTTGGCTATACTTATCATATACAAAACAACTGTTTGGCTTTCCATCTCCCTCTCTAACCCCTTTCGATTACGTTCGCTTCTTTGCTCTAGCTCTCCGTCTAAAAGCTTATCAACTAACCCAACTAACCAACGACCTGTGTATTCGCAAGGTACTTTCATCGAACTTTGGGGTGGGCAATTTCATTTTTAACCCACCCAGATACTATTTATAGAAAAGGAAAAGTTTTAATTTTTTTAATTGTTATTTTTGTCGAAAAATTATAAATAAAAATCTCAGTAAAAAGTTTTCTGCGCCTTCATCGAATTTGTCAAGTCGGCGGCCTACGTTTCCACATCTCGACGAGGCTCATATCATAAGTAGTTCTTTATTTATTTGGTTTACTATTTTTATGTCTTATTGTCTTTAACGTTTGCCGTTTACGAGTACTTCGAAATGTTCCATGTTCTTTTGATTACAGTTATCCGAAATTCCGAATTCCATTTGAGTTTATCTAAGTATGAGTGTGTTTTTGTGTCTGTGGATTGTTTATCAAAAAAAAACCTGTTGCAGTGCTTTGCGGAAACCGAATTTGGAAATAGGTTTAGGATTATGTTTAAGAACCTGCTCAAAGTGAACTTAGATAATGTTTTTTTTTTGGTTTGATCTGAGTTTACTGCCTTCTTAGAAACTATATTTATTTATAATTATTCATAAATTTTTTGCATTTGATGTAATTCTTCATCTTCTTGTTTGTAATAGAATTTTACAACCACTAAAACTATTCACAGCAGTTTTTTTTATTATTTTGGTTTTTTGTTTTCATTTTGAATATAAGAAAATAGTTTCAGTGTGTTTTTTTTTTGGTGAGTGTTAAAAAAAATGGTTTGAGAAACTGCACTTTATGTATGTGCAGAAAGTACTCAAATTATAATAATATGGGGTTATATAGAAGTGGCTGTATGTAAACAAAATAACAGTGTTGAAAAACGTAAAGAAAATCAGTTGGTTTACATTTTTGATGATTTTTGCTTAAGACTACAATACGAGGATATTATTTAGAATATCACACTTGTCATACTGTTTTTCTTCTTTTAACTTTTTATATTATTTTTTATCAATGTGTTTTTAATATTTTTGGTTTTTTAAAATGTAGATTTTTAACGTTTTCAATTTTCTTTAAATTTTTTGCAGTTAACAACTGAACTAGAATTTCTTTATTTAATATTTCAACTTTCTTAAAATTTTTCCATCTTATTCATATTACATTTTGAATTAATTCATATTATTATTACAATAATCTGCATTACAACATAATTATATTATTTATTTATTTTGTTATAGAGCTAAACTGAATAAATATTGGGTGTGATAAGTTCAACTTGAAAAACTGAATGCTACTAAGTAAATTAAATAATGAGTTAAACTCTTTGGAAATGCGTTATGTTAAAGGTTCCTTTTTTTTAGTGGCTTAAACTACAAAAAGCGTTTTGCAATCAAAGTTCTCATGGCTAGGCAGGGTTTAAAACTGGGTTATATAGTAGTATATATGTGTATAGTATGTGTATATATATATGGATTTTAAAGACACAAATACATTTGAATTGTGCTCAACAGTTAAAGCCTAAAAACAATTTTCAACTAAATTCTACAGCAACAGAAATTACAATTTTCATCAACTTTTCATCATCAAAACCCGTTTTTTAGTTCAATTGTAGCTCATTGTACATGGTTTAGTATGTGTGTGAGTGTTTTTGAGTATGTGAGTGTATGCGTATATTTTTAAATGTTTTCTTTTTTAACAATTTTTCGATTTACATATTTATAATTTTCTGAAAATTTCCTGTTATTATTTTTGCAAACTTTTTCCTTACCTTAAGTTTAAGTTTAAAGTATAATTATGTTAAAATACTTATTGTAAATATATAAATGATTTTGCGCTTCTTCGTTCGCAGCATCCGATTTCTTTATATATAGCATGTTGTTCTATATATAATTAGTTCTTTCCTTCCCTTAGGATTTGCTTACCCTTCTACCATTCTAGCATTGTAGCCCTCCTACACATCGTAGGCATCCTTTTTGTTGTAATTTTGCTTTCTGCTTGTTGGCACATTTAGATGATTGCCGCCCTGATTTTTGAGGGGCGTTGTTGCTGATGTCTTTGCTGTTTTTGCTGTTGTTGGTCGCATCATCATCATACGCATAGTCATGGGCTTGTCCTCCTCATCATCTTCGGAGAAATCGCTCTGGGTCTTCACATGACCACCCAACGCAGGTCCACTGAAATCATTCTCATCATTCTCATCGTCGTCCTGTGATTATCGTAAATAAAACAATGAATTAAAAATGCCAATGAAAAATTAAGTTAAGAAATTATATTTGTAAATAATAAAAAAATATATTTACATTAATAAATATTTATATGTTTTTAAATTATAATAAATATTAATCTTAATTTGTTAATTTATTAACACAAAAACTATGAACACGATGGTCGTATACTTGATAACATAAAGCTTTAAGCTGACAAAAAGCTCACTAGAAGCAACACTTAATAATATTAGACAACAGATGGCGCTGCATGCAGCGCTTGCGTCGGCAGTTTCTTTTAAGTACATAGAAACTTTATCAAAACTTGAAAAACAATTTCTTTAACGGTTTTTACGAACTCGGAACAACAGAAAATAAAAAAAAACTGGAGAACAACAAAGAAATGGAAAGTAAGAAATTGATTTAGTTAATTTTAGTACTAAATAATGTACTTTACCTTTTTGGAATGCATAACTGAACCGTCAATGGCCGAATTAAATGTTTCTTTTCGTTAGCCCCGAGGTTCGAAATAGTCCCTAAGCCTAAACATTGAGCTGTTTTCTAGATGAACGTTACTTGTCTAAAACTTGAGGTTATCATTTAGTTTATAAACATTACACTAAACTAATTTTGCTGGTAAATAATTGTGTAAACGTCTTGTTTTGTTTACGTTTTTAGTTTTCCTTGTTTATGTTCTTGTAAAGAAGGCGTTATCGAAGTTTATCGTTTATCGAACTTTAGTTATGAGATCTATGAGATACATTTAAATGGCATTGCGATTGTTTTTGCTAGTTAAGTTAGTTGCTGTGCGCTTTAAAAGTATTTATAGTATATATTACTTAATGGCGATTTCGGATCGGTTCGAATCGTTACGTAACGTTTTATGTGTGAGCTACTTTTGGTTTTGTTTGGTTCGGGGTTTTCTAGTCAGGCAGACGGCGCGTGAATTTTGTATCCTCACTGCATGTGTGTCAGGCGTTGCAACGGTATTAGTTTTTTTTTTTTTGGTTTTGTTTTGTTTTTTTTTTTTTTTTGGGAGGCTACTTTTTGAGTTAGTTAAGGTTAGGTAAGGTATTGTTTTTGTTGGATGCTTAAAACGTGTTTAGTTCTTTAGTTTCTAGTTCTGAATGAGCACAACACAAGAAATAGAGAGAGAAGAAATTAGAGAATTGTGTGATTAGCAGCTAGTTAATGAGGTGTGTGTGTTTTAGGATCGGGTTACGGGTAGATGGGTATCTTTCTGGTTTTCGGGACAACATAGAACTTACTTCAAAGTCTCCAATTGTGAAGCGTGTCGCCAATGAATCTTGCGGTGGCATATCCGGACTCAAATTCTGAACGACATTGACCGCAAAATGAGCGTGAAATATGTATTTTTGTTTTTTTGGTATAGTTTTGGTATTTTGTTGAAGCATTATTAATTAGATAGAGAAACAAGCGTAAATGTGTGGGGTGAATCATTAAGTGAGAGAAAGACACAATTAGTTACATATATAGAGAGAGAATCTTAGCTTAAGGGACGCTTCAATATATTTGAAACGTTAATAAACAAACACAACAAATGAAAGTAACAAGTACTATACAGAAAAAAAGAAGACTAAGTATTGGTCTAAACCAAATATAACTCACATCATCATCATTGTCAATCATTTCCTTGGTGGAGGCGGTCGTCTCATTGCGTCTAATGGAGCCCTGGTGTATGTCCAGATCCACCTTGAGGCACTGGAAGCTGCGCATGAGGAACACAATGGGCATGGGTAGCACACCAGCCATGATCATGGCCAAGGCAATGCCCATAACCCAATTCGGATACGACTTTTGCTCCACCACTCCCTATTCATAATATGATAAGAAATTAGTAAATGATATCGAACATGGCTTAGAGTAATGATCCTACCAAGTCGGCATTCCAGGCGCCATATGTGGGATTACGTATAACCATAAAGACGACAGAAGAGACCAATATGCAGACCATAATAACTGGGCCAATATAGCGCCAAGTCCACTGCCAGTAAAGGCCAGGTCTATAGCCCGTCATCTGATAGATATCCTCAGTAAAGCTGTGAAATTATTTGATTTATATTAATTAGTTTTATTAGCTTCTTTTCCAGGCATTACTTACCGCTCGTGTCCATAGATAAAGATAACTGCAATCATTTCCATTAGTGCAACAACAACCAAACCAATTGTACCGGCAAATGAATCAAACATCTTGAGCCAATATTCGCCGGCACCTGTGCAGAAGATGAAACCGACAATGAAGCAGAATAGACACACCACACCAGTGACATGTTGTTTCTTAACCCGCTTGATGATGTCTATATCGAACAATGTGCACAGCATCCCCTCAAGAATGCCAATCTGTGAGCCCAAGCCCAGCGACAATAACATGGTAAAGAATAGCACCGCCCAAAAAGGGGCGCCGGGCAGCTCAACGATGGCCTGCGTGAACACGATGAATGCCAGGCCAGTGCCCTCAGCGGCCTAACGTGCGTGATAGGGGGGAGAGAAGAGAGATAAAAGTCAGATAGGAATTCTAAGAAAGGAAAGGAAAAAATGTATACACACAAGAATGCCAGGAGATGGCCCAAATGTCTAAATATGAAAGTAGATATAAGGGTTCTCTCCTCAAACCCATATTAATATTTGTAATTATTTTATTTATACTCACATTGTCGAGCTCCTTGGACAGACTGCATTCACTGAGCTGCAGTGCAGTAAATTCACTTCCATTGATGCTATGCATGGCAGAATCGTATTCAACGCTGGTGACATTCTTGGAGGGCAGAATCGCATTCTTCACAAGTATATCCGTATTGCTATAAATAAATATTGGATGAGTTCAGCATTTGTTGAATAACCAGCTAGTATCGGTTGCAAACATTCATTTATCCAGACAATGGCCTCAATGCCTTGAGCAGACCCTCGACTTGAATGGGCCACGCAAATAGTTCAAGAGCAACTGTCAATAACTCAAGGGAGGGCTGATGGGGATACGGGGGTTGGACATTGCAGAAACCTATGCAGCGGCCATTAATTGAAACAAATTGATAGACAAGCAGACAAAGAGACGAACGCGTATCGATTGGCCTATCAATGAATAAACAACAAATCTAAAGATAGGCAAATGCCGCCGCCCAATGCCGGTTACAACTGGTTGATGGACTAGCTGACTGGCTAACTGACAGAATGATAGACTGACCAACTGACCGACTGATTGACTAACTGATTGACCCACCATTCATCGAGCTGGTCGCTGACGAATGTGGCTGAACTTGCCGAATGACCCAAAAAGCCTTTGACACCAAACCCCAAAAATTAACCAAAGATGGAGACTGGCTTGAGACGAGGGAACTCGACTAGCAGTTACCCTGCATTCAGATTGTTAACGGTCTATACCAAGCCATTTCGTATATCCTGCTTAAAATTAACATAATTTCTTGAATTAATGTAAATTTCTTCCTTATTTCTGGTAGGTTTTGAATGGTCTTCAAGTATATATACAAAGCGGATGTTTTGATTAAATAGAAACCTGAACTCATCACTCACATATCAGAGACTTTAAGATATTATCACTTTGACATCAGAGACTTTAAGAGCTGTCTGTTATCATAGACTATAAGGGCTACACACGACACACTATTGATACTGGTTGGGTTGGACATCTCTAGCCGTTTTTGACTTGAGTACAGGGTATTTGAGGGGAATAACTCACACGGCAACACAGCGATCCACGTTGACGGTGGCCTTGAAGCCGAGAATGGCAAAGATGACGACACTGGCATAGATGGCTGTGACGGCATTGCACACCGACACCAAAAGCACATCCCGGACGCAATTGTTCTTTGGCGTGTTGTAACTGCCGAAGGCGATCAATGAGCCAAAGGCCAGACCAAAGGAGTAAAAGACCTGAGTGGCTGCATCCAGCCAGACCGTCGGCTCCAGCAACTTCTCCACCTTCGGCGTATACATGTGCATCAGTCCGGCGCCGGCGCCTCGCAGTGTTATGCCCCGTATGAAGAAGATGGTCAGCACGATGTAGGGGAAGAGTGAGGTGAAGTAGACCACCTTGCCGGAACTCTGGATGCCCTTCATCACAATGAAGAAGACAATGGTCCACGAGAGCAGCAGGCACAGCACAATCCACCATTTAAAGCCACCCGGCTCATCCATCGAGGGTGCCGCATCCAAAGTGGTGCGATACCAGAAATATGTCGTCTCCGACGACTTGGCGCACTCCTCCAGAATAATGCCACTACCATTGGTCGGACAGGTGGACCAGGGCAGCGGATACTAAATAAAATAATAACAGATTAGTTTGGGAATAATGCTATTCCCATTGCTCAACTCACCCGAAAACTGTTGAATAGATAGAAGAAGACCCACGTGATAATCACGTTGTAGTAGAGAGCCACAAAGAGGGTGACAATGCACGAGGAGATGCCAATGCCGCCCAGCCAGGGATGTATGGTGTTCCACACACCCAAAGCACCCAGACGCATACGCTGGCCCATGCCCAGCTCAATGAGAAACAGCGGTATGCCCTCCAGTATCAGCATTATCATGAAGGGTATCAGAAATGCACCTGCAAAAGCAAAATGGAAATCCCAAATAGCCAACGTAATCTTTATTATAAGCGTATCTACACTTCGGTTTCCTTAGGGGCGGCTTCTTTTATTTTTGTCTCGTTCGTTCGTAATTGAATTAGAATCGCATGGGATTTAAGCTTGGAATGTGTCTTTCAATAAAAATGCGGCGTTTGGCACGAGGCGCACAGCCCAACTCAACCCAACCCAACCCAATCCAGCCCCCAACAAAAAGGCCCCCCTCCAATTAAGCTCTTCCGGCAGGCTGGCAAGTCATGTGCAAACAACCCTTTCCCCTCCAACTGTCGCCGTCAACAAATCCCCACATGACAAATTCACCCAATGTAAGCTATGCAATTAGCTCACATTAAATCTCATAATGTTGTTGTCAAAGCAGCGCATTTGATTATCTACGACAGACACTTGATATCGGTTGAATTGGTTCGAATATGCTTAGCAACAGGAGCGCACCTCTAATGAGAATAACATTGAAAAGAAGCGCTGGCTAAATTGGTCTATGGACTTTATACTTGAACTTTGACTACCAAACCTGCTTTGAACTTTAAATGTAGTCTTAATCATGATATAAAAATAAAGGATTGGTTATTAGAAACTTATGGTTTTTAGAATGATTTGATCCCTCCCTATTTTTGGAATAGAATTTGAACATGAAAATTGTGTCAGAATCATGTTTACTACTTTAAATATAATATTAATCTAGATTAAAAATGATTATGAAATCTGGTTACTACTGACCAAGTTTTGGCCCTTTACAAAATATTGCGCCCAGCTGTTGAACGCCTTAATCCAGCCCTGGCAGAGACTGCACCCATTAGCAGTATGAGCAAGAGCATTAGAAGTAATTAGATTTTTCAACGTCGCACTGCAGGTTGATTGTAATTAGAACTGGTCGGGTAAAACGGTGTGTTTTGGCTTTGCAGCACGCGTATGCGAAATAAAAAAAGTGCAACATATTGCAAATTTTTGGTCGAACGTCGACTGTTACTGGAGACAGTCGGGTGAACTGATAAGCCCGTGAATGTGATATGGTTAAATATCGTGGTGTATACTCACCGCCACCGTTCTGTTGGCACAGGTACGGAAAACGCCAGATGTTGCCAAGGCCCACCGAATAGCCGATAATGCTGAGAAAGAACTGCATCTTGCCGCTCCAGGCGGCACGATCCGGTTCCCCTGGTATATCCACCGATTGCACCGAGTTGCGTTGCGGTGCCGTCAGGACAATGGTCACCCCATGAGTGCCATCACCCCTGGCCCTCGTGTTCAGGGGCGCCATCTCGTGACCGTTTCGCGGTGCATCAATAATTTTTGTGGCTGCCATCAACGCTGGGAGTTAACTGACTACGATTTCCTTTCCAACGAGCCGTTTTCTATGTAAAAGCCAAAGTGGTTGGATTAGCTTTTCTCAAGTTGCAGTAAATTTCCATTGCCATAAAATAGGAATGAGTGTGTGTGTGTGTGTGTGACTGAGTCAGTGTATTCAGTCTCTGCAGAATTTGTATGCCACATGACATATGGCAAAACTGAGTACTCGCTGTTGCATGTACTCAATCTAGAGCTCAGTTTCAAACATACTTATTATACCCTGCACTAATTAAAGGAATAGCAGTGGTGTATTATGGCGTGGTGTATGTGTTTGCAACAGACAGCTGCAAAATTGCACTTATAAAATTATCTGTCTGGCATAGCACGGCTATTGTGGCCTTCAATAATATTAATAAATAGCATTCTTGTGTTGCACATCAACCCAAATGCGTCAGCTTACTGAAATTTATTGTTTATTTTTCTAATATACAATAATCATTTCAGGTTTAATATTAACGTATGTAGTAAAGTAGTAAAAATACATTCCTGATGCACATGAATAGATTTACTCTAGCATTGTTGACTTTATTTTTTATTTTTCTAACATTTGATAATACTTTCACAATATTTGCTAGGTTTATTTACAGGTTTTAACATAGTCAGGTAATATTTACCTACCTAATCGCTCAGTTAGTTATTTTAGTGTGCAGTATAGTTTACTTAATGTATTCTAGCTATTTCCCTCTCTCTCGCTGACTCCCTCTCTCTCTCTCTATCTATCTCTCTCTCACTCACACACACACACTCAGCATGAAACTCTTTGAGGACACTCGGGCTGTTTGATCAATAACTAGAGCTCTGTAAGTGTGTGTGTGTGAGTGTCGGTTCCTTGGTGGGTTACCCCTGAGATTATAAATATGTAAATCTGTAATAGTTTGCCATTTTTGTGGCTACTTCGTCCTTGGGCTGTGCTTTCAAGTGATTATTTTGCGCGTGGGTGACTTCGTCCTTAACTCAATTTGCGACTTAATTGCGTGTCATTAGAAAGCTTCGTGCTTTGTACTTAACATTATTAAGTTAGTTGTGGCTTGCTTGCCTAAAGTAATTATGACTTTTATGTGCACAAAATTAAGGCCAGTGACTTAACACACAAAAAACAGCTTCCGATCATAAAATAAATGTTGTTACATTATGTATATATATGTCATGACCATTTCTCAGTGGGAGTAAGTGTTATTTTTATAATCTGTATACGCATTCAAAGTCATACAGCTTACATTTCCCCCAAGAAAAGTTCAGGTACCCTTTTTTATAGTATAGCTAAATGTCAACAGCTTTTGTCCATGGCTTGTAAAGTGAAAAGGTCACAGCTAATTAAACTGCATACATAGACAAACTATATATATTTAGATATATATGTGTATATATAGAAGCACATATGTTTGTGGGTGTGTTAACAACCCCAAAGCTAGCTGCAACAGTTTTACAATCACTGTCTAACTGACTAAGTTGACGTCTGCTTCTAAAACTGCAGTCAATAATAAACGTGTTGCTTAGTGTTGAGTAACCCCCAAAAAACCATATCTATGGCAGAAGGTCGTTGCAAGGCAGCCAAAAGGCACACAAAACACACAAATACATATGCACATGTACATATGTATGTGGGTATATATGTAAATGTATATATGTGTGTATATAGCCTAGCGTGTCTATGTATTGTGTGCTATTTACTTGGAGGCTCGTCTCGCCTGCTGACGTAGTAAAATGTCGACACACGGAAGCTACAATGCACAAACAAGGAGAGAGAGAGAGAGATAAAAGGGTATAAAGAGAGAGAGAGAAAGCAGAGAGTGAGAGAGCAGACATAGTGAGTGGGTGGGTGTGTGTGGCAGCAGCTGTGCAGCAAGAAGCAGCAGCAGCAGCTGCACACGCAAAACTCACCACAAAGATAGCACAACAACAAGAGAAAGGGCGAGAGAGAGAGAGAGACAGAGATGGAGCGAGAGAGAGAAAGAGCGTGAAAGCTGGCCAAAAAAAGAGCTTTTCTTCTTTTTGGCATCCTGCTGCTGTGGCAGTCGCTTCATTGATAGGAAAATGCGCCTAGACGCGCTGTGGTCTGTATACAACACACACACACTCTCTTTATGTGTGTATGTGTGTGTTTGTGTGGGTGAACATTGCGTATACGTAATGCGCTATGACGTCTTTGGCTGCCCAACCAACGGCAATTGCGTATTTAGTTCAATTTCCAGGGGGGTCATCATATGTCAACGAGGAACATTAATCGCAATTGTTCATTGTGAACTAATAAAAAGCAAAAGGAGCCGGCAATAATAAAAGTAAAAGTCAAGTGTCTTGTGTCCTGTGTACTGTGTCCTGTTCTCGACCAGCCCCACTCCTCCGACCAACACCCTTGACCCAGTCATGTTGTTCGCATTGCTTTTCTTTTCTTTTTTTTTTGTTCTTGTTGCCGTTTTGCGTTTTCTATATTTCTTTTTGCTTTCACTCGACATTGATTACACAATCCCATTTGTGTTACGTAAACTGAGCGTCCTGAGCTCTGAGCTACTGTTTTTGTTGTTGTTTAACACTGATTTTTGCGTCGCAATTTGTTGTTTACTTAAAGTCACCTCTGCAGCTGTATCACCAGACGCCCCTCTACCTCCTTTTAACCAGCCTTTTAACCACCCTTTTAACCCCTAACCTCATCGTTTTGCCTTGCCGGCTTTTTGCTAAATAAAGCTCAAGCTGTCAACGTTGTATTTTTTTCAACTTATTTTTGCTTTTGCAGGACACGTCTGGCCCTGGCCATGTCAGCTCCTATGTTGGTGTGTTTGTGTGTTTTTTTGGTGGCTAAGTGGTCTACAACACAATACTTAAATCATTTTTATGGGAAATTACTCAATAATAGCCTGTCCGTCGAACAAAAGGCCAAGTGCTATGTGTTTTTGTTGTGTACATGACAGCCTTGTCGTTAAAAATAACCTAAAGCTTAGCTATACAATTAGCCATATCCACATTTATCTAGATATACTCTATCTATATCTATATCTATATCTATATCTATATCGTCCTTGTCCGTTACGTAACAGCAAAGCGCACTGCAAACAGCGAAATTTCATCAGCTGAAAAACGAAACTTTTTTTGTTACCTGACACAAAAATACATTTGAAATGAATGGAAATATACCAGGCGAATACTCCCCAAAACCGACGCTACCTTCATATGTATACCTATCGCACACACACACACATGCAGATGTGTACACGTGCTGGTTAAAAAGCTTGTCGCTTGTGCATTTGTATTAGTGTCGTTTTCGGTTCAACTTAAAATTCACCGAATATAAAGGACAATACGAAATTGCGTCGTGCCAAATTGTATTCAAAACAACCGAATGAGCACTCTGGGTACAAGCATGCTCGACTTGCAGTTGCCCTGTACAAATTTATAGATGAGATAGCAAACGGCCTGCAGTTAATGCCTGATACTATTTCATTTTGGTTATGTGCTCATATACAAAATTTGACTTTGAAGAAAGTTTAGTTTTAAATCTGACTACTAATTTACTTTTAATATTACTGTTTTCTTTTTAATTCACAAGCTAATTTCAATTGGTGAGTTGAGTTACATTTTTAAGATGTGTCTAATTATTTTTATGTATCTATTTACCTATAAAATTACCTTTTATCATATAACAATACAAGACTATTGGATCCCACAAATAACTGCCAGATACCAGATACTAGATACCCTAATTTTCACTTAAGCTTACGAATACAGAGTATATCAGGTTGAACCCCCTGTCAGCCTGACAAGCCCAAGGGTCGCGAAGGGTTTCCTTTAAAGCTGTTACTGCTACCGCTAACTCTGGCAAAGTTTAAATCCCATCAACACACACACGCACACACTCACACACACATTGACACAAGAAAGGGTCGATGGATATGGCACCCAGGGGACACAAGGTCTGGGAGAGAGACTAAGAGCATTTGACATGGCGTGTTTGTCAGGCCAAATCGATAAGCGAATCGTGGTAGCCTATTCAAATATGTAATGTGACCTGATACGGGCGGAACTAAAGAGAGGCATTGGGGGTGTGGATGGTAGGGGGGCGGTCTGCATTTGCTACTCTGCATAAATCATGCAGTTTGATTGCTTATGAAATGCATTCAATTCAATTCATGCAATCGGTTTGTACGTTTTATTGCACTTTTCCGAGAATATCGAACACAGTCGCCGCGCTTGTAAACATCGAATGCCAAATGGGGTCTTTTTCGTATTACAAAGTTTTAATCGTTGCATTTATTTTCCACTTTTATTTTTATTTTTTTTTGCTGCATTTTGCAAAGCTTATTTTAGTTCGGCACATATATTTGGGTATTTGAAATGCTCGATTTAGCTTTGCCCGTGCATTACTTATTTTCCATTCGGCCTTTGCTCTCATCCAAAGTATTTTGCTATTTGCGTATATTTCTCTGGGCCTAACAATAAATGCAAGTTCTTTGCCAAGGCAGAAATGGCGCCGAAAATCTATGCAATAAGTGAAATTCAAGTGCAGCAAACGTTTACGCCTTCTGCTCTACCTTTCTCTCTTTCTCTTTCTCTCTCTCTCTCTCTCTCTCTCTCTCTCTCTATCTCTCTCTCTCTCTCTCTCTCTCTCTCTCTCTCTCTCTATCTCTCTATCTGTGTCTGTTTGGCCTTGATTGCGTCAAGTTAGAACCAAATGGACTTGACTTCCTGGGAAATCTGTGTTAGACTCAATAATTGCAAGAGTCGAACTGAACTGAACTGGACTGGACTGGTTGGAGGCACTTGAAGCCAGTTGAATCTGCTTTAACTGATTTCAGCTTTAACTGCACCGTGCACTGTTTTTGTGTTTCATCGGGCATTGGTTACGCATCCCTTACTTAAATTCAAAACTTATGTAAGCACACAATGCAGGTAATCCGATCCAACAGCCTAGCGATAGAATTATGGAAAGTTTTTGTAGAGTGTCAGTAAAAACATACGATTAATATCGTAAGACACTCGTCTAGATAATTCTAGAGTTCTAATCTCGAATTTAGAGCAGTGGTATACGTGGATATATTTGATAAATAACATAGCTCAGGTGTTCCCCTTTCTGCATTCGCATTCCACAAATTATTAGACTTTGTTTCTATGGAAACCAATGATTATACCCCTCTAGAATGCAGTTGATATATCACATTTATATATATATATATCTATTTGTATACCATAAGTGCTCATTACGAGTACCTTGAAAGTATTACTAATAAGCTCTGATTTTACTTAGGGGCAACTATATAAAGATAACAACAATTGTTCAGGTCGACAGTTGCACTTGCAAATGCATACAAAAAAGACGAACGAAAACTATTGCGTTATATAGAGTATCTCAACGATATATACTCGTATATATGTATATATTAGGCAATAGCACTTTCGCTCTCACTCTAACCCAGGCGGAGGGAGGGAGAAAGCAAGAAAATTGTCATTTGCCATGGTCAAAATGCAATCAGGCAAGCACAAAGTTCACTTAGCTCGTTTTGCAAAGGGTATTTTGACTTTTGGGACGAAGTATCTCTCTCAGTTGCAGATAGAGTAAGAGATTAGAGATATAGTTATCTTATTATCAATTTAAAAATATATTTATATTATATATAGTACAAATACTACTTTTATTTAAGTGGGACCAGCAAGGGTATGTAAAGTTCGGCATGCCAAAGATAACAGTTCCATTCTGTATTTTTTGGCAACGTATCAACTGTTGGGTTCTTGGGCTGCTGTGTATCTAATTCCAAGTAGAAGGGGATTGGGGGAGCTGCATTGGGGTGTGAGCTTTTGGGTATTAGGTTTTTCTTCTACTTTTGGCCAGAACAACCCCCAGCCAATGCCATTGCCAGCCTCAATGCAATTTCCCTTCACCACACAAGAAAGATGAGAGCGTTACAGAGATAGGGAGAGAGAGAGAGAGAGAGAGAGAGACAGAGAGAGAGCGAAAGAGAGAAAGAGAAAGAAAACAGAGAAAGCGAGTGGGAGGAAGCGAGCGAGAGAGAGAGAGAGACAGAGAGAGCGAGAGCGGGCATAAAAAGCTTGTAGAAAAAGCAACTGAAAGTGCTTTCAAAAATATTTGAAATGCACATATATACAAATATTATATTTGGTATATAGCATTTTCCATACCTCAAAACTGTTTATGTTTATGGGTTATGCAAAATTCAATCAGATGATTTGCTCAAAATTACATAAAGATGATATTGGTAGTCTAAACAAAAAACTAGTTCTTGTAACAAACAATACACGTGGTGCATTAATTAGTTGCATTTTTATTTATTTATTTTTTTTGTTTGTTTCGAATTATCGAATAAATAAGAAAATAAAACAAAAACAAATTTGCAAATTATGCAAATAATTTGCTGATTGTTGATCTTAATTTTCGCATTTATTTTGTTTAGCCCAAAAAAATGCTAAGACAGACAAAAGACAAAAAAACTAAAAAGAAGTTCTCAGAACACTCGGCTAAAACAAAAACACGTGCATCCTTGTGGCCCATGTGTGTGTGTGTGTGTTTCCTTGCATGTGCTGCGTGCGCAGGACACGTCAGGATAAAAGTTCTTTTGCGCTATTCTATTTCATCTTTCTTTCATTCGTGTTTTTTTTTTTTTTTTTTTGGTCGTACCAAACTTTGAGTTGGTTTAGCTTCTTTTAATTTAAGGGCGGATTTTTTCCGCACAGCCCGCGGTTTTGTTCTCCTCGTATGCTTTAACTTGTGGAATTTCTAGCACTCACTCACACTCACACACAAATTCGCATATATTTTTGTTTGACGAACAAATTTGCGTTAAATTTTCCACACTTTTTTTTGTAATTTTTTTTTAATTTGATTTTTGTAATTTTCGCGGAGCTTTGCTGAATTTTGACGACCGTCGCTTTGTGCTTTCCGTTGTAAACTGAGTTCAGTCGCTTAACGCCGAGCACCGAAAATGCTGCAAATGCTATTTCATTCAACAGCAGCAACGACGACGATGGCTTTTTACATTCGATTGCGTTTCTTTCATTCGATAGAACGAGGCAACGAGGCGAGCAACTTGCACCGGTGCGCTGCCTGTGTGTGGTGAGGTGAAAAGTGTACAACAAATTCACCACCACCACCACCAAACTTGGAATTGACGCACTTCGGCGTCAAGAGCCGAATGTCCTTTCGACTCCTGCATAGACATTTTCGGTGCTGCTGAAATACCAAGCGAGTAATTTATTATTTTGGATGGAATAACAAAATTCTCAAAAGAAGAAGAAAAGCATGCGCACAAAAGTAGCAGCAGGATTGAAAAGCGGGGGTTCAAAGCTGCCGGAATGCCGTCAAAGAGAGTGTAAGAGAGGGAGGGAGAGAGAGAGTGAGACAGAGAGAGAATGAGGGTATGAGGGTATGAGTTGGTAAGCTAAGAAAACTAATATTTAAGACTTCATCTGATAACTTGTAATTATGAACTTTTAATGCATAAGACGTGCAGGGCATTAATGAAAAAATATCCGCCCAGCTTGACAGTTATGTAGAGGAGATTTTGTGTGGTATAGTGTTTAAATGTATTTCAGCGATAAGAACGAATTTCAAATTAAAATGTAGCATTGATCTAGATATCGAAACAGAATTAAAAAGTTATTTCTGTTCAAAATTGCAACATTCTCTGCAAGATAACCGTTGAAAGTTGTGCTTGAAATTATATTTAAATAGCGCGCCCTTTGCCAAAGCAAGCAGTTTACAAACACTGCTGTTAAAAGCAGTGCATGCACATGCTGCAATGTGAACGCTCACAGCGAATGCCAAAGCCTCGTAACATAACCTCAACAGTCTGCCAAAGCAAGCAGTCTCATAACTCTGTTAATAGCAGTGCAGATACATGTTTCAGGTTCAACCCGGTAGATGGCGAGTGTGCTAAACGTGTGCCCTCGCTGTGAGTGCCAATAGGCCGTTTCGCTGCGACTGTCACAGATAGTTGTTGTTGTCAGGCGCAAAATTTTTGTCTCAATCGATTTTTTTTTTTTGTGATATATTTTAGGCAATTCGAAGTTGAAGCATTTAACACACTGCAACAAAAAGCGAACAACGAAAATGGAGACGTAAGTAGCGTAGAATAGAGAGTATTATGCCTGTTTTGCGAGCCTTTAATTTGCTTTGCTGCTGCACAGTTTGCTGGATGAGGAATTGGAGTCGCTGGAAGCGATTCTCATGGACGATGTGCGTATAATGCGCAGCGACAGGTGAGATCGGGCCTGAATTGATATATATCTACACATATATATATATATTTTTTGTGGTATATATTAGTGGTGCTGTGGATGTGATTGAGACGACGGTGCTGCCGCTGACCGGCGAGGAGGATGAGCAGCGATATATTTGTGTGACTCTCCAAGTGCTGCCACCGCCTGGTTACCCGGATGTGAGTCCCACATTCAAATTGCTGCGTCCACGTGGATTGGACGATGTCCGTCTCGAGGCCATACGCAGTGCATGCAATGCCAAGATCAAGTCATCAATTGGATTCCCCGTCGTCTTCGATCTGATCGAAGTGGTGCGCGAACATTTAACGGGCAGCAATCTGCCCAGTGGCCAGTGCGTGATCTGTCTGTACGGATTTAGTGAGGGGGATGAGTTCACGCGCACCGAGTGCTATCATTATTTGCACAGCTATTGCCTGGCAAGGCATTTGAATGCGCTGCGTCGCAGCTACCAGGAGGAGTACGACAAGTTGCCCGGCTGGCTACAGAAAACAGCGGATGCTTTCCAGGCTCTGTGTCCCGTTTGTCGGGAGCATATCTGCGATGAATCGGACAGTCTGAAGTGCGCCATGCCCCCATCGGAGCTGGAGAATGCACCCGATTTCCAGGTCACACAGGAGCTGCGACAAATGCAGCAGAGGATGTCTGAATTGTATCTACAGCAGAAGAGTCGCGGCGCCATCATCGATGCCGAGGCGGAAGCTGGCCATGTGATTGCCATCGAGACCGAGGAGGATGTGCGTCGGCGACGACGTCGCGAGGAGGCAGATGCTGCTCGGAAACAAGAGCCAGGGGCGAGCAGCTCAAGCAATCAACTGACAAAGCCACAAGCAGTGAGCACATTTGCGCCAGTCGTGCAGGAGACGCAACGCATCCTGCCCGAGCCCACCAACAACAACTATCAGCATCACAATCGAAGGCATTATCGAGGCGGGCGACGTCATCATCATCATCACAGCAATCACCATCATCATCAACGTGGGGAACGAGCAGCAGAAGCGCACAGCTCAACTGGGGGAGGAGGAGGAACTGGCACAGGAGGTGGAGCTGGGGCAGGAGGAACAGCTGCAACTGGGAGTGGAGCAGCTGGCTCTGGCGCGGGAAAACAGCCAAAGGGACAAACTGCCAATAGCAATCATGCCAGGTGACACTGGCGCAGCACCAGGCTGCTGCGGCTAACACTTCCAATTAACAACCACAAAAAGAACTACAAAAATAACATTAATAAAAACGCAGCCCTGACGCTAACAATGCCAACAATGCCCAAGCTTCCTTGCCTGCTGCTCCCACAGCTACTGCCTCTGCCCTGCTGCTAATATACAACAAAAAAAAAGACAAAAACAACACACAAAAAAACAGATGAACTCAACTCCAACTCTGGAAAACCCGATCCTCAATTTTAGTTTCATTTATTATTATTTTTTGTTTGTGCAACACTCGATTTCTGTGAATTTTGTGATTCGATTGATATTTCTTTAGTTTAGCTTTAGAGTGAATCGGGTTTTAGCGAATTTTTCAACGAATACAGTGCAGTTCACAAGCTTAGACACACTTGGACATTTAAATTTTACTTTCTTCTTTCATAAATAATTCAGTTACCGTTTTAGTTAGTTTAAATTTAGTTAGTTTAAATTTATAAAATTAAACAACTTTTTAGTTTAAATTTATACATTTAAGCATTTTGTTTCGTTTAAATTTATGCTTGATTGCTTGTGAATTGCACTGTATATTGTATAAGTAATAATAATCTATGTATGTTAGCCTTATGTTTATTATTATTATTATTATTATTATTGTGTAACGATGATGTAACTATTTTTGTATTTGTAATGGCATACAAAAGACTTGTGGCAAATGAATTGCCGGCGATATTATTGGTTAGGCGAAGAAGTATAGGGAAAAAAGGCGTTTGATTAACTAACTCTAGATTTGTATTTAGCAGCACCAACTAACTTGGCAGCGCTGGCGTTGACGTACACACACACACACACACACACACACACACTAATACACACACTCGGATATTTAGTATAACGCATAATCTGCAATTCGCACTTGAAAGTTTAGCATAAATGTTTAAATCGTATCTCTCACTCTACCCGCTCTCTCCCTCTCTTCTCTTCTTGCGTGACAGCAAATAGCACAAAAACAAAAACATGACACGAAAATTATTCCAAATAAACAAAAAGAAAAACATAAATAAAAGACTAACTTAAGGCACAATAATTAGAGTTTGTGGAACGTGCGCCATTCTAGTCAGTTTTTCATATGACAGAGCCGAATTAACAAATAAACAACTATATATACATACATACACATCTCTATATATGTATGCATTCACATATTTAAATGTCTAACTAATTCAATGTTTGTGTAGAAAGAAAATAAAACAAAACAACTCCAGCAATTCGTTTGAATCTGCATAAAATATTAACTACGAATACCAAATTTCAATGTGTCAAAAAAACAATAACTGAAAACTTAAATTAATAAATTGAATTCCATAATAAAAACATACGAAACTGTTATTACTCCAGAAATCGAAGCATATTTTTATCAACAAATGGGCTAGGTGGTATATGTATTTATATATAGATATAAAGAATTTTAAATTTAATAAGCTTAGCTAAGTTTCGAACCCCCGCTGCTCCAAACATATTCATTGGGTTTGACAAGCTCTAGCCAATGCACAAGCCAAAGGAATGCTGCCAGCATATGGTAGCCCTAAAACTGTGTAGTGCTTCTATATACATATCTATCTTTTAATAAAAACACAGATCGTATTTTGTTATTAAAATTTTTGTTTGTAAATGTTTATTTCTCGTTTAAATTGTTTTAATTTAATAGAATTACAAAAAACGTTGAATGCATTTCTCTTGATTCGTATAACAAAATAATTTAGTATTAGTATTATACAATATTTATATAAACGTTTTGCATTTCTCTCTATTATATTAGTTTATATGTTCCACTTGCATATAAAAAACAAAAATAATTATGCATTACAAATTGTGTGTTTGTGGTTTTTGCTTATTAACTAAATATTAATTAAACTTATAATAATGACTTTTAGTATATAATTAAATATTTTTTGTTTTCTTTCTTTCTTTTTTTGTTTTTTTTTATTTATTTATTTTTTTTTGTTGCGGCTTACATGATTCACTTTTACGTTTAACTATTAGTTTTAACAGAACAAAATCAAATTTCTCTTAATCATTTTCATTAACGGGGTTACTTCTTCCTTTTTTTGGTCGCACACATAGCACGGCCACGCCCACAGACAGAGTGCGTCCACAAACTGGCGATTTTGTAGACACGCTCAAAGACTGAAGAGCTAATGGTCGCTGCTGTGGCAACTTTTAATTCGAATGTTTTTCTTTTCTTTTTTGTTTTCTTTTTTTTGTTTATTTATTTTTTTTGTTTATAGTTTTTCGTTAATTTTTTCTTCATTTTAGATTGCCTTAAAGCACTTGGAGTGTATTTTGCATTTATATAAGTATATACAAATTATAAATTTGGAAATCCATATTTAGAAGTATAACTAGTAAATAGTGTAGGCATTAAATATTAGTAGTAGCAAAAGGTGTTTGCATTAGTTAGTAGTACTCTTTTCGTAAATAGTTTTTCAACATTGTGTGTGGGTATGTGTGTGTGTGTGTGTGAATAGCTTTCATTTATAACTTTTGCATTTCTCTATCTCTTTTTCTTTATGTTTTGCGTGTGTCTTTTATGCTTTATCAAACGTATTCATTTTGCTGTTATTATTATAAAATTCACAGCGATTGTTTCCTGTTTGCTACATTCTCAACAATAATGTAGACTCTGAGAGAGATAGAGCTGAGGGGATTTTGGGGAATTCACAATCTTGGTTGGTTGATTAGTTGAAAGAACTTCAGTGCGTGGTTAGTTGTTTTAGATTTGTGTTTTTGTGTTGTTTGTTTAATTGATAATTGGCAACTGGGTGCTGCAACCGCAATTCATTCATCCGCCTCATAGCCGGAAAGGTTCGCGCTTCTCTGTGGGCGTGGTTCCACGCGATGTGCGTCGCATCGTTGAGCTGAATGTCGGCTCCGCGGAGCTCTTTCTCGGCGTTTGCATCCCGGACGGCGTTGAACTGCCGCTGATGTTGCGCCTGTCGAACGGATAATCAAATATTAGTCAAGGCATTTATAATATTTCAATAATTTAACAAATTGAACAATTGAATTTTAAAATGAAAAGTACAAACAATACTTAAAAGCTATATATGGCATTATTATTAGAAATAAAATAAAGCTTAAAGCATTAGTCGAATTAGGAAATTAGGAAAACACGACGGGTACTGGCAGTTTGACATGCACTGGCTTCACAATACATAACTTATAAAACATAAACAGAACTTTTAACAAAACATATTGATTATATGGAAATAATAATAATTACTTGCTAAACTGTGGCTAGAGTTGGATTTGTGTCTACAGTGCTGTTGTCGATACTTAATTGATAGGGCTCTATATATTATAGAGTTTTGATAGAACTTTACCCCAAGCTGCTAGGATTCGCAGACGAACTGGTGGGCGATGAGGTTTTGGAATCGTTGAGGGGTATCTTAACCGGTATCCGTGATGGGCGGCTTTAGTATATATATGTTTATGAATAGTTAGCATTACCATTACCAAAGAATTGCATAGCTTAAGGACTAGCTTTCAATATTACTTAGAACTAACTTAGCTTTAGAAAATCATAATTTAAAATGTTATGTTTAGTATTTTTTGTTGTTGTAGTTGTTTCTTTTACCTAGTGGGTTTGTAGCCGAAGCCGGTTAGTGCTGGTATACTGGATGATCTACTCATGCCTCCATTGCTGTATTTGCAGTATTTTTTGTCAGGCACAAGATTCAAGATGGTATTTGTTTTTTGGGGAGGATTTGGTTTTTTTTTTGGTTTGTTTGTTTGTATTTTGATGTTGCAGTTAGTTGCAGACAAGCATTCAATTTCAATACATGATATTTGTTTCAATCGAGCCAATTCGTTTTGTAAGTTAGCGTTTCAATGATGTTTATTGTTTTTAGGTATTTTTTTTTTGTTTTCATATGAAATTTGTTCATAAAAGCCAATTTGTAAGTAGCATATCAAATGAGTATTTTTGTTGTTGTTGTTGTGTGAGTTGTCAAAAGTTAATGCGGTAACCGAAAATAATGTCAAAAATAAATAAATAAATTAATAAAGTTTATATATTGTTTCAAATTCACGACCCCAATATGTGAAATCCCAACCCCAATAACCGAAATCTATCTGAGAGGGACAAGAATCCTACCTTGTGGGCGCTGGGCTGGCCGAGCCGGATGCGGTTTTGCGTGTGATGGTGCTGGTGCCGCCATTGAGTCGGCTGCCGCCCGGAGTCGCTGCCGTGGTAACGGACAGACGTGCCGGACGTGGCGTGGTGCCGGTGCCGCTAACTGTGCTGGCACCGGAAACCTTGCGCTGCGGTATGCGCGATGGCGTATGATCGTCTGGCAAAGAATTCGATTTAGAATTGTACCCATTAGGATTATGGTCTGTCAGTTTGGACTCACCTGTGCTGTCCAGCGAGAGGGTGGAGCCGTGACGCGACGGCGGCTTAGAGCCTTGTCTACTGAGCGGGCGTGAGTTGGGCTTGGAGCCGGCACGCGATCCTCCTGGCGTGAGGCCGGTGCGTGTGCTCGTGTAGGTCACCTTGCGCGGCGTATAACGACCCGACGGTCCACCATGGCTACCCTCATTATCGCTAAGCGAATCCGGGGTGCTGGCCGACAGTGAAGAGCGCGATGGTCGCGACATCGGTATAGAACGCACAGAACGCTCGCGTACCTGTTACGGAGATGGAGGTGAAATGTAAGCAGTTAGTTGGGTACTATAATGGCGGCTTGTATAAGGTAGAGCCCCCTTCTTTTCTTTAGCTATACAGTCCCTGTTTCCTGTTTGCTTCCTTCACAACAGCATGCTCCTTTCGTTCGTTGAGTTTTCGACTTACCCAGTGTGTTGTTGGATGACAATGGAGGACGTGTGGACTCAGCGGTACCGAGCGGCTGGTATTGCAGCGCACGAATACTGTGCCGCCGGCGCCCATGTGTATGGGAAAGGCGCATGGTACTTGGTCTTGTGCACGGATTTTCTCAAATATTGGCATTAACTCGGCCAAGTGCTCATCAGCTATATACATATAGAAATACAACAGATTTTTGTTTTGTTTTTGTTTTTGTTCGTTGCTCAATCAATTCTTATAGGCTGGCGCAACGGTATATGATCATTTAAGCGACTGACCAATCAAAACTCAACAACAATAACCTAAAAATCCTACTGGATGACCTTTAACCTAGCCTCACTGAAGCGCTTGATTGTGAAATTTGAAATCTAGCATTATAACAAAAAAAAAATGGCGCAGTAAAACATAAAACAATTATCATAACTCAAGGAAGTACCAAATTATAAACAAATATATGTATATATATACGAGATACGTATATGTAGTATAGCAACAACAATACGTTCAATACAATAAATATATATATATAGTAGAATTATATATAAAATTCTCATGCACAAAAATCAAGAATCGGCGGCAGCATCGAGCTTGCTTTTTTGTCAACAACACACACAATGAACCCAAAACGAAAGCTCAAAACTTACCTCAGTAAATATTGAAACCCTAACACGGGATATACAGTTGGGGGATAGTGTTAGGATTGGTAACTCTTTTGTTTTGTATTTTTTTTTTTTTGCTTTTTTTGTGTTAACCCACAACTCGTTTGTGTTGTGTTTCTGTTGATGTTGATTTACCTTTATGATGGGACCCTGTCCACTCAAATATGGCGGCAAGTTGGAGCTACCGGCGCTGCCATTTTGCGAACTGTTGGCAGTTTGGGCAGCATTGGGTGTGGAACGTCTGGACGTGAATGCAGCCATGCTCTGTGAGACGCCATCGGCCAATATGAATTGCTCGCGTAGCTCAATGTTAGTGCGTCCCTTGGCTGCTCCGATCAATGCCGATATGCACACATATATAGCATGTGGTAAGCACACATACAAACACACATACACATATATATATATACATACATGTATACATGTATTTTGAGTGTGTTTTTGCATTTGATTTGTAACAACAACAATAACAACGAAATTTTGTATTTGTCACAGTTCGTATTTTGTTTGTTTGTTTGTTGGTTGTTTGGAATTTTTGTGTTTTTTTTTTTGTATTTATTTTTTTTTTTGGGCGCAGGCGAAGTGCATGTTGGGCGTGGGCGGACGGGCGGGCGGGCGAGCGAGCGGGCAGCGCAAGCGGATTTATTTGTGGAATTATATATTGGAAATATCGGGCACATTGCGTTTTCGGTTATCGGTTTCATTTTTAAAGTACAGTTACAAAAAAATATAACATTTGAAAAAGAAAAAAGGGGAAAAACATAAAATTTGATTAGTAAAAACGAAAAACGGTATACAAAATTATTAATACAACAAATTCCACTGTTTTTTTTTCTTTATTATTCTTTTTTCTTTCTTTTTTGGACGCACAACAAACAGAAATTAACGAATTTACGAGGCATGACGTGATTTAAAGTAGAGTTCCACTCAAAAAGCTATAGTCAAACAGGCTGTTAGTTAACAGCGCGCATAACTGTAGCCATGTTAAGCAAGAGAAGACACAACAGCAAAATAAATGAAAGCATGCACTAATCGAGTACTAAGCAAGTTATACTATAATTTAGGTTAGGTTAGGTTAGGTTCTAGGCAAATAGGCAATAGTGTCTGTTAACCCAGTAAAAATAGAGAGATAAATACAATGTATGGTATGGGGTATAATAATAATAATATCAAACGCAGAGTTAACATGTAAAAGCAACAAAAAATGAGCATGATTACTAAATGTGGCAACAAACCCTAAACTGTGAGATTTTCAGTTTTCGGGCTTTTAGGATAGGTGTTTTTTTTAATGGTTTTTGGTTTGGAGTTTGGTTTTGGATTTGGATTCTTGATTTCGTTTGGTTATTGTGTGTATGAGATAGGCGTCAAAATAGGCGCTGGCTAAATGTCAAAAATAGTATCTTCAAAAATAAAGCGCGCTGTTAATTTATGCTATTTTATTTGAAAGCAACTTTTCAACCAAACAAATTAATGAGGTTTTCAAAAATTGTTTTTAGGTTATGTTGTTTTTGTTTTTCTTTTGGGTTTATCATATGCTAGTAATATTTTTAGGCACAAAAGTTTTGATTTTTATTTTGTTGGTTAAATGACCATATCCGTTTTTGGTATTATATTAATATGATATTTGGTATGTTTTAAAAAAATGTTTAGCTTGTAAAAAAAAAATATAATTAGTTGTTAAGCACAACTGTACCTAAATGTAGTATATGTTTGTGAGAGATGTGATATGATCAAAAATGGTTTATAAAAGTATGATGCATATATAACCTAAGGTATAGACAAAATGCATGAGCTGATGGGAATGGTAATAGTTTTTTTTTTGTTTTTTTTTTGGTTCGTGGTGTGGTGGACTACAAAAAAGATACACTAGAATTAATATGCGATAAATGTATGAAGTCCAAACAGATTTATCGATAATTTCAGTGTGTGTTCGTATACGTATGCAACTAAATATATATGTAGAGAGTGTAGGTGTGGCCTTGCGCTTGAACTTACCGCGACAAGGATCGTTCTTCTGCAGGAATTCATCCAAAGCAACCCAGCCACCGCCAACGCGCACCATAACAGTGCTGCGCAGGATGCGAACCAGGCGCAACTTCTGGGAATCACCAAACTGCAAGCCAAACATAATCATTCATTAGCAGTTGTTAAGAGTCTATTTGATGCGAAACTCACTCTGTATTTGCCTTCGCCAACTTGGAACACACGGAACTTTTGACGACATGTGCAGAGCATGACCAAACGTTTGACCTCATCGTGTATCTTGTCATTGTCATTGGCCGGTTTACGTTCCTGCCAATCGGGTCGCAGAGCGGCAATGAATTCCTGCCAGTCAATGAGACCCTCGCCATTGCGATCGAACAGATCGGCAACAGCCTTCATCTCCAGACCCGATGTATCGAATTCTGTTAAGGATATCATATTTTTAATATCTCATGTAGAGTTTGTGTTTTCTTTTAGTTGGTACTTACTCGTATTGAGTATGCCATCGATGAAGACATCGCGTGGCACCATGCCATTGTTGTCCTTGTCCATCTTACGGAACAGATCAGTCAAGCGCGACTTCTTGTGATTCATGTGCTTGAGGAACTATGTGAAAGATGAGTATTTTTAAATATTATTATCATTATTTAGAGTGTGTTATGGCTGTGGCAGTTACTTACGCGCTTGCGCCAATCATCCCAGCTAAAGTTGCGAGCACGCTCCACATCCTTCAGATACATGAGATGCTCGTGGAGCAAACGTTGACGCTCCCATGACAGCATCCACACATCACGCCACTTAGTCCACAACAGTTTGGCGCGTGGCGAACGGAATTCGAGTTCGGGACCAGTAGAGCTAACAGGGCAGAGTTGGTAATTACAATTAGTAAGTTTATAAATGGCAAACAAATTCAATGAAAGCTAATTAGATATGAAAAAAGGAACAATAAGAAAACTACAAAATGCTTAACATACACACAAAAATAGTATTGAACAGATTTAACAGAACATTTAGCATAGATGCACAGTTTGAGCTGCACTGATTGTAATGGGGAGCAGGAGCGGGCACTTACCTTGGCGAGAAACGTGGGCCATAATGCGGCAGGCGATCTCTGTCGGGCGTATCGCGCGTTGGCGTAATACGACTGATATATATTTAATATATATATGTATATATATATGTTTATATATATGATTATGCAGAGCAAATATTTAAGCAGCAAGATGCATAGATTTTTGATATGAGGCAAACGTTTACGGTAGCGTGATGAGAAAGAGTTTCACAAAAAAGATACAAAAAAGAGAAGGAGAGACAAAAAAAACAAGAACGATCAAATAACGAAACAATATACACACAAGAATAATGTACAAGAGCAATACAATAGGTATTTCATATATATATTTTAATATAATGTATACACAAAAGAAATAACATTTCGCAGCATTTCCAAAAATAGTGTTGCATAGAGCCGAAAGAAAACAGAGTCGAAAAACAAAAACAGAAATTTCATTTTTTTGTTGTTTTTTTTTTTGGTTTTTTTTTTTAGAATTTAGAAAGTGCATGCACTATTATTTTTGGAACAATTGTAGTTAAAAGACAAACGCCGTTGGAAACAAGGCTGATAACTCACCTGCCCTTGCGTGCGTTGAGTCCTTGATCGCGAGAGCCCTTGAAGCTGTGGAAGAGAGAAGCATTTGCAAATTAGGCAATGTGACGAAACAGTGCTGTAAAATATATTATTAAGCAACAGTTTAAGCAGCAGTGATTAAGCCGGGTGCTTGAAGTTTTGTGTTTTGTGGGAGCAACACTACGTGATATGATAGATGGTTTAGCTATTACCTATTAGATAGATAGGCAGGCATATCACACAAGGTATTTTAATGAGTTTTAGTTATATCAGTTCACTTCAGTTAACTTTGACTTTGTTTAAGATTCTATTCAATTGAGGTATTTCTTTTGTTTTTGATCTGTTATGATAGATGATATGGTGGGTGGTATATAGGTATTCTTAGCAAACTTGGAATGTTAGCTCAGTTTAGTGCTACATGGGACACAGAGAAGCTTCAAGTTGTTGTTGACTTCAACCAGTTGGTAATGTGAGCATTTGTGTGTGTGTGAGAGAGCGAGAGTGTTGGTAAGCGCACTGTGGTTTATTTTGGTTTTTATGTGGCTTGCAGTGGTAGTTTATAGAGTAGAAGAGTAGAGTATAAAGTAGCTGTCAAACCTTTGACGTCGCAGCTGGCCATCGGGCGACTGTTCACGCAGATCGTGACTGGAGCCACGACTACAGTTGTATACATATATATATATAGAGTTGTTGTTGTTGTTGCAAGGTGTCGGATAGAGTATATATATATTGGATAGGCAAGAGTTTGTGGGTGCAAAAACGTTGCAGGGGAAAAAATATTTGATTTGTTTTTGTTGTAGCAATAAAAGTTGGTGAAAATATAGCCAAAAAC
The DNA here is from genome assembly GCF_018153295.1 of Drosophila grimshawi. Classification (NCBI taxonomy): domain Eukaryota; kingdom Metazoa; phylum Arthropoda; class Insecta; order Diptera; family Drosophilidae; genus Drosophila; species Drosophila grimshawi. The sequence continues at coordinate 2,836,557 of NW_025062889.1, forward strand.
AAAAAAAAAGGAAATAAAAATAATAATAAAATAACCATATATACAAAGGGTTTCTGAGTAGCGAAGGGTGGCAACTCTGGGAATACTCACACTGGCGTCTTGCCGCTACGCGATGGTTTGCGAGCACCTGGTGGCAGTTGGCGCGGCTTGCAGGCGCGATCCACCTCGTTCTGGCGACGTGCGGTGTTCTCCATGAATTCCTTGTGATCCTCGATCAATTTCTCAACCGGTGGTATCTCATCAGGCAGCCGTTCATGCTTCAGATCTACGAAGGCATAAAGCAGATTAGCTGAGGAGCGTAAATCTCTGAATTGGTTTACTCACTTATTAAGGTGCCCTCGAGACCGCTGAGCCAGGCGAGCAGCTCCTCAATGGTATCGTCCAGATCCTTGAGCGATTGCAAATGCAGTCCCAGCTTAGACTCGCGATTAATGGCCCATTGACGCACCTCCTCCCAACGTTGCTGTATGATCGATAGCCAGTTCTTGATGATGGGTATAGCATCCGGATACGCTTTGCCAATAATAACCTCGGCATACTCGAACGTTTCGCTCTTCTCACGCTCCCGGACGCGCAGATCCTTCATGAATTCCATGTGAATGTCCATCATCTCGCGCGAGACCTTCTCATCATCGGGTGCATTTTTTGCATAGCGCAACTTGTTCTCCGCATGATCCAGCCAATCGAACAGGGCCTGAACTCGTGCATTCAGCTTCTCAGCATCGGTGAGAGCAACTTCAAGCCGTTCGCCACGTTTGCCGACCGCATTTTGGACCTCATCCCAAATGGATTGCAGCTCATCGAGCTTCGCGCCCACCTCGGGATTATTGCCGGACCGCTCCAGATCTCGTCCCGTTTTGAGGACGCCCTGCATTTGAGCGGCACGCTTCTGCAGATCCTGTTCAATGTGCTTGTGATGCTCGCACAGACCCTGCACCGTCTCCAGATCACCATGGACAGGTCCGTTCTCGTTCAACCTGCTCTTGGCCTTCTTCAGCCACTCGAGCAGTTCGCCGAGCGCATCGCTAAACTGCCCGGAAAGCAGTAGAGCCTCCTCCAGTTTGCGTTGTCGCTCAATGCTCTTCGACCAGACGCGTGTCCATTGCTCCTTGAGCTCCAACAACATCTTGTCCAGCACGGGACGATCACCCTTGGGTGCTCGTTCCATGAGGTTCTTGCCGGTGCGCATGGTGGCATCGTACACCGATTGCTTGGCGCCCAGCTGGCGATGCGTCTCCTTCAGCTTGATAATGTATTTCTTGATCTTCTGCGGCTCCTTGGAGGCGGTGGCCTCCTCAATGATCTGATCAAGCACCTGTTCAGTTTCCTGCAGATACTGCATCATGCCATTCCAGGCATCATTGAACTCACGCGCCTCCTTGTAGCCATGGTCCAGAGCACGTGTGCGCTCCGCCGCCTTGCTGACGACACGCTCCCAGCGATGCTGGACGGACACGAGCAGATTCTTGATGAGAATCACATCTTGCTTCTGGCTGAAGTACTTCAGATGTGTACCCTTCTTGTCCAGCAGCAGCATGGCCTCGCGATGCGTGCTCACATCCTTCTGCAGCACCTTATGCTCCTCCATCTGGGCCTGAATCGTTTCCAGGACACGCGAGACGGGCTCAGCATTCGACAGCTGCTTCTCCGCCTGGGTTAACCACTCGACAAAGGCCTGAAGTGTGTCATGGAATTCAGTTGCCTCTTTGAGCGCAATCTCCAGTTTGATCTTCTTGTCGGAGGCACGCGAAACAACTGCATCCCAGCGTTGCTTCAGAGTGCGCAACGTGTGCTGCAAATTGCTCGAGGGGACCTTCATCTGGTTCTGGCGCTTGATGTACTCCTGTCCCTGTGCCTGGATGGTCTCCACCTTGGGCCTGTTCTCATCCAGTTCGTTGTAGACCTCCATAAAGCGTTCCAGCTGCTCGGTGGCAGTCTCTGGCAGACCACCAACTGGTTTGCTGGCACCAATCACGGCATCTACATCGCCCAACCAGCCCAGAATGTCCTGGACCTCGGCTATGTAGCCCTGGGCTTCGCGTAGCGATTCCTCCAGCTCGTGCTGGCGATCGCTGGCCTTTTGCAGCAACTGCTTCCACTCGTTGTTCAGTTTGCGCAGCTTCTCCTGCGTCGTCGATGCCTCCACAGAGCCCTTCTCTGTCTCGATGAGCTGGCGTCCAGCATCGTTGAGTGTATCCACAGAGTTCTGATGCGCCTGTATATCATTGGCAAGCACCTTCAGCTTGGCCAGCTCCACTTCAAGCAGTTGCGGGTCTCCAGGTATCTGTAGTTAAATCAGTTAGTTCGATTTTACTCTCATTCAAAGAAATAACTCTTCTTTGCTTTCTTCTTACCGGCTTCAGCTGATCCAGAGTGCTGTCTGTCTTGTTTATCCAGACCAACAGCTCGTTGAGCGCATGCTGGAATTGACCCAAGTGGAGCAGTGCATGCTCCAGCTGCTTCTGGCGATCGACCATGCCACGCAGCAAAGACTCCCAGCGACGATTGACCACCGTCAGTGGTTCCCGAATTGATGCCGCCTGCTCGGGCGAAGTGCGTTCCGTCAGTTCCACAGCTTGTCTGCAAGTGGGCAGGCAAAGGATTAGTACAAATTGCGTATGATTGGTGCTCAAGAGAACGCAGGCACAACTCAACATTAACAATAACAATAATAATAATAACAGCTGGCGGCTGTTGGTGCACATGCAATAATATTTTGGCTTGCGGCACAAATCATAAAGAAAAATCATGCGCAGAACAGATCACAGATCAGGGATCCAGAGATCAAGCATAAAATATGTGATCTTATCATGGATCATGGATCGTAGATTACAGATCAGCGATACAAAAAGATCAGAGATCACAGATCATAGATAATTGATCATAGATCAAAGACCATAGATCATAGATTTGTATCAGAGACCGCTGATTCTGGAACACAGATCAGATCAGATCAGAGCAGATCACAGCTTGCAATGCAGGCACTTAACAGTACACAACAAACATCAAAAGGAACGAACGATAGAACGTACGAAATTTTGCAACTAGTATCTTGCCTTTCTAGAACTCTGCCAATTGTTGAATGGAAGACCACCATACGTTAAAATACGTTAACAGATTATTAGATAAGAGTTTCATAATACAGGTCTATATATATACATATGATAACAAAGCTTACCTGTTTAATGCTTCTACTTCGACCATATGCGGATCGACTTCGTCCTTGAACGCCTTGAGCTGTTCAATTTGTCGCTTGACGGCATCAATGTCGGAGCCCACAGCTCCGAGGTGAGCAAACTTATCCTCGGCCTTGGTGAGGAATTTGAGCAGATTCTGGAGCGTCTCGTGGAACTCCATGGCCTTCTCCATGGCATCGATTAGGTTCTCCTCACGCTTGGCATACAACGCTGTAATGTTGTCCCATGCATTGTCCAGATCCTCAATGTGTTTCTTCACCTCTGGCTTGTCTGGTTCGCCACACATGTTCATCAGATTGCTGCCATGGCGACGCACTTGCTCCACCTCCGGCTTGGTCTGATCGATCTCGTGCCGGATCTCCTGCAGTGCCACCTGTTGCTTCTTAATGTCTTGCGGCTGTGCCGCTGGTGGCTCTTGGCAGGACAGCGTCTCCTCCAGATCCTTAAGGGTCTTCATGACACTGTTCAATTGCTTCCAGAATGGTTCGGCTACGCTGAGTATATCGTCCAGGGAGCTGCCACGTTTCTTGGTGGCCTTCTGCACATCGTTCCACAGCGTGTTAAGCTTCTCTAGCTTGGCCTTGATGTCGCGCACAGCCGGATCAGCCTTGTTGCCCGCCTTGGCAATGACATCGTTGGCTGCCCGCTGCACGGCGCTAAATGCATCCTGTCGCTTGTCCAGATCATCCATTAGAGCATCATTATCCTCGATCTGTTCGCGGATCTTCTGGGGCAGTGCTGAGAGTGGATCCAATTGATTCACCTGATCCACAGTGTTGGCCAGGGCACGAAGCATGCCCTCCAGCTTATCGGAGAACTGACTGGACTCCTGCAGCGCATTCTCTAGCGCCTGTTGACGTTCACGCAACTCCAGACGCAGTGCGGCATAGCGTGCGTTGTCCGTGTCCAAAATCTCATTGATCTTGGCACTATCATCGTCGGCAACCAGGGCGCCCAGAGCTTCACCCGTCTTGTTCAGTTTGTCCAACAGTGGCTTATGCTCGGCAATCGAGTGCAGCAAACGCTCGTTCTTGTCCTGTTGCAGTGTGATCTGATCTGGACGCAGGGCAGGCATGCTCAGCCTTGAGATTTGCTGCTCCATTTCGTCCAGCCAGGTGGTCAGGCCTTGGTGCGAGTCGGCGAAATGCTCGGACAAGGGCAACGCCTGTTCTAAGATGCCCAAGCGTTCGCTGCACAACTGGGCGACGGTGTCGACAATCTCCTTGAGATCGTCCAGTTTCTCGCGCAGCGTTGCCGTATTCTCGCTCTGTGGCGACTCACGCAGCACCTTCTTGGAGGCAGCGGTCACATCGCGCACGCGTCCCTTCTGACTGGAGATGTCATCGTTGATCGAGCGATGCTCCTGCAACTGAGCGCGCACCAGCTTCGGCTCCATGGCCGGCAGATCCGCTTCACGGAGTGTGGTATCCATTTCACGGAACCACTCCAACAGCTCATCAATGTCACCGGTGACTTCCTTCGCTCGCTGATTGCTCAAATGCAAACGTTCAGCCTTGCGTTGAATCTGCTCAACGATGGCATCGAAGCGACGATTGTCACGGGTGACAATGTTCTCGATGGTGGCAGCACCTTCGCCCGGCGACAGCTGACACAGCTGTGGTCCCACCAGATTAATGGTATCCAGTATCGGTCGCATATCGGACAGTTCACTCTCCAGCCGCAGGACATCGGCCTGGCGTGGTTCACTCGGCGCCAGAGCAGTCTCGGCACTCTGCATCCATTCGACGAGACGATTGTGGGCCTCGTGGAACTGTTGCACCAGTGGTAGAGCATTCTGGGCATTCTTGAGCAGATCACCGCCACGATTGGTCAAGTCACCATAGCGACGTTGTAGCGAGTCCAGCTTATCTTTCAGTTGTATAGCCTCATCGTTGGAGATATGCTTCATTAGCTCCGCACCAGATTCAACAGTGGACTCAACATTGTTAGCGTGTCCAGCTATATTCTCGTTCAGCTCCAGCAGATGATCCATTTGCTCCAAGAGCTTCTCTGCGTGGACGGGCACGGATTTGAAGCGTTTTAGCTCGTTCTCCATGCTCTCCATCCAGGCCACCAGATCCTGATAGCTGAGCACCAGATGCCTCAAGCCTTGACGGGATTCGGCAAGCAATGCACCAATATTATCGCTGGCATCAACCAATCCTGTATAGCGTTCGGTTACGGTGCGCACCTTCTCGCCAAGATTGACGGCCTCCTCATCGCTGACCAGATGCATCAGCTGACCGGCGACATCGGCCAGATCCGTAAAGTCGGGCTGCTTGCCCAGAATCTCGTCGTGCAGACGATCGTGTTCACGGATACGCTGCTGTATCTTCTCCTCATCGGTTGGTATTAGTTCCATGGCTTTAACGGCACGTTCCGTATTATCCAGCCACAGTTCGAGTGGACTGATCTTATCGTGGAAACGCTTAGCCACCTCCATAGCCTCCTCCAGATCTTGTTCACGCTGTTCGGCGCCATTAGTTAAAGCATCGAATCGCTTCATCAGATCATTCAATTGCTTCTCGATTGAGGCGCGTTCAGCGGGCTCACAATGACTGGCCACCTCTTTGCCCAGATTGGCCAGCGAACCCATTGAGTTCTGGCGATCCAGCAGCATTTTCTTGAGGAATTTCTGTTCCTGCAGCTGCGCCTTGACCACCTTGTAATCGCAACTGGGCGATTTCTGATTGGCGACCATTTCCTCCGTATCGCTGAGCCATTTCGAGAGACCTGCCAATGCTTCCTGGAACTTGCCGGACTGTAGCAGGGCGACATCCAAGCGACGATCGCGCTCGTTCATACGCTCCTTCAGATCATTCCAGCGATCATTCAACTTCTCCAAATCCTTCTCGATGACATTGGTGGAGACACCGGTGCCAGCGGAGCGTACCAGATCTCGTCCCGACATGTTGACCTTGTCCACATTCTGAGCGAGTGGTTCGACCTTGCGTTCACGGAAGTTGCGGAAGTCCTCCTGCTGTCTACGAATCTGATCCAGTTCAGAGCCCACCGGTTTCATGCGTTTGAACTCCTCGCTGACATCCTGGATATCATCGAGAGTCTGCGACTGCATGTCGTAAAATTCGCGAAGTGCCTTCAGGGTGCTCTGCAGCTTATCCTCATGATCTCGCACACGATTGTCGAGGCGACCCAGGGTCTTGCGCAGCGTTGCGATTTGCTCGCGCGTCTGACTCGTGTCGGCTGAGAAGCCTGCATCGACCAGGACATCAGCGGCACGTTCGGCATCCTCCAGACGACCGACCAGGCGTTCCAATTTATTCTGCAGCTTGCCCACATCATCCAGTTGCTGCTGGACAATCTTAATCTCACGCGCTGGCGGCGCCAACTTCTCAATCTCGGACTCCAGATCGTTGAGATCGATGCCCAGCGTTTTCATCTGTTCGTTGAACTGAGAGACTGCTGTCGCAGCCGATTGCAGCTCACCGCAGCGATCATCGAGACGTTCTTGAAGCTCGGACATGCGATCGGCGAGACTATCAACCTCGCTGGTCAAATGATCGGCATCGCCGCCGGTAGCACGCGCCTCGGCGCTAATGTCCTTGGCCTGACCCTTCAGCGATTGCAGTGGTTTACCCAGACTGGTCAGCTCCTCGCGTATAGCCTTCACGCGCTCCAGCAGCTTGGGATCCTTGGCAGCACCGCCAAGCGCATCGTGGGCAGCAAGGCGATCCTCGCAACGACGCAGCGAATGATCCAGATTACGCAGCTCATCATTAAAGTCGCCCAGGCGACGCGAACAGTTCTCAATCTCATGGGCGCGTGCAATCAAATCATTATTGAGACGCTCCCAGCGATCACGGATGTCCTGCAGCTCGGCCTTAATTGGCTCCTTGTCGATGTCACAACTGGTGAGGAAGGTATCGCCCAGGCCCTTGGTATTCTCAAACTCACCCGAATGCTTCCACACCTCACTGCGGAATGTCTGCAAATCACGAAGACGTGTCTCCAGGTTGGATTTGGACAAGACGCCAGGTGTCAGATCGGCCAGCTTGTCCTCAGCGGTGCGCAGCCAGGCGAGGAACGTCTCGGAGGTCTGTGAGTACTTCTTGCAGTGTTCCATGCATGTCTGCAGACGCGTATGACGATCGACAGCCTCACGGCGCAACTTCTCCCACTGCTGTTGAATGCGATCGAGATCGCGCTTCACGCCACGATCCTGCTGACGTTCCGTCAGATCCTTTCCCTTGTTGATGAGCATAATCACCTCGTGCTCACGGGCCATCACCTCACGATAGATGGGTTCGTGTGTGTCGATCTGATGTTGCAACGTTGGCTTGTGTGCAGAGACAAGCAGACGATCGGTGAGATTGGACAGCTCACCAGAGAGCCAGCCGAGTGTCTTGGAGCAGTTCTCGGCGAAGTGACGACCATCCCGTAGCGATGCCTCCGTTTCGGCCTTCTTCGTGTCCAGCTTCTTCTGCAATGCCGAATACTGTTTCTCCAGAGCGGCAACGCGCGAATTGACATCGGCACGTGATGCGGGATCTCCGAGTATATTGCACAACGTGGCTGCCGACTGTTCCACATCGGCGAGGAGGGGCCGTTGACCCTCCAGCTGACGTTCGAGGTTCTCGATCTTGCGCAGATTCTCCTGGTGATCGCCATCCAAGGGCAGCGTGTCCAGATTATCGCTAATATTTTGCAGCGCTTCACGCAGACGATTGACAGCCGCATCGAACTCCTTGGAGCTGTCAGCAGCACCGCCTAAACTATTGGCACGATCATCCAGTTTGCCCATCAGATCATCCCACTTGGTCAGCACATCCTTGAGCTTCAGCTCGACGGCCTGGGCATCGGGTGTGCCGGCCAAATGATCGACAACATCGTGACCCAGCTCCTGGAAGTGCTTCAATTGCGGCTGCTGTGTGCGGAACTCTTCGCGCAGCACTTGCACCTGCTGCACCTGGCTCTGGACCATGCGTGGATCCGAGGAAATCGGTCCCAATACGGTCAGCATGCGCTCCTTACTGTCCAGCCAGCTCTTGAGATTGCCATGGGTATCGAGGAAATCGCGCAACTTCTCTGAGAAGGCAATGCGATTCTTGCAGATATCATTGAGATTCTTCCATTTCTCCTGAATGTTGTCATTCTCCAGCCGCAGCTGTTCGGCGCCGGGCACATCCGATTTGCGTCGCAGGATATCCTTCACCTGTGCCTTGGTAGTGTCCAGCAGGCTCTGCTTCTCGTACATATCTTCGAGAATTTTACGTGCCTGCTTAATGCAGCGATCGGCTTCCTCCTTGTTGGAGACGGACTCCTTGGGCACCTGGCGCTGAATGCGCTCGAGGAACTGGGCCAAGCCCTTCAGGTTCTCGTATTGCTTACGCAGCTCCTCGCTGAGATTGTCCAGTTCGTGCTGGCGATCGTTGAGACGGACGCCAATTAGGCCGTAGCGATTGTTGATTTCGCTCAGCTGCTGCTGCACCGGAGACAGCTCAGAGAGCTGGAAGCCATCCTGAGAGGATCTGCGGCTACCGAATCCACTGGAACCAGTCGATAGTGGCGACAGTATGCCTCCCTTGGTCGGGCTGGGGCTTCTGGCGTCTCCGGACATGCGACGCAGCGGGCTCGTCCTCTTGATCGGACTATATGTGGACCGTTTGCGTCCAGGACTCTCGGGTCGCACCAGGGCATCATATTGCGAGCCAATGTCATTGATCTTATCAATGGTTGGCGCATAATCGCGATAATCCTTGCAGATCGGTTTCAATTCATCGTTCTGCTGCCGAATCTTATCCAGATCAATGGCCACCGGTGCGAGTCCATTGACGCGACCCTCGGTTCTCGTTAACCACGAGAGGACATCGTCCTTCAAGCTCTCGTAGGCCACTTGACGTTCGGCCTTTTGCTTGGAAAGCTTGGCGCGCTCATCGATACTAATGTTGATGTTGCGCCACTGAGATTCCAGTTCCTTGATGCGATCACGCAATGCTCCCGTATCGGTCACATCCCGCAATCCAATCAGATCCTTGCCATTGCGTACACAATCCTCAAACAGTGGTGCCAGCTGATCTTTTTCGCGTGCCAAATCGAGCATGCGGCGAGCCAGCTCCTCGGTGGCGAGCAAACTGGTCTCACGGCTATCGAGTGCCTCCTGCAGGCTGCCCATGCGCTGCTCCATGTTGCTAATGTCGTCCAGATACTTGGAGAGGCGACCGTGAACATCGTCCAGGAATTCGCCACGCTTGTTGGCCTTCTCGAAGAGCTTCTCAAATTTGCCCGTGACATCGTTCAGATTTGATTCCACTTTCTTGGTGATTCGTGCATTGGATGCACTGGCCAACAGATGCTTCGCAGAGACTTGAACACTGTCGATGCTCGCCTGATGCGACTGCAGATCAGCCAGGAGCACCTTGTGCTCCCGGATTTGTTCCTGCAGACGCTCCTTGATCAGCGAAGCGGGACGAAGATTCAGCTTGAACTTATCCTCGGCCTGGTTGACCCAACCGACAAGACTATCGAGTGCATCCTGCACGCCCTGCGATTGCACCAAGGTCTTATCCAGAGTCTTGCAATGCTCGCCGAGCGTATCCAGCAACTGCTGATAGTTGTTCTTCAGATCAGCAATGGGCAACTCCAGCTGATTGATCTCCATCGGGCTGAGTTGTCCGCCCAGGCTGCGCAGCAGATTGTCCAATGCCTGTTGGGCATTGTCCACCAGTCGACCGCTGGAGAGAAGCTCATTGTGCAACGCCTTCGCCTCATTCATCTGATCCTGCACGCCCTTGGGATCTCCAGCGACGGGCTCAGAGATGACACGTGAGACACGCGGCTGCATGCTGCGCAGCCACTCGTTGGCCTTGTCCAAGGCATCCTGGTACTCACGCTGTCTGCCACCCAAGCCAGAGACACGATCCTGCAGCGCATTGACGCGATTCAACAGATCCTTGTACTGTGCCGTTACCAGCGAAACCTCCTGGCGTATGGGACTCTCGGCACTCGACAGCGGCTCCACATGTGGCAAGCGTTCGGGCAGCGAAGTGCGGAAATCATTGAGCAGGGCCAAGAATTCCTTGCTCTCGTCAACAAACTTCTGGGCGGCCATTGTGATGAAACGCAAGTCCGCCTGGTGACCAATCACATCGCTGACAAACTCACGAATGGTGTCCGCCTGCGAGGCGAGACGCGTCAGATCCGACAGCGAACGTTCCTTATCTTCCAGCGTGCGTCGGGCCTGTTGCAACCAGTCGGAGAAGACATCCAACTCGCTGCGCAGCTTGGTGAGCTCATCGCGTCCAGCTTCGAGACGACGCAGCAGACGCACAGTGCGATCGTTGACGCGATCGACACGCGAGCGCAGCTCACGGCCAGAGTTCTCCAGAGTGGTGACCTCCGGGGCGGAGAGCACATCGCCGCCAGTCAACACAATTTGACGGATTTGCTCCAGACATGTGGCCACTGGACGCTGCTGGGATTCGATTTCATCCTTAATTTGCTGTGCAGTAAAATATATTGATTAGATGTAAGTAAACATTATGTTGTAAAAACAAAAGAGTACCTTGAGTGCATTGATTTGATTGCGCAGCTCATCGATTTTAACACGTGGTCCGCCAACGTTTGAGATTTTCTGTTCGACGGATGTGACCCATTTGAGGAGATCGTTGACATTCTCCTCGCACATGTTGAACTTCTCGAATACTGCTTGCTATTGACCAAAATTAATGATTTGATGGTGATGATAAAAGATCACAATTAGTACAGTGGTAAATTAAGAGTGTAGCTTAGCCAGTTACATTCTCATACTTATATATTTCATATTTGAGAGGGGGTAATAAATATATAATTATATATATAAAGAGAGCATATGAAATGTTCATTAACAATATAATCGAAAGTCATAAGAAATGGAACACAAAATATATATAGAGAGCACACAAACATACAATAGCTGAAATATTTATAATAAATTTAAGCGGCGGGCGAAAGCATAAGCAAAGGTTTTCTTCTTTTTTTAAAGCAGTTTATAGGACAGGCAAAAGTTGGATTAGGTCAGGCGTTAAAGCGTTTTAATAACCAAAATAAACACAATTATTATTATTATAATTAAAAGACGCACAAACCAAAACACCAAGGTTTACTACTAGCCACTACTAAAATTAACGAGCACTACGTTGAACTAAGGGATCTACAAAGTTTTATACTTTTAGTACGGGCATCTAACTACGTTTTTAATGGTTTTATATATTATTTGTTGTTGAGTTTTATTGTTTTTCTTTGTTTCTGGATTAGTGTTAATTTTGGGTTTGGTGTTTTTCTTTTTGTTTTTGGTCTGAGCATTCTCAAAAAATTAAAACTGCAAACGAAATAATATAATAAGAATAATTGTATGTATAATAAATAATATGCTGAAAATAGGTAGAAAATTGATATTTAAAAAATTTGTATATGTTAAGATAAAAACTAGAAAAATACTGACTAACTAAGATCACATTATGCGTACTGGGAGAGCAACAATTGCAATGTCTTAAAGCAAATTGTAGCTAGGAGCAAACTGTAACTTAGACTATATATACATAATAAAGATATATATTTAGAACTATGAATGAGGTTGGGTTAGTCAAATAGGTCCTTAGTATAGCAAGAATGCTGAAGGTAGTTAAAAGTGCTTTAGGATTCCATAGAATTCAAGAGTAGAGCTTGAAGGAAAATAGTATATAATATAGATATACAAATGGGACTCTACATTGTTACAGTCTGTCTGGTGGTGGTGGTTAGAAATGTGCCTAAGGAAAATGCTGCCTATGCAGGGGGTATTATGTTTATAAAGAGTATGAGATATCATATATATATATATATATATATGTATGTGTGTACGATGTATATAAATGTGTGTATATGTTTTGTGTTATCGATAGATAAGTATATGTATATGAAGAAAAAGAGAGATTATAAATATTTGATTGCCGACGTCATTCGTGCCGAGTAGAGTGGTATGGAGAATATGGAGACTCGCGTTTGCGTTTTGCGTTTGCCAGATCAAGCAATTTGATGATTGTGATATATGTAGTAGTCTATATATGAGATACGATCGATCGATCTGTGGTTGTGATTATCTATGTGGTGGTATGTAGTACTTTTGCTGATAGGATTTGCACTTGCTGCATTCTTAATTTGAAAAACTTTAAAGCAAGTTCAGCAACAAAGTTTGGCTCATTTTGAAAAATTATACGCTATAGTTATATATGTATTTGATTTTTGATGTAGTATTTTTTTTTTTTTTGTGAACGAGAACATATAAAACTCAATGCCATGCGCTGCAATATAAGAAATATGCTTCACCTTTTTCAGGACAAGCAAAATGAAATAATAATCATAAATATGATTTGCAAATGAAAAATAGTTTCTGTTTTTGTTTTAGATAAGCAGACAGAGCTTTTTGGGTTAGTCTGATGAGAGATAGAGTAGAGAGTAAAGTTGAGAGCGCGCTGATCAAAATAGTTCGTAACAAAAATTTGAAAAAATAATATAATTATTATTAATTAAGAATATACCAAAAAAGAACATGCCACGAAGCGAATTTTGGTTGCAACAATTTGTTTTGTCGTTTCGTATTTCGTTTTCCGAATTTCAATTTGTGAATGGAAATTTTGGAAAGTGCTATAAAAACTTGATTGTGTATTCACAATAGACAGAGGGAGAATGGGGCAGAGATTAAGGTCTGTGAAACTTACCCTCTGTTCGGCTGGCAGCAGTAAACCCTTCTCGGCAGCCTTCACCAAATCGATATTATTCTTCGGCTCATTGGCATCGTTCAGACGACCCTCCGTGGCATCGATCAGGCCGCTGCCAATGGCAGCCGCAAGCGGCAAGATGACCCCAGTGCTGGGATCACGTACCACCGTCGAGGAGGGATCAATCAGCCCGGAACCGATGGCCTCGGCCAACGTGTACTTCTTACGCTTAATGATGTCGGGATGCATTTGGAAGGGATCGACTAGACAGCCATTTGTCGGATTGTACAGGTTAAAGGTGATGGCCTCTAGCAAACCAAATGAACGCTTGGGTGTACAGATCAGGCCACTCTCGTAGGCCTCCTGCAGTGTGCATAGCTTTGAGGTTTGGGTATTCAACACATTTGCCTTGTTGGCATCCATCAAGCCCTTGCGGAAGGCCTCTGGCAAACGCACAAGTTTCGCTTTGGCCAAATCTTTGACCAGCGCCGAATCGGGATCAATAATGCCAAGGCCGGCAGCATCCTTGAGCGTGTATACCTTGGGCGTTGTCTCGATGACAGTCAGGGAATCGGGTGCGCTGTCATCGCTCTTGCTGCTGCTGGTGGTGGCTGGAGTTACTGGCTGATGGATCAACATGCCGGTTTGCAGATCCAGACTCTTGGATTCGGCCGCCTGATCAAATGTGATCGGTTCTCGTATATAGATCAACAGTGTCGGATCAAAGGCAAAATAGAGTGCTTTCGGATCGACGAGCGTGCGCTTGGAAACATCGACGAGACCGCGTTCCTCGGCTAAACTATACGGCACGAGTTTATAGCTATCTAAATCGCGAACCAGTGCAGTTTTCGGATCGATTATGTTATATCTGATCGCTTCTTCGAGCGACATTTCACGCGGTTTGCTAATGACAACGCTGACGGGCGTTTGACTCAACAGTTCAACGCTATCCTGTCGACGCACGATTTCCTCACGATCGGTTAAAGGACGCGGCACGGTCACGAGTATGCCACGCACGAAGGCAACATCATAGTTGTATGTAGATTTCGATTTGGGGTCGAGAACGCGTCCCTTTGTCACATCAATGTCGCTATTCTCAATTGCCTCAGTCAGAGGCAACTCCTTGCCTGTCAGCTGATTCTTAAAGACAGTGCTAGCGGGATCTATGAAACCCGAATGTATAGCCTCAACTAAATCGAGGTACTCGCCGGTTGTGGGATCGCAGAATTTACCCGTCTCGGGTCTGTAAAGCTGCATGCGCAGCACCATTTCCAGACTCAACAGGCGACGGTTCGAGACGATTAAACCACGTGCTCTAGCTGTCTGCAGATCCAACTGCTCCCTGCCTAGATTATAACAGCCCTTGGTGTCATCTATTAGGTGTTCCTTAATGGCATTCGCTAAGCGCATATATTTGCCTGTCTCATGGTGTTTGACCAAACTGGAGGAGAGACTAACGACATCCTCAACGCAAGCTTCGTTGAGATTTAGTTTGCGATTCGTTACGGGGTGAAGAACTTGACGTGTGGACACATCATAGAAGCGCATGGCTAAGAGTTCATAAAGCCCAAAGCCGGCATTTTCAATATCAACCATCAAGCCCAAACTCAAGGCCTCACCCAACGACACAAAACTGGAACTACCGGGTTCCTTGAAGACGCCCTCTCTTCTATTGATGATGCCATTGCGACAGGTCTCGCTGAGACTAAGCATTTGTTCGGTTTGCTCATCGAAATAGCAGGGCAGATGGGGATTTATGACAAAACTGCGCATACCCTCTAGCAAAGTGATCTTGCGACTCGTCTTCGGATCCGTCAATTTACCCGTCTTGTCATCAAAGAGACCCTGATGTATTGCACGCTGTACACTGATCGGTGCATTCACATCCATCAGGATGCCAATGTTGAAGGCATGCTTAATCGTCATCGATTGATTGTTGTAGAGCAACTTGGCATTCTGTGGATCAATCAGACCCGAATCCTTGGCATGCGTCAGACTGAGCGCTTTGTATAAGCCACTCTTGAAATCTCGGATCTGTACGCTCTGCTCATCGATCAGATTTGTGGTGAGTGCCTCGGCAAAGTTGAGTTTCTCACCCGACTTGGGGTCCATAAAGTGTCCATCGGTTTCGTCGTAAATATTCTTAACGACCGCCTCAATTAGACGCAACGGTTTCTTGGCCTCAACGAGAACACCCTTATCGAAGGCCTCCTTGAAATCGATGTGCTGATCATCGTCATCCCGCACCCTACCCTGTTGGCTATCCACAATGCCCGTTTCTGTGGCAATGCCGAATGGTATGACCTGGCCACAAACATTGACGACCGTCGAATCGGGATCGAGTATACCCCTACGAATGGCACGTTCAGTTGTTAGTTTCTCTCGTGTGATCGTATTGCTGAACTGACCCGTCTTCGGATCGTATAATCCACGATAAACAGCGTCGGGCAGACTGCGCTTGCGTTTCGGCGGTATGAGAATGCGATTCTCGAGGGCCTCGTTTAGTGACAGTTTCGTCGATGCATACGGATTAATGACAAAGCCACCAACTGGATCCAAGTAACCCTTGGCAATGGCCTCGCTGAGAGAAATTATAGACTCTGTCTTGGGATCGAGTAGAACCAGCTCTTCGGGATTAATCAGCTTCTGTGCAATGGCTGACTTCAAGTCGAGCTGTTTGCCATCGATGTCGAATTTGGCTGTCAAAGGATCGTAAAGACCACGCAGCAGACAATCGACTAGGGACCAGGGTTTCTTGTTACTGATTAAATAGCCCTTGTAGAAGGCCTCGTCGAGGCTAAGATTGGGCGAGCTGAGTGTGCCCCGGACCGTATCAAGGAGACCAACTTTGGCAGCCTCCTTGGCCGGCACAATCTTGTCATGTTCGGTATCCTTAACGAGTGTTGAGTCAAGCTCAACGAAACCCATTTCAATGGCCTGCTGGAGTAGAACCTCTTCGCCCGTAATGGGATTCAATACCTTGCCAGTGCTGGGCGTGTAAAATTCACGCTGCAGCACCTCGGGCAGACTCCAGGTGACGCTGTCGGTCTTCACCAGACGCTGTTGAACGCCCACATCGAACGGAACAAGTGTATTATTCTTATTATCCTTGATCTGTCCGGTAGCGGGCACAACGAGCTCATCCTCGATAGCACAATCGAGCTTCAGCTCCTTCTTGGTGACTGTATCGACAATCAGCGAAATCTTGGGATCAACCAGACCAATTTCAATTGACTTTTGCACATCGACTTGGTTTTGTGACTCTGAATCGTAGAGTTTACCTGTCTCCGGATCGTAGAGACCCTTGCGTACAGCAGCCTCAAGGGAGATGGGTTTGCGTGCACCGGGCACAAGGAAACCCAATTGGAAGGCCACCTCCAGGGGAATTTCTTTCAGAGTCTGTATATCGATGACCGTGCCAGCCTGCATATCAACCACACCCAACTCAATTGCCATACGCAGTGGGATGACCTCACCGCTAACTGGGTCGCGCACCGATATCGACTGAATGTCCAGCTTGCCACTGTTGATCGCATCAACAATGGAACAAACTTGACCATCGTCTAGCACCACTTGACCTGTCTGCGGATCTATGCAAATATTCTCTATTGGAGCAGGTCGCTGCTCTTCGGGACTCGCGCGTATTATCCACTGACGTTCGATGCACTCAAAGAATGGTATTTTCTTGCCTGTTTTCGGATCAACCATGTGCCCAGTATGCTTATCTAATAGGGGACGCTCGAGAGCTGTTGTCAGCGTCTCATATTTGCCTGTACTAAAGTTCTTGACCAAAATCGTTTCGGGATCGAAGATGTTCATGTCAAAGACGAGCGTTTGGAAGGATATTTTCTGTCCAGTCGAGGGATCGATAAAGTACTGATGTTTCTCATCGTACAAGTTAAGTTCACTCAACTTGTCGGGCGTCAATTCGGTGTTAATGTCCACCACGTAGGTAATCTGCTGAAGTACAATCAACTTGTCATCTATGATCTGCACCTCATCCAACGGACTGAGTTGTTCCTCTTTGAGGAGAGTGGCCACACTTTGCGACTGTGGTTCACCATCCACAATAACTTGACACTCCTCGGGGCTAATGAGGTTCTGGGAGATGGCATCGCCAATGGCCAGTGTAAGGGGCACATCACGCTTACCCGTTGTCTGCTCCACTGTACTCGTAGTGACTTGAGTTTCCACTGTATCGCGAGCCTCATCATCGGGCGCATATTCTGTGCTGCTTGTTGTCGTTGTGGTGGTTGTTGTGATTTTAGTTTGAATTGTGGTGCTACTTGAGCTGCTAACGGGTTCCACAATTGTTGGCTCCTGTGCTGTTTGTGTGACAATTTCGGTAACCTTCTCTGTTGATTTGGGGGTTTTATCTGTGCTTAGGGCATCCACCAGCGCTTTTCCAGCTAGCACAGGTGCTCCGACAATAGCCATGGCGCCCAATTTAGCTGCATCCTTGACATTCTGCATTATGTTACTGCCCGTTGAGGTTTCTGGTGTTTTCTCGTGTTGTATGAAATCGACAACAGTTTGATGTTTGTCTGTTTTGTATTCGGGTTGAGTTATCTGTTCCAATGCACCAACAACTGTTGTCTGCTGTTGTTGTGGTTGCTCTTTTGTTACCGTTGTTATTGTGGTTGAGCTACCTTGCGCTCCTCATCAATGAAGCTCACCTCCGGTTTCTGTGGCTTTTCCGGTTCCTTGCCGCTGATTAATGTGCTGCTTATGTTCGTTGTTGTGGTCGTTGTTGCTGTGGTTTCAGTGGGTGATTTTTTAGATTTGAGTAAACTCTTGACACCGCTAACAATAGCACCACCCGCAAGCACAGGCGCTGCTATAACTCCCAAGGCACCCATTTTGGCCACATCCTTGACATTTTGCAAGGTTTTATTCGGTTCCTTGCTGGGCGATTTTGTTTCCTTCTCCGGTGATTCCTTTGTAGATTGTGTGGTGCTCACCACTTGCATCTCCTGCTTCCTGGTATCGGAGCTAACCACAACGGTTTGTGTGCGCTCCTCTACGACCACTGTCTGATCACTGGAACTGGGTACAGTTTGTGGTGTCAACTGTTCAACATTGTCGCCTGCGGTAGCTTTAGTTTCACGTGTTACCTCCTCTTCACGTAAGATGCCCAATTCCTTGGCCTGTTCCAGGCTGACCACCTCACCCGTGTTGACGTTCTGCACCTCATTGTTGGAGATTAGTACGTAACCCTGCATTAGTTCAATTGTTTTCGTTGTCACTGTGTGCACAGCTCGCACCGTCTCCATTACCTCTGTCTTGGCAATGGGTTTCTGGGTTACAACAAAATCGGACAGTTGTTTCACAACCAACTCTCCATTCTCCAGTGCCTGGCGCAGCGAGAATCGCTCGCCACTTGTTGGGTGGGTGAAGGTTTGAGCAGCGACATCGATGAGATTGCGCTCCAGCGCCGCAACAAGCTCAATGGCATCCGGTTTGGGTGCATAGGGTATGGACATGATGAAGTTATCCTCGATTGCCTGCTTAATGGGCAGTGGTTTCTTTGTGCTCGGATGCAGCACGACGCGCTTTGTGGGCTCCACGAGACTCTTTTCGACGGCAACGGGGAATATCATGCCCACGGGCGGAATTTCCACTCTCAACTTTTGCTTGTCATAGCTTGCATCGAAAAGATTCGCATCGATGGCTTGTGAGATATTTAGCGTTTTATTTTTGTAGCTAAACGTGGACTCATCTGGATTAATGATGCCCTTTTCGATGGCTTCCTCGAGGGTGCACTTGGTGGGCTTCTGCAGCTTGGAATGTGGATCCAGCACCTCACAAACGATGGCCTCGTGTATGCTCAACGGATATCCACTCTCTGGATGCACAATCGTTTGGGTTTTCGTATCAATCAGACCCTGTGATTCCAGCTTCGGTATGGATAGACTCTTCGCCAGAGGCATGAGTATATGATTCGTTTGTTCTGGATCGATGATCTTCTGTTCGACAGCTTGTCGCAGATTAAGGACACGATTGCGTTGCGGATCCGTCACCTGGCCACGACGACCATCAATTAGACCCAAGTTAAGAGCCTCGGAAATGTTAACCACCTCGCCCTGGGGGTTGGTAAAGTTTCGTGTATCCTCGAGAATTGCACAAGTCTCCTCATCGATTATGCCCTTGCGCAGAGCATCACGTGGCTTCAGTATGATCTTGCGCATCTTTTGCAGCACCACAACCTTTTCCTCGGTGGTGTGATCACTCTCAAAGGAGCGTCCACGCTGAAGTTGATCGCGTGAGACAATACCACGCTCGTAGGCAACCTCAACGGGTATCTGTTCACCGGTGCGTGGATCAACCACAAAGCGAACGGTGCGCAGAGCACCTTCAGCTGCGACAAGTGGTGCACCCACTACTGTCAACAGTCCCAGCTTGGTGGCTGTTATCAAATCCACAGGTTGACCCTCGGCATTCAATATTGTTGCGGTGCGTGGATCGTAGATAGATCGTGCAATTGCCTCCGTAACCGAAATCGTTTTCTTCGTTGCGGGATCCAAAATCTTGATGAGCTGCTCATCGATGAGACCCTGACGTGCTGCATCAAAGATGTTCTCCGTCTCGCCGCTCTGTGTGAATATGACCAGAGCTGTCGATGGATCGTAAATGGCACCTGGCGCTATTTGCAGTGGTTCCGGTGAGGCCAGCTCACGTTGACAGGTGTTGACCTCCAAGAAGCGTGGTGGTGCATCCTTAAGTGGTGTCGACACCTCCAGCACATCGGGCATATTGTTCACCCGTGTAATGCGCAAAATTGTATTTTGATTGGCACCACGAGTCGCTGGCACCGACTCCAATAGGATTTTACCTTCCGAGATGGCGTTGCGCATTCCGATAACCTGTTGCCTGTTGTTCGTGTAGTTGCCATAGCCGTCGAGTATATCACGCTCGAAGGCGGACTTGACCGATATTTTATCACCCGTGCTGGGCTCAATGACAGCGACCGATAAATTGTTAATGATCTGCTTGTCAATGCACTCTTCAAAGTTGACCAGACGATCGGTGCCCTGGACGTGAAAGACGCCCGTGTCCGGATTGAACAGACGCTGCTCAATGACATCCTTAAGACGCCAACCACCTGGTGGCAGTTCCATTATCTGACGCTCCGTCACATTTTGCTCCAAGTAACTGCTCTTCTCCTGGTTGATAAATTCCGAGACGACACGTTGCGGTTTGATTAGCTCCTGGGAAATTGGTATTTCCACCGATTTTTCCACATATTTCATGTGTTGTGTATTCAGTTTAATGGGCTCCGCTTCGGGCATTATCTGTTTCGTCACTATGGTAATTGTTGACTTTGTCTTTTTGCGATTTGTGGGCTCCGGCACTGTTTGATTACTGTCCGGCACAAGCAAGCCGTAGTTGAGGGCCTGCTGCACGGAATAAACATTGTCCGTTTTGGGATCCTTAAAGAGCTGTCTGTCCTCATCGATGAAACCCTGTCGCACAGCCTCAGTGAAAGTCAATAGAACTGTATCGCCTGGCTCCTGGGAGCCGGCACGTATTGTCACATAACGATTGATCGTCCTTGTCACCGTCTCCGTAGTCAGTGTAATGTTAAGCAGGCTGCTCAGCAGCAATGCACCCTCAGGAGTTATAAATTTACGCTCAATGGCGGTGTCTAAAGGCACTGTTTCACCCGTCTTCGGATCGAGCAAATAGCCCGTCTTTGGATCAATCAGATTGTGATAGACCAAATCGAAGACACTCAACTCCTTGCCGCTGGCATTGTGTACACCAATGCCGCGACTGAACATCTCGTATACCTCCTGGCGTACCAGACCCTCGCCAACGGCCACCTCGAGCGGTACGAGACTATCTCTACCCGTTTCTAAGGCAAAGCCCGTGCTCTTGCGACGTAGAAGATCGCGTGAGAGGGCCACATTAAAGCTAACATAATCATTGCTACGCAAATCCTTGAAACCATCAATATCGAATATGGAACGTTGCGCCACCGAACTAATCAAGCCCCTTTCAACCGCCTCGGGTATGCTAATCAATTCCCCGGTCATAAAATCACGATATTTACACTCAGCCGGCAGGACAATGCCATCGGCAATGGCCTCCTGCAGTGTGATCAACTCACCCTTACGTTTCGTAATGCACTTCAATTGATTACCATCCAAGACACCGGACTCAATCGCTTGCATAATGCTCAGCTTTTCGCGACGCATCGGCGATGTGATTAACGATTGCTTATCGAGCAGATTCAAGTCACATATATCCTTAAGCGTATACGGTTTAACGATCAATTGACGATTACGTGCCTCCAAGAAGCTAAGCTTCTCTTTGGTCACCTCGTTCAGATAGCGACCGGTTTTAGCATTTAATACGCCCGACTGCAATGCCGATTGCAGGGTAATTTTCACGTCGCGTTTCGCATCGACAACTTCGCGAACGCTCGCATCGATCAGCTGATTGGCAATGGCCGAATCCAAGCGGAACTTATCACCCGAATTGCGATCAATTATCCAGCCAGAGCTATCCACCAATCCATGAGCGATGGCATCACTCAAACACAGCGCATTCGATTTGATTGTCACCGATTCGTGGCGTATCAGATAGCCACGCTCATATGCCTCGGCCAGGCTGATCGTCTGACCCGATTTGACGCGATATAGTCCCGTCTTGGCATCCACACTGCCCGCACAAATGGCATCGACAATATTTCTAGGTTTCTCGGGAGATGTGGCCACATCCGATTTCGGCTGTGACTGTGACATCTCTACTGTGCTGTTTACCTTGATGCGTTTCTCGGCCGTCTCATAGCCGGTCTCGGCTTCGGTTATCTCGCGCTGTATCACCTCGAGCAGTGATAGCTCCCGTCCGCTGGCATCTCGTCCAGCGCCCGGCTGCAGCAGCTGTAGCGCCAGCTGTGCATCAATCAGCCCCTGTTGGGCAGCCTGTTCCAGCGTTATGCGTTTATCGCCCACCAACATTTCGCCGGTGCGCACATCCAGTATCCGCAATTGTATTGCTTCACCAATGGTCAAAACGCGACCGGTGCGCGGATCCCGTATGCCGGCTATATCCAGCACGGAGGTACCATTTCCTCCGCCTCCTCCTCCTGCTGATCCTCCCAGCTGTTGCATACGCTTCAGGCTGCGTATCTCGTTGAATTGTATCTGCGACTGTGGTGTTGTTGCGGCATTTGACTCTTGACTAATTGTGGCATCGATGCCATCGCTGCTGTAAATGCTCTTCGAGGAGCTTTTCGTTGTCTTCGTTGAGCTGAATCTAAAGTGGGAAAAGAGCATGTTAAAATATTATGATATTTAACTAATATACACTCAGGGAAAAAGTGGGCTTAACGAGCATGGAAAATAAGGCAACAATACAATACACTTTGCATATAAGAGCAAAATCTGTTGAGGTCGAAACAAAGATAACTTTACACTCACTAAAGATGTATATTGTTGTGTGTTAAATATTTACAAGTTGAGGAAAACATTTCACAGAGGAAGAAATATATTTTCTTTGTTATTGATTGGTTTATCGAATCGAACTTAAGAGCTCTTCGCATTATCAAGAAATGTGTGAGTGGTATGATTCATCATTTTCCTTACTCATTATTATTTATCATTTTCAATACTCAATCATTATCAGCTTTTTTCTGAGTGTATTCAGATACGTTTACTTACTGTGTAGTGCTGTATGTTGTGGTATAGAGATCATCCGGACGCGCAGCGTAACCATCGCCAGGTGGCACGCTGCCCGCACTGAAGTCAACTCTAAATGTCTTGAGCGGTTTCTGTAGACTCTCAGCATATTGCTAAACATGGTGGTGAAATAACAACAAAATAACATTAGACAAATAGTTGAAAATAAATTGAGGCACTTGAATTTTGCAGAAGAGTGTGGGAGAAAAGAGAGAGAGAGTGGGAGTTGAGGGGAAAATGCATTACCTGAAACTCGAACGCGAAGTCATAGTCACTTTCCTCTGCCACTTGGACAGTTGTGGTTTGGGTATTGGTTTTGGACAGTTTAGTTTGGGTCGCCTTGCGACCCGATCTATGCTGAGGCATGTCTAAATCTTGGGTATCTTTCAATGCGACATAGTCATAGTCAGCAGTTTCGTTAGTTGTCGGTTTAGGCACTTGATTTAAGTTTGATGCTTCTTCAATGCACTGCGAGATTTACAACAAATTAGATAACGAATTTACGCGCTTTCAAAATTTGTCTCTATTTTTTTATATAGTTTTCCATTCGACTGTATCTATGTGTGACTTGCAATGTTTTATGACATGTATTAATGGGTTTCGATAAGAATCTGAGAGCTAACGAGCTACACCTTTTGTAGACTAATAAAACTAATAGAGACAACAACCACTAAAAAAGAAAGAAAAAAAAGAACCTGTCCTAAAGATTTTGGCATGAGTTGCTTTATTATTTTGTCGATGTCTTCGAACTTTGAGATTTCCGTTTCGTTTGATATAAATAAGTGAAAGGCATGTTGCGAATTCTTTTTTTTCTACACAAATAGAATTGTTGACTGCTCTACATTAGGTTATATTTCTCAATCTTAAAAGATTTTAATCATTTAAATCTTTGAATAATTTTGCAAACACTTTTAAGAATGGAGTCGAGCAAGCTAAATGTGGAATTTGGTATACGAAATTCGCCGCAATTTGTGTGCTATAAATGTATTTTGATAAGAAGGTAAAAAATAAAAAAGATTTCGCTGTGACACCCAATTAATCTTTTTTTAAATGTGATTAAATGAGATATGCTTGACAATTTTAATCTCAAAAACGAAGCCCTTCTGTCTGCCCAAAAACAAAAACTATAAAAAAAATCAAAAATAGCCAAACAAATGCGTATGATTTGTTTTCATTCACCAAAAACCAAAAAAAAACACTGAGAATGCCGGCACTTGACTTATCAGCGCTCTCTTTAAACATTAAGTATTGTGTTTATCAACTAACCAACATCCATAAGCACACACGCACACACACACACACACACACATATATATAAACACACACAATACACAAAAAAGCAAGCAAGCCTTTATGAAAATAGAAATGACGTTATTGTTTGAGGGCCACAAAGACATATTCTTATAAATTGTATAAGAGCGAACGTGCTCCAAATGCGTTGCAAAAATACCGGGAAAATAATAAAGTGCAAGGCATATCAAAGATATATATATATGTATAGACCATTGTACGATTATAATATACAACTCTTAAAGTGCTTGAATACACAGCAGAGTCAACTTCGAAACGGGTGATTAAACGGCAAACGTATAATTAAGTTTTATCTTTTTATTTACGCGCAGCAAATTGAACAAGGCCGGCATTGATTCATGATGGAGTGCTTCTTGTGGCATATCTCATTGTTTATCTGATATCTGAACACATATGGCATATAGACATAAAACTGAGTTCACACGCAACCACATGAAAATTCAATTTCTGATTTTTATCGCTCCAAATTGTTAATGGAGTCTGTCGTTGCTTTAGTTTTACTTAAAACTTCGTTTGTGGCAATAAGTTCTTAATTTACGCTGAGGCAATCACTTTTGTTTTATTATTCACAAGCAGCTGCCCGAAGGTCGCCCTAGAGTTAAGTTAGTAGTGGAAGCAAAAAAAAAATATTATAATTAACAAAAAAAAAAAAAAAACAAAAATACAAAAAATGCGAAAAATATAAAGCGAGAATGAAACACAAACAAAACACACACACAGTGAAACGGGCACAAATAATGATGTCATCAGTAATTTCAATATAATCTAAAACAAGTTTTTGCCGAGCGCCCACAACAGAAAAATACAACAGAAATAAAAATATATCGAGAACAATTAAATGAAATTGAAACTGCTAATCGGTTTTTATACACTGCCCAAATGGCAGTCTTGAAGTAACCCTCATACTCCGCTCCTGTGTTTTATATTGCGCTTGACACGCTTTGTATTTGGGGCTCCTAAGAAGCTTTGTGCTCTCGGCCGGCTAATGGCAGAGCTTTTTTTTGAGGGGCCCTGCAACTGCAGCCTGCCGCATGCTGCACATAATCAGACGTCTCACAAAAATAGGCGACACTGAACGATGCTCGGGCGCCGCATTCGCTTTCATTTCGTTGTTTTTGGTTTTTGGTTTTATTTTATTTTTATTTTTTGTGTCTTTTACTAATTTATAGAACACACACAGTCACATAAATTACAACTAAAAATACTAGTGTAACTTTGTGTCTGTGTGCGAGTGTCTGTTTAAGGCGGCGGCCAAATTTGTGTTTGCCCCGTTAGATCGATAAAATAGAAGCAGCATGTTGCAAGTATGGGAAATGCAGAAAAAAAAAAGTCAAAGCGCAATGACATGTGAATAAAAGCCAAAAAAAAAGAAAACAGAATAACTAACAGCAAATAGAAACGCAAACAAAACAAAACAGAAAAGCACGTAAAAGACAAATACACACACACAACCACACACACACACATACAAAATGATAAAATGTACGTCCTAAACATTAATGAAAAACCCGTGAAATAGTGCGGTCGTAAATGTCTTCCGACTGCGTGATACTCTAAAAATGAAGTTGCCGAAAAACTGATTTTTATTTTCACTTTTTAATGCTCCAAGACATTTAAGCATTTCTCACATTTTTTACTGCTGGACTCTGTTCAGATTAAACAAGTTCTGTGAAGTCTTAACAAAGAAGAACTGTGGGAGTTTTCGATTTATGTGCTATGCTTGGCCAGTCAAACCTATTTTTGGCTTTATTAATGAGATGTTCATTAGTGCCATATAAATCATATACCTTCAGCCGGATTCTGTGAGAGACACGCAAATGATCAAAATCAATTGTTTACTCAACGGGCGACGACACTGCCAGAGTGCCCCCTTATAAGAGAAATTACTGTTTAAAAGGTGTGTAGATTAGATTAGTGGCTGCCACACCCTCCCCTATTCCCTGACCCTCCCTTGCGATTGGGACCTTGGGACGCTGCTGACAGAAGCTGATCGCATTCGTGATAGTCGCTGTCATATGTCACTTTCAGTAGATGATTTTTAGTTCGTGTGTGTTGTGCGTGTGTGTGTGTTGTGTATGTGCGTGTGTAGGTCAGTTGTGTCTACTCTTAATGGGCCCAGTTAACCGTAGCGTTTTTAACTGCCGTCTTTTAAATGGTATTAGGTAATTTTTTTTTAATTTCAACAACATTTTTGAGTCATGCGCAAGTTGTGCAAACTCCAAAAATAATAACACAAAACTTAGTTGTTTCCCAATTTCAATTTGTATTCGTTTTGTCTGCTTTCATTAGCACTCAAATAAATATATCGAGTATATATAGAAAATGAAATGAAGAAATAGCATATGGATTCTTGCGACATGTTCAAGGCTAAATGAATATTGCATGCGTTATATTTTTTTTATTTGCCTTTCGGCTTTTATTTTCGTTTTCACACTTGCAAATACAATGTGTTACCCTATTCTATTCTATTTTTTTTCTTTCGTTTTTTATTATTATTATTTTTTTTTGGGCTCTGGGAGTGACTTCATTTTTGTACATGTTTGGTTTTCATGTGGGCTTCGTAGGATTGTGCATAAAATATTTAAATTTCTATTAAACAAATAAAAGCGGGCCACAGTCGAATTCATTTCGTATTCAATTGAAGGCATACACACACACACACACATATATATATGCAAGTAGAACACACATAGATACAATCGCACTTTCTATTCACTGTAATGGTGACAACACGGCGTATGAGCAATACGACAATATATGCCGGCCCTAGACGTGATCTATCATATTCAGTATAGGGTATTCTGCTTTTTCTAGCTTGCTTACACGATTCGAAAATTTGCAAATAATTCTTCAAAAAAACATGTACAAAATTCAAATCAAATGAATTTTGTAACCCTTTTCGTAGGGTTTTTTTTTTGTATGTTGGTAGCCTTTGTGTTCACCGTTTCGAACACACAACAACAAAACACACACACGCGGCGCACACACACTCGCACACACAATAAAAACTATTACTTCCGCACGCGTACACAGTTTTTACGTCGTTATACAACCACGTCGCATTCGGTACTGATTGCTAGCAACGGAATCGCCACTCGTCGTACTCCGTAATGAATGAGAGAACGCTCAGTCAACACCAGAGAGCTTTCCGACCGACCATATGCCACTGAGATGAACGCTTAGTTTTTGGTGTTTTTTGTTGTTGCTGGTTTTTTGTTTTTTTTTTTTGCGAGAGCTTTTCGAGTGCGCAGCAAAAGCTGCAAACAAAAAATATGCCGGCTACAAAAAAATATGCTCAGCTGTTGCTTTGCCATGTGATAAAAGGCCAACATAAACGAAATTCGTAATCCATTAACAATTGGCTGCTCAAATTCGTAATGCTGTCAAAAATTGTTGAAAACAATACGCGGAAGTTCAGAGAGCGAATTAGCAGAAGAAATAACAACATGTTCTGAACAACATTGGTTTGTCTACTGTTCATGGTTGTTCTTGTTGTTGTTGTTGTGGTTTTTTGAGTCTACCAAATTAACGAAGCTGGAGATTTGGCTTGTTTTCGATTTTATGGTATGATAAAAGTATAAAATAAAAAAAGAATGAATGCCGACTGTTAGGGTGGCGGACTAGAAAATGCCCTACGGTCAGCTATTAAAAAAAATAAAAGCTTAGTATTGTAATAAATATTTTAACTAGCTTTTAATGATTTATAAAAATTTTACAAATTTCCAGTTAGTAAAAATCGATATCTGTACACCTAGCATTAGGACTTATTAGGAGGACTGCTTATGCAAAAGAACCAACGTCAGATAAAGAAATATCAATGCCTATGGATATAAAACACTATGAAATCAACTATAGAACCTATAAGCTTTGATATAAATCAATAGATGATTCGAGTATGAATATTTACATTTCTATTTTTACCACAACAACTTTATTCATGCGTTGCTCATTCCAATTAGAAGCTCGCCGAGACATCCCTTGCACACATTCACAACTTTTTTATGCTCCGCTCTAATTTATAGCTACAGGGTATGCTAGCAAAAATCAAATAAAAAAAGCCAAACCAGTTTACTGTAGTTAAATGTTGAAGCTAACCTTCTAAATAGCAATATGCTCATTCACTCCACTTAATGCTAAGCTTCGACGCCCATGTTATGCATATCAAGTTAAGCCTTTAGACGCAAAAAAGCAAAAACCTCACAAACTCACTGGCAATGATGTTGTTTCTCATAATAATATATGCATATATATGTTTGTATGTATCAATGAGGTAAGAGCAATTTATGATGTCACTCAGCCCAAGAGTCATATCTATAAGAAAACACTGAGGTGTATTTTAACATAAATTCCGCACACTCTAAGCATGAATTGTGCTAATTTTGTCAAGGGCCAAAAAAGGTAGTCAAGATGAGCTGATGACACCACAAGTTATTGATAGAGTGCGATACTCGAAGGTTTACTGACTTAACAATAGCTGCTTTAAAAACAATCCTTTCTCTTTTGTCACTCCCTACATGTTAATTAGAAACTGAATATTTACACTGTTCTGTAAACACGTGCAAAAAAAAAAAAAAGAAAAGAATAAAAGCAGCCAAAAACGAGTTGAGCACTTTTTTATTTCTATGGCTAATCGGATTTTTAATTGAATTTCTTAAAGCGACGTTGCGACGCATTAACAAACTTAAAACCAGTTGCCAAAAACGGGCGAGACTAGCCAAAAATATAAAAGAAATAAAACCAAAAGAGTTGACAGATGAAGTAATTATAGCGACAAAGAATCAACAATGAACTGTTGATGACGTTTGTCTGGCATCGAATTTCCTAGAACCTAAGACGTTTCGCTATGCGAAATATGTTTATTATATGCAAATTGACATCATGCTGATTATCAGCACAAATCTCCTAATTGGATAGTTGATTTAATTTGCCTAATTGGTAAAAAAAAACAAAAACAAAAACAAAATCGAAGCTATATACGTGTGTGATAAATAGAGTTTAAAATTGAAGTTAGACAAAAGTTATTTATCTATATAAAATGCAATTTGCACATAAGACAAACGACTCTGACGAGAAAAAATAAAATAATAGTATTAGATGGAAAAAAATTTGTTTTGCAATTTTTTATAAATTAATCAAATTGGTGATTTATGAGGCAACATTTCAAGCGTTGACAAAACGAAACTGAAATGTGCGCTCTGATGTCATTATTTCAGTGTGTGTGCGTGTGTGTTCGCGGATTTTGAAGGTTAATTTAATAATAACAGTGCATAAGGCCGACAACAAGATACAGATACAAAGATACACATTACGCCAGAACTTATGGCGTACTCGAAGAAAACGAAAGCTTCCAACTTGTTTATTATTATTTTTTTCCTCTAGTTGTTATTTTTTTGAACTTGAACCTGAGAAGCTGTTGTAGATTTTAGCTATAGATACTTTTTTGAGTCATTGCTAAGCAATTGTCGTTTGTATCTAAAATTAGCATATAGCATCAGGGAGTTCTATCTCTCTCTCTCTCTCTCTCTCTGTCTGTCTCTCTGTATTCACATCTGAATTTTAGATACTCACCAGACCATCGCTGCCATTCACCTCGATTGCAGTTTTTAGCCTCTGCGACAATTGTTCCAGCAATCTGTCGTATTTCGTATTTAAATTATCCAAACGTTGACTGTAATACTGCGTGGCGCCCGGATCGCTATCAGCCGGACGCAGATCGCGACGTGGTGGCGAGAACGAGGGACGTGCCTCAAGCAGCCAATCGACGAAACGCAGACATTTACTATCGTAAATCTAAATGTCCGCCAATTTTGTTGTTGTTGTTGATGACGTCACGGTTGTTGTTGTCCACAGGATTTGGGTGTTAATTTTTTGGCGGTTAAATGTTAGTAAGTTTCTCGTGTTAAACAAAATATTCTTGATTGTTGTGTGGTTTTAAAGAGGGGGTTGTGGGGTAGGCATATATTTAGTGCTTTTTATTTCATTGATTAATCAATACGAACAAATTACGTTGATTACAATTGCTTTTTAATTGTTTGTTGTGTGAGTTTTGGTTGTTGTTTGATTGTTTTTGTTGTTGTTGTTGTTGTTGGTCAATATTGTTGGTAAGAATTTTGTTGGTTTGTTGTTGTTTTTGTACCCCAAGTGTTATTGACGCACCTTGTACCCGCAGTTTTTTAACTACTCGTAATACATCGCTTTGGCCTCCAAATGGAGCCGCGACATTTGTAGTATTTTATATTTTTTTGTTTTCATTTACCACAAATGTGTTTAAAAAGCATTAAATATTGAAAGGGTTTGTATAATAGTAGAAGGGGATAGCAAGACAGTAGAGATAGTAAAGTGTGGGTAGACAAGAAACAGCCAGGAAGTAGAGTGTACTATAGCTCAACACTTGACATGTTGAGATAGAGCTTGTTTTTTTTTCGAAATATTTTCACAATCACACGCACAGACATACATACTTAGAGGAAGGAGCAGACGCCAGGCAAGGGGGCTGATGCGGAAGAGATTTTATAGCAAAAAGTACTGTTTGTGCAAGTTTTTGCATGATCCTGAAGAGATCTTATAGAGAAAAAATCTCTACTTTCTTACAGAAGATATCTGGTAAATTCAGAATTCTATAAATGTACAATGTCTTAAACATATTGGAATGTGTTTCATATGAGATTTCTAAGAATAAATGTATATACTCTATGGATGCCAGCTGTGTAAAAGCTAAGCAAAAAAATGAGTCATCAATTTGGACTCAAAATTACTAAGAATGATAAAAATGTATTTCATATTAGATCCAGAATTATTCTATATCTTCAGTCTTTGGAAAGAGATTGCAACAATTTTCAAGTCTGAGTAGATTCTATGAATCATTCCCAATGCCCAGCGTCTAAATATAGAAAGATTTGCCATACAGAAAAAGACGACAGGCATACAAATTTTTACCTTAGCTTCGCGGATTAGACGTCCTCCAGCCACGTTGACATTTTCGATTTTAGGTTTTCGTTCGATAGCAGCTCCAAGCAGTTTCTATATATGTATTCATTTATATATATATATTTGGCGAGGGGAGTTTTGTAGCAAATTTTTTTGGACAACATATTTTTGTTTTTTTATAGTTGATTGATTGAGTTTTTGTTTGTTCATAGTGTAGTGTTTTTTTTTATAGAGTGTGATATTGATATTGATTTTTTTTGGGGGGTGAAAATACAAGAAATTAGACAAAAATACATATACAATTAGTTTTCAACTACAAATACAAATAAGACTACAAAATGACGAATGGGCATGTGAAATATGAATTTGAATATAGATGGTGCAGCTTACAAACTAGAAAACACAACTACAAAAACATAAAATAATAATTTAAAAAAGTATACTGACACATATATATATTTATACATTTTTTTTTTGTTGAAATTTACAGGGTGTGTGGTGGGGTGTAATCGAATGTGTGTGTGTGCGGGGGACAGCACAAAGATTGTGTTTTGGAACATATACTGTATATATTTATGTATTATACATGGGTGTCGGTGTGTTTAGCTGCCGGACAACTGGCAGCTTGCTACAGAACTTATTGTTTGGATTAGACAAGAGCTACACGACTATATAGATTCTGGATATACAGGGTATATATAGTACGGGACAGTTAACATATGGAAAATATATATATAAAACTTAACACACATTACACACATCTAACATATGTCCAACACCAAAGTACCTTTAAGAATTTTTTTTTTTTTGTGTTTAAGCAAAACTACTTTTTGGGCAAAAGGTGGGGGGACGGGGCACTGGTTAAGCAAAAAGATATAACTACGCTTTCGATTTTGATATATTGTACAATATACAAATAAATATAGAATATATAGATATATATATACTTTGTGTTGCTTTAGAGGGGGGTTTTTCTTTTGAATACGCTCACTAAAATAAAACTGAGTGGAAACTATACAAGGTAAAAAAGTTATGTATAAATATGTATAGCTAAATTCTATAAAGGAACTCATCATAAATAATATAACAATAAAAAAAACTATCAAAAAATGATAAGTGATATATGGATCGCTACTCACGTCTAATTCGTAAGCTGAAGTCGCTGTGGGCATTGCAGACAGACGTTCGGTGGTGCCATCAACCCAAGATTCCTCGACTTGCACGCTCGACTGGAGATTCTTCATTAATCCAATTGCCGTCTCGCATGAGCGCATTCTACAAATAGTCAACGAAAGTGTGATATTAACAGGTTGGCATAGAGACGCAATTATGAGGTGTAGTTAATGAAGCGTTAAAATTTGAGAGTCAGGTGTTGATAGTTGCTGTTGGAATAGGTTTGCTCACACACTACTCTTAGAAAAGACATTTAGAAATCATGTTGAATTATTAGGTGATTTACGTTTGTCGGCAAAAGTATGAGTTTTTCTGAGTGTAAAATATGTTATTCTAGTTACAGAGAGCAAAAGAGCTGCTCACCTTTCGCCCAGTTGATTGCAGACCGCACTCCAGCGCGTATTCAGACGCTCCACGTTCGAGTGCAGGCGTTTCAGATCCCCGAGCACCTTGGTTGGCACACCCATGCGACCCAGTTGATCGGCAGCATCGTTCATCTTATCCATCTGGGGCTGTTGTTGTGTAATAATGTCCTGCATGTGTGTCAACTGCTTGAATACGTGTTGCAAGCCCTCCGCTGTTGAGGGCAAATCCTGATGCTTGGCCAGCTCATTCTCCAGTTCGGAGATGACATGTTCGTTGTCCTCCAGACCAGCCAGCGAGGCTTCCAGCAGCTTGAGGCGATCCTTGTGCAGACCGCTCTGCGTATTCAGCTCCTTCCACAGCTCGTTCAGATTATCAAGCGATTTCTTGAGCACAGGTGTCTTCAGTGCAATCGTACGGAAGGTCTCCTGCAGATGCTTCAGCTCCGGCTCGAGCAGATGCAAACGTCGCTCATAGTCCGAATGTATCTCGAGCACATGCTCCAACGAGTCCAGATCACGTGGCAGTGGCGCCAATATTATCTGATCCAGCTCACGTGCCATATCCTCCAATTTGCTCTTGATCGCAATGCATTCCTCGGTAAAGATGCGACTCGCCTGTTTGCTCTCCTCTACAATAAAAGAATAAGGACTTTAGAATGGATTCTGTCAAAGTTAAGTTAAGTTAAGTTTTAAAGTTTAACCACCAAGTTAAAATTTAATTTAAATTTATATGCATTTGAGCACACATCTTAATTTGGCATTTAACATTCTGAATTGCCTCAGCATCTAATTGAATATATGCAACACTTGTCTTAACACCACTTAATTAATTTTAATTGTCGAATACAAAACAAAAACCGCAACTGCTGCAACCCTAATACCACAGATCGCTTTGATCATCAGGATTATAAATGATTACCGCGTGTTTTGGAACCCGCGAATAGTTTCTTCATGTTTTTGCTTTGTCTTGTCAAGTTGCGTTGCGTTTGATTTGTGACTGGAGACTAAGTTGGGCTTCCTGGTCGAGAGACGATGTCGGGTTCACTAAATCAAGCGACCATTCAATTCAATTTAATTAAATGAAACGCTTAATTGGCCAACGTTGACAGCTGGCCGAGTGTCGTCAATTGAAAAGCGAGCAAAATTTTCAACGCCCACGCCCACATTTACACATATATTACAACCACCGCCCACACTCTCACCTTCGGCTCGGGCTCGCTTCTCGAACTCATCGAACAATCGATTGACCTCGTCCATTTCGCGACGCAGCCGTCGCAGTTGCGGATCATTTGGATCGCCCTCGCTGAGCAGTTTGTCCGCATCGTCGTTTAAGGCACGTCTAATCGCCGTACGTTGTTCGGGCCCCATGGCCAGAAACTGATCGAAATCCCAGCCCTTGACCACCCGAATCGTTGCAAAGATCATGTTCTGACGCAAACGCAAATGTTTCTTTTGCCACAGGGCAACGGAACGATCGAAGAGACGCTTTAAACGCTCGGCAGCATCGATGGCCTCCTGATCGGGTGGCGGCAGTAGGAGACAGGCACCGGGTATGGAACCCTCCTGCCCCTTGGCGGTGCGCACACGCCACTTGACACGTCCCGAATTGTCCAACAGGGTGACCGTCTCACCCTTTTCAATCTGTAGCTGACCCTGCTGCTTATACGCGCAGATGGCCTGAACCGGACCTTGACGGTTCACCGGCTGACGTCGCTTATTCAACGGCACAATGGTCTGAGCGCGACGCTGCAGCGTGGACACAGTTTCACCGAAGGCATTCAGCTCCTCACGCAAATCCTGCATGCCTCGCAACAAAGCCTCGCCTTGATCCAAACCAAAATCGGACTGAGAGTACTTGCTGTTGAGTATCTCATCGCGTTTGCTCAGCCACTGTTCGGCGTCCTTGATCTCGGCAAAGAATTGATGGTATTCGGTGGTATGCTTCAGATGCACCTCCAAGCAGAGGGTTAACTGCAGCAGCCACGCCCACTGCTGTTGCAGTGCCGTCAAATGGGCCTCAACGCATTTGGATGCAGGATGCTGTTGGTTCAGCAACGACTCGCCACGATCCAGGATCGTTGCAAAGTGCATCTCACGCTTTTCCAGTTCGGACATTAAGTTCTGGGAGGAAATAGAAAATGTATAAGACAAAATTAGTATGGATTATATTAGTTTCAAAATAGGGCAGGTGCACTTGGTTGGTTGCTTTTGATTTGAAAGTATTCCCAAAAGGGAACTTAGAACCGATTCTTACCTCGTCGCCATTACCAAATGCACGCTTGGAATTAGATAAAAGCACAACACATATAGAAAAACACAGGCAAGAAACACTAACTTCGGCTAGCCGAATGCTAAACACCCTCAGCAGATATAGTTAAAACAGAAAGGATAGGGGATTAAACTCTTTCCATACTTTGCACATATTTTAGATGGTAAACCATGCACAAAAGTGCATAGCTGATGAAAATCGGATCAGTTTTGCATTAATCTAGAATCGGAACAGCTTTGACAAAGTTATGGCTGTAGAATTTTTAAAGTAGAGCTTCTACATTCATTTTGAAAAGAATTAAATTTGTATTTAGTGGCCACACTTTGACCTGAATGTCAGATACATATGTCTGATATCTGCTTGAGTATATACCATGCAAAATACCACAAATTGCTCTAGCTCTAGAGTAACTAGCGAATAAGAAGAACAAGTTAACGAGAGAGTCAAGTTACCTCATAGTATCTGTGCACTGAGGGCAAGTCGAGTTGTTTGTCCGCCCAGTCGCGCGTGATCTCCACTTGCTCCTTCTCGTTGAGCCATTGCAGCTCGGCGGAGGCCTGTGCAAGGAAGTGCTGCAGTGAGTCCAGATCGGTTAGACGCTTTGTCGATGTGCTGTGCAGCTCATCGTAGACCTTTTGCAGCTGATTGAGTCGCTGCTGGTAGAGGTTAAGCTCATCGCCGGAGAACTTGCTCTGTTGTCGCTCATCGTTGAGTATTTTGGAGTGGAACTGATCGATGATCTTGTGCTCGTGCTGTTGACGATCCAGTTCCTCCTTGACCGATGGCAGATCACTGCCATAGTCGGCGGCAAGCAATTGTTTCTGCAAATTACAAATAATGTTAGCTGGTATTTAATATGATCGATCTCTGAGACTCACCAATTTGTTCTGGCACCATTCAATGTGCTCCTGCAGATCACGGAAGTGGGGATTCGTATCGATCTGTCGGGATTCGACGACCATGCGCGTTTGACGCGTCACAGTTGTCTCATGGACGGGGAATTTCAAACCGGACAGTTTCTGTACCAGGTTCGTGTGGAAATTGGTGCGCAGCTGAGCCCAGCGTTGATGCAGCTTGTTAACCTTCTTGTGCAATTCGCTCACATGCGGATAGCGGCCCTCGTTGAGCACATGGCAATCCTGATTCATGTCCTGTATGGGCTCCTCCAGATGCCTGATCTCGGTCTCGAGTGCCTCGACAATGCTCTTCGCATCCACGGGATGCAGAC
This sequence comes from Drosophila grimshawi, assembly GCF_018153295.1. Lineage (NCBI taxonomy): Eukaryota > Metazoa > Arthropoda > Insecta > Diptera > Drosophilidae > Drosophila > Drosophila grimshawi. The sequence continues at coordinate 2,872,405 of NW_025062889.1, forward strand.
GCTCAATGCGTCGCCCCTCCTCACTGACACGGGTCTCCAGATCCGTCAGCTTGTGATCCACATGTTTAATCTCGCGCTGCACCTTGTCGGCCAGTCGCTGTAGACGCTCCAAGCGTTCAATCTCCTGCTGTAGGATAACTTCACGATCCTGCAGCGCTGTATTCATGCGATACCAGGCCTTCTCAATGGCATCTGGTCGCAGATCGGCCTCCACATCGACTTCACCCACCGTTTCGAAGTAACGCTCCAGCTCCTTGTATATCTGGATGAGCTTGGACTTCTCACGTTTGCGGGCGCTCACCTCCTCGCTGCGGAAACGCTGCAGATCGCTAAGCAAACGCTTCATCTCGATTAGCGTGGGCGGGAACGAGCGCTCCTGCAAATAGGCTGTCTTCTCGCGACACCAGTAGATGAACTGTTGGGCCAAATCGCGATATTCATGGACGCGACGTTGTGACTCCATGTCGAACAGTGGATGGATAGATGGTGGCTCCGGGAACACATCGTACAGCGATGAAATGTACGTAATCAACGATTTCTCATCCGGTTCATTTGTGTCCACATCTAATAGAAGGGAACAGGGAATGGTTAAGTTAACTTATACCCTTTATCATTTCGATAAGGAAATCTTACCCTCTGGGTCCAATAGACGCGTTACACCATACTCCTTCTCGACAATGTGGAATGCCGTCTCGAGACGATCCAACGGCCGATCGTTCCTTGCCTTTCGCCAGTCAAGCAAGTCCGGTCGGTTGCGATGCACCAATGCCGAGAAGGCCAAACCATCCCTCCACGATGATGTAAAATCATTCACGCGCACGCCCGGATACCGAGCCGTAGAGCGGCGCGCCCAGCGCAACAATGCCTCACGTGCGGATACGTTGTCCTCTTTGCCAACAACAATATCGGAGATCTAGTTAGGGCAACGGAATAGTATTATTAATTAAATGTTAGCTATGTGTTTTAATATATGCATTTAATATATAGTTTCTTGAAGGTTTACTTAAATGGAGCAAGTTTTTCTTGGGGTATGCAATGTATTTATGGTGCAAGACTGTTGCGAAGTAAGCCTAATCCATTTTCTAATTTAATTTATATTTTAATTTGGATGACCCCACATCGTATTAATCTTCTTCAATCCTCTCCCCTGTCCCTCTCAGTTTACCTCTCTGCGCTGCACGCTCGACTCAACAATGGCCGGTGGCGGTAAGGCGCGTCGATACTCCAGCTCGGAGCTGCGTATCATTTTCGCCGGCGGCAACAGATCCTCAGCCGGCTGTTGATTCTCTTCGGCGCGACTCAGCGTGGTCACTTTGCGCACAATGTGCGTTGTGACACGACGATGTCCATTCGGGGCACGTTGCGATGTCTTCGTGCTCTCCACACTCGAACCAAGCACCTCGGTAGAGATGCGTTTATTGCGCGTCACCTGCTGATAGCTGCTGGAACTGACGCCACCTGGCGCTGCGGAGGGCACCAGAGCACGACTATCCGTGGTAATTCGACGGCTGCCACTGCCCCCCACTCCATCCTGGAAGGTAACGGTGCGCTCAATGTGGCTACGTTCGTGTGGAAGGGTGCCGGGTGGCGCCACGCCCGGATAATCCGTGATGACAGCCTCAACGGTGCGCTCCCGCTTCGTCTCCTGCCGATAGCGCAGACTAGAGTCATCAATATTCGTCGTGATGGGTGGTCCGCGGGAGGTGTGCACTATTTCGGTGCCACCGCTGACGTAGGGTTGGGAGCCATTCTGTTGCCTAACCAGCTGCTGAGTGCGCTTCAGAGTCGACTGCGAGCTGGTGCTGGAGTGCATGGTTCCTGCTGCGATTTAGGGGCGCCAGCCTGTTATCGTTATCGTTGATTTATCGTTGGATTTATTATCGTTTCGTTTATAATGCACTTACTTTTCTTAATATTATTATTATTTTTATTCGTTTCGTTTCTTGTGCGCTTTTATTCGTAATTTTGTGTGTGTGTGTTTGTGTTTATGCTATTATTGTGCGTGATTTAGAAAAAATCATTTTAATTGTTTAAATCGCAGAATTCGCCTCGGTTTTCTCGCCTCCATCTCGCCCACTCGCCCACTTCCCCACTTGCCGCACTTTTCGTGCTCACAGACAATTTGAGTTTGCCGGCATCGCAATTTGCGTTTAATTAAGTCAAAAGCCGGCCGAAAACCAAAGGCAGACACCAACAACAACACTACCGGATGTCTTGTTCTTGTGGCTACCACCACTACAACTAAGCAAAAAAAAAGCACCCACAGAAATGTAGGGGTATTCCTGTTGTTGTTCTTGTTGCTGCTGATGAGCGAATTATTTATGTCTTGTACATACACATAATTATCCAAGCAAACCAACTATAAAGCCTGTCTGTCCAATCGTCTAGCGCTCTTTGTGATTTTTATTTTCTTGCCTTTTTTCGCTATACTCTAACTTAAGGAATTAAAATGCTCCATGAAAAGTGTAACAATTTGAATAAGCTAGTTGTAGGTTGGGAAAGAATAAATATTATATATAAATTCTCAGTGTATTATTTTGGTTAAGTCATTCACATAATTATTCATTCCAGCAAATGAGCAAAGCGAGATTTTGCTACCTGTCCTTTGGCGCTTTTATACTCTTGTTGTGGGTCTTGTTAATTTGCTGTAAGACTTGAACATTTTTGAAAGGCCAAGCAAAGAATTTGAGTGAAGTATTTATACACAAAGAGGAAGTAGCTCACATAAGTTTGAATGCCTATAAGAACTATCTTTTAACTCAACTAAACGAAATCCGATTAAAAATCACACTCAAATAGAAGCTTAAGATCAAACACATTGATATACGAAGAGGAAGTAGCTCGAGAAAGTTTCAATGTCTATAAGAACTAAGAATTAGACTCTCATTAAAGTTTATTATCAACATATATCAGCAATAAACTGAAAACTAGGGCATCTCCTATTCGTTAGGCTCAAGTAAAGATTTCCTTCAAGTTTCTTCATTTAATTTTTTTTTGCAAAAAACAACCATAACTAAAAGTTCATGTGCACGGCTCAGCAAAGCCCGCCGCGGGGCACAAACCACAACAGCGACAACAACAACAAAGCTAATTGTTAAGCCAACTAATTTGGTTTTGATTTTCGGAAACGCTTTGGAATGGAACACACACACACACACAACACACAGTCACAACAATACACACTCGAGAGTGTCTCTCAAAAATGATTGAATAGAAATGTCATTTGTTCACTTAAGAAAATGCCAACAAAATTGACAGACAAACGAGATATGTTTAAAAGTCAAATTTCATATCAGATTTGAAACAATCTTTATTTGGTCTTAGGACATGATAAGCAAGGCCGTTTGATATGATATCAAAAGCCAGTTGTCACAAGTACAATCAATGAATTTTTTACTAAATGAAATCTAATCTTAATGGCTCAAGATCAAGCTAAAATACAATAACAACAATAGCAACAACAAGCTAGTTGTTTTGGCCAAAATGTGCGCCCACCCGTTAAGATATATCATTGAAAGGTGACGCCTGCGCAGATGCGTGACTTGGCCGTCACCTACAGGCAACTCCCCACACACACACACACACACACACAGTCACTAGCACACATACACATACCTCAAAATGCTAATTGCAACATTATTAAAAGGCTGCACAAGCAAAAATGTTGGATTTTTAAAACTTTGGCTGTGGCTTTAAGTGTCTGCGGAGGCGAGACTAAGAGGCGTTAATAGCTTGACATTTTCAATGGCTTTAAAGCGGACGGCAACAGCAGCCAAAGCAGCCAAAACGAAACAGCAGCTGTTGCCTATTTGGGCTGCCTTGGCTACTGTTTGAAGTCGACGACAGTTAAGAGCTGTTTAGACAAATTTGCATTGTGTTTTTTTCGTAATGACAGCACATAAATTCAAATCGAATAAGCAACAAACAAACAAAAAAATACCTAAAGCACTTTAAAAATTGTAGCTAAAAATATATGACAGACAGCTCAGAAAAAAAAATATAATGCTACTCTTCGCTTTTTACAGATCGCTGAACCAGAAACAACTAAGTGGGGAAGCGCAAAAACTCGGCGGGGCGGTTTGAGGGGTATATATGTAGAGATATATGTAGGACTATGCACGTCATTATATTTACAGCTATTACAGCAACACTTTATTGCAGCTTGTTGGCCAAACAACAACGACAACATCAACAACAACAGCAACAACAACAAAACAACACTTGAGATCCGCATAAAAATGAGTTCGTCATATATGAAAACGAATCTTAATTGAAAGAAAATTGAATTCAATTGCATTTGAGATTGAAATCAATTGATATTGGCGGCATTTAACAAATCAAGAATAACGATACGGCTGCAACCGCATTAATTATTATTATGACTGCCTCTTAAGAACAGCGCCAGATATAAATCCCAAATTGAAATTGAAATCGAAATGGAATTGGGAATTGAAGATCGACTTCGCAATGTGTCTGACATCATGCAAAAAGAGTTTCTACATCTTGTTGATTTTGTTGTTGTTGTTGTTGTTATGTATGAGCCTTCTTTATTGACTATATTTTATTGATCTGATTTGATTTTAAGCATGACTTTCGAATTGTTGCACGTATTAAGTGTTTGTATTTATTTTTGATTCATATATTATACAAATTAGTATTTTATTTTTGACGATTTTTGTGTTCAGATTTATTTTAATTATATAATTATTTATTGTTTCATTTTCTATGTTGTTGATTTTCTTGTTCTTATTTGAATCTGTTTATTTTTATTTCTCGCGCGTATTTTTGTATTTGTTTTAGTATTTTTACAGAACGCACACCGCAAATAACGCAAATAGAGTTCAAAGTTCTAATTGAGCCCTCCTCTGGGCTTGGACACAAATTGATATCAATACGCAGCAAATAGATACAACTGTAAATGTAACTAGATACAAATGTATATATTTATAGAGAGCTTAGAGATACATGCGACGGGGGGCACTAACAACAAATGTGTGCGGCGACTCGACAACGACTAAACGCGATCGGGCCAAGTTAAAACGCTTAAAGTGTTGGCTTTGGCCAGGTGTGTTGACGGCAGCGCAGCCAGCGTCAGGTGGCGAGAATAGAAAAGCAGAAAGAGAACAACAAGAAAACCGAAACAAAATGGAATTGGCACAAAACACGAACCGGCGCGTTGGCGTACGAAAACCCAAAAGCAAAGCTTAAAAAAATATATATATATATACAAATATTTTGGAATTGAAATTGCGATCGTGCTGACAGCGCCGCAGTGCGTGTGTGTGCCACTGAGCTGTGTGAGTGTGTGTGTGTGGCTGTTGCTGTTAACGTCGACGTTAACGTTGACGCCGCTGCCAGCAGCCAACCCCGTTATGGATAGCTGACTTCGACGAGCTCTGCGCTCCTACCGCATGACGTATTTGTATATTTACAGGCAACAGCAACAACACCTGTGTGTGTATGTGTGTGTGTGTGTGTATGTGTGTGTGTGTGTGTGTGACAACCATGGCAACCAACGCCTACGCCAACGCAGCGCCGCAAGAACAGCAACAACAGCTGCCAACGCACAACAACTTACACACAAAGTTAAGGTTGCAAGAGCAATAAAACAAAAAACCAAAGTGTAATGAACAAGAACAGCTCCAAAATGCTCAACTAGCAGTTGCCCTTGAAAAGAATTTAGATTCCCCATCAGTTTTTGGACAGAGATAAACTCCCTCGCCTAAGCCCACTCTTTACTACGGCATCAATTCTTGAACAGATGCTTGAATAACTTTTCTTCTCAAATAAGTACATTTTCTTGCAAAATTCTTATAAATGTCGAAGACCTGTAGATTTGTACTCATCAATCGACATCATGCTTATTGTCAAAACACAGTTTTGTAAATAAACAATAAATTATAAATGAGCTATATATTTATTGCCCATCAAAAGTGTATTTTAAATTTATTTACTATGTCTTTGTCGCTACTGTTCTCAAGCACTAAAGTTTATGGAATATTGAAAACTTCCTTGAAATTTGTCTATTGAAACATCAAATCTAAATCTAAAATACGACGTATATCACAATTAGCTTATATTTTTTATGACTTAATACGTCTTTGCAGAATTCAAATTATTCACGAATTAAAATCCGCTCTGCATTTAAATTTCCAAGTCGATAGTAATTAGCATTTTTTTTTTTTGATTGCGAATCAAAAATTTAAAGTAAACTGGATTCGCTTGGCATTCTAGAGCCTACAATTTAAATCTAATGACTCTAAATTCCTATCGACCACAGGGTATTAAGAACAACAACAACAATTCAAGAGTTACACAAGTTTTGTGGCGCCTTAACTTTAAAGTTTGCTGCTGTTGTCATTTGTTGCGTAGATTCAACATATTTTGCTACCAATGTGTCTGTTTGGCTTCTCCTCACCTTTTAAAGGCCCAAAAAGCACACAAAAAATACAATACAAAACCATAAAGATGACTGCGTCATCTTGGAACGCCATCAGGTAGTCGTTGTTTTTTTTTTTGTTGGTACTTTGTTGCCAGAAATAAATACGACACAAAGCCATAGAATGCTCATAATAACAATAAGCATAGCCAACGACAAACAGAAATAGAAACCAGAAAGAACAACAAGTTTTGCGATTTAAATGTTAACGCACAGTGGGTCAAGTTGCCTGTAATCGGAGACCATCTGGCCAACTAATTAGCGGCGACATCGCACATTCAGTTGCCTGACCCCAAATGACATTTTCCGTATCGCAAATCGCACAAACCAAAATAGCAACAGAAAAAAAAAAAGCTAAATTAGACAAAGCAATTTGAATTTGTTGCTCATAACATATCACGAACAAGTCATTACACAGCTGGACAGACCAAGCCAAAGCTGGCCCAAACTAAAGCCCATGGAGTGACCCAAAAAGAGCCACAGAGAAGATAGTCAGACCACAACAAAGGCGACCATTACTTTTACAGGTTACACAAGCCACAATACGAACACAAATTGCTGGGAAATTTTCATTTCCAGCCAAATCTCAAAATGGCAACAATGACTTGAAAGCATTGAGATTTATGCCAAATTGGCTATTCTTTAGGTGCTACTCAAAATCGTGTAGTAAATCTTCCAGCTGAACTTTGGGTTGTTGGAAACAAATACGTGGGACAACAGCTGAAACAAATCTAAATGTATCTTAACTACCTGCTTATTTATATGAACTGATAATAAATTATAATTATTACTAAATGCGCAGTCAAACTGTACAATATGGTTTCATCCATACCAATTGATTGCTTTGAAATTCTTTCAACTGCGTTTTTAGTTCTTGAAAGCAAACTTTTACCTAGGTACCTAATTAGTGTTATAAATTGGTAATAAATGCGTATTAAAACTGTATAAGAAGTTTCCGAAGAAGTGACAAAGTCATTTTAAAGACCTATTGCAATTTAAATGTACAAAATATGAATACTAAATAACTGCTTAGACAATTTTCTTTCAACTGTTCTAAACATGCACTAATTTAATTTAATTAGCATACCTAAGAGACAAGCAAAAAATAGTCTAAATAAGTTCTAGATCTAAACTAACAGCGTGATTTGAGAAAAATATCGAATTCGACAGCAAAATGAATAGCTGAAAGCTCAGTCAAAGTGACAAATGACTTTACAAAATGTTTTACAATCGGATCTACAAAAAAATTGCAATAAGTTGAATGCTGAAATGCATTTACAGTGCAGCAATTAAAACGCGTTCGCGGCACATTCTAAACGCTTTAGCACGATCTCAATATGGTAAGACAAACTGTCACCGCATTTTGCATCATATATGGCGGCTAGAAAGTGCCATTGAGACGAGAGTGGGTGTTGAAATCTCCATAAAATGTATCACTTGCATAGACCACTACATAGACCGGAAATACCGTAACGATTGATTTATGTGGCTATATAGCTATAACCCTACACGTACTCAAGGGGCGCAATGAGTGGAGGCAGGTAGTAACTGACAGACAGACTGATAGACATACAGAGGTAGCCACAGACAGATAGGGAGTCAGTCAAATCACATACTTTTTGTTGCCAAGCATGAGCTAATTAGCATGTTACATGTTACAGCCCTACATGGTTAAAAGGTAGTAACTGCAGCTGTTCCGTAGCACGAGTCTATTTATCTATCTTTAAATATATATAAATATATATAAATATATATAAATATATATAAATATATATAAATATATATAAATATATATAAATATATATAAATATATACAAGCATATATAAATATATTTTCCAGGCAAACATAATAAGTTAACAGTCGCTTTTCAACAGCTAATAAATATGATTTTGCTGTTTGCTGTTTTCATTCAACACAAGTCAATAGCAGTAGAACAGATGCCAACTCGTCTCAAATCTAATTAGAGAGTACTAAGTTCTTGACAGACTTTTTATTAATAATTACATGATGCAAGCGCAGTTGTAAACAATTGTACATTGTCTATTTAATTTGTAATTTGTGTTGTAATTTGAGATACGTTTCGCACTTAGCTGGAACGTGCTGTTCTGTTTGTGGTGGCTAAACAAAATAGCTTAAAACGGGAGTGTTGTTAGCCCATCCAAACAGTAGCGCCTCTCAATGCTACTGCAATAAGATTCCTAACCCCCACAAAACAACACACACTCGATTGGAATCCTAAGCACTGTTCTAATCAGTTTGTAACCCAATACGAAACAAATCTGTTGTGATTTCCGTTTAAGCAAAATGGATACAATTAAACCAAGTATGTGTGTCGAATGAGGAAATTGTAGAATTATTGCTATGTACTTGGACAAGAAGTGTGAAAAACTAATGATCATTGTTTTCAGATATAGTATTTATCTGGAGACCACGATGTAAACAAAAATATATTGTTTTTCAGAATCTAAATGCCAGGCAGACAGATCTACAGCAAGTTAGTAAAGGAAGGGTACTTCTAGGAATTTGGTCATTTTTAACATGTCAGTTTTCCTCCGAGTACAGAAATTACAACATTACAGCATTTGTATATGAAACAGCTGTTCCATCAGAATGTGAACCTAGTAATTAAGTAATTTGGTTTTTGAGACGACGTGTTATGTGATTGCTGCTAGCATAGCAGTATGTGGGCAGGCCAGTCAACTGATTTGGCTCGCCAAATATGTAACATTCCTGACCGATTTTACTATCGCTGTCAAAGCAGCGTGTGGGCTCGTCAGCCATACTATAAAATTATAAATTAAACAATGTATATAGAATGAGAATATAGAGAGAAGGCTTGTGTGTAATCAGCGATACGTACTTGAGATGTGACGAGAGTATCTCAGGCTCTGGCTGAAATTGTTGTTCATTCATATTAATTATATGTGAATTGAGACACGTTCGAGCCGCATGTAAGTAGTATTGATCTAAACTGATCTTTACTTATATGGCTAGCTTAGCATTTGCATACGAAAATGCGGAATGTTTTTTATACGTTTCTGTTGTTATTTGCGTGGTTGCGCCTCGCTGTCTAAACTGGCCAGTAATGAGCGTATTGAGTGTATTGATTGTATTGAATGAATGCTCCAATCAACCATTCGCGCCATATTTGTGCAAAAGCAGCAAAGCCAGTTCGATTTATTCATGAAATGGCCAAATGGCAAAGTATTCAAAGATTTTATGAAGAGCTAAATATATATATAGATATTCGGTTATATAGATTTTCGATTTTTAAGCAGCTGCCCACGCTGAACATAAGCAAAATTCCGTCATCAGTGTCATAAATTTCGACGTATAAGTGCATTTTTCATATAATTCTGGTTCAGCTGGCAAGTTCGTTGCTTGCGTTGAAGTCTTTCGTTTTTAAGGTATTTTTTGTCTGAGTACGCGACACTTTTTTGACGAGACGGGTCAGCTATAAAGAGCTATATGGCTGATGTCATGAACAGAAGAGGGCAAAAACATAAACACATTTTTTGTTTGTCGAGAAATAATTCTGTTTCTTTTTTGCATTTTTTTTTGTTGTATATCTCATTATTTCCACCTGCCTTGAAGGTTAGAATTGGCTGTCATTGACTTTATTGTAACAAATACCGCGACGTCTTATAATAAATCAAAATACCAAATGGCTTTCAAGCTGCCAAGCTGATGACGTGAGAATTTTTTGTATAACTTTAACTGAAGCTGTAGGAGGTGCGCAAAAATAAAAAGTATCTGTCAGATACTTTCTTTGCTTTGTGTGTGAAATGAGACAGAGAAAAAGAGATTGGAATCTGCTTACTTAATGTCTGGGCACCTCAACTGTTGTTTCTAATTTCGCACACACACATTTTATATGGTAATCTGACCAAATACAGCAGCCGCATCTGTATCTGTCAAAGCAACAACAAAAAATAAAGAAACACTTGAGCCAAAACGAGCGTTGAATAATGTGCAAAATTGCGCTTGTGGAAAATTAGCCGTAACTTATAATAAAAACGTTTGTCAGGTGTAATTCGACATAGATTTCACAGGTTACTTGCCACATTGTTGCCAGTAGCCGGCAAGCGGCACCTTTTCATATCTTATACAAACTTGTTAAGGGGTATTAGGAGTCAAAGTCGAGTAGTCCTATATAACAGCTAGCATACGTTTTTTGTGTTTAAATGGGTTTTAGCTCGGTAAATCGAGTAATTTCCTTAGTGAACTTTAAGTAAAAGTTTTTGAAAGGGTATATTTTAGTCCGACACGCTGCACTGTCAGCTTGTGCCATTAATTTATACATTTTTTGTTGTGCTCAAATTGAACAATTGAGCGCACAGCTTAACAACAACTAAATATCTCCAGTTGCCGGAAGTAAGCGAGGCGCGCTTAAAGTCAAGGCAACAAGCCTGTCACAAATTGGCAAAAAAGACACAACACAATGAAGTTAAGCTCCTCTTCTGCACAGTCCCCCGCAGCTTTGGGGGTGTTTCATAGATCGTAGCGATTAGTTTTTACAGTAGAATTTATAACTTAATTATAAGCTAAGCAGCGTTACAAAAAAACTGCCGCCGGCTGCCGTTGGCAAATTGCTGGCAATTTATTGGCATCGCCTCCGATTGGGAATTAAATTTGCTTTTTTTCTCAGTTTGTTGTATGCACATTGACCTAAAAAATGCGCCATTTAATTGAATTTAATACACAACACACCCAACAACAAATAAATAACAATGCGCATATTTATGCAATTGCCGTATAAATAGGCATTATGTCATAATTGAAATTGATTCGAGTCGAGATCTCAAATCGAGCTGCTGAACAAAGTCGCCCAGAGACACAATTGTGAGTTAAGTGTACAATTTAAATATGCAAAATTGCATACAAAAAAGATTAACATCACTAAAAATGCTAAAAAATTGTTCTTAATTTGCGTTTAATGTGTGTTTGCAATTGATTTAAATCACTGCTGTGAGTAGAATTCTTAATGCGACATACAAATAAAACAAGAACATGTTTTTGGCATTTGTGAACAGACTTATCAGATTTTGGAGTTTTATAGCTGTTGTCGAGTTGTCATTTGAAATTAAAGTAGTAAGTCTGTAGTTTTAAGTACAGATAGATATATGTTCAACTAATGATTTCTACTCTTAACCAAGGAATATTACAAATCACTCATGTTTATATACAAAATAACTTAACTTTAACTGTTTAAAACTATTCGCACAATGAGTGTTGAAATAAATGTGATTGATAAATGAAGAGAGATATGAAAAAACTGGTCACATCAATTTCTTGCCTTAACGAACTCTCCAACTAACTCCACTCCTTACTTGCACAACTCTTGATTGCACCCTTCTTTTTTAGTTTTAACCATTTTTGGGGCTATAGGGTGCGCTGGTTGTATATATGCGAATATAATAAGCAACGCCAAGAAAAAGAAATATCCTTTTAAGTCGCGATCACAAATTTGCATCATTGCGTACAAAACAAAAAAAAGCGAAGTGAACGAAACAAACAAATGACATCAGCAGCAGCAGCAAATACTGAAACAAAGATACAAAGATACAAAGACAGCAAGAGTGGGAAGGAGATGGAGAGAGCGAGAGACACCCGCAACACAGGCTGGCACGCCAATATACATAAATCCTTGGATCACGAGACTAATGGGGGGGCAAACGAAGAGCGAGACAGCAAGAAATAATAAATAACATAAACAGTAAATGACGCGCGATTGAGTTTCACATTGTCAAGTGATTTACAATTCGTTTTGCCTCAATTGAATCAGCCGCCGTTTTGCAGCAGCAACAACGACAACAACAACGACCATGAGAGGCAACAACAGTTGTTGTCGTTGTTGCTGTTGCTGTTGCTGCCATCGCGGCTGACTGGCAGCATCATTGAGCATTTATGCGCGCCATCGATCAATCCGAGCCGCCTCGCCGAACGAGCAATGTTGTTGCACTTACAACAACAACAGCAGCAGCAACAACATTGTGCGGCATGCGCCGTCACAAATTACGAAATACCCGAGTTTTAAATTGCATCTAGTTTCAACTGCTGCTGTTGTTGTTGTTGTTGACACACATTACGATTGAGTCGGAGACGAAGACTGGCAGCCAGACTTGGAGACGAACGCAGTGCGGAAATATGCAACATGACAAACAATCGATGACTAAGCGCACAGCTTCTCTGCAAGCTGCAACTCTTTAAGTTGGCCTCTGATATCACACTAATGACAGATTCAGCGGGGGATTTATTTTTAAACAGCAAACTTTCGCGATATGGAAAACCCATATTGAAAAAGCAAAAAGTCTTAATTTGCAGTTAAAGTTAAAGTCATAACTAATTAAATACATACATAAATATAAGTAATTAAAAAGGGTTTATGTCACATAGTTAAAGCAAAAAGTGTCAAGTTGGAAGTTGGAAGTAAAAGCAATTTAATAATTTATGGCCAAGTTAAGCAGCAGTAACTTTAAGTTGAAGTTGAATTTTAAGATACTTGCAAATGCAAACAAAACCTTTGAAGTCGATTTTAGCTGTCTATTAAAATCCAGTTTGTTAAGCTATAAAAATTAGTCAGACCCATCAAATATATGTATCCATTATGCAAATTAATTTTATTGAACTTCTCTGCATTTTTTTGGAATTTAAAGCTGCAAAAGTTTTATAACTCATTCGAAGAGACGCATCTAATAGATTTGTTATCATTTATAACTTTTTCAACATTTCCATAAAGTTTTCCAATATGATTGATTACATCAATCAATTCCAATGCTCAGGGGCAACAATTAGTAAACTCTTAAATGAAAATATCAGATTGATTGTTGATCGTTCAATGTTTTTTTTTTTATATGTCGAGCGCATCTATTAAAACTTTCATTGAAAATGAATCAGATAAATTTGTCCATAAATCTATGCTATAACTTGAACAACTTCATTATGCCGAGAAGCACAACATTCTGTTTATCCAGCCGGGAACCTTTTATTAGTGTTTTTCAAGTTTTGTTGTTGTGGTTGTTGTTTTTTTTATTACCCGACTGTGTAGGTGGCCAGCAGTCAAGTGGCCAAGTGGCCAAGTGCCTGATCTGTGGCGGCCTTGTGGACAACAACAACAACAATCAGTTGACGAACTGTAGCAGCCACTTGGACTTGGTTATGTGTGTCAGTCAACGTTTGGCGATGGTGCTGCTGCTGGTGGTGGTGGTGAAGAGAAGGTAAACTGGCTGCCTTTTAAGGCAGCGCCGCGTTCGCCAAAATAAGTCAACAACAACAACCACAACAACAACAACAATAGCCAAGCCAGAGGCTGTAAAAATAGCAGCTGCTGTTGTTGGGTAGGAGTAGATGTGGCTCCAAATGAATCGCTTGGCTACAATCAAACAAATGAAATGAAACATACACTAAATGAAACTGAATGAACACACATGAAACGAGTAATCGGGTGTGTGTGTGGGCTGAACTAAACTAAACTTAATTCAGTTGCAGTTGTTGAATCGATGGCGAAACTATAACAGCAACAGCAACAACAACAGCTAAAAACGCCCAAATGAAAACGAATGTTTTTTTTTGGTTTTTGTTTTTGTTTTCTTAGCTGTGTGTGAACAGTTTTGTTAACGATCTCACGAATTGGGCGGCCAATTTGAGGGTCACCTTCATTCAGACGGACTCCAACTGTTTATTCGCCCAATTGTACGTTGTATGAGTGTCTCTGTGTGTGTGTGTGTGTGTGGGCGATGCGTCGCTGCCCCGCTGCCGACTTTGAAAGTGTCGCCCCATGTTGGGCAACATTTCGTGGAACTGCCTACTGATGACCAATACGTGCTCCATTTATACAAAAAAAAACAACAGTTGCAGCGAGTAAATGAGTGTATGGAGTACTTCTTGTACACAGTTGAAGCGAGTAAGTGGAGCAGGGAAAATAGCGAGTAGGGGAAGTATCGAGTAGTCTATGTGACGAGTATGCAAATTAACGAGTAACTACAATAAATACGTCAAGTAAGCTGTGCAACGAGAACTTTCTGCTAACCAACACTCGCTTCTTTCAAACTTAAACATTTATAATGCCTAAATTTAACTATTTCCATGTAGTTGTAGCGAGTAAATCAGTAACGAGTAAGTGTATCTATAGTGACACTTATAACATTTTATAACGTTTTTTGTTTATAACGAGAGCTTCTCCCGATTACTATTTATAACGAGTAAACCGTGTAAGCAGTATAACGAGTATACTGGTCACATTTAAACAAAACTTGCTCCATTTAAGTTTATCTCTAATAGCAGTTGTAAAAGGCAATAAAAAAGCAAACTAGTTCACTTACCTGGAAATGCAATATAATTGTCCAGATCAGACCGAGTGTAAGCTTGGGATTACCATCCACAATATCTTCGGCACGTATGTTGACCAATTTGATTTTCTTGTAGCGCAGAAAATCGAGCGCCATTTGTGCGTTCTGCAGCATGTGGAAACGCATTTTACCCTTCTCTCGTGGCTATTTGGAGAAAAAGGAAACGAGTCAAGTTTTGGACAGGATGTTGGATGTTGATCGAGTGTTGTTTAAATCGAGTTTGAGTTTGAGTTTAACAACACTTACCAGGTGTTCGCCAGATAGCACCTCCAAGAGTGAAAGCAAATTGTGACCATCGCGCAAATCCTCAAATAAATCCACAACACGTCGATTGGCCTGTGTTGCGGAAAAGCAAAAATAAAAAACAAACAAGTTAGACGACAGATTAAAAGTAAAAGTTGTAAGGTTATGTGACATGCAAGGGTGTTTAGTTGGTGTTCACAACGATTACAACGAGTTAAGAGTAGTTAGTGGGCGAGTGCATTTAGTGGGAAAAAACAACAACAACAACAACGAAGGAAAACCAAAGTTACCTCAAAATATGCAAAGATATTATAAAAAAAAATTGCAAATATTATAATACAAAATTGCAGCAATAAAAACATAAGAATAATGCACAACATTTATATACAAAAGTTGAATTGCTGATTGCATTGGAAACTTACAGACTGTGTACAACAAGGTATACCATTTGTGGTAACACAAACGTGTAGCATGGTATAAGTCTGTAAATTCATTAAGAGTTGTAAGAAATCGGGGTATATATAATACACATACATATATATGCAAAAAGAAAGTACAACAGCTGTACTATATAGAAATTATACCTTGGCATACTTCCAATGCTGCATGTATTTTCAAAATATATTTAATATATATATAAAGTTTGAATTTAGTGAAAAAGTTTAATAGTATAGCGCTAAAGATATCCTAAACAAAGACTATGTTCATTCATGTGGGCAGTTTTCGAGCGGTTTTTATGGAGCACTGAACCAGTTAAGGTAATGTTGATAATAATATGGTGTGGATGATGATTATAATGATAATGATGATGATGATGATGATATCTTTGGGCTTTGTTATGCACTCACCTTTTTAAGATGTTTGTTAACCCATTTTGTGAAAGTCTTCTTTTGAATGGCATCGCGTTCGTCTAAAGCAACGTGAAACGAGAAAGGTTTATGTATATTAAAACACTAAGCTATAATAAAAGTTATACAAATTGTTTTTTTTTTTGTCGGTTAGGAATCATGCAACTGTTAAGTCATTCGTAAAAATACCGTTTAACAATAAATAAACAAAAACAAGAGCAAATTCTTGATATGATATGATCTAAACTGCAGGAGCTGACGACATCAAACAGAAATAATTTATGCGAAAATTAGACGCCTACTTTGAAAACAAAACAAAAAATAAATACGAATCAATATCAAATTTATACATCTATAATAATTATATGCGGGATATTTAAAGCGTGGGCTCTGAATTATGGCCTAAACTTTTAATTAGCCTGTTTGTGGCTATTATTTGTTGTAAGTGTTGTTGCTGCTTTAATTGAACAATTCATTTAAGTTGTTGCTACGTAATTAGTTTTGTACACATGTCCATTGTCTAAATAAATCTCGGGGCCTCAAGCACTGACATTGGCCAAAGTCCGATAAGGCCAGCAATCTGATAAGTTATGACTTGATTTATAAACAAAGGCGTAGCTGACCAACTCAGTGAGAGAGAGGGAAAGAGCGGTAGAGAAGAGTTATAGCAACTGCCCTATCTATAGATAATAGTGTTCAGAAAAAACCCGTTAGCAGGGCTAGTTTTGTTTTTATATTAACATTGATTAGTTTTACACATGTTAAGCGCTTTAAGCAGCAGTGCAATTAGTGCCAAGCACATCAATAGTCCAGATCGGACGTCATTCATAGCAAATCTGTTTTTTTTTTTCTGGGAACACGAATCTAATCGAGTATTAACTGTGGCGACTGACATTAACAAATAGGGTATCTCAATTTCATATCAAACGCATGTTAGATGACTCATCAGCAGCGGATTCAAATCTAATCGGATTTACATGCTAAAATGGAATAAGCATGTAAATCACTTATTCATATCAAAGTGAAAACATTACATTTGTGATTATAATATATGAATATTTCAGCATTGAATAACTTTTATTGGACTACAGGTCTCTTAATGAACTCAAAATGCATTCGAATATGAAAGTTTCGATTGCATGCGGATTAAAGCAGACTCCAAAATCTACACAACAGATCAAAGAATGGATAAGTTTGTTTTTTTTTTTAATTTCAAAGTAAGTTAATGAGTCTTGTTAAGAGTTTTAACTAATTGGAACTATATTTGGAAATATATGAAATGTTCCTTTGTCAAAACAGTTTCTTGACACATAGTTTATATTTGGTTCGGTTTAATACCTCATATCATTCATATAAAGAATGGAAATCTTGCCTAGTCGAAGTCGCCAAATCTAATCGAATATAGGCATGAAATTAGCGATAGTCGGGCACAACAAAGCGCGCTGTAAATCCATAAAAATAAAAATAAAAAAAGCATGTAGAACAATAGAGTTCAGCGCCCAGTTGACTGATATCAAGTCGAGTGTTAAGGTACATATAGTAATACTAATAGTTGTAAATGAAGTTTTACGGTTAATAAACCCGATAAATTGAAGTGCATAGCAAATATAAAAACAGTGTGCGAAACCGAAACACAAAAGCAAAACAAAAAAGTGCAAAAAGAAAAAAAGAAGACTTTGTTGTGTTTGGTTTTTTATATGTACACAGCAAAACTCTCGATAAAGAACAACAGCAGAGTGAGTAGAAGTAACAAAAATAGACTCAAAAGAGAGTCAAAAACTTTACTCTCTCTCTCTCTCTCTCTCTCTCTCTGTCTGTCGCTCTCTTTCTCTCTCACTCACTCTCTTTGTGTGAAGGCAGTTAGCGAGTTATTAATTGCGCTTGTGAGTGTGTATTAATTATTGCTGACTAAAAAACAGAAACTCAGCAGCAGCTTAAGCTAAAGTTCTACTTAATCAGCTAATGACTCACAAGATATACCAATGTGCAAAAATATCTGTTACTAACAACGCCCCCCCGTAGGCATCCTCCCCCGTCCCTAATTAGGCATTCATTCATTCAAGCACAGCTGGCAAATCCATTCAGTGTTATTTCTATCTAATTGTCTGCGCTTGCAGTTGACTTGGGGTTATTATCGCAGCCTATTCAATTCTCAGTAATCTTCCAGTAAAAAATCAAAACAAAAAAACAAACGATACTCATTGATTGTTATCGATTAGTATTAAATTTCAAAATTAGCTTTTAAATATGCCTATGGGGGGCCTTAGTTTGCACTTGAGTTATTTTGCAAACAGTGGCTAATGAATTCTTAACTCGAAACTGTTAACAACTTTCCGTGTACCACCAAGAGCGCCACATATCGATAATTATCGATTGCTAAACACTTTCCAACCGAGCTTCAGGCTGTCCTTAATTATGCCCACATTCCTATCGTGCATTTACATGCCGCCATTAATAATAATATAATGCCTTCACAAGCGCCCAATCAATATGAACTAGTTTCTGGCATAAATCCCATCTAATTTATATGATTATTATGATAATAACGGATGCTTAACTATAAGTATATAAAATTTCACATGTATTTTATAACATGTGCAATTTTGAGATCTCGAAACGGATGTGACTGTGGGAAATAACTAAAATGTGCCACAAACTTGATCTACATTTCGTGACGAGAAGTCACACATATAGTTGACAACAGAGATTTGCAGAGATTCAGATCGAGAAATTATAGTATCCAAACTTGCTGCACCCGGTTTGGTGTTAGGTTTCCTCATTCACATACAGTCAGTTTATCATTTATAAGAGTGACACACACAACGCTACTCAGCATATCATCATAGTTCATAAATTTATAAAGTTCACTTCAATTTTGACAACACACAAAAAGGTGTAGAAATGTGCATGTGTGTGTGTGTGTGTGTGTGTGTGTGTGTGTGTATCTCTCACACACACAGCTACAAATGCTATCTGGTATTTGCGAGCGCGTGATGATGTCACGTTCTAAGTTGAATTCGTTTCCACAATTAAATGTTTGCTGTTAACGTATTTTGCTGTTAACGTATTTCGTTGTTGTTATTTCTCTTTTACTGTTTTTGCTGTTAGTCGACTTCAGTCGCATATACCAATACATCTATATAAATATATATATATATATATATATATTCGAAGTTCGTTAATGTTTATTTTTGCATTGTGTCGTCGCTCTTTTTGATTAGCGCACTTCAATGTCAGCGGAAAACTAAAGCGAAGGACGTTGATTGACCACAACAACAGCAACAACAACAATAATAATAATATAAATAATAATAATAATAGTGACAATTTGGTAAACACGCGTAATTAGTCGAATTTCTACTTGAGCTGTGATAAGCGTGCGTTTCGGCCAGTTTAGTTCATTATGCAAGTGCCTATAAATACGACGCAGCATTGTGTGATAAATTGTCTCATTAATACTCTGTAAATAGTATAAATGTTTATGACGAGAGGGGTATAATAAAGTTGTGAGTGTGTATGAGCCAACTGGTGAGTTTTTCTTTCAAGAATATAAACAACTCACAAATCTCTATATATAATATATAAATATAAATCAAAGAATTTCAATAGATTGCTGGGTATCTGCAAGTCATTATTTGCTTTCTTTATAATAGACTTAGGTGATTTGTTTTTGATAAAATAACATAACGACTCGGTCAGAAGTATTTATACACATTTAGACACGTCGATATATGGCCTATATATACACACGTTATTGTACTTGATGAGCTCAAAGTTCGCTTGGACAGCAATGGAATTTGCAAAGGCATTTTAAATGCATTTATCAAATTATAAAGGTAAGCGCCGCTCCCCATTAACACATTAGGCAAAATGGCTTAAATCCAAGCACATTTGAATCGCATTTTGCATATCTAACAGTTTTACGATAACAGATTTGTGTCAACTTTGCACAAAAGTCAAATTAATAAACAAATCAACATAAAAATCTCGTTAAACTGTTGGTTTTTTTTTATCGTAAATTGGAAAATTATAAACTGGTTTATGTTTTGTGCACAAACATAGATATTTATTTATCAAATATATTTGAGACTCACACAAAATTCGAGGAATTCGAGGAACAACGACTAATTTGTTTGAGGCGAGAGAGTTAATTGCCGCAGTTTGTAGTTGACTTTTGTATGCCCTACAACAAAAGGGTACGTTGAAGTTGCGCAAAAGTATGCAACAGGCAGATGGAAGTATCTGTGAGCCTATAAGGTCAATGTATTCGTTATCATCATCAATAGTCGATCTATGAAGAAGACGATCTCAGAACTAGAGACTTTAAAATTGGAATATAAGTTCCCCTAATCGATAACTCTTCCCATTTCCCCTATTTCGACAGAAATCGATTACCAATGGCAAAAGCCACCATAACGCCTTCTTATTGACATATAAAAAACCGTGATATATTATTGTTTAACTTGTATTCAACAACTGAAACTAGGGTATTCACCAGTCGAGCTTTCTCGCTAGAACATTCTTACTTACTTTTTTGTTGGGGTTGACCAACACACCGCAATAAGAACGAAAACAACTCAAAGAAACGTTGTCAGTAACCAGTTTTCAAATATTTACGCTCGCAAAAAAAAAAAAAAAACCAAACAAAAAAAAACAAGAACTGGAAGAAATATTTTTGGTGCTGAAGCAACGTTAAATTAATATTGACATAACTTTGCATGCCGTGACCAGCTCAGAAGGGGACTGACTATGACTCTGACTCTGACTCTGAGTCGGACGATGACGGCGACGAATGAGACACCTATATAAAGCATAAACTTAAGGTGGTGAAATGTGTGCGGTAAACATGGGTTCGGTTTTGGCTATCCACTCTTTTTGGACGGGCGTGTTAAATGTCCATCAATATTCATGGTCAGGGTCGCTCAATCAAAGTGCTTTCATAAACAGAAAGTTGTCAAATCGTTTACACTTCGCTTGCGCATATTTAAAAGACATATACTAACTATAATTTATGAGTAAGCTGCGACCTTGAACTCTGTTCGGTACACAGCTGCTAAAAGCTAGAGAGCGTATCACATAATCACATAATTAGAATTAGAATTATGCAAGCATTTTTTAATCAAGATTTTAGCTAAGCATTGCCAAAATGCAAATCATTTCCGCAGGCGGCATCATTTTTAAAATAGCGCTTGGCTTAGTAGGAAACACAACTGGCGAAACAAACTATAAGTTGTTAGTTAAAGCAATCTGCCGGGGAGTAATAAGTAACGAGTAAGGGTTCAGGGGCAGCGAGTAATAAGCCAAATTTATAATAAAGCTAAATAAAAGAGCTGTGAAGAGTGGCAAGTGCAACTCGCTGAAAAAAAGAAGCCAGTAACGAGTAGCTGACAACGATTAGTAGCTCTTGGTAGCTTTTAGCGGGGGAACGAGTTGCAAGCTACTTGTAGAGAGTAACAAGTAGCAAGTACTCATATATTTTTTAAGTTGAATCAGAAACAAGTGACGAGTAGTCGGTAACGATCTTAAAGAGATACTCGCCACATAACAAGTTAAGGAATTTTGTTAGTTGAACAAATAGAAAATACAGGAGCTATTCGCAAGCAAGCAAACGAGTATCCAATTAATGAGTAACGGCAAACAACGAACGAGGGAACGAACGAACGAACGATGGTGGAAAAACTGAACCTTTGCCGACTTACGCATAATATCCCAATCTTCAATAAAATGATCCCAAATGGACATGGTACCTTTAAACTGCGTCAACGCATCCTCGTAACCGCCCTGCGGCTGCGACTGCGTTGACGAGTGTTTGGCCTTCTTGGCCGCCGGACTAGCCTCGATCAATCCATGCGAACCATGACGATGTGCCGCCTGATGATGATGCTGCTGCTGCGTATGATGATGATGATGCGGACTGCTGCTGTGGCTATGACCATTTGCATAGAGTTCACGATCGCGTTGCTCCCGCTGCACCTGATGATATTCGAGGGAACCGTTGCCACCCGGCGAGACAGAGATTCGTGCCGGCGATGCGGCTGAGCTGCCGCTCGTTGTTGTTGTGGCATGATGATAGCTCTGGTGATGGTGATGCGTCTGCCTCGAGCTGTTCCGTTTCATCGAATTGGTGCTGTGTTGTTGTTGATGTTGGTGGTGTTGACTGACTGCTGTTGTTGTTGCCTCATGTTGCAGCTCATTGGGATCGAAGCCGAGACGATCCTTATAATAGGAATGCGATGTCATCTTGCGTTGTCATGAAATGCGCACAACACACTCAACTCTGGCACACTTGGAAATCGCTTTCGCTTTCGCGTATTTTTTTTATTATTATTTTTAGCACGTTTTGTTGGAGTTTATATTTTATTTTTATTTACTTTTTTTGTGGATGGCACTGTGTGATTTTATTTTTATTGCTCTGATTGACGAACGAACAGCAAAATGGGGAAAGGCTACAACTTGGACCTGGAGACGATTAGCTGCTCTGCAGCGAACAAAAGAAACCAATGCAAATTAGCCAAATGAGTCAGCGTACTTGAACGTGAAATCAACGAATCGAATTGCAAATAAAACAACAAAAAAAATCAGATTAGAATAGAAACCAAGTGCAATAGCTAAATAAAACAAAGTGCAAAAGTTTGTTGCCCGTTTTCTTGTTGAGGAAGTCTATTTGCGAATCTCGCTCGCACTCTGTCTCTCACTCCCTCTCTTTCACCCCCTCTCTCTCTCTCTCTGTCTCTCTGCCTATTGCTCTGTGTTGCCGGCATTTTGTTCCAATTGGCCGACAGCCAAAAACTGAGCCGCCGGTCACGCAGTTGCCTTTGCGTATCACTCGTGTATCTTTTGCATATTTATCTCTCTCTCTGTGTGTGTGCGTGTGTGTGTATCTTTGTTCATATCTGTATCTGTATCTGAGAATGTTTTCTGCAAGTGACAGACGAACGACAGACTCATGCTGTTTCTGCATTTTGTCGTCCGGCTCTTGAACTGTCTACCGACAAAACTACAGACAATTGACAAAAATAAATGCAAAAAAAAAAGAAAATCAGCACATTGAAGTTTAAATACCCTTAAAATAGCAACAAAAAAAAGTTGAAATGCCCTAAAATGGCAAGCAATGCTAGATTCTCGAGTAGTTTCCTTAAAGTTTCACAAATTTAATACAAAATACTAATTTAGTTTTTGCTTGATCTTTGGAATTAGAGATTGCTTTGATAATCTGCCTTTAGTACAATAAACTATGGAGAGATAATCTCCAATCGCTTCTATTCACCAATAATTCTTTTAAAATTGTAGTATAATAAACTATGGAAAGCTAATCTTTAACAGCTACCTTCGTATATGTTGTCAAATAAAAACTAATTTGTCTGTTGAATAATATTATTAGAAGCTTTAGCTGATTAGCTTTTGGTCTATTAGTATTCAGTGATTATCTAGACTTAATATTCTACAATAATTCATTCAGAATTTTTGTAAAAATAAATTATGAAGAGATAATGTTAAGCTGCTCGCTTTGAATATATTTTGAAATAAAAACTAATTTGTCTTCTGACTAATATTATTAGAGCTTTAAAGCAATATCATCCAGACTTATCTTTAGTTACAAAGTGCATATTTTCGCCTTGAAATACACTTAACGAGCTGACAATTGGCTACCATTTAAGGTTATCTGAAGGGCGCAAGTTTTAGCTGCAGTCTTTGGCTTAGGGGATGCGGTTCAGGGTGCAAATTGAAAATTATAAAGATAAATTGAAATCAAGACAGCGCAGCTGCCTCGCTGGCAAGACAGATAGATGCAGAGCTACAGATACAGATACAACTACAGTCTACAGATACAGCTGCAGAGACAGCGACAAAAGCGCAAGTAAAAGCGAGCAATGATCTAAATTGTTTGTCTCCTGTCGCTGACTTTTTTTCAAAGAAGAAAAAAAAAAAGAAATAACTCAACAATGACACTATAAAAAATTGTACTTTCATTTGCGACAAAACTCTGCACTCCGTGTCTTAGTTGAGTATCTCACTTTGTTATTTTTGGCTGCTTACGAGTGGAATTTCTTTGGTGCTTGCTGCTTGCTGCTTGCCTTGCTTTGCATTGCTTGCCTCGTTTTTTGTTTGTTTGAATTCTCGGTTGCATGAGGTCAGCAGCAGTGGCAGCTGCGGGGCTTTCTTACTTTCAACTTGCCCTGACAACTTCCACAATAAATAAATAAATATGTAGATGTATGTATAAATAATAAATAATAGCATGAACACGCAACACGCAGCTGGCCACCAATGAGACAAGCTGTCGCGCTGATTAGATACGAGTCACAAAGTAGCCTCAACACACAGACATAGATACAGAGACACAGATACTCAGATACTTGTACAAATAAATATCTTTTTGAATTTCTCTCTTGTTGCTATTATTATTTTTTTTTTGTCTTTCTTTCAATTTGTTTATTGCTGCTATTTGTTATTGTGCATTGTTTTTTTTTTTTTATTTGAAGTAGTAATTTTCACAGCAATTGAAACGAGGGGCGTGTAACGAAACAAATACGTTTTGCATAGCACTTTTACTCAATTTTCTGCCAATTGCATATGATTATTAGTCAATTTGTGCTGTTTTTTCTTTTTTGGGCAATTCGATTTGCATAATTCGCTGATTTTCATTTGGTAATATTTTCAATGTTGTTGCTCATTTAATGGGCAGCTTTCTTCACAGTTTTGTCCGTTTTCACTTGTTACATTTTTTTCTCGTTATTTTATATTTTGTGGCTTTTGTTTTGATTTGTTTGTAGTTTTTCATTCACATGCAAAATTTCACACAATAATTCATAAAAAAATGTTGTTGCTTGTTTACTTTTCACATCACTCATATTTCCATTGCACTTTTTCCAACACTGTGTGGCACAGTTATTTCTGTGTCTCCCCACATGTTGCTGCTGCTGCTGCTGTTGCTGTTGCACACCTTACACTCGCAATGCACATGTTGTGTGTGTGTTTATGTGTGTCTTGCCTTTTCCAAGCTTAAAAGTCTAAGCTCAATTTTTATGTTCTAAGCGCTCAATTTGTGTGTGCTGCATTATTCCAGTGAGCGAGAGAGAACGCCAGAGAGACAGAGAGAGAGAGAGAGAATGAGTAAAACTATGCCTGGCATGTGGAAGGAGCTGAAGAATTTTGCCAGCAAGAAATGTGAAAAGTGCACACAGGTAGACGAACATGGTTGAGAGTTGTGAGACATTCTTTTTCATTTTTTTTTTTTGCTGTCTGGCATGACTAATTTGCGGCGCAATTCCAGTGGAAAACAAATGAGCTGTAAGTAATACGAACAGCTACAAAATGTGCGTGGTGCACGCAGGCGCATAAGAATCGAAAATGAAACGAAGGCAGCTCAAAAGCAGCGCCCAAAAAATAAAATAAAATAAAGAAAATTAAAGAAATACAAAAAAGAGCGCACACACACGAAAAAAAACCAAAAACTGGTTATTGAATGAAAAGCCAGGCAAACAACATAAATGGCAAAAATAACAACAACAAAAAAACAACAAAGCAATGGCAAAGAAGTTTCTTGAGTTTGGCAAATATTTGAAAAATGCACACACACACACACACACATAGACAAACAAAAACAGGCGCAAGCGGAACAAATACAGCTGCAACAAGTATTTCCCACGGGGGAGCGAGGAAGAGTGAAAGAGAAGAGAAGCACTCCAAAATTTGCAGTCCCTTTTTGGCTTTTTGACTGATAAGCAACAGGCAGAAAGAAATTCTATGGTTTCCATTTAATCAATAAACTTGAGTCACTAAATTATAGTTTATTTTGGTTATTTACGCACTATAGATAAACACACTATTTATTTTATATAAGCGCTTGTCAGAATTATAACGCTTTTTAATTTCTTCATTGGCTGTGCAGAAAATTTTGCACAATTTTTTTTCACTCACACACGACAATTATATTATTTTTTTAGCCGCGTTCTCGTTGCTGCTGCTGCTGCTGCTGCTTAGGGCCAAGTTAGAAAAACGACTGCGCGCTGGCAGCAGAAATTTACAAAAGTGTTGTTGTTTTTGTTTCTGGTTTACTGCTGTGTTTTTAAGCACTCAAAAACGAAATAACAAATTTTGCTTGCAGAGAGAGAACGCCAACCGCTCGGTATCGTTGTTCAAAGTGGACTGAGAACACGGCCGGAGCACAAGCAACGATTTTGAATGGGGTGCTCAGTGCAGGCAGCCAAACATGCATGTGTGTGTGTGTTTGCTTGTAT
Organism: Drosophila grimshawi; assembly: GCF_018153295.1. NCBI lineage: Eukaryota > Metazoa > Arthropoda > Insecta > Diptera > Drosophilidae > Drosophila > Drosophila grimshawi. The sequence continues at coordinate 2,898,525 of NW_025062889.1, forward strand.
GCGTAAACTGGCGACAGGGCAGGTGTAGCACTCACGCGCTCTCTTTCTCTCGCTCTCTTTCACACTCACTCTCTCAGAGTTGCCCGCCTGCATGTGTCTGTGTGTGTGGGCTGAGCATGATCGTGGGAGAGAGCCAGAGCTCAACTCTTTTTTTTGAGTGCGTGAGCGAGAGTGAGAGCGAGAGAATGCGAGTGTGAGTGTGAGCTACACATGTATGAATGACCGACCCAAGCAACTCACTCAAGCTAAAAAAAAAAATATGCCACATATGTATTTGGTCAAGAGACGTATTTTTTTCTGCTGCTGCTGCTGCTACGGGTCTTTAATTGCGGCAACTGCGGGCGCGAGAGGAAGCCGCTTATAGTTCAAATCTGCGCTGAAGCATGTGGGCTTGCAAAAAAAATATAGAAAAATACGTAAGAAATGTTGAAAAAACGAAGAGAAAATAAACCGCTAATGGTCATGGCCGTTAATAAACAAAAAGCCCTAATTTGGCTCGAACGCAGCCCAGCAGCAGCTAATAGCTGATGTCAAAAGAAGCAGACGAAAAAGAAAAAAATGATGCGCAGAGCAAAACTTTTGACAGCTGCGACTAGTGGCAGTTTCAGTTTCCAGGTCGTGCTCTTCTAACACACAACAATCTCCTTACTTCCTTATGGCAAGTGCACGAAAATAGATTGGAAATTAAGTTCGGCAAAATGGTAAACACTGGAACACTACTAAATTTTTGTTTTGGGTGTATGGCAAGCACACTGACCAAAAACCAATTATAATGCGGTTGAAAGAACTATTTGGCGCTCTCATTTTGCGTTTGTAAACATAAGCAGCTAAAAAGCGAACAGCAACAACAACAACAACTAAAAATAGTAAAGGAATCCATAAAAATGTAGAAATGCAAAGATTAACAAGTCATCAACAGAGCAGCCAAACAAAAAAAAAAGAGCAAACGAACGCATAGAGCGAGAGAGAGAGAGAGAGCGCGCGAGAGAGGCAGAAAACAGCTGAGCGCAAAAAAGACAAAATCGTCACATTGCGTGTGCGTAAAGCACTTTACCCTGCGCCGTTGCGGCCGTTGCCGTTGCCGTTGCTAAATGCAAGTATGCTTAATGTGCGTGTGAGTGCAATAGCAATCAAAATGGAAAGTTGAGATGAGTTTCACACACACACTCACAAACACACAGACATATTCTAATTAACGGAAATGCATGGCTGTAATTAATGTTTTTTTTTTTGCTACTTGCCAAATATTGCCGAATTGATCAGTGAGTCAGTCGGGTCGTCAGAGCCTTGGGACTCGTGACTAAGCCAACGCCAAATACGAGTGCGAAATGAGTAGGCTTAATGCCCGACGCTTAAGTGTGCATGTGTGTGTCTGTGTGTCGTGTATGTGGTGTCATGTATGTGTGTGTGTGCATGTTTGTCGTGTGATTGTGTGATTGTCTTAAGCCCTGCCTTTCATTCATTTGCATGCCTTTGCACTCGAGTGATTCTTGCCCGTTCTCTCGCTCTTCTTCTCCTGCTCAAGTGGCCGGCCTCAATCAAAACAAGTGCGATTTTCAGATTGCGAGCTGCACTCTTGGGCGTCTATCTGCGTGTGCGTGTGTCTGTATGTGTTTTTATGTGTAGGTGTTGCAAAACGAGCTTTGGCGCGCTTACGCAAAATTTCAATAATTGTAATTAGTAATTGCTCGGCAAGAAGTAAATCGTTCAAGCTGATTTCCAATTGGCCACGTTTAATTGCCAGCTGATTGCTTATTGCCTTCAGGCACGCCAAGAGGGGGGGACGCCAATGTAAACCAAGGCAAATTCCAGCAGCACTTTTGCGGGGGTGTTTAAATCGCCGCCTGGCAATTTTATTCAAAGTTTTGTTTTTTGCCTGAGCTGCGGATTAAAAAACAAAAACCAACTTGTGTTTTTGTATGCCGTTCAAGGTCAGCGGCAAGGATGAACGCTTGATAAATTATTTACGCTTTGTTGTGTACTGAATAAAAGCGAGTGCCACTCACGAGTGGCCATTATTCATGACTTGCACTCATGAGTGTTGGCTGTTCTCAATGCTCGACGAGAAGTTGTACAACATGAAATGTCAAGAAATTCGACTAGCACTCGGCTATAATCAATAAATATATAACTCAAACGATTAGCGAGTGTTTATGAATAAAAGTTAGTGAATAGATCCTTGGTAAACATGAATACTATTTCTTAGTTGTCAATACCTATAAATTTGAAAGCTATTCTCAATTCTGCAATATAAATCATTCGCGAATAACACTCATGAGTGCTTAAAGTGTCCATTACTTGCGAGTGTTGCCTGTTCTCAATTGTTCCAGATGTTGTAGAACTCAGAAATAATCAATTGATATTCAACTCAAATGACTAATGAGTGTTTATGACTAAAAGTTAGTTGAGTGCATCACACAAGAATAATAATAAAAACCTTTCTTTCATTGTTAATACATATAACTCAATTGATTGAATGAATAACACTCATGAGTGTTTTAGCTACACATTTTGCCACTCAACGCTGTTGGGCAATATGCGATTAATGAAGCTAAAACAGCTAAGCAGCAAGCAACCAAGCTTTGATTGCCGTCTATTACAAGCTGCCCACGCTGACGCCCAGGCCAACTCAAGAATGCCGCCTGTCGACGAGCCACATCCGTCTCATGACAAAAACCAGCCAAAGACACTCAACCAGACCCGACCCAAGTCACAAAACCCAGACACAGTTTTCCGCGCAAAAACAAACAAAAAATGCCGGTTGGCAAATTATGCAGAATGATTATTTATCAGTCACTCAGTCACTCAGCCAGTCAGTCAGTCAAACACTCAGCTCAGTTATTCACTTATTAGTCATACGCTTAAAATTGAAGATGGAGACATTACTGCAGTTATATATTACTGTTATTGTTAAGCTGATTGTTCAATATGCACTCAAATATTTCGAAACAATGCCGAAAAATACGCGAAAATATGTCAAAATGTGGCAGTGAATCCCTGTCTGAGTGCAATGAATTTTGTAAAAAGAGTTACACATTTTTTTGTTTTGCAAACAAAGGTGTAGAAAGAGAGAGGTAGAAAGATAGAGGGTGAGAGAAAGATAAACATAAAACAATGACACTATTTTCATGTAAAACACAAACCGAGTGTTTTGTTTCACTTTGGAGACCCCACACACACACAACACGAAATGACCCAGTGACAGACCCCGAACATGAAGACCCAACCCCAACCACGACCCCGACCGCGACCCCTAGCATGAGACCCCTATCGGAGTATTAGCTACCAGTAGAGTCAGACACACTCACACACACTTACACACACACACACACGTCATACACCCAGACTTTGGACAGGTTTCGTGTTGTAGGCGTCAGCGTCGCGACGTATTTTTTCTTTCTTTTTTTGAACCGCGTCTGTTTTACGTAGGAACAAAATGGGGTGTATTACATACGTGGCTGAGTATTGGCTACGTGAGCGTATTTTGAGCGTGAGTTCATTAATTAAAGACTTTGATTGATTAAATGCTAAAGTTTTTTGGGACCAGACACGTCTTGCACGGCTTCCACATTAGCAATTCAAAGTTGGCTGTCTTTTTTTCTTATTTATTTATTCAATGCACTCCACAAACATTAAAAGTTTGAAATTTAATCAATTAATTGGTATAAAATAAAAAATGATAGCGTAATTGAAATTTTGAAGAGTACATAATGAAAATATGAAATCGCTGGTGGTATTAATATGTAGATCATGCAACAAGAATCAATGATTATAGATTAGACATACAAAAAATATACAAAGTCAAGAATAGAGAGAGAGAGATTAGGTAAAGGTTATTAAAGCTGAAGGAATATAGGGCAACTCTATTGTGATTTATTGGGAAACTGTATCTTGATTGCATTCAGCTCTCTGTGTTTTCAAAGGATCTTCAAAACTGTTCAACTATTTTTGAATCCTTAAAGAATATTGGGGCGCTTGCAACATACAATTTTTCAGCCAGAACCTTTTGGTATTTCCGTTGCCAGTCCCTTTCTGTAAATACTCCTTAGAAGAAGGATTTAGACTCTAAGGTACACTCTAGTCTAAGTCCTTCTTCTACCAACTCCAACTCCCCCAAAGTTCAAGCATTTCTTTTAGCAATGATCGCTTTTCTCCCCCCTTCAAGTTCTGATTTCTTCGCCCATTCTTGCTCACTGCTAACCCTACCTTCTAGGGTAACTCATAGTCGTTCAAGCTCAACTTTGCCCTTCTGCAAAGCTTGCTCATCCCTTCAAGCTCCGATTTCTACTCCAGCTCTTCACCTTGCCCTTAATTTCTAGGGTATCACATAGTCGCTCAGCCCTAACCACCGTTGTAATTACATGACAATCGCACTTGTTTGCGTTTTTTTTATTTGCGTGTAATGTCATTTAAATGATTTTCGCGATTGTTGTTGTCGAAAAGGCCAACTTGTTTTGCAAGCCAGTTTCAGCAGTGACGTCATGGACATGGACAACACGAACATGAACAACCTCCCACACACACCACACACACCGCACAGACTGAATAAATGGAGGACAGCTGTGATATGTATAACAGTCCATAAATAACAAATAAATAACCAAAATATAAAAACACGAAAAATGATATTATAATCGCTTATTGGTTGTTGTTATTGCAGTTTTTTTTTAACAATTTAGGAATTGTTGGTCAGTTAGTGAATCCCAAGCGCTGATCTCATTGCAATTCTCTCATTTGAAGTTGTGGGCGAGAATAGCACAAAAAAAATAAACACATAAATAATACAAAAAAAAACACTTGTGTTAGTTGGAATTATTTGTATTATTGTTGTAGATATTTTTATTGTGACACTTGACAGCCTCAAAAAAAACCGCATTGCACAATTTCTGATATAAAACATTTGGAGTGTGTAGGAGTTGTGGGGTTGGGAGGAGTGGGGGAAGCGAAAGGGGGGAGTTGTGGAGCTTATAGTCTCTTGACCTCGTGGAGTAAAGTGTATGATTATTGTCGGCGTCACTGGCAATTAGTAGCGTAATTAAATATTTGTGTACTTGTATATTGTGTTTTATTTTTTTGTTTGTTTGCCTTGCAATGCAAATGAAATTTGTTTGATTGTTTTTAATGCTTTGTATACATATTATTATTAATTTCGGTATTTATACCCTGTAAAACCAAAACAAAAGGGGCATCTGAGTGTGGGAATATGCAAAGGAAAGGTTTTTCTCCGGTTTTGAGAGCATATCTCTTATAAAACTCATTGAAATACTTTAGTTGGATACAGAAAATTGTGCAGCTAAAAAGAATATTTTCCTAAAACTAAACATTTATTCACGACAATATTATATATATATTCTGTTGAATAAGTCTGCTAACCATGAACTGCTCAATATCTCCATATCATTCAATTTAAATTAATTAAAGTTGTCTAGTTGTTCTTGGAATCAAACAACAAATTTCTAAGAATCCCATTTGCAAAACAAACTGGTACAAATAGATGCTAAAAATATGCCAAGTAAATCAAGCGATGGCATTTTCAGAACTAGAACAGTAACCAAAATTCGAATACGAAACGGAAATCGTCAACTGAAATTAGTGAAGAGAGACTCAGAACAAGAACTGGAACCGAAACCAAAATTATATTTGATACTCTTCATAATAAACACAGATTTAATGTAACTAAATTGTGTATTCCAATATTATTGTAGTATATGCTAAAGTTATAAAGAATTTATGATTATTATTATATATATTAACATATATTTGATATATCTTTTAGCATTTCTAGTTTCAATTACAGATCATCAGCTAGTCCAGTACTCTCTGCCCCGCCCGGAGCAAATCTTGTATTATCTTGAATTGAAGGCGGCAACTGGCTTTTGATCAACACACAGACACACATATTTATACATATTTTTGGCATATCCCCATTGACACATAGCCAACAGTCAAAAACTGTTTTGTGTTTTGTGTGTTGTGTTTTTGGTTTTTGGTTTTTGGAGTTGACAAATTGACACACAAAATTGCTTATCTTAATGAGTCACAAAATGCTGGGAGCTCTTCCATATGGTTGAGTTTTTCTTATGCAGCCTTGGGGCTAGAACAGATAAAAGCAAGCGTAGACAGCAAGAAAGATATGAAAGATATCTCTGCATATGGTAAATATTGATGATGGCAACGAAAACGATGCAAACTGTAAGTAGAAAATAGAAACAGTTGACCTTCAGTTGAGAGAAATCCGATTATAACTCAGCAGCTTGACTTGGCCAACTGACTGGCTGACTAATTATGAAAGCAATGCACATTAAGTTAGTCGACAAGCTTGTTGTTTGTTCGCGATTGAACATCATTAATGTTATCGATTTATGGAGGTATTTCTCTTCTTATTTTCTTTTTGGTATATCCAACTAAGTCGTTAAATTCAAATTAAATTCACACAAGCACTTAAAATTGTCATAATTTGAAACGGAGAGCGCAGATAAGCAACAAACAAAATGCAAATTGAATTGAAAACTAATTAGAGATATCAACACACACACGCACACACGCAAATAGTGTGTAGATTTGACAACACGCCCTATCGATATGGTCGAAACGACACGCATACATAATGACAATTAAAAAACCACAAAAAAACAAAAAACAAAAAAAAACGGAATCAAACACAACAAAAACATAAAAACAGCAACTGAAAATCAGCCGTCAACAAAAATAGCATTGAATCGAGTAGAGAAGAGTAGCTCTTCTCTCTCTCTGCCACTCCCCCCTCGCTGCTCCAGCAAGCAGAAACAGAAGCAGAAGCAGATTCCAAGTGCAAGAACAGACTCAGTTTTGGGGGGGGTGGGGTGTAGTGAGCCTAGGGCAAGGTGAGGGAGGGTGGGCAGACACAGTTATCAGTTTTCAATTAACAACATCGTGTTATGTACGCGCAGTAGGCGTATCGTATCTATAAGATACAAAACAAAAGCGCAATGCCGAAAAAAAACAACAGCAGCAACAAAAAACGATAAAACAAAAAAACAGAGCAGCAAAAAAATCAAAAAATACAAGCAGCAAAAGAAAAAGATTCACAGCAAAAAAATACAAGAATTCACAACAGAAAAAAAGACCCCCAAAATTGTAAATTACAAGCAACAGCAAACAAAATTCACAACATAAAAAAATCGCACACAAATTGCAAGCGACAACCAATAAAATTCACAGCTTTAGCAACGGCATTGGGGCTCCACTGTACTTCCGGCGTGTAGTGGCCTGTTGCCAAGCCAAGTCAATTAGCCATTAAAACAGTGCACACGTTGTGAGTCGCTTGTGAGCTGCATATTTAATTGAATTCAGCATCAAACACTCGCCGAGGCAAGTCATGAAAATTTATTAATGAAATATGCTAAAAGCCCCAGCACAACTAATCAGGGGATTGGTTTGTCACTCAACAATCGATAGGCGACTGTCTATCGATAACAGTGATGCACATCAACTAAAAATAAATGCTTATGCTTGGCATTAACAATCTGCTGGGAATAGCCCCATAAATGGTCAATTTGATCAGTGATCTATCGAATACGTAACGAAGAATTATTTAAAATATTAGCAAATTCTGTTTATTGACCTTTAAATACACTTATTTTGAGAGATTTAGTAGATTTGCTATTTAATTAAGTAGTTAACCAAGGCTAGAGCATTTAAAGCGATTCGTTTTATACACAAAAAAGGTGTTAAGAATGGCAACCCACGCATTTGTCGACAGATACCCCAAGATATCCAAAGATAGCCAAAGATACAGATACAGATTTGAGCCGGCAACCAACAAAAAGCAACCAAAATCGGCAATCGTTGCGCAGGCGTAGCCAAAAGATAAATAACAAAGAGATAGCAATAGCGTAAAAAATTACTATTAATTTAACCCAGCTAAACTCTATAAAAAAACAAGAAAAAAAATTTAATTTAGACACGCCGAAGATTAGATACCCTTGCAGACTGGAGGCCAAATGCCATCATCTAAATTTCAATATAAATCTAAAAGAAGACGAAGGATTGTTCCAGTTGGATATGATATAGTAATCTGATCTTGTTGATGATTTATTAAAATGTTGGGTGTTACTTAGTGAGTTTAGTTAAGACAACTTGTTAAACAAAAATGTTTGCATACAATAACTCATATTTCGACCGATTGTTGCTATAGCAGCTATATGATATAATGAATCGATCCGAGCAACTCCTACATATATACTAACTGTGGCCAACAGACGTAGATATATCAAGTTAGCTCAAAAACTGAGGGACAAACGGACATTTCTACACATAAGCTCGGCTAGTAATATATATATATAATATATATATTTTAATACGTTACAAACCTTGCGACGAAATCATAATAGCCCCGAAAAAACTGGATATGGCCAAAAGCTATTTAGAAAGACTGAGTAAACTGTATTAAAAATAGGCATAAATTAAAACGCTTTTAAAAAATGATGTTTAAACAAATTATTAGCAGCAAAAAAAAGCGAATGATTGAAATGAAACTCGAATTGAGTTGCGCTGATGAAGGTGCGGGGGGAGTTTTGGGGATGGGGGACGCCTGACTCAGAAATCTGAATGTGAGGGCGTATTCCCAACTTCATTAGCTATGCAAAATTACGTGTGTATGTGTGTGTGTGCGTGTGTGTGTGTGTGAGTTTAGCAGAGTTGTCGAAACGTTGTTGTTGACTCAGAGTTACGGCCACCAAAAAAAAAACAAGTCAAAACCGATATTTCTGCTGTTTGTTGTTCAAAGGTGGCCAAGTTTTTCCGTTACATGAACAAGCTTAAACTGGTGTGCGTGTGTGGTGTGTGGTGCGTGTGTGTGTGTGTGGGTAAACGAGCTTAGAGCTAATTAAAACTCGAAATCAAATGCAAAACTTTGCAACATTCAAAGTTGTCCGAACACGTAACAAAGTTTTATAAATCTTTTTTTTTACAGCTTTTCTGTTTTTCGCATGCGAATCGGGTCGAATTCGAACCTACGCACAACACAACTGCCCCGTTAACCAGTCGTGGGTGTCTCTCAGCCCGTCTGTCTGCCCCACCTTGCCCCTCCCCACACTGTGCAACACACACACACAATTGCATCAGCTGTCAGTCTCAATCAACATTTTTCAGCAGCTGGTTTTCGTTTTCCGTTTGCAGATCTTGTCTCAAGTCGCGTCTCAAGTTTTCATATATTTTTTTCGCATTTCGAATTGAATACAATTACCATTGTGGGCGTGGCTCAATAGTAGACATTTATAAATTTTTGTGGGCGTTATGGAAAGTGAAAAAGTGAGAAAAGTGTTTTTGTTGCAAACTCACAATTCAATCGTTTCAAGGTCAGTCAATTGGATTAGCCAAGATAATTGATCTTGAATTGTCGCCAAGCTTCAAGCAGCTTAAAATCAGCTCGATTTACTCATGTTCAAGCACAGTCTTCCCACATCAAATACACTTTTATTCAATGATTCAAACAAATTTAAAAATAACTTTTAATAATTTAAATAGCTACAAAAGATTGGTTCAGTTTTCAATGGTATTTCTTGGGATACAACTTAAAAATAGTTGCCAACTTTAAATATAGATTTAATCTATAAGTCAAATCACTTGAGTTTTGACATAGTTATAACTGTGAAAAGTTTGAGCCCCTTTCTAAAATCGAATACCTCGAAATACGCGCTATTTTAAATTGTGAAACAAATGCAAGCAATTCCAATAATTCCAATTAATTTTAATGTATTCCAGAGAGAGAGAGAGAGAGAGAGAGAGAGAGTAGGGCACAAGTGAGCTTCCAGCAAGCAGTCAAGCATTCCAATACATTTTAATACATTCCACATGGAAATGGGAGTGGGAGTGGAAGTGGGCACAAATAGCATCCAGTCTGCAGCTGGAGAAGCTTTTGTCAAGCATTCAATAGACTCAATAGGCAAAAAAATAGAGCTAAAGCTAGCTGCCAATAATATTTGTTTGTTAACCCGAACAATGCACTCAACAAAAGCAGCAGCAGCAGCAGCAACATAAATTTCCATTTTTATGTGCAAAAAAAGAACTTGGCTAGATACAAAACGTTACGAAGAGGAAGAGGGGATGCGGATGGGGAGGGGTGTAACAATCTCTCAACTGCTGTGGGCTGCGTAAGCAACTCCGTTGGCGTCACAGAAATAGAATAAAAGCGACAGGCGGAGGCTGAACCGTTAGGCGTGGAATTAGCGCATAATATGCAAGAGCTTCCACACACACACACACACAGCGGATTGGGAGTGGCATAATGGTAGAGGAAGAGAGGTGTGTGTGCAGAGAGAGAGCGGTGCACAATGTGTATTGGAAAAATGTCGTCGCGTAATGGATGGAGTTGAGCTGAAACTGCAGCAGCGTTAGACCGTTTGACAAGCACTGGCCGACAAATAGGTGCATTGAACCAGTGTGGGAAACGAGCTGTTAAGCTTTGCCTTTTTACGTTTACGAGTATTGTTAAATATTTGGCAAAAGAATTGGCACATGCAACTTTTTTCAGTGTGTGGGGAAAAACCACAAAACGTTATTTTAAATGATAAACTAAAAATTGGCTTTTCTATTGACAAAATTTTAACGTATTATTGGAATTGTTGTGGAGACTGCAAACCTTTGATGGAAATTGAATGTATTGGAATTGATGTGAAGACTGGAAGCCAATTTAACACAATGTATTCCCGTAAAATATTATTTCAAATTAGTTTTTATAGGCTTTTCAGCCATGAGATCAAATTGGAATTACCCATAAATATAGTAACATTTAGCACCGTTTAGATCATATCATATATATTATAGATCATATCATATGATTGATAAGTTATGTGTATCATAGAGCTCACCTGCTATGCGTAAAACTGCCCGATCTGCCGGATCCAGCTGGAGTATGCTGAGCGGCTTGTCCTTAGCCCATTCGCTAAGGGATTCGCGATCCATCATGATGTTTGCAGCGCTCCCCGTTGATGCATAGATGCGTCTCCGTTTGCACAATTGGTGCTCCGATTGATGATGCCGTCGCTGCAACAAGGGGCACGAAGCCGATGCCGATGCAGTTCCCGAGCCTGATGCTGATCTTCCGTAACCGTTTGATCCGTTCAGCTGCCCCCGTACGCCCACTCCGACTCCGACCGTCGCCAACAGTTGCGGCGAGTGTGGCGATTGCGGCGTGGAGCGAGAACGGACGTAATTTCGAGGGGAAGCCGTTTTAGCGTTTTGCCCACACTACGTGTGTGTGTTGTGTGTGTGTGTGCGAAAGAGTTGGCTGCTGCTGTTGCTGTCTCTGCCGCGCTCAGTGTGTGTCAAGCTTTGCTTGTGTTTATTTTTTCTACTTTTTACTTAGGCACTAATATAAATTTGACTACAATTTAGCTAACATTAGTGTTATTCTTCATTTAATACTTGGCTGTAAAAAAGAAGAAAAGGACAAATATAAAATTTGCTTTTTTTATAATTTGTTTGTTAGTTTTTGCTATATTTCTAAAATGCCAAATTCTGCTGCCTACAGTTTGAGATGCTCGCGTTTTATTATCGTTGCCGTTGCATACTTTTAGGCTGCGCTGTAATTAACAGCTGCTGCCTCTGATTGGCTTTGCATATATGTAAAGTGCACAGCAACGACAACGGCACTTGTGTTATCAAGCGCTCTTGTTTACCAGTAGGTCAATGCCACTCAACAACAACAACCAGAACAACCGCAACCCACACAATTTAAAATAATAAAAAACAAACAAAAAGCGGAAAACGACATTTTGCGATAATTTGTGAGCACAGTTGAAGAATGACTGTGCCATGGATAAAAGTACGTAAACTAAAATCAACAGCAGCAGTTTGCATTCGATGTCGAAAAACGGTTGCTCAATTTACAATCAATGAAATTCGAACGAACAACGGAAACTACGTTTTGCTGATACAAAAAAAAAGAAGAAAGAAACAGTGCACGTGTGCGTGTGCTTGTGTTAGTGTCTGTGACTGGGACTGCAGCAAAATGTCAACACACAGTCAAGACAGCAATGAGAGAGCAAGCGTGCGAACGAGAGAGTGCATAATGAGACCGGTTTATTTTACAGAGAGAGAGCGCTGCAGAAATTGAGAGAGCATTTGCGCAGGCGCAATGCAATACCGGAAATAGGCAGACAGACAGACAATCGTTAGCAGCGCTGCTGCAGACAATGCGAAGCAGCGTGCAATGAAGAGACCAACGAAAAAAATGGGCAGACAGCAGTCGCGACTTTGGCCAAATAAGCTAAAAAAGTAGCAAGCGAACAGGAACAAAAAAAAAATGGTTTTATTAGCTAACGGCAAGCAAAGTTGGAGCTACCTATTCCCATTTCCCTCTCTCTCTCTCGCTTCTTTCTCAGCTATTTGCTGCTCGATGGCCAATTATCGCTGCTAAATTGTATTATTATTGAATGTCTTTTGGCATTCAAACTGTAAACGTATGCGAGTGTGTATACGTGTGTGAGTGCGTGCTTGTGTGTGTTTATGGGAATTGTCATGACGCGTTTTTGTTTTTGCCCATTCGCCTAACACGATTTTTCTTTATCAATGTGAACGCTTTTGGGCTGTCACACACAACAAATTCTAACTGTACACAACCAGGCACAAAAAGAGGGCAACTGGAGGAGAAGAATACGAAGCTAAACAGACGTGAGTGGCAAGCTTAAGATTAGAAATGTACAAAAGCAGTGATTAGCCAATAGAAGCAACAATAAATCACAGCCTGACACTTGCGCTTAAGTGATTGTCAAACTGCTGCACAGGTGATGCATGCTTGAGTGCCCATCAAACTGTGACGAACGCCGGCGTCGCTGTCGCCTTCACTGTCAGACTTATCGTTGAAAAAGAAAAAAAAACCAACAAAAATAAAACAAAAACAAAATAATAGTAATAATAGGAAGAAGAAGATACAATTTTGTGTTTTGTTTTGTTGTGCTTATCAAGAGATAAGCGAGTCATGAATTTAATTGTTGACTGATAAGTGTACAGTTAGAAATTCAAGCATAAAATTATTCAAACTGTTCGGCCTTAACTTTTGTACCTGACGGAAACTATGAAAAAACACAAGAGAGGGAGAGTGCGAGAGAGAGAGAGAGAGAGAAAGAGAGAGGGCGGGAGAGCGAACGAGAGGAAAAACTGTGATCTAATCGCTGCTTTAAATCCAGCGAAGGTTGCCTTCGACATTGATTTACGTTTAAAGTTAACATAATACTAACAAAGACTATATATATATAAGGACAGAAGCTCTAAATGTACAATTTATTGTGGATTTAATTAAGAACATCCGAATGGGCATTTTAATTGCAAATTAGCAGAGCACACATAGATTCTAAAATATAGCCCATCAAATGAAACCGAAAACGAAAACGAAGACGAGATTCTCCGATTCGTTTTGTTTGCCCTCCAGCTGCGTTGATGACGAAACTGTCGACATACGACAAATGACAGACGAGCACAGAGATCCCCAATATTAGTGCCGACAGTCAAACTATATAATTAAAAGATTAAGTGCCAGACTCGGGAGGGAAACTACAACTAAAACAAGGAGAGCTGCAAAGCAAACAGCAAACAGCAAAACTCTGCTCAAATAGTTGGCTAAAAATAAATTCGCTGGAAAATATGCTGGAAATTTGTTTCAACACGTTTGCGAATTCACAAAGAAATTCAGCATCGTGGAAAATAAATAAATTTAAATACATAACAAAAAAAATAGCTGCTATTTTTATAGTTTGGAACAGAAAGAAGATGCTAGTTTGGATTTATTCAGACTCTGTCTGATTTCATCACCATTTAGAATCCGAAATTTATTTGGGTAAATATTTAAATTACTTAATACAAATATTTAGAATATACACACACAATCCTAAAGATTTATTTGTATACCGAGTGAGTTGTTAAACTAACATCACTTCCCCAAAACTAGTATATAATAAACAAAGAAAACAATTAAGACAAGTATGAATGATCTGGGGTAGAGCGATTTGGACTAGAAGCTATCTTGAATCTTTATCTATCTTTAGGAGCCTACTGTGCAATATACGTAATATTAATTTACGTTCTGCGCCATGTTTACAAACACGATTAAGAAGATTGTGGCTTTTATTGCTATCGTCAATCGAATCTTATCGGTATTTGAAAAACGAAGGTAGTTATCGATAAACATCATGTGCGTATGGCTTAAGAGAACTCAGATTCCAAAGTCTGCTTGTTTATAAGGACGAACATGGCTATATCGAACCGACTTTTAAAGCTGATCAAGAATGCATATACTCCAAGAGATCAGAGCTGTTTTCTGCCCCTGTTACGCACTGCTGAACCACTTCATTAACCCCTTTTAGCAAATTTTAATGTGCTCAAACTATAAATATGCAATAATACAAATCAACTACAATTTCATTGCCCTAGCATTCCTCAAGCCCCTGCTTATCAAACAAAGCGACGGAATTGGAGGTTTCTTCACACACACACTCAACTTGCAGCAATGCCACATAATTCATATCTCGATTAAACGTTGCCCGCTGCTCGTGGAGAGCCCATAAAAAAGCACTTGTAGCAAAGACCGCAAAACTATTTAAAGCAAGCGAAACCCCGAAGAGGAGCAGTGAAGTGGATTAGCGTCTATTTTCAGTGAATTCCTCGTAGAACACAATGGACAATGAATGGACACCAAAATGTTTATAATGCACAGGGAGAAAGAACTCAAACCTGGGATTCCCAGAGCGAAAGAGAGAGAGAGAGAGAGAGAGAATAATGCGAGACAAAGTCAATTAAGCGACAGTTGAAACGGACAATAACAGCAATAAGGGGTTAAAAAAAAAAACATTAAAAAACAACAACAAACCGTCACAAAACAATAAACGCTGATAAAAAGCGCAGAAAAACGAGCAAACAAGTTTGACAACGTCATCGCTTAGAACGAACACAAAACAATATAAACACAGGAATATGAAACGATATTCTAAGGGGGGTGGAGGGCTAGGCAAGCCCAAAGCATGGGAACAATAATTTGTAGTAATTGTCCCGCCAAAAGCTGACAAGCATTAATAAACGGCTTTAGTTACGCGTTATAAAAAGCGAAATGAAATCATTTTTGAAAATGCATTGATTGTGTAAACGACTCCACATTAGATCATTGCTTTTGTACGCAGCAACTATTATGGACTCGGCCATGCTGCTTATGTCATGCCTTGGGGCAATGGGGCACGCTATTAGTTATCAGACAACCGGGGGATTGGGGCAGGGTGCTGTAGGTTCATCCAATTAGCCAGCAATTTGCATATCACTTGAAAACGAGTTCAATTAAATCGATGTTCCCAACTCATTTTTCACATTCCAATCGAGTTGAATGTCAAATTTTAAAACTGACTCATAATCTAGTTAAATATTAATAACAAATTAATAGCTTCGATAATTTGCATGTTTAAATTGATATCTCAGTGGAGCTAAGGTTGTTTTTTTTTGCTTTCCTGAGAAGTTTTATTGAACTGGTTTTTTATGATAATATTGATTACTATTCAATATAATTCTACTGCCTTGTAATTTAATTAACCTTCGAGTTGAATTAGCAGCTTTACCCAGTCGTTTTATTCAAATTTAAAAAGGCGTCGTTTGTATTATTCTAAGTAGATATTCGAGTTGGGATTGCAGCAGTCTTCGAATATTTTAGGTCTTCAAATAATTTTTGATCTTCTCCTCTCTCTTTTTGAGATACATCTATTCAAACGTGTTCCATGGGGGAGGTGTGAGATTTATTCTTCATAATTTCTATATTTTCTCTCTTGCAAAATAAGCATAATCTTCTTGGACTACTCCGATTTCTAATTGTTCCTTTTGCAAATTGCCCACTCTTTTTACCCAAATAAAAATGCATAATTTGCAGCATTGGCCTTATGCAAAGAATCCTAAACATCTTTTTGGTTCTTTCTGCACTCCAATTGCAGATTCTTCCTTTTACAAACAACCTACTTTTTGCAACTGCCTTGCATAAGATGCATAAGCCATAAACATAAATATATTTAGCTGATTTCTGATTATTCCTTTAACTACTACTCCTTTTACCCATAATAATTCATAAATTGCAACTTGCGTCTCTTGCATACCAATCTTTAACGTTTTTCTTCTTATTTCCCGACATACTCCGGTCTCTGTTTATTCCTTTAGAGACGGGCTACTCTTTAACCCAAAAAAAAGTGACCATAAGTCAGCATGCAAGAACTAATCATCAGTTCGTCTTTCGTCTTTCATCTTTTCAACTGTCTAGCCGCTAATTGTTAAAATGGGAGCCCAGTTTGAGAACACTTAATTTTCATGTTTACGAGCGTCAGTTGGCGGTCTAATTGGGGCTTTCCTTTCACAGAGAAGCCTCTACTTCTAGTTCTTTTATTTTATTTATTTTTTTTTTTTTTTTTTTTTGTAGGCGTTGCCTGAGCAGAACTTTAATTAGTTGGAAGTTGAACATTTTAAAAATTGAAACAGACTTATTAATAATATTTCTGGGTAAACTGAAGTTGCGTTGATTGCGTTTGTCTTGTGTTCCCCGCGCTTATCGCAGATGCCACACATTAGATAATAGATTGACATGCGACCTGATGACGAAGATGATGATGAAATACATCTGCAATTGATAAGAGTATTCCATTTATACGCAGGGTATTACAATTAAGTCATCCAGTGTGTAACGCATTGAAGCAAACATTTAAAATAGCATTTAGTCACCCATTGGAATAATTAGTGGGTTTTTCTTCTATTTTTTTCTTTTAGGGGTATGTCATATCTATTTGGAGTGAAACTTTGTGGCCACTAAGTAGCCGCAAATGTGTGTGGCTTCAATTAGGCTAATCGGACGTGACTGGTAAATAGAAATAAAAAGCACATCTCCCAACACCTTCTTACGTGGCACGCCCTCAATTCGCATGCAAAGCGGGCACTTGAACTTCAGACACGAGAGTTCAGGCAAGGGAAAAATAAAACACACCCAGACCCAAAGAGTGAGGGCAACTTTTTAGCTGTGAGTGGAAGGAGTTAAGGCAAAATAATAAAAAAAAAAAAAATAGAAAACATAGTTGTTGGCCCAAGTGCATGGAAAAACGCAGAACTTGTCAGACAGCAGCAGCAAAAAGAAAAAGAAGACGATGAAGAAGAAGCAGAAGCAGAAGCAGTAAAACAGCTACAACTACAGTCAACGCTCGAGTGCATTTTCCGGGGCCAACAAACAGAACAACAACAACAACTGCAACCCTTGAGTTGATGGGTTTTTTTCTAGTCCAGGGCAGCAAATCAATTTGATGATGTTACAAGTTGTAAAGTGTGCGAGCGAGAGAGAGAGAGAGAGAGAGAGAGAGAGAGAGGGAAAGGGAGAGCGAGCGAATGCTGCATGTGCACAGTGGTAACTTAAAACCCTCAACTATTGACTGGAAAACTATTTTACGTTAATACCAAATAAAGTATACTCAAAAATACATTTACATTTACATTTACTTGCAGTCATCTTTTTCCTTCTTTTGATAAATTGTAATTTCTGGTATTGATAATTATGCAGCAACCACTGTAATGTATTAGGCCAGCTGCCAAACGGCCAACGCTAAATCCTGCTCGTGTGTGTGTGTGTTTGGGGGTTGATTGCGTGCATTTTTAGCAGCCACTGAACTTTACTGTTTATAAAAAGAACAAGCAAAATGAAAGAACATCAGAAATACAAAAACAAAAAAAAAACGCTAAATTGTAAACAGAGCGGCCCCGGCACAAGCAAAGGTAAACTCTGAGAGCGGAAGTCTCTTGCACTCTCTCTCACACGCACACAGGCAGACACACACAGACACATTCACATCTCTCTGCAGACGCTGTCTGCTGTGTGTGTGTGTGTGCATGTTGTTGTGGTCAGTGTCAGGGCTGCCATTGGCAGGCAGGTTGAATGTGCCAGTGTGTGTGCATGTGTGAGTAATGCGTATGCTGATTGAATGATCAAAAAACGGAACATGTGATAGGAATGTTTGTATGTGTGTGAGTGCGTGAGTGTGTCACCCAACTAGCAAGCACTGTAGCTGCACCCCTCCTCCTCACACTCTTGCACATAGTCCTGACTATCGATTTTTCAAGAGCGCACACAAAAAAAAACAGAAAACAAAACAATAGAATAAGTATAATTTAAGCTGATCCCAATTAGCACAACAATGCAAACTTTGATAAGCGCAGAGAGCTTTTGAAGAACAAGAGGAAGAGCTGCTGCTGCATCTGTAGAGCATCGCAGCTTTTGCCTTTAACCGGCCTCTGCCGGCAGCAATGCTAGCAGAGGAAGAGGGAGCGTGAGAGGGTCATGCGGCTGACACAATTCTTAAACACACACACACACACAAACACACACATATATATCTATATACATACACATATATACACACACACTTGCACACAAATTTGCTTTTACTCTTTAAGCGTAAATAAAAGTTAATAAACAAATGAGATAGTTGTTTATTTAACACAAGCAGAGCAACAAATGTTGGCGGCTGTTAAGCAATTGAAACTAAAAATTCATTTGGAGAACAAATACAGTTTATTGTTTTCTATTTTTCCTGATGTTTTTCTGTCTTTTTTAATGCTTTTTCTTATTTGATTGCTTCACACTTTTGTATTTGTCACAGTCTGCAGCATCAAACTCGTTGAAGCTTTGAATTTTGCACGTTGTGGTTTTTTTTTTCCTTTTTTTCTTGTATTTTTTTTTTGCTCCCATGCATTGCCCTCAAAACGGGCTGCGACGCGAGCAGCTCTGCCGCTGAGTCATAAGGAGCAGCAGCAGCAGAGAGCAGCAGTTACAGCGAAAGAGAGAGAGATAGGGAGAGAGCACAAGGAGCGGCTGAGCTGAGAAGGGTAATGTAATGTTGTTGTTGCTTGTTGTGGCTTCCACTATGTTTTTTTTTTTTTGGCAACCTTTTCTTTTTCTTTCTCAGATGCTTATGTTAATTTTTACATTTACAAGCGAACAAAGTGCAATACATATAAATGTGTGTGTGTATGTGCGAAAAAGAATTATAAAATAATTTATGGCAATTTAAGCAAGCGGATCGTTCCAATTTTGTTATTGTTGCAGTTACTCTTTTGTTGTTGTTGCTGCTGCTGCTGTTGTTGGTATCTCTTTTGCGCTTTTTACACGCGTGCAGTTTGAATGAGCTGCACAATTTATATTTTCTGTGTTACTCTTTGGGTTTGCACTTCGTTTACACACACTTTACAATAGAGTCGCTGTTGTTGTTGTCTTTTTGCTGCTGTTTTGCCTGATGCACTTCTAGCTATGTATGTGGATACCGTTACACTTGTGCAATGTATCAAAAAGAAACAACAACAACAACAACATAGACAGCGTCTACACAGACAGCACTTACACAAATACACACGCAAGAAAGGCACTCAAACACACACACATACAATATACGGGGCGATATCTTAGCACAATAATGACAACTAATAATTATAATATTCACGTGAGCAAATTACACGCGCACACACACACATACATTGAAAAACACCCAAGAGCAGCGTAATTTAATTCTACCGAAAAATGCAATGCGAATATAACGGGCAAAGACGGCTCGAACGTTGCGCGCACACGTCCTACCGGTTTGACTTACGATTTGGAACTAATATCGTCTATCGATTGAGCAAGTGAAATGAAATGAATTCTATGCGGCGCCGATAACACAAGAGAGCATGAGATAATGCACGGAAATGAGAAACAGGTCCATTCTATGCATGGCCAGTGTGTACAGGGCTACCGGTCTGCATGTTGACTTGCGCTGAGCGCAGATTGTGACGTCATGCTACAACTGGCGTAACCTTTCAAATTTGCATTAGACCCGAATTGAAAACTGAACAACAATAAGCAGAATAAAATGCCTTAAGCGAGGCAATTCTTATTTTTCAAATTGCGTTTTTCCAACTTATGGGGGTTGTTTGAAGGGCAGCATAATCGATAACGCTACTTTATCGATACTCCTTATTTTCAATTGTCGTTTTTGTGCACTATTTTTTTATTATCACTACTTTTTCTATATGCTTAGAACATTGAGATGATTTAGGAGCATTATTCGTTGAAGGTCAAAAGCAAACCCTTGGCAACTTCCTTGGCCTTCTCAGCGCCCGCCAACTGCTCCGATATCTTCAAGGCGAACTCGAAGGCGGTGCCGGGTCCACGACTGGTAATCAAATTGCCATCCTGCACCACATTCTTATCGTCCACATAGCTGTAAAAAATTGAAAACATTTAAAATGTGAAATTCAACACTGCAGTAAACACTGAAATACTCACCAATATTTATCGATTAGCTGCGGCTTCATGGCCGGATACGAAGTCAACGATTTGCCGGTGGCAATGCCATGTTTAGCCAGTGCTGTTGGTGCCGCACAAATCGCTGCAATTAAACGGCCCGCCGATTCCTGTGCGCGCAACAAATCTCCAATTGCCTGGGAGTCGCACATGGCATTCGAGCCGCCCAATCCGCCGGGCAGGACAACAACATCGTAGGGCTGCGCATCCACTGCCTGCTTGAGCGATTTATCAGGCACAATGTAAATATCGCGAGAGCCTTTAACGGGTTCGCTTCCAGTCAATCCCGCAACAGTTACAGTTATCTGAGGAAACAGAAATTGATGCTATAAATAGCCGGCAAAGGTTTTTTTTTCTCTCTGTACTTACGCCTGCACGTCGCAACACATCGGCGGCTATGGTGAACTCCATCTCCTCGGCACCGGGTGCCAGGATAATCAATGCACTCTTCGACATTTTGCAATCCGAAAATCTTGGCAAATTCAAGGCAAATTCCTCGCTTCTTCCTCTGCCCAGCGATAGCAATCGAAGTGGCCAGCGTAATAATGAGTACATATCGATTCTTGCGTTTGGATGTTATCGAAGCGAACAGTGCTGCCAGTTCAAATTTGACTACTCGAGGTGAATTGAAATTTGGAATGTGTCAAGGTGACTTTAAATTCAAATTAGTTGTCTCATTGAAATAAGGCGCAATTGTTTTTTAGTTAAATATATATATATTTTATTGAACAAAAAATAGGTGTCTATGTATTTTGTATCTTGTTTTATTTGTTTTTGTTTTTAATGCAATCGAATATGTTATATTGGATCTACATATGAATATCTGCAGATTGCCACTAAATTGTCAAAATTTTTGTCGAAATTTAAGAAAAATAATAAAAACATTTTGTAAAACCGCAAAAACTTGCAAACTAATTAGAAATGTTGTTTAAGGTATGATTTGTTTTGTTTCGTTTCCTTTTTGTATAAAATTTAACTTAATTATTGCATTAATTGTTAGACATATAAACTATTTTGTATTGAAGCGCTTAATAACTAATTGTTAGACAGCTGATCTGATCGTGATCTTAAAAAGATCTTTCAAAATGTTCAATTGAATTAAATTAATTGTTTCTGATCTCTCGTTACATAAGTTTTTTGTTTTTAGAATTACTGTGCAAAATTGTTTACGTCGTATTTTAAGTCACATTTAGAACTTGATTTGATTTTTGTTGTGGTTTGTTGTTTCTTTAGTTTTTTTTTGTTTTTTGTTTTAATTATGTATTTTTTGTTTTTACTAATAACATTTAAAAAGATCACCAAAGTTACAGATTTCCCATATTTACGTTGCTTACGTTTCTCATTTAGTTTTTTAAGTGTTTTTATTTTCTTGTTGTTTACGAATAATGTATTTTAGCTCATTTTGCTTAAATAATAACTAATAATTAATTCATGTTATTGATTAATTACCCGGCATTTTGGTTGAAATCTTTAAAGTAAGGGTGTTGCTTCGTTCGTTTTTTGTTTTTCATTTGCAATTTGATCGTAAACGGTATTTAGATCAGATAAATCAGATATATATATATATATCTATATATAAGTAAGTAATTTGTAAGCTTCTCTGACGATTCTTTTCGATACCTTTACGATTTACGAGTACTTTTTGCTTGCTTATTTTTCTGTTCAAGATTTTTACTAATCCAATTTCAGCTAAGGTTTTTTTTGTTTTTTGTTTTTATTTTTATTAATATTATTTATTTATGTTTTTGCTTTTGTTGTCTTTGAAATGTGGTTGATTTTGTTTTGTTGGAACACTACGACTGTGGGCGTGGTTTGTTGTTGTTGTTGTTATTTTTGTGTGGGACGACTAATTGGAAGAGTTGAGTACACAAATATACATCTATATATATATATATAAATATATATATATATCATATATAGATCATATATATCAGTATTGTAATATAACGTATATAATTGCTTGGAGTTTAGTTCTTTGTTTTTTGTTAATTGTGGCATATAATTTTATTTCCTTTAGGAAGAGTTGTGCAATTGCTGTAATTTCGTTTTTTTGTTTTTCAGATCTCTCTAATTTATGTTGAATATATATATATATATATGTATATATATATATATACGTATATAATATATACTTGTATGTTATTGTAGACATTCATATATTGTGTACTTATTTGCTAATATTAAATTGTTATTATTATTATTATTTATTTATCCATTGAGTTTGCAATAAACGGCACATTTATAAGTAATAATTGTTAGAAACAACAAGATTTTGTTCCACTTTTTTCAAGTATTATTTTGTTTTTTGTTGTTGTTTAAAGCTCAATTTAATTTCGACACATAGAAAGTGGAAGAAGCACTAATTGTATATATATATATATGTATATATAGTCGGCTTCCCGGTCTTTTTTGCTACATGTATATATATATATATATATAGTATATATATTTGGCAGAGCAGGAAAAAGAAGGATTACATTCAGTTGGGATTTGATATTCAGTATTTACGATTTCTATTCAGCCGATAATATGGCATACAAACCATATATACCATGTTATTCTATGCAAATCTCACTCTCTGCTACACACATATATGTATATATATATAAGTACGATATATATATATATTAGAGATATTGTGTTTTAATAATTTCCATTGTTTAATTAGCTGCCGACATTTGTGAAGAAACCATGAAAGTTTTGTTGTGTTTTTCTTTGCTTATAGGATTTTTGGAAATACAAGTATTCTTTTATTGCAATTGTTATCAGCTGTACATACACATATATATATATATAGATATATATATATATATATAGTATGGATTATGTGGTAATTAAGGTATGTGCCCAACTTAATCACAAGTGGCAACTGTATGTGGGCATTTATATGTGTATATATATGATAGATTCTATATATGTATATATATATATATTTATTTGGGGCTTTATCGCGAGTAGTTAAAGCTTTAGACTTTGCTCTATGTAAATGTCGAAGGAGCGATTACAATTATTACAATTACAAGGTTATACACATTCATTGTCGGCACATAATTCAATTTAAGTTAAGCTTAAAGTACATCAAAATGGGGGGGATTTTTGGATGAGAGACCCGGGCACTACGAGTAGAAACTAAACTTAAGAGACCCCGCATTATAATTTGCATTGTTTCGTTTACATTGGTTGCTTCTTGCATCATTTTGGATATGCTTAAAATTAGTATTGTGTTCATTTTGTTGTTGTTTTGTTTACTCGATTTCGGTTTGTTTGTTTGTTTTTAGAAATAAATGTACAATTTTAATCCCTTGTGTTAAAACATGCTATATAATTAATGTTTTTTCTTTCGTTTTTTTAGATACTTATTTGTGTATGTTTTTCTCTTTTTATAATAATAATAATAAAATATACAAATACATTTAAAAAGGAAAAAAAGAAGAAAACCAACAAGTTACAAAAAGTCACACAACTTTTTATCTTGCGTTTATCTCTTTTCTTTTTTAACAACTAATTTGTAATTGAAAATGTTTATAATTTATAAATGTTTGTATTGTACGCGTATGTGTGTGTGTGTGTGTGTGTGTGTGTGTTTGTGTATATATATGTGTGTGTTTGTGTAGACGACACGCTTTTGACAGGCAGAGAGAAAAAAATAAAAAATAATTTAAAAAAAAACTTATTTGAAAGAATCGTGCGAGGGAGGAATAGTTATAAATAAATTGGATTTGTCATTGGAACAAATCAGCATAATGTTAACTTGAACTGTGTCCTCGATAAAAGTACATATGTTTGTATATGCATTATTATTATTATTATTATTAATGGTATTTTTGTTTTTTGTAAGTTTGGCAAACAACTAAAGTACTAAAAATTAAGAGCTGCTTGTTAAAAAAATAAAACAAACGAAATATGTATATATAAATATATATAGTTACGTATATATAGATATAAATGAGTGATATAGACTTGCGATTAATTAGCATATTACTTTTTACCCGTACACCACGTAATTTGTTAAGACTTCCATTAATACAATTAACAGCATTTTGTTTTTTGTGTTAAAATTAAGCAACTTAAGTTGAGCTAATTAGAGGTACATAAATTAATTGGACATTGGGTTTTGATATGCCGTGTGGGTGTGTGTATTATGTGTGTGTGTGTATGCTGTGTGTGTGTTTGGTTTATACAAATCATATCAACTATTTGCCTATAACTATAACTCACTTTCATTTACCATGATTATTGACTTATTAGCATTACATTTTGCACACCGATCAAAAACTTTTAAGAATTTGTAGTTTTTCTGTTCTTTTTTTTTTGCATAAAAGTCACGTCTAGCGTTTAATATACGTATATATATATATATATATATACATATACATATATATATATATATATATATACATATACATATATATATATATAGATGCCTAAATATTATATACACATACATGTATATAAGTATATATAAATATAACTAGCAATTGTTTGACCAAAAGTTTGTCCCTTGTTGAAATTGGAGTTTTCATTTTTGTTTTTTGTTTTACTCTTTTTTTGCTTTTTTTTTGTTGTTTTTTTTTTTTTTTGGTATTTACCAAACTTAAGACTACTAAAAAGTTAGCTTTTTACAATTCTGGACATTTTTTTGAGTTGTAGTATTGAAGTATTTTTGTTTTTTTAGTAGATGGCTAATTATTATTACACTCTTTAATGCTTGTCGTATTGTTGTGGTTTTTCTTGTTGTTGTTGTTTTTGTCATTTTTAAACTTGTTTTATAAGCTTGGTGGTGGTCTTCGTTCACAGTACAGAGAATTCCGAGTTGTTGTTTGGTTGTTGTATTTGTTGTGTGTGTATGTTTTGTGTGTGTTGTGTATTTGAGTTAATCAGCAAAAATGTTCTTGTTTTGATATACTAAAAACCTTTGGTTGTTTGCATTTCTTGTCTTCACTTTTTTTCTTCTTTTTGTTGTGTAAAAATATAATTTATTCTATTACAAAAAGTTCATCGTAAATGTTTGTTTGCTTTTCTTTTTTTTTTTTGCTTTCTTGCGGTTGTTGTTGTTGATTTTCTTGACTTTCGTTTTGTTCCCTTTAGTTTTTTGTTTCGCTACGCTTGTTGTTGATTTTTTATTTATATTTTGTTGTTTGAGAATTCTCCTTCTTCACATTTGTTGCGCCTGCTTGTGCTTTTAACATTCGATTCCCTTTGTTTCTAATTTTCTAAAATTTGGCGTGTGTGGGTGTGTTGGGGTGTGTTGTGTGTGTGCTTGTTTTGTGTGTGTTTGTGTGTGTTTTATCCATTGGCCTTAAAAGCTAATGCATAAATCTGTTCCATAAGAGCTGTTCTGGCGTTGCCTTTTTTAACTCGCGACTTGACCTAACTTTTAAACTTAAAAATAATCATCATCATCATCATCATTTTCAACTTAATCACTAATAATTCCCGACTTGGCCTTTTTCTTCCTCTTTGTCTTCTTCTTCTTCTTCGTATAATATATTCCAATTTATCCTTTTCGATTTCTTTCGAGTTGGCGACTCGCTTATTCGAATACATTTCTCCGAAAATTAAGTGTTCTTTTTTTGTTGTTTGTTTGCTGTTTGTTACTGCTGCTGTTTGCTGTTTGTTTGTTTGTTTGTGTGTTTTTGGTGTGGCTTTTGGATACTTTTTAGGCAAAGTACATGACCTTTTTGGTGTCGGCATGAACCGTTATGGCTCGGGCCATTGCTCCGGGCGTGCGATCCTCGGAGGAGCCGCTCTGATGTGAACCCTCGCCGGAATCATGCTCCTTCTCAACCAGATGGTATCTGTTAAGATGCAAAAAAGTGATTTAACGGGTTGTTTAAGATATAGAATGAGTTAATTGAAAACTATAAACTCACCTGGCGCGGAAGGCAACCAAATGGGCATAATATGCCGGCGCCGGGATGCTGACGGAGCGCGTGCAACGGACATAAGTGTGGCACAGTTGATACGTGAGGCACTGCAGCTCATCGGAATCGAAATGATTGTCATCCCAGAGCACATGGTAGTGCGAGGGGCGACTGGTGCCCTGGATGCCCTGATGGCTGCACAAATAGAAATCGAATTCCGTGGGATGTGTGATGCCCACATCGACTGTGGTGCCAGCTGGAATATTGCCCGATTTGCCGCTCTGCTCCTTCTTCTCTGCGCAGAAGAGACGCGTATGATGACGCTTCTGCACCACAATGAAGGTAATGCCCGGCCGATATTCTGGCTCCAATTTGATGCATGCCTCGCGTATGGCGGTCAGTTCATGTTGCAACACATGCGGAAATTGACCCTCAGAGACACCATCACGATAGAGAATGATGCGATGTGGCTTATAGCCACCGGTGGATTTGTAGAACATGATGAGCAATTCACGCACCATGCTGCTCAGCTCCTGAATGATCTCCTGGCGATGCTGTTGCACTCGCACCGTGGCCGCATAACGCGATGGATGCGCATCCATCGAACCAACAACAGCAGCAATCGATGGCTTCTTATTATCACCAGCTGGCGGATGGGTGACATCCGCACCGAGGAAGATGACGGGCTCATTGAAGACCTTGGGTCGTATCGATGGCACCAGTATGGAATTAATGCCGCCCAGTTTCACATTGATCTTCAGACAGAGATTGGACAGGGTCTGTGGCGATGTCTTGTTCACATTCTTCGCCTGGACACATTGGGTGGCCATGCCCAGCACCGTGTCACCAACACGCTTCACCTCCGCATAGACGGGCGTCTTGCCAGGCAGCACAACGACCACGAGTTGTAGGCCGGGGAAGGTGATTTTCAGATAACGAAACATTGGCTCCACCTGATCCGGTCCTGTGGCATATTTGCAGAAGCACGGCTGACCAATGATTGGCATGCCGGCATCGTTGGAGATCTTTTGCAGCTGCTGGGTGAAATTACGCAATGCATCCTCGCGCACCGTGCGCTGCGGCGCAAAGCAGGCAATTGCCCAGATGCGTATCTCGACACCGGTGAAGAATTGCTTGCCGCGCATATCCCAAACGCCCTGATTTGGCGATGCCAGCGACACTTTGTTCTGTGGCGGAAAGAGCTGTTGTCCCGTGATGCCCGACGAGACACGTCCCCCATATTGAAGCTTGGGTGGCGGCAGAACTCGTCCACGCACCTCCATCATCGAGTTGGAAATGGTCAGGCCGAATTCTTGCACATATGAATCATTATTGAAATCAGCCCGTTTCACCAGATTATTAATCTCGCGCTCACGATCCGGAGCAGAGCGTGCCGTGGCCTTAATCATCGTTGAGGTTTGCATATCGGTCAGCTTTTTAATGCAACGCTGGCCGGCAACAATGTTGCACACCTCGAGCGGCAGATAGGTGTGCTTGTGCTCCTGACCCACCTGCAGGCAGGGCAGATGCGGATAGCGCAACTTCATGCGATACTTATCCAAAAAGTACTTGGCCACGGTGCACTCCACGGTCTGACCGTTCTCCAGCTGCAGCGGGAAGCTGCAAAATGAGCGCAATTGTTTTCGATTAGCTTAGATCAGTGTAAAACATTGTTAATTGGAACACTTTTAAATGCTGTATTACAGACTAGAGATTAAACCATTTACAAAAAGATACAGCCATAGTTTTGGCAAAGATTGAAACTTAGTTCGGTGCACTTACGATTGCATTTGAGCTGGTCGCCTGGTCACATTGCAGACACGATACTTGCGACGCATCTGGCCACAGTGTGTAATCTCGATCTTGAGTCCCTTAATCTCCTTGGTGAACTTGACGCGCTGCGAATCGGTGAGCGGCTTGCGCTGCTCGTTGATGTCGCGAATGTCCAGCACCTCGCACATAAAATCAATGACGGGCTGAGCCTTGTAGAAGGCAGTGGCCGAAACTATAACATGAGCAGAGAGAACTTTACTTAGTATTCGACTCAATTGGAAATGGCAGTGGGGCCATCACTCACCATCAATGTTGAGCATCATTTTCCATTGCGAGGGTCTCACGCTCTGATGGAAACCGAACCAGACCTCACGACCACCGCCAAGGGGATGATAGTAGCCATCGGGTGAGCTAAAGAAACTGCGTCCCACCGGCGTATACGTCATGCTGGGCAAATGGCGCATGACAACATCGAGGGCCAAGATGGCATCGTAGGGTATTTGACGGGTGCGTCCCTCGAGCGCCTCCTCCAGATTGAAGAGGGAGACTTGAGCCTGCCACTTGATCGTCACCCGAAAGATGCGATCCTTGCCCTCGCCGGGCAGCGTTACCTCCAGCTCCAGCCGCTCATTGCCAATGGGCAACGGATCCCGGGTATACAAATTATTTCGCCCATCAAAGACGGGCTTGAGCACTCCAAAGATCTTGCTATAGGCATGCACCATGGTCTCAATGATCTCGCGATTCACCTTGCGCGGACACTTATCCGGCTGTATATTGATGTCATAGTGATGCACATAGCCCCGTGGCATTGTCACCTGAAAGTGATTCGCACGCAGCACAATCGGTCTGCCCTCCCGGCCCAGATTCGGTCGACGGGGGCACGTAAACACGGGCATATCCGGTTGAGTGGTTGGCGATGCTGCAGCAGCTGCTGCAATCGCTGCCGTCACACTGCCCGTCGAGCCCAAGGCGGAGGCAGCCTGAGCCGCTGCAGCGGCTGCTGCACCACCCACAGTAGCACCGCCCGCAGCAACATTCTGAGCACTTGGACTGGTCACGGCGGTGGGATTTACCGATGAACCGGGTGTTGGTGGTGCTGCAAGTCAAATTCACGATTAGTCCACACAAATCAAAAAAAACACAGTCGCCAAACACAGAGTGGACGATACGCAATTTAAATAAATTAACAACTATTTGCGACGCACTAGCAAAACTAATTAACTGCACTAAGTAAAAAATTGTGTAAGAAATTCAAGTTCGCCGTTGTCGAACATAGGAAATACCCTTGCAGAAGTGCAGATCGATTTTTAGTTAAATTATGATTTTCATTCATAAAGAGAACCCAAAAAATTTGAGCACCATGTTAAAAATATAATCTGTTGAATATTATTGGAAAATATATAGATGCTTTCTTTGCAAGAATTATACTTTAGGTATTTTACAAAGTATTACTATTTGAACTTTGCGGAATGTAGAGTAAAAATAAGAATGCCTGCCAATTTATTTAAGCGTGGCTTCGACACAGACAGTCAGACAAGCATGGCTAAAGCAACTCGTTAGCCGGATAAAGAATACACTTTATCTCTTGTATAGTTCACAATGTGTTCAAAAATATCATAATATCTGCTACTGCAAGGGTAAACATTTATTATTTATGTAAAATATAAAAAAAAAAGATTAGGAGCAACACTGGCATGCAGCTAGTTGCAATCTACACGTGACAAAAGACATCACAAGTGGTGGCGGTGGTGGTCAAGTAGTATAACGGTAGCGCGTTGTTGTGTAGAGTTTTGGGTGTGACAGGATTTTGTTCTTTTTTTTTTTTTTGGTTTTAGTAGTAATAATAATAATAATAGTACAATTGTGCGTTTAGTTTGCATTCAACGAAAAGAGTAAATCAAAAACAAACATTACATGAAACATAAACAAAAGGTTGGTTAGTAAAAATTTTGCACATTACTTATGAAAATTAGTGTGTAGACTTTTTTTTAGAATTAGTATAGACTTTGGTTTTAGATAGAATTTAGTATTTGTTTTTTTTTTGGGTTAAACATTAACTAAAGAACATAAATAGTTTTTGCTTTCAATTTTTAGTTTTTTTTTTTTTGTGTTTTAGTAGTTTTTTAGTAATTTGGTTTTGTTGGAGAGAAATTTACATGTGAGCGTGTCGAAGCTAGTCTGCGCCTGAGAGGGGCTCTGAGGCCTCGTGGGCGAGGGGGTTGTCCACTGTGACTCTATAAACAGAAAAAATTTAATCAAAATCAAAATTGTCAAAAATTCAACGAAAAATTGTAATAAACAAAAAAAAAAATAAAAACAATAAATATACATATGTAAATAAAAAGATACAAATTAAATCAAATGGCCAATTATGTTTGATAAAAGGAAACAAAATGAATGAAATGAAAAACCAAAGGAAAGAAGGCGATGACCAAAAAAAAACAAAATAAAAAAAAAGTTGAATATTATATTATTCAGAGTGCGATTAATATTTTTAGTTACAACTTCTCCCAGATTCATAATCAATCAATATTTTTGTCAATCTATTATCATTAGAATAATAATAATAATAATAATCAAGTGTTCCTCTGCCACAAGTGTGTTGTATCTATGCGTGTGTATATCTGGATTTTATGGTTGTTATTATTATATACAAACTGTCAAAAATTCATTTATTTCTTCAATAGTTTATTTTCATTGTCATATTTTGGGATTTTGTATCAGTGTGTGCGTATTTTTTTCTTCTCTCTATTCTACACACACAATAGATACAGATGCGCTTCTCCATTCCAGTCTAATACGCAAAAAGCTACAACAAAAGTGCGACGCAATTTGAGCGATGCTTAAAGCGAAGGAGCAAATCACATCACTTCACGTTCCCCCCTCTGTATCCACCATCCCCCTGCTTAAAAGCTCAACTATTGCGTTGCGGTCGTTGACCCAATTTTTGCGCACATGTTTCAGGCTTGTCAATTTCTCCTGTCTATCTCTCTCCCTCTCTCTCACGCTCTTGTTCTTCCCTCGCGCCGTGCACTTTTCAATTAAATCGCCACCTACAAAGTATTGTCGTCTTCCGTTCTTCTTCTTCATATTCCTCTCTCCTCTCTGTGAGTTGGATGCATTTGCATTTGAAGCTTTCCGCCTTATTGCACTTTTACAGTTATTACTCATCACCATCTATTTTACACACTCATTCATTCATTTGCATGGGAGAATATTACAGATTTGTGTTTGCAAAGACACTTGCGTGTGCCTGTGTGTGTGTTTACGTTTGCATTTGCAAAAGTAGAACATCAAAGAGCTGTACTGAAGAGGGGAGTTGGAAGGGGGTATGTCTGAATGGGTTTTGTGTGTGAGTGTGTGTGTGTGTGTGTGTGTAACATGTGGCAGAGATTTGTTGTGGCCTGTTTTGTTATAGTTCTTGTTGTATTTTCAATCGTCCACTTACGTTGTCCAACTGGATACATTTTGCACTAGTATTTGTTTTAAGAAATGTAAGAATGTATACAAAGGTTTCTCTATGTTTTCTTTTTGTGTGTATGGGTGTATTTTTGTTGTTGTTTTAAATGTAATTGATTGTTCTTGTAGTTGGTTGGATTTATTCTTTGTTTTTGCTTTTCGTTCCTACTAATTATTATACTTAGTTTTTTTTTGTTTTTTGATTTCAGCCTTTTGCTTATCACACTTTAAAGTAGTTTTATTCGTTTGGTTGATTTTCGCTTGTTGTTGTTGCGGGCGTAGTATTTTTTATTTAATGTAAAATTGGAATTTACGTTGAATTTTCGCTTTTTGTTGTCGTCGAGTCTTGTTATTTATAATATATATTATATTTCTATTATTAATATTATTCTTATTCTTGTTTATTGTTTAGTATTGGAAAAGAACACAAATGTAGGCACAGCTTTCGTTTTATATGTATTTTTGTTGTTATTGTTTTTGTATGTACATATCCCATATACATATATGCATGTATTGTATGTATGTATTTATGTATGTAAGTGTGTGTGTATATATTTAATGCTCTTAGATTATTATCTTAGATGAACAAATTATTATTCTTTATGCTTCTCCTTTTATCTTTGTTTGGCTGTATGCGTGAATGCGTGTGGGTGTATTTTTTTATTATGCTTGTTTGTGTGTGTGAAAATTGCTGGGTGCTCCGCTGGACAAAACGACAGCAAGAAAATGCTTTAGTATGCGTTTTAGATTTGGGCAGCAAAAAATGTGTGCACGTATTTTTTTTGTGTTTTTTTCGAGACGTCGTTTTTGTGCACCCGAACACGTATGCGCAGCCGAAATTATACACAGACGTTGGCCAGACTATTGAATTTTGGTTTTGAACAACTTTTGTTAGCTTTTCACGTCGCGCATTATGCAAAATATGCAATTTTCTTCAGTTTTTCACACTCTGGACGTCCCGCAGCAAACACAAAATTTTTACTCGCGACGTGTGTGAGTGAGACGCATACTGGTACGCTAACCACACTTAAATGAGGGCAAAGCACTTTGGCTGGGGGTTGGTGCGTGCGAGTGCGACAACAACATGCTGTTTGTCTGCCTCACGACGTGTGAGCGTGACGCATTTCATGTTCATAAATTAAAGTCTTAGCTTGTTTTCAATGAATTGCTGACTATTAATGATTTTATAACGCATTAAAACACGTTTTTCATTTATTAATTGTGTACGCAATGCTCATTTTTACTCAATTTGGCACTGTTAAACTCAATTTGGCAGTATTAGTGCTGCTAACTAATTGTTCTAGTGTTGAGCAACAGTTGACGTCGAAATGCGGCCACTCTGTTTAGGTGGCAACGCTGCTCTGCGTTATCGGCATATGCGTTGTGCCCGTGTGTTGTTATAAAACCAAATTGCAAATTGTTTCTTTTGCATTTAAAATGTCGGTGCCATTTAGCGGCACATTGCGTCGTTCTGGCGGCATTGTTTCGGCCATTGGCAAACAGCTGAAGAGTGTTAATCTAAAAGGCGTCAAGCGCATTACAGTGCAGTTCGATCCGTTTGCGGAAAACGTAAAATCCACACGGTAAATGAAGAAGATGGGGAAGGGTGGAGGGGAATGGGAGGGGCTTTAGGTATGTAGGGTAGGGTTGGAAAAGCGCTTTTCCCAGCGCCCCATACAATATTTATCGATTATGAAACATGCGCAATGCGACGCATATGGTAAAAAAGATTTTCACGAAACCAAGTGCGTTCTCGAGAAATATGACAAATACAAAAGAAATACGAAAAAATGAAAACAAATAATTTGTAAAGTGCAGAAAAGTATTACAACCAAATTGGCAATTGATAAAAAGGAAAATAAGTAAGAGCTGAAACTTACCATAAACCTTGCCAATAATGCCCACGGCTGTGTTCAGTTGCAGTGCTGTGCCCAAATCGGGTGGAAATGTCAACGGCAGCGTATGGAGCTGAGCTGGGCCCCCCGCCAGCTCCCGCTCCGTTGACATCTTAGTCGGTGTCGGCGTCAGCTTGAGGCGTTGCTTCCACTATAGCCACGGCAAAAGACAGCTAAAGAAACAGACACGGAATATATATAAAAATTAATATATATTTAGTATATCTATAGTCATAGCAATCAATAGCTGCGAACAGTTCTAATAGAAAATGCGAGTAGAAGATGAAAACAGTTTTCCACATTTATTCCCCATTCATTCAATCAGGCATACGAATATATTATCTTTTATATGTATATTATATATCTTTCACTCAAATCTTTTCATATATTCTCCTTTTTCTTTGCAGAGAATTTCTCTTCCTGCTCTCCACACCAAAAGTGTCGCTATCGAATCCCAAGTGCGTTGTCAAATCCGACATTGTCTGCGATCGTTCGCCAGCCTTTATTAAATTTGCACTAATCGATTCGGCGCAAGGTGAGCAATATATATACACATTAATCAATCACTTTACTATTAAATATCTATCCAAATCTGGCAGAAAAAGCTCAAGCAAAGGAGATACGCTTCAACAGCGACAATCTGAATACTTTGGAGCTGCTGGAGCTGTGTAATAAGCACGTTTCGACTTTGGCTCCACCCGAGGAGATTACAAACAAGGTGCTAACCAAGGCCGAGAAACAGAAATTGGGTGGCAGCGGCGGAGCCGGTGGCAAAAAGGCGCCCAAAAAGAAGTAAAAGACTCCATTTGTAAGCCGTAATTCGAAACTATTCAGCCAAAATGGTGAGGAAACACAAGGGCACATTGGCTGTGATTGAGCAGATCTATCAGGACATACCCGCTTTCACCGATATCTTCACCGAGGAGTCCTTTTACACGTTCGCCTTTTGTTTCGTTTGCGCCACCGTTCTGGTGGCATTTATCCTGTCGCGCTTTATCACCATCAAGCCCGTCGATTTCTAAACCATTAACTGAACCAGCAGCATTAAAACTTAAGCTTTAACATGTAAAACAACACAAACACAAGCATTGTCCACATTGTCTTATTCTCTCCGCACGACTGTTGCGACAGAGCAAAAGGGCAGCGATTGTCTCTGGGATTGGGACTCAGACACAGGGGTCTCTGAGACGAGACTGGCCAAAAACCAGTTATGGACACTGCTTTATTTTTCTTCTTTTTTTTGCCACACTCTTTGAGGGTATTTGAATTTTGTCATCAAATGTGTGACGCAATGCGGGAGTCATGTGAATAAAGAGCAGATGTTATATATACCCTTATATGAGTGCATATACCTTTAATCTATAAGTCGATATAGTTATATCAATTTGAAACGTTTCTTGATAAGGAAGTCTTTTCGAATTGTAGTCACACAAATGTCATTCGAATTTCGCCGGATTAGATGTATTGCACAAATGCATATTATAATGTAACTGCCATAGGAAGTATTGGGTTCATGTATAGAAAATCTTCACTTTCTACGATATTTGGAGCAAAGTTTTAAGTTATTTGTTTGATTAGATGTTTGATTGAATGCTTATGGTCTTTAAGCCATTAGATCCAATACGAGAGACATATCGATAGCATAGGAATAACCAGTCTAAAACCCAGGTTAATGCAAAGAAAGTCTTTGTAATTAGATATTTTCTTCAAACTTTTCTATTATTCATTTGATTAAGCTCTCATAAGGACATTGTACAATTAGATCAATGATATATATATAAATATATATATATATATACATATATATAGATGGCAAAGGAATGATCGAATATGTGTGGGAAATCTTTTTGCTTTTAAAAGTCAAGTTTCAATATGAATTTTAGTTCATATTCGATTTAACGATCGGAGGATTTGGTGCTTAAAAAGACATCTCCAAGATTCATCATGCTTTGCAAATATTGGTCATACATAAAAAAAAACTCAAATAACTCTTATCTTATTTGGCTTTTAGTTTAATAACTCTTCGCATGGTCTGCAAGGGTATTTAAAGTTCGTCAATGCAAAGCTAACTGTTCTTTTGTGTATTGTTTTCTTCTTATTTTTGCATTGGCAAACCGGAAAATCATCTGCTTTGCTTGCTGCGTTCAGCCGAAAAAAATGCTGACTCAGTGGCTGGGATGATGTGGGGAGGATGATGATGCTCACAAAGAGAGAGACACACACACGCAGGGCCAGCAGAGTCTTATCATTGCATTGAATGCACGAACAGTTACAGGAGTGTGAGGGGGGAAGTTGAGGGTAGCCATATAATTGCAGTGAAGAAACAGTGTAATTGGAAACCTCGCATATAATTGGGCATTGGGCATTGGGCATTGGGCATTGGGCGCAAGGAGGTCAAACTGCATACAAAACTGGTAACACTGGCAATGTGAAGCTTTCATTTTGATGAATCTCTCAAGACGAGATGTGTGCGTGTGTGATTGTCAAGGCACTGACTAAGGGTTAAACAGGTGTTTTGTGCAGACAATGCGATAAATAGAGCAAAGCCAAAGCAGCAGAAGAAGACGAAGAACACAGCGAAGAAGACAAACACAAAACATTTCACTTTCGTTTCAGCTATTTCCTTTTCTTTTGCGCACTCACACACACAAACACTTACAGAGATGTGAGAGAGATAATAGTGGCTGCAAAACTGCAAAATTCGAGTAGCGAAAAAAAAATGCATATGCCAAAAGCTAAAGCTTTGAGTCAAACTTTTAAAATGGCGGGCGAATGTTTTGAACACTGCAATAATAATAGAAAATGCATATCGATTAAAAGTTTCTGTACAAACAACAAACTGTTGAGATGCAGTCTGCAAAATTCGCGAAAGCTATTACAGCATACTGTTAATATACATATATATATATAATATACCTATATATTAGGTATTCATGTAGGTGTGTATGTATTGAGCTGTAGCTTGTGTCGTCATTCAAGTTCAATGTCAGACTAAAAGAAGCTGAAAGCTCCTCACTCCTCTCATTTCACATGTACCTCATTTGATTTCGGAAATGCGTGGGTTTCTTTTCTTTCTGGGTTGCCACGTCGGCCATATTGGAAATTGTTCATCCCATTCTAACCAAATAGAATTTGATGAGACTCTGTTTGCATAACATGCCGAAATAGCGCCACTTTTGTGGGTGAGCTGAGTGAAAGTGTTCGTAGAACAGTGTGGCAACCCCAAACACAAAAGTATAATGTAAATGCAAAAGATACAGATACCAATACAGGCGCACTTTTTGCCCAAATGTCCTTCAATCAGTTTTATTGGAATACACGAAACACACACACACACACACACACACACATGCATTTGCAGTAATGCACACTTGCACAACAAAAAAAGAAAGAGGAAAATTACCCATATGACCTTTCTACCAAAACATAAACAGAACGTAGCACGGTCTCTCTCTCACTCTCTCGCTCCGCAAGCAACTATAGAGCTGTCTCGCTCGTGGCGCTCTCTCGCTCTTGAAATTGCCATAGCATATGCTCAGGCGCCATTACAGCATAATTGCACACACACACTAGCACACAATTGATGTGTATGTTTTGCAATGGCTCCAAAACTTGCTTGAGATAACTTTCGAGCTAAAATGGCGCGCGAGCGTTTGTCGCGTGGGAGTGCAGAAATTTCTGCAGCTGTTCTCGAACACTGCAAACAGAAGACAAGCATTTCACATATCTCTTCCCACACGCACACACAGACATATACATATACAGTTACAGTTGAAAGCTGCTAGCAATGTTTGCTTACCTTATCGCACAATTGCAGCTGATGCGGCGCTTTATGGATTTAACTTGCCTCCTATCAGCGACAAGTCGTTCGCTGTTTTTATTGTTGTTGTTGTTTGAGTGTTGAAATTTTCTTTCGATTTGTAATTGTTATTGAATGTTCGTGGAGTGCTTATTTTGTTACACATTAAAATAAATGGAGATTTCTTCCAGTGATTTCCGCTCTGTTGGCTTCTGAACTTCACTTAAAGCTTGTCGCCTTTAATTAATAACTGTTACTTTTATTTTTTGTTACTTAATTGTTGTAAGCGCGTGATTGTATTTTTACTTAATTATTTTGTATATTGCTGTATTAAATGAAAATTTGTAAACTGTTAATTTGCAAGCTTTTAATGCTGTTGCAAATTTGTTGCCATTGCCGCAACGCAATTTCTTTTGCTGCTGCTGCTGCTGTTTTTGTTGTTGGTGTTGCCAGATCGTTACCGGGATAAAGTAACTTTTGCTCTCTTCTGAGTGAGTGGCAATTGCCCACTGTCTCTCTCTCTCTCTCTCGCACTCGTTCTCTCTGCTGCTCTCACACCACAGCAACAAACTTGCGAATTTCTTTTAAAATGTATTTTGTTTATGTGTGTCTTAACTAACAATTTTTGCAGCGGCCGACGTTTTTCATACATAAACCGCACACACGCATTTATATACATAATACATATATATATTTATATATGTATATTATTTTTTTTGCAAGCTTTTATGTGTGTGTGGTGAGTGCGAGCGAGACGACGACGTGCGCTCGTTTCTGCTCACCAATACCAACGCAGCTGGCCAACCGCTCTGCCGCTAAAGCTAATTGTTGTTATTTCTTTTTTTTTTCTTTTGTTGCTGTTGTCGTTATTGCTGCGACGCGTTAACTTTTATGTCCATACAGTTGGGGAAAAAAGCTTTTCTCAATAATGCGGCGCGCAGTCATGCATTGAAAAATACAAAAAAAAACTATACACATAGCAGTAAACACACACACACATACACACTTATGATACGCGCGTGTGTGTGTGAGCAGCAGCAGCTTGCTGCAAAATGAAAGCACCAACAACAAAAACAAAAATTCAACTTACGACGCAAAACACAGCAAACAGAATTTCATACTCGCCCCCCCCACCTGACACTCAATAAATAAATGGTACGCACAAAAATTAATGATTACCGCGTTTGTCGATGATGATTATGATTATTATGGTTGTTTTGTGATAATTTCGAGATCAAAGACGAAAAATCAAAATCAAGCGATATAGCGAACGCGCGGTTTGCCCGTTTGAAGTTGAATAAAAACACATATCTGCTCCAAGTATTCGCAAACCATGCACTCTTCCTTGTGTGTGTGTGTATCTGTGTAACCCACAGAGAGCGCGAGAGAGCGGCAGAGTGAGAGTGCAGCGGCGGCGCGTGAGCGCGCTTAACGAAAGCGAGAGAGAAGGTGCGAGAGCGAGAGAGAGCGACAGCATACAGTGCGTACAATTTGTATGCGTATTGGGCGCGCGTCATTTGACAGCCGAAAAAATCATAACATAAGTCAAGGGCAACTTGCACGCAACCGAAACGGTTCTTTTCGTCAGCAACAGCCTGGCAACACTTGTCGGCTTAACATAATATACGTATGCGTGTGTTTGTACAGTGAACGCTCGCTAATAATTACTGCAGTTGTTTTTTAAATTTTGATTTCTCTTGATACTCTCATATGTTTAGGTTACTTGCAATGAAGTGATCACTGCAAATATATAAAGAGAAATACCAACACTGAATTTGTATGGACAATTGAGTGATCACTGTAAATAGAATAAATACGATTTCCAACACTGTATTTGCATGGCCAATTTATATTTGCATCGAAAACTTGGATAAATGTGCACAAAAATGAATGGTTTTTCAATTGTTTCAATTGTTATTAATTAAATATATATATTTTGGGGGAGGATTATTGATTGAAATCCGGGCCAATTAAAAGGCGGGCTATTTTTGTTTCTCATCCGCCTGTTTCTCGCCAGAAGCGGCGCTCTCCTCCTTGCCAGACTGATCAGCAGCATCGCCCTTCTTATCGGAGGCGGCGCCGGCAGAGTTATCCTTGACAGCCTCATCGACGGCCATCGAGGTACCGGCGGGCAAACTCTTCTCGAGGGCACGCACAAAATCCTCCAGATTGCCGGAATAGGCGGCGGCCACCGCATCCACGGACAACTCAAATTGCTTAACAACCGGACCAAGTTGTGCCGATTGCAAAGCGTTCGAGAATTGTGCGAGTGCCTGCTGGAATTGCGGGGAGCTGATGTGATCCTTGATCTGCTGCTTGCGATCCTCGTCGGCATCCTCGGACTCGGGCAGGTGTACAATCAACGATTTGACACGCTCGGGATCGGCAATCAGTTGATTGATTGCATCCGCACCGGACAACGCTGTCGACAGGTCGATATTGAGTGAACGACCTGCGCCATGTTCGGGGGAGAGATTCGATAAATAGGCTTGGAATGGATTCGCATATGCTCCGCTGCTAGTCACTGCTGCTGCTGTTGCATCGCTCTTAGTCTTAGTGGAACTAATCGCTGTTTTCTTACCGGAGGCATCGGAGGTACCATCGGCACCGCTTGAGCTGCCGCCGCCGGCAACATCGCTTGGCTGCAAATTGTTGCTGTTCCGATTGCTGCCCGTGGATGACTTGGATGAGGAGTTATTGCCACCCTTTGTGGGGGCGGATGGTGTACGTGGCACACTAACATTTTCGGGCGTTTGCAAGGCAGCACTGCCGCCACCCGAGGAGGATGTGTTGCGGGACGAAGGCGTGCGGGAGCTGCAAAGGATTAAGATTGAAATGTAAAGAATTTTGCCAAAGTGAACTTATAGCTTGGATAGCTAGCGACTCTTACTTCATTTGTCCCAGCAGCGAGCTGAGTCCGCCCATTTGGCCAACGCCGCCAAAGAGTTGCATCAACTGTTGTTGCGACATATTATTCAACATGTACTGCAAATCGGTACCTTCGCTGCCACTGCCACCGCCCCCGCGCTGATGAGCCGAGGGGGGATTGTTCAGCAGTTCATTGATGCGACGACAGTGTTCGTCATCCTTATCCGTCTTGGGCTCTTGCATCCAGAAGAACATGCGACGTGAACTGGACTTAAATTTGAGGACATAAACACGTCCCGATTTGCATTGATCGACGCGTTTATATTCAAAGTCATCGGGGAAGACGATGAGATCATCTTCGACCTTGCCACTGGTGCGATCCTTCCAGCAGAAGTGCATCAGGCCATCCTCGCTCTGCGTCATGTAGACGAGACCCTTGCGCGCATCCGGATGCACCATTTTACCAACCATATTCATTCGTCCTGCGCGAAACTCAACCAAATTTGAGCTAATCGAACTGCCCAATCCGCTTTGTCTGCCAAACATGATGCGGCCGCTTCTCGAGAGCTGCAAATAATTACTTTAGATTGTTGCCTTTTCCTTTGGAATGTCTACACACTTACTGGATATATAATGTGCAAAAAATATAAACAATTTTGGGAATCCTTTAACAAAAAAATCGCTTGCTTTGCGGATGACGTGCAATTTTTG
The DNA here is from genome assembly GCF_018153295.1 of Drosophila grimshawi. Classification (NCBI taxonomy): domain Eukaryota; kingdom Metazoa; phylum Arthropoda; class Insecta; order Diptera; family Drosophilidae; genus Drosophila; species Drosophila grimshawi. Next base: position 2,939,214 of record NW_025062889.1, read on the forward strand.
ACTTTAGTTGTTGGTGATGGTAGTGATTCGATAAATCGATTTGCAGAGTTGCCACTGCTAATTTATTTGGATTAACAGTCGCTGAACTGACACTTCGAGCAATGTTTGAGCTTAGCGTTAGTGAAGGTAGTTAGTCGATAAATTGATTCGCATAGCTGCCAAAGCTGTTTGTTGCGTCCACAGTCGCTTAACATTGTCTACACTTAACAGCACGACGAGCAGCTATTGACTTCAGCAAGTAGTGACGGTAGTAAGTCAACTTTTTGCGTTAACTGTTGCTTAACATGCTGTTAGCGATGGTAGTGAGTCAAGTCGATAAGTCGATTTGCAGAGTTCACAGCACGAAATAGTTTTATACTATTCCCAACAGCTCTTTTGAGCTGCTACAGAATGTTAAGCTCATATGTTGCTGACAGTGTGACCATTATTTGAAACACACATATAATATATGTAGTTGAGATTTCTTGGCAACAACAAATCGCAGCTGAATTTATTTAAAAACGAGAAGTGTTCGAGACTAGTGCTCGGCTACAGCTAAATAGCTAACAATTACAAAAAAAAAAAACAGATTTAATTGCATATTAACGTAAACGTTCCCAGAAAGTATTTGGTAAAGCGCAATAAACCTAAAACGTGATTGTCATTGTCTGTGCGAGTGTCTTTTAAGTGGTAAGATTCTATTTCCGCATAATAATAATATTGGTACTGAATTCTATTTAAGTACTCATTTCCATTACATACACAAAAACTGCATTAAAATACAACTTTTTAAAGTGCGTCATGCATTTTACAGCAAGTTTTCGCCATTGTCTCTGTTGATTCTCTCTGTTTTCCCATCTCGCACTTTCCAGTAGCATCTCAGCTGTCTCGACTTTTGCTTCTTTTCTATTCTCCTCTATTCTATTGTCTTTTTCTATTTATGCTCGTTGGGGTTTTTCACTCTTTTGGTCGCCATTTCTATCTTTTTATTGCCTCTGCTGGCTTTGCGCATTTTGTTTTTGGCTGTTGCTTCACTTTTTTTTGCTGTGGCCTATTTTTCTGTTTGCCTTATCAATTGGTTATTTATTTTGCCATCCTACTCTATCTACACTATTTTATTTGTGCGAGTGTGAGTGCAACTGAGTCTGCTGTTTTGTAGCTGCTGAATCACCTTCAAATAGGTTTCAAAACCCGTTTTGTGACCGCGAACTTGGCATAAATATTTTGGTGTTTGTTGTGTTATTGCAGCAACAAACTAATTTCAAACTTTATACCCAATAATACACAATTGAAAAAAAATGATGGACAAGCCATTAGCAATACGCAGCAGAACAGCCAACACAAGGCGAATGTCCGATAAGATTGCGGGAACTGCTCTTTTCGAATTCGATAAGTCGCAGCCACTAAATAAATAATTGCATTGCGAATATCATTCAGCATTTTGTTCAGATTTTTGCCGAACTTTTTTTTTTTGAGTTATCTGTTCTGCTTTGTTGGCATATCCGCCCCCGTTTGCTGTTGTGCATCTGGTCACCACGATTAATCATGTACACTAAAACGCATGTTATCTGAAATTTGCTGAACTTAACACTTTTGCGCGCTTTATTATGCTTTGTTTTTGTTATTGTTCTTTTTGAATTTCATCAGCTTTGGCTGTCAACTTTGTCTGCGTTTTATTGAACCTCTGCGTTATTGTGTATGTGTGTGTGGGCCAAAGCTCATCACGTGATGTCGTCTGCTAAGCTTGAAACTAATTAAAGCTTAATTCGACATTTAATAGGTTCTAATTCACAAAAAGGGGCGTTAATTTCGAAGTTATCGAACTTTCTTGAACATTTCAAATGCGAACGGGAATTTGGATATGTGAATAATAATAAATTATATTAATATCTATTTTTTTTCATTTTCAGCTAATATGCGCACTTATATTTTCGCCCTATTGGCCCTGGTGGCTGTGGCACAAGCGGTTTCTTTTGCCGATGTTATCAAGGAAGAATGGCAGACATTCAAAGTGAGTAATAAAAAGGGGGGCAACAGCTGTTTTGGTTTTTGTTTCTTTTTCAGTGTTGCAGGTGTCAAATTTAAATGCATGAATAATGATTGATGATTAATGATTAATATCTTTTGTGGTATCACTGACGTAGTAGTTCTAAACCATTGTTTCTGCTGCGTACTTCAACACTGAGTCATGTGGAGTGCAACAACTGCACTCGTTATTGTTGCGTCTAGCTGATTATGAATATATACATATGTATGTCAGTCACATGTCGGCTCACATGACACGATCTATCCATCTAGAAAAATTGCAAGATGATAGTAAATAAATTCTGTTGGCGGATTTGCGCGCTTCAATTCATTTGAATTGTGATAAGCCCGCTTTTTAGTGTTGCACGATGGCGGCATTTAACTTCCTGATAAGCCAACATATTCTAATTCAATTAGTTGCCGACTTCTTTGTGACTCATTTAACTTGATTTTTTATTTACTATTGTTAGTTATTGTCTTTTTTTAAGTAGAGCTTTAGTTCATGGGTTCTTTGCGCTAGTTTGATTCGTAATGCGTATTAAACTCTGCATTAATCGGGCTTATCAGTTTGTGCAATTTCAATTAGAGTAGAATAGAATATAACTTGTGCCCATTTGCCGTGTTTTCTTATCTGTCTGCCCAGTTGAGAGTTTTTTTTTGCGTTGTCTAACTGAGAACATATATAATATATTATATATACAATGCATTGTCGATTAATTAATTTTAATTATTACTGCATTGCATGTTAAATATTTTACATGTGCATTATTTCTTTACTTAGTTTTTGTTGGGACACGCAAAGCTTGCTGAAATTAGAATTAGTTGAGATAATTCGATTTTTTCTTTATTCACATATTAATGTAATAAATGAATTACTTTTTATATATTTTGAAATTTAAAAGTTGGTATATATATGTAATTTAAATTCTCCACTTCTCAAGCAAATAGTGTTGCCTACTTTTGTGCAGTATTAAATTCGATTAGTGCTGAAAAAGAAAGCGTAGCATAAACATTAGGCGCATTTAAAAAGGAATTTAACCCTATTTTTTTTTTGCACATTTTATGTTGCTTCGGCAGCGCTGTTGATAAAGAAAACAAACCAGCTGCTGCCTGCATTACAGGCCGTTTTACTTGTTTTTTTTTGTATGTATGCAAAAAACACATTAAAAAAAAAGCGCTCATAGGCAGCTGGTCTTTGAACTGAAACTGGACCTGCTGCCGCTTGCCCCAGCGATAAGCGTGTGAAATGAGGCAGATCAGTCGCACTTATTTTTTTTAGCTACTCTTTGCTTATTATTGTTATTATTAATTGTGTTATTTTTATTTGCGTTTGAATTTACTCAAATTTATGCTGCGTCAGAATATTTTTCGCTTATCGATTCTATTTGTTACGTTTTTTTTTTTTTTTGTACCACACATGAACTATGTCGAAAAGCTTTCGATCAAGAACTCGACAACTGACAGATTAGTTGCGATATTTGTGTGCATATGCGAATGTGTGGGATTTTCGATATACATTGTTTAGTCTGCTATGCCTTTTGCATAACCGGTTAGTCTTATTTCGACTAGTATGCATATCCTAATAAATCAGTTCTCTCATATACGAAAAAACTGGTTCGCTTTTGCCTGATTTCGTTTTGTTTGGCGGAACCATTTTCGATTCCTGCATTTACACACACTTTCACACACATGTGGACAACAACAAATCGCAGTATTTGAATTGTGGTATGTATGCTCAGTGTTGTGTGCTGCTATGCATGTGTGTGTGTTTGCGTTGTGTGCACAGCAACGATACAGCTCTCAGCTGTGGCTGCTATTTTTGATATTACTACAAACTGAACACTCAACGCAGACAGACGCAACACTGGCAGAGCGTGCGAGCGAGCGATTGAAATAAAGCATTGACGAGCGAGAGAGAGGGAGAGAACAAAAGTGCGCGCGCCGAAATCAAAGCGAACAAACAACAACGACAGAGAGAGCGAGAAAGAAAGAGTAAAGGGGAAGCATATCAGACATTAAAGGAGGAGAAAAAAAAAACGTGCTAAAGCCCCAAAGTGCTAACCAAAAATTTAATATAAATTATATAAAAAAAAAATACAATATATAAATCAGGAAAAAGAGGCAAAAAGAAATGGACAACGCCAGTGATTTAAATCTTGTTGTGGATGTCATTGTGCCCGTCGTCTTCGTAATTGTACTGTGTGTTATCAATGTTTTCGTAGTGTGCTATATCATACGCAGGCGAAAAGAATATCAAGATTTGACCGATCGAAGTAGAGTAGCAGCGGGAGCAGCAGCAGCATACGATGCACCAACAACATCATCAGGACATCCAGCAAGAGCAGATGAAGACATTGAAATGGAGCGACTCTAGCGGCAAAAATAAGACACTCGCCACCAGTGTTGCCTTGTTAACAACAAAACTAAATATTAGTAGTAGAATATAGATTTTACGATACTCAGCGTCAATGGAGGAGGGACATTTTCTATTTATGGATAAATGATGACAAAAGTACAAAGCGATAAATTGTACAATGAAACAAGCATGTTGAAAAACACAAAAAACATTTATCTCAATATATATTATTGTATATATAGATTTGGTTAAATGGGTGTTGGTTTTTTTTGCTATTGTAATGGTGCGATAACTAATATATATTTATATATTAGCACGTGCATTTAATTACTGTTCCTAAGCGTTGACGCCTATTTTTTACGTAATTTTATGTGCAAATTTTTTGTAATAATAAAACACAATTTTCATATACAAATGCGAAAAATCAATAATAGACGGAGAAAAAACAAAATTGGCGGGTTTTTTTTTGTTTGTATTTTGTATTCTTTCCACAAATTTAGCTGCAGACGCAGCTTATTTATAGCAATTAGATCAATTATATGCAACGAGAGCGGCGCAAACTTCAAAAATAACACGCATTGATGGACTGAGCGATGTTTCCGATGATGGAGCCCAGACCCAGCCAGTTAAGAGAACAACATTTTTTCATCATCATCATTATCGTCATCATCCGGTCAGGGCGACAATTGTAGCTCATTGTTATTATGGGTTGACTCATGAGGGTTGTGCAGTGTTTGGAGAATTATTTCATCTTTAATAGCTGCAAATTGGAATCTGTTTATAATTATTGTTTCCTGTTTACTTTGGAACATTTCGCTTTAACGGGTCCATACAAATGCTAAAATTAGACATGTTTTGCTCTGGAATCTCAAATTTACATTTGTTGAACAAATTTCATTTTATTTGGTTCGTTCTGTCGAGCGCTCACTGTAGCTACCCGATGTCCCTTTTTTTTATTGCGCTTGACACAATATTTTTACAACTGCTGCCCAAATTTTTTTAGATGGCTCGTAAAATGGCTTTTATGTTTATGATTTTTATGGGCTTTATGGGCTACTGGCTTTTGTTTTGGCCAACTTGTGTCCCTGCCAGTCAGCAGCTGCTTAGCGTGATAAGATGAGGTGTCAGGGCTTATCTGCCATTGGATTCTTAATAGCTATAAATCTCAGATTTTGCTTTCTTGAGTATTTCTGCCTGTGCATTAGCTAATACAAAAAAATATATATATATGAAAAACGGGCAGCAGCTGCTATCTAATCGCTTTTTTATGAGTGTACCAACTACAATGCTAATATACAAGTCCTGATAACAGAAAACAACTTGTTGATAACACAAAACACGCTAGTTGTCAGTATATTTTCACGGCTTCTCTCTTCTCTCTCTCTCTCTCTCTCTCTGGGTTTTTACAGCTTGAGCATCGCAAGCAATATCAGGATGAGACCGAGGAACGTTTCCGCCTGAAGATCTTCAATGAGAACAAACACAAGATTGCCAAGCACAATCAGCTCTATGCCGCCGGCGAAGTCTCCTTCAAGATGGGCCTCAACAAATATGCCGATATGCTGCATCACGAATTCCACGAGACAATGAACGGCTTCAACTATACTCTCCACAAGCAGTTGCGGTAAGTGATTATATATTCAATTCCCTGTCCTGCTTGTATTTATTTTAAATTTCTTTGTTGCAGTGCCTCGGATGCCACATTCACGGGCGTCACATTCATCTCGCCGGAGCATGTGAAGCTGCCACAATCGGTGGATTGGCGCAACAAGGGTGCCGTTACCGGTGTCAAGGATCAGGGACATTGCGGCAGCTGTTGGGCATTCTCCAGTACCGGTGCTCTCGAGGGGCAGCATTTCCGTAAGACGGGCACATTGATCTCACTGTCGGAGCAGAATCTGGTTGATTGCTCCACGAAATATGGCAACAATGGCTGCAACGGTGGCCTCATGGACAACGCCTTCCGTTATATCAAGGATAATGGCGGCATTGACACAGAGAAATCGTATCCGTATGAGGGCATCGATGATTCCTGCCACTTCAACAAGGGCACAATTGGTGCCACGGATCGTGGCTTCACGGATATCCCCCAGGGTGATGAGAAGAAATTGGCACAGGCTGTCGCTACAATTGGTCCAGTTTCTGTTGCTATCGATGCCTCCCATGAGTCGTTCCAGTTCTATTCCACGGGCGTCTACGATGAGCCACAATGCGATCCTCAGAATCTGGATCATGGTGTTCTGGTCGTTGGCTATGGCACCGATGAGAACGGCAAGGATTATTGGCTGGTGAAGAACTCGTGGGGCACCACCTGGGGCGACAAGGGCTTCATTAAGATGGCCCGCAATGATGATAATCAGTGCGGCATTGCTACTGCCTCCAGTTATCCACTGGTGTAAATCAACACAATACAATCCAACTGCACCTCATCACTTTAATTGTAAACAACAATTTATTCCAATATTGTAAGCATCTCAAACAGTCAAATTTGAAATCAATTACATACTGGGCTCATTTAACGATCTGAAAAACTCATCACATTTGCTATGGATGATTTGCCTTTTAAAGTTCATGTAAATCAGGCATACAATTTTGATGTTTTGTATAAAATAAAAACGTAATTTTAAAACCCAAAATGGAAATCGTTTTTGATTTAATATTGATTTAAAGATTTAAATATGACTAAATGTAGCTCATTAAGAGATAAATTATGCTTTAAACATGTTGGAAAATCAACATCATTATTATTATAATTAATATTATTAATATGGTACATTTGAAATGTATTTTCAAATTCGAACGATTTTCATCGGCACACAGTGGCATGCAGCCCTGGCTAACGATTTCACTGCCAGCAATCGATAACTTTACTGAGCGCACGCGCATCGATAACACCCATCAGCTGTTGTTTTATAATACAAGCAATGCAATACATTGTTTTGCGTTTAACAATTAATAAGCAATGCTATTAACGCTGCGTGTGCAGGGCACAAGACTGTGCTCGAGTCGTCGTCGTCTGTTGGCCACCAGTGCAGCCGAGGAGGCCAAGAAGCTGACTACAACGACACCACAGCAATTGGAGATCAACGGAGGCACTTATGCCACGGACAGTTGGACAAATGTGACTCCAAAGATATTGACACATCTGGGCTTGAATAAACATCTGCAGCGGGATCATCCGTTGGCCATAATACGTAAGCGTATTGTCAACTATTTCTATGGCGCCTATCGCAATCAGCGTGGAAATCCGCTGTTTTCCGTCTATGATCAACTCAGTCCGGTGGTCACAGTGCAGCAGAATTTTGATAATCTGCTCATACCCAGCGATCATGTGAGTCGCCAGAAGTCGGATTGTTATTACATTAATCGGAAGCATCTGTTGCGTGCCCATACAACAGCGCATCAGGTGGAGCTCATCTCTGGCGGACTGGATAACTTTCTGGTTGTGGGCGAGGTTTATCGTCGGGATGAGATCGATAGCACACATTATCCAGTGTTCCACCAAGCGGACGCAGTGCGTCTGGTCACTAAAGATAAGCTCTTCGAGCGTAATCCCGGCCTGGAGTTGTTCGAGGAGACGTGGACGGGTTCGCTTGCCGATCCCAAACGCATTTTACCCTCATCTAAGTGCATGGATCAGACCAAACAACCCTGCCACACTCTGGAGGCCGTCAAACTGATGGAGCACGAGATGAAACATGTGCTGGTGGGTCTCACCAAGGATTTGTTTGGGCCACGCATCAAGTACCGTTGGGTGGACACATATTTCCCCTTCACCCAGCCCTCATGGGAACTGGAGATCTATTTCAAGGACAACTGGCTGGAGGTGCTCGGCTGTGGCATCATGCGCCATGAGATTCTGCAGCAGGCTGGAGTCCATCAATCGATTGGTTATGCTTTTGGTTTGGGTCTGGAGCGTCTCGCCATGATTCTCTTTGATATACCCGATATACGGTTGTTCTGGTCAAATGATAGTGGGTTCTTGTCGCAGTTCAGTGAGGAGAATCTTCAGAATCTGCCCAAGTACAAAGCCATCTCACATTATCCACAATGCACCAATGATTTGTCCTTTTGGCTGCCATCCAATGTGGAAGTGAATGCCGGCTTCTCACCCAATGATTTCTATGATCTGGTGCGCTCGGTGGCTGGCGATGTTGTGGAGCAGGTGCGTCCACTTTTTGTGTATAGTTTAATTTCATATTCTGATCGGATTCTCTTGCACTTTTTAGATCAGCTTGGTGGACAAATTCAAACATCCGAAGACGGGAAAATCGAGCGTCTGTTTCCGCATCGTCTATCGGCATATGGAGCGCACTTTGACCCAGGCGGAGGTCAATGAAATACACAAGCACATTGCCGACGCCAGCGTGGAAAGTTTTAATGTGCAAATACGCTAGTCTTTAATTGTTTAATTGTTTTTACCCTCAAATTAGTTAAAATAAATTTACAAATTTCAAACAAGAAATTGATCAAATATAAAAATATAATATCATATTATGTATACATATATATAGTCTTGTTTATATCATTTCATAACAAAGTCAAACAACTCTCTCAAAAGGGTATCAATTCAAATCGAAAGCGGCGTTTGCGCGCAGCAATCGATGCTTTTACTGGTTTGTTTAATCGATATGCGATAGTTGCGACGCTTAACAACACTACAAAAAACCTTTACGTGCAAGCCGTCGACTGCGGCGTTGTGTTAAAAAGTGTGTGCGTCGTGCTGTCTAGCAAAATTTAGGGTACAATATGTCGACACTAGATGCGAACACCGTGCTCTACAGCATACTGGGATTAGTTATTGTCGAGAATGCGCTGGAAATCTATATAGCACTGCGCCAGGTGAGTCAATAGTAGGGCAATTAAAGCCGGCACGTGCCGGTTGCTAAAAGGCGACAATTCAACTTACGGGTGTACTTTTTTGCGATATCTATATATGTATATATAGATATGAGTATATAGTATATATATATGCGTACGATATATTTCTGTAAGTAGCACGCAAAATGTCAACTGGGTTCGTTGATTGCTGCCACAGCATTAATTGATATTAATTTAGCAGCCATTTAATTGAATTTACTACGTCCGCAGGTGAAAGTCTATAGGACGGCGTTGACTGTTCCCGGCGAACTAACGGATCATATGAGCGAAGAGACGTTCCACAAGGCGCGCAAATATAATCTGGATCAGGAGAGCTTTGGCATCTTCAAGGCGGTGCTTATGGATGTGGTCTTGTTGTGTGTGGAACTCTATATTGGTTTGATTGCGTTGATTTGGCAACTGTCGCAGGATGTGGTCCGTCAATTGGATTGGGATGTCAGCAATGAGATCCTTGTCACCTGTGTCTTTGTGCTCATTTCGAATGTGTTGTCAACCTTTAAATCGCTACCGTTTAAGATCTACAAGATCTTTGTGCTGGAGGAGAAGCATGGATTCAATAAGCAGACGGCCGGATTCTTTGCCTGGGATCAGCTGAAGGGTTTCCTGGTCATGCAAGTGGTTATGCTGCCCATAACGGCAGCGATTATCTTCATTGTACAACGTGGCGGCGATAACTTCTTCATCTGGCTGTGGATCTTCACGGGTATCATTTCACTGCTGCTGCTCACCATTTATCCCATCTTTATTGCGCCACTATTCGACAAGTATACCCCACTGGAGCAGGGACCATTGCGTAAATCCATTGAGGATTTGGCGGCTACATTGAGTTTCCCGCTGACCAAGCTGTATGTGGTTGAGGGCTCCAAACGTTCGTCCCACAGCAATGCCTATTTCTATGGACTATGGAACTCGAAGAGAATTGTGCTCTTCGACACGCTGCTCCTGAACAAGGGCAAACCGGATGATTCTGAGTTGAGCGACGATGAGAAGGGCAAAGGCTGCACGGATGACGAGGTGCTTGCTGTGCTGGGCCACGAACTGGGCCACTGGAAACTGGGACATGTGACAAAGAATATTGTCATTATGGAGGTGCATCTGCTGCTCATGTTCCTCGTCTTTGGCTATCTGTTCAAGTATGCACCATTCTACGAGGCAATGGGTTTCCAGCCCGGCGTACGACCCATTCTGGTGGGTCTACTGATCATTTTCACCTATGTGATGGCACCGTACAATGCGATTATAACTTTTGCGATGACTTTGCTGTCGCGTCGCTTTGAGTATCAGGCGGATGAGTTTGCTCATCGGCTCGGGTTTGAGGAGCAGCTGCAACGTGCTTTGATCAAATTGAATCTGGATAATTTGGGTTTTCCCGTCTACGATTGGTTGTACTCCACCTGGAATCATTCACATCCTACGCTGCTGCAGCGTCTCGCCAGGCTGAAGGAGTTGGGACAATCGTCGCAGTCAGAGAAGAAGTTGCAGTAAATGCAACTCGCATCCATGTCGAGACCAAAGCATTTTCTAGCTACTTTCCGTATTGTAGTTTACATTGTGTTTAGTGTTCTAGTTTTCAATAAAATTCAGATCGAAAATTATAATTTCAAAATTTTACTTGTTTCGTTTAAAATGTCAAATTTAGCATGGCCACTCTCTGGAACGACCCCGTCCTTCTGCTCTTTGTAATCCTATTCATACTGGTTGTGGATAATCTCTGGTCAACTTATCTGCTGCTGCGCGAGGTAATCTGATAATCCCCATCCAACTGTGTTTGGTTTCTAAATTCGTTTCGGTTCAGATCATTTTGGTTTATCAGGTGGAGCAAGTGCCGGATGTGCTGCGTCCATATCTGGCACAGGATCTATTTAATAGGATGCGCGACTATAAGTTGCACAAGAGCTGGTTCCTGCTGATCAATACGTTCGGGGTGGTGGTCATCTGTGGCTGTTTGGAATTATATTTTGGCTTCTTTCCGTTCGTCTGGAATCTGGCTGGCCACTGTGCCATCTGGCAGTGGATGGAGCACGAGATCTGTCTCTCCATCATCTTTGTCATCCTGCTCAGCATTTATGTAACGCTCAAATCTCTGCCGGGTCACATCTACGAGAAGTGCTGCATCCCCAGTTTGGTTAACCACCCAAAGCAGAGTTTATTGCGTCGCATTCTCAGCGAGATTCTTGATACTGTATTATCGCTGCTGCTGATGGTGGTCATAGTTACGGTTGTGGTGGCGCTGGTCACCTATCTTGGCCAATACTTCTTTCTGGGATTGTACCTAACCGCTCTTTTGCTGACTAGTTTAGCTATTGTGCTCTTGCCCTTTGTCATCGATCCCATTATTGGCAAACGTGTGCCGATCGAGAATCCCACATTGCTGGCCAGTCTGGAAGAGCTGACGCTCCGAACTGACTTCCCAATGCGACAGGTGCACATTATACGTGTTCGCGATCCAAACATGGGAAGCAATGCCTTTTTCTATGGCGCCTGCTGTTTAAAACGGATTGTGATCTTTGATACGTTGCTCTTGAACCGGGGATTGCATGATGCCGCCCAGCTGGCGGAGCAGAAGGTTGACCTGGGCAAGGGTCTGCGCGATGCACAGGTGGTGGCAGTGGTTGCCCACGAACTGGGCCACTGGAAGCATGGACATTTCTACAAGGCAATGGGCATGTTCCAGATAAATATGTTCCTAACGCTTTTCCTCTTCTCCCTATGCTTTCCCCATGGTCCGATATATCAGGCCATTGGTTTTGAGATGGGCGTGCAGCCAATTGTTGTGGGATTCATTATCATCTTTGGATATGTGTTGACGCCATATTTTGCCATCTCCAATGTGATTATGTTGAGCGTGACGCGGCAATTTGAATATCAGGCGGATAAGTTTGCTTTTCAGCTGGGCTATGCTCACAATTTGAGAATAGCTCTGCTCAAGCTATATGCGGATAATCTATCGTTTCCCATATCGGACGAATGCTATTCCAGTTGGCATCATACGCATCCGACAGTACTGCATCGCTTGGCGCGATTGGAGAAGCTTGACGAGCTCAATTCGTAATCAGAGTAGCTTCGGGATACACATGTCAACAACTCGAAATACTGTCGATAGACTATTCCATAAACATATTTATTTGTATATTGTTGTTGTTCTTCTGGTCTGGGCAAAAAGAACATGCTCTTAACGTGAGCGATGGTATTCTACGACACCTGGCCGAAGCTAGATCCGCGCCATCTGCTCTACATACTGATGCTGGTGTTGGTCCTCGATCACACATGGGAAATCATATTGGCCAAAAGACAGGTGAGCAGCGAATATTTTCAAGTCGACTGCGGAAAACCCTTAGAATGCTTAGGGTTTTCTGAACATTTATTCAGTTTTGACCAAGTTATGATTGCACTCAGAAATAATTTTTAAATATAAGAGAAGATTTTTCTTCAAATTCTTTAAAAATCCGCAATTTTTGGTGATACTAAAAACTGTTCCTCCTGTGATTTTTTGTCTAGTAGCAACTGACATGCCTGGCGGCGATAGCGGTGCCAGAGGAGCTGCGTGCCATTGTGCCGCCAGAGATCTTTCACCGGGCGCGGATCTATGAGCTACATAAAATGGAGCTATTTATTTGGAAGCATGGCATAGATTTGATAATCAGTTTGTTGGAGCTGTATTTCGGTTTCTATCCATTCCTGTGGAGTTTGGCCAGCATGTCACTGGCCAGTCTGACAACGAACGAGATCTGGATCAGTTTGCTGTTCGTCTTCTATCTGACCGTCTACATAACGCTGCGTTGTCTACCAACTCTGCTGTACGACAAGTGTATATTGGAGTTGCGCTATGGCACCCAGCATCGATTCCCCTGTTATCTATATTGCTGCATGGGCGTTCTGGCGATTGTCCTCTCACAGATTATCCTCGCACCACTCACATTCCTAATTATTTTCAGTGTACAGAATTTGGGATACTTTTTCTTTTTATATTTCTGGCTGATGTGGGCGTTGTTCACGCTATTTTTGGTATTTTTCTTGCCCTATTTGTGTATACCCTGTATTGGCCGGCAGCGGAAACTGTCGGAGGGATCTCCTCTGTACGCCGACGTGAAGCGGGTCTGTGATGCAACCAAATTCCCTATGACGAGAGTGTTCATTATCCGGACGAGATCGATGCAATATAGCAATGCGTATTTCTATGGCAGCTGCTGTCTGAAACGGATTGTGATATTTGATACGCTGCTGTTGAATAAGGGATTGCAGCCGAATGAGATTCACCCGTTTGAGGTGGGACGTGGCCTAACCAATCCACAGGTGGTGGCTGTGGTTGCCCACGAGTTGGGACACTGGAAATATGGCCATTTCTACAAGGCTACGTTAATAATGAAATTACATTTTCTATTAACCACGGTGATCTTCGGACTATTATTTCACTGTCCGCAGCTGTACGAAGCGGTCGGATTTGCATCTGGATTGTGCCCGATTATTGTCGGTTTCATTGTTGTGCTGCGATTTGCCATGACACCGTATCTAACACTGGCCAATTTTCTAATGTTGTGGAACTTGAGACGTTTTGAATATGCTGCGGATCGGTTTGCTCATCGCCTGGGTTACTCCCTACTCTTGAGATCGGCTCTCGTCAAGATCTATGCGGATCACATGAGTTTTCCCGTCTACGATAACTGGTATGCCAGCTGGCATCATACGCATCCAACGATCCTCCAACGTTTGGCCTATCAACAGCGTTTGGATGTGGAGGCTGTTTACCATCAATGATCAACAGCAAAATTTGGTTTTTCTACAAATTTCTGTTTATAGTAGGCGGCGAAGTCACTACAAGTTTTCTAAAAAAAAAGCTAGTTTGTATTTGTTTTGTAAAATTTATTGCTTGATTTGAGAGAGTTATAAAAATTCTTGTTGCAAGCCAAAATGTCTTGCGGTCGCATTACTAAATTAAATGTTAACATTGATAAGAGGTAAGTTGAACGGGGGGAGTTGAGATGAAACTAAGGTTCACATTGAGATTATTTTAACTGAGAATTATCCAGGGGCGGCTCTTTCTGACTAAACAATTATCTGAGGATTGATAATCGTAACCTTGTAGCTAATTTCACCAAGTATTCCTCACAGTCAGACGCACATCACGTATGACGATAATTCGACGCGTTTCATAATGAACAATCCGTTGGGATTTGTTTTTCGCAATATGGGTGCAGCAGGATATCGTTCCTGCGGTAACCGTGACGGCCAGGCGAGAGGTTTTCTTCAACGCCACTTTGGAAGACATGGCAGTCTCAGGCGGACGCCTTCAATGCGCGAATTACTTGCAAGGCTGCAAGTTGAGAAATACTTGGGACATGAGTTCGAATTGGAGCAGCAGCAAGAGCAGCAGCAGCCAAAGCTGATATACACTTGGGCGCTGGTTGAGTTGCCAGTTGTATTGTCACAGCGTGCCACAATATTCGTGCATCCTGTGGAGCAGCTGGTGGTTTTGAACTTAGAGTGGCATCTGCAAAGTTGCAAGTGGCGGCAATTCAATGTCAGTGAATTGGAAGAGTTACCAAAATGGTAGGTGTAAATGCTTTACAATATAATAGCTCCACTGTAACATATTCCCATTATTAATAATTATTATGAAATGCTATTCACTTTAAATTGCTCTACTTATGAAGCACACAAACCTTTATATTCCAAACAGTTACTGTGTACAGATTAAGGAGAAAATGGACATTTTAAATGAGTTAATGAAAAGCGCAGAGCCCCAGGCGGAAGAGAAGCAACATCCGGTGAAAAAGATGCACTCCAAATCGAAGTCACAGTCGAAATCTGAGTCCAAGATTGATAATAACAAGGCGATGTGTGATATGAATGCCAATATCCTTGAACTCAATGCATGTTTAAAGCAGCTGAATTCCTTGCTGGAGAAACAGAACCAAAGTCAAAGATGCAATTATTTGAATACGTAGTATTTTTTGTTCGTGTCTTGAGATGTGATCTATCGATAGTTTATTAAAACACACATTTTCATTTCATAGAATTTTTGCTTGACATATATATAGTATGCATGTAGTTGTTTTATATATATGTATATATATGTTTGTATATAGTTAGTTGTAGTTATAGTTATAGTTAAATATGTATTTGGATTTTGAGTATGTTTAATTTTTGTTGTTCTTGTTGTTTTATATTGAAAGTCCTTGAAGCTTTACATGCATTTCTGTTGAACGTGTCTCATCTGATAATTTGTAATTATTTATCATCTTAAACATAGCATAAGTAAGATATAATATATATATTATATATTTATAAGTATATACGACATTTTTCACGTTTTATCTTTTGTTTGTTTTCATTTACTTGGCATTTTGTTGCATCGTACAGTTCTCTATTTTTGGGAGTATTTTCATTAATAGATTTACATACGAAATTTGCTATTTTTCTTGCAGAGTTTGCTAAAGCTGTGCAGATATGATTTTTGGCTATGGTTTTAGGGTCGGGCAAATAAGTTGAAAGTCGAAAAATAGCTAATATACCAATAGTTGGTTTTTCAAGTATTCATAATAGAGATAGCACCTTGAGGAGTTTTAAACAATGTTAAAGCAGCTGCTAAACGCTTAAAGAGTTTTTTATTTATTTCATTTTTTTTTTTTTAGAATGTATAGCGATGTAGATTTGAACATAGATTTGAAACAATTAACGGCATTGCACAAAGGTAAAAGTATCAGGTTCGTAATGTTTTCTATGCTTCTTCTTTTTTCTTGCAGTATCCAAGCCCCTCCTTAAAATATCCACCGACCCCTCGCACCCGCCTCCGCTGCCATTTCAAATCAATGACAGGAACGAGGACGAGCACAATTGCGACATGTGTTCAAATCACGCTATGGGGACAGGTCTGGGAGGAGGTCACTTGACAGCCTGTAAGTAGATTTTTTAGTTTTCTATTTTTCCTTCTTTCTTTCTCTCTTTTGGATGTGTTTCCTTCTTTTTTTTGTGTATTACCTGCCTGGGGCGCCGTGTTCGAGTGCCAATTGGCTGCTTGACGGCAAGGGGGCCTTGATTGATATTAGCTGGCTGGGCGCCTATTTCCTGTTTTTTTTTTTTTTTGGTAAAACTTATGCACTAAAAAATTACCAAGTTAAAATGTTTGATGACATCTCTTGTGTTTGGTAATCGTGTGTGGGCAATTTTGTATTTTTGAAATTGTTCTATTTCTTCTTTATAGTTGTACACTCAAAAATTAAGTTAAATTCTCCAAAAACTAAGCAGAAAAATCACACGCATCAAAATATATACATATACATATATGTATATATATTCGTTAAACATACATTTATATAATATAATAATTATTATAAGTACACACAAATATTAACAACAATTATCTAAAAAATTCGCGCTACATAATAATAATACATACATATCGAATAATTTAATTTCCATTTTTATTATTTGTATTTGTTTTCGTTTGTGTTTGCAATAAATTGTTGAGTGTCTGCTCTTACACTTAGCTAAGTTTTAATTAAGTCAAAAATTAAATTAGTTATTCATTTTTGTTCGTTTTATGTATATATATAAATATATATAAATGAATATGCAATACATTTGAAATAGAAAATATAATCGTTACGAGTATTAAATGTATATACCAAAATTTTCATCTCAGACAACACTGAATTTAAAATCGATGTACTGTTGTTAGTATTATATATTTTATGGCTGGTTTCGAGTTGCATTGTCAAAAAGTATTTATTATATTTCGTAAGTTTTCTTTTTAAGTTTTTTTATGTTTTTTGTTTTGTTTTACGAATACTTTGTTCTTTGTTGCTTTCTTGGTAGCTGTTCGTTTTAGGAAATAGACTTTCAAAAGCTTAACATGCATAAACATTTAATTAATTTGAAACATTGACTTTTAAATAGCTTTTATTTTTTGTTTTTATTTTATTTTCGACAAATTTTTACTCTCTATCAATAATTTATTTTGCTTTGTTTTGAGGACTCGCCCTGCTTTTGGAGGTTATGTCCTCGAGCTGTTCCTTGTTGCGGGCGGTTAGTTTATAGTTTTTTTGTTTTGTTTTGTTTTAAAGTAATCAATTTTGGCTTCTGGCCAAAGAACAACTCGCCGCATTTGCATTATTTTACCCAAATTGGTAACAAAAATATATGTGTGTCTGCTTGTTGTGACTTTGGAATCTTTAGCTTTATATGTTGGGCCAACAACAACAATTTACTGTTCATCCTCTGGCGATATTTTGGCCAGAGTCAACAGGATCATTGTCAGCTCTTTGCGCGAGATTTTGCCATGTTTATCACGTCCAACGCCGCGCATGATTGTCTCCTCGAAAGCAGCCAGATCCTGGGCATCATAGTCGTCCTAAGCAGACAAGCAGCTTTTAGCAGATATCTGGGAAATATATCAGCTAATACTTACCTTCTTTACCAGTTCCAGCAGATCCTTGAGGAAGCCCTTAAGTTCTTCATTCTCAATGGTGCCGCTGTTGTCCTATTATAACAGCAATTAATTATATTATATATAATAATCATTGATATGATATTTATGTGATAGCAAAATCTTACTCGATCGTATAGCGAGAAAACTTTCTCAATGTCATCCTTGGTCAGCTTGGTAGCACCCTAAGTTAGTTAAGCAATAGAAATAGAATAAAGCATACAAATGCGACATTTAAATAGTTGTTTTCAATCATATTTTGGGTACACTCTTCAGTCTATTGTGAACGTTATAATGTCAACTGGCATTTGAGGGAGGCTTTCTTTTTTTTGAGGTTATTTTTTCTTGTCAAGACTACGTGGGTTATGTGTGTTTGTATTTTTGGGTTTGTCATATGCGGCTGTATATATATATATATATATGTGTTATGTGTGCACACTAATATCATATTAATATTTGCATTTCATGCCAACAAAAAATATATTATTATTTTGCTTTCAATTTGCTTTTATTATGCATTCCATGCTCTCGGGCCAGTGTTTGCCTGTGGAAATTTAAGCCATGTACACACATACACACTCATACACTCACACACACACACACACACACACACACACACACACACACACACACACACACACACACACACACACACACACACACACACACACACACACACACACACACACACACACGCACACACACTGATAAGATACACACTTGCCTGCATGCATATCAATTTTCATTTACATATTTCGTTCATGTTTGCATTTGAAACAACCTCTCCAATCCAATCCCTTCATTTACATTATAGTCAATTTATGTACAATTATTTGCTCAATCCGTAATCCAAAATCTGTAAGCGAAAGCATAGAAAACCCCCAAAAAGGCATAAATGAAAAGCCGTGAAGGCTTCAGCAGCTGCATTGCTTAAGTTTTTCATGTAAATTAGAGTTGGGTCAATTTCAATTATTTCTAAAAAAAATCACATAAATACTGGACACATTATTTCATATTCTTAACTTTGTATGCAAATCAGACTTTGCATAATGAGATTTATTTGAGATGGGCAAGGCAAAATGAAGCCCAAGACTCGAATACCCGAATACGAATGCTTAGAGAGGGTTTGTATCGCCAGAAATTGCATACTTAAGCGAATTATAACGAATGACTTAATTAAGCTGCTTTGTCTTGTACTCCAATGCCCAGCCCTTGCTAACAACATCCATAATCCTCCTGCCTCTTTTGTGTAACTCCCCCCAACAAATTGAAGCATTTAAGCAATTTGGTTTTGTGCGCTTGACATTTGGTAATTAATATGCATTAAGGTAAATTGCGAAATTTTCTGTGGCATTTTGTTCTCTCACATTCGCATTACTGGCTGAATTAATGTAGCAGACATTTCAGCACAAACATTTCCAGCTTTCATATACATATATAGAAATGTATATATATATATATATATATATATATATAGCTGTGTGCACGTGTTGTATGCTATAAGCGCCAGTTAGATTTATTGATTCCACTTCCTTTGCTGGCACCAACATGGCTGCACCTTGTTTTGGCTGCTTGTGGTTATGCAAGCGAGCAAATGCAGGCACAGCAAATGGTAACGGGACGAGGAAGGAAGGAGCGGCAAAGGATGCGAGTTGCATGAAGTCATTCAAGTTTAAAGCCGCTGCAGGTGCAATCCGGTTACCAGTAACCAAAATGGAAACGACTTAACTTTTTAGCTAGTTAACAATTTGTAATGTGATTGTGTGTATTTCTGTGTCTGTGTGTCGTTATTGTCCCCAAGGACTGATAACATTTATTTTATTTAGACTTGTAAGCTGCTTTAAACTCGAAACGTACGACGAAACGCAATTTCTTCGCTTTCACAAATACCCTGTGCTCAAAAGTGTACAAAGATGGGATGCAATTAAATTGGCACAAGTTAAATTTTCGTATATCTATTTTTTTAATAATTATTGAATGCTTTTTTTAGAAACTAGCTAAATTACTTATGCACAATATTTCATATTTATCGGATTCACATCGTAAAATCTTTGTACTCTCTCTTATTTGTTACAGGATATTTCTCCGTTGAACACACACTCAACTAAAACATTTCAATCCACGTCTTTTTTTGTTAGTTTGTTTTGTTTGCGTTTTGGGGATTGAAAATCCATTAAGTGTCCGCACTTACAGCCCTTTCAACGCATTGTTCTGTGGGCTTCAGAAAAAAAAGATGTAGAAAGAGGTGAACTTGAAAGATGGGCTTTATGTGTGAGCCTCAGTGTTTAATTTGCTGCACAACACTTTCACAGCGTATTATATGGAATTTATGTGAGCAATGCTTTACATTTTGTCAGCGTGCTCTGACAAATTGCGCACTTAAGCCAACCGAATTTGGGGCGTCACGTTTTACCGAAACATTCAACATCCCAGCATCCAACTTTCAGTATCCCAGCATCCCAGCAACGTTGATAAAATGAAGTAATTATTTTATACTTCAACACTTTTTGAAAAGCATTTTCGGTGTTACGGCGGCGGATGTCTGCGGCTGCCATTATCCATATGGGCCATAGGCAAAAGGGCGTCCAAGTTCCTTCCCACACACACCCGCGCATACATGTGTGTAAATTATGCAAAGGGTCGCCCTATCCCAGGGTCGTATCTGGACCTTCATTAGATTTAAGCAGCGCACGTACATGCACTTATCACCCATCTAAGATAGACATATATAGAGTGTGTGTGTATTTTATGCATGTGTGTGTGCACAGGGAGCAAATATCTAATTAGTCGCACATACTTGTCGTTTACTTATTGGATTGGTCATTAAGATTTAGTTGTCATATATCACTTTAGTTATGTTTACCACACTAGTTTAAACCATTTGCTATTTGACTATTTAGCTTTAAGCTTTAAGTAAAGTTAACCTTTTGTATTGATATACTCTTCAATGACTAAATGATTTCATTGATTTAAGATTTTTTAGCAACGTTTTTGCATATTTAAAGCGCAGTCCTAAAACAAATGCTGTAATTTATATGTTCCTATATTATATATTGAAGTAATTCATACGCTTTCAGCTGTCTAACAGGCCACAATCTGAGTTTTTCACACACACACACCACACACACTATTTGGTTAACTAGCTTATTTGCTAAACATGCCAAAAAATCAATAAAAAGGGCATTCGAACAAAACAAAGCAAACACACAGCATTCCACAGCATGCACTTGGGAACGCCATATGTAGATACATTTCTAAATAGGATATTTTGTATCTATGTATCTACATAGTAAGCTGTAGAAATGCAGGCAGAGATTTAAAGGCTTACATTTTTGTATAGGTTTAACGCACAATGGGATAAGTCAGTCAGAAATTAAAATAAACGTAGCCAAATAGAGATATGCTAAAGTCAATAGAATTTCATTCGTTTGCAGTTGAACAAAGCATTTAAAATAACAAAATATTTTTTGCCGTTGAACTGAAAGCTGTTCGGTGGCTGCAAAAGGGGCGAAGCGAGGCGGAGGAGCGGAGTCATTGGAAATGCAAATTCGTTTTGTTTTGTCGGTGACTAAACAAATAAGTGTATAAAATCGTGTATTGTTTTTATTTATTTTTTATTTTGAATACCCTTGCGGTGAGCATATTTTATTGTCAATAACTTTTATTTGCATTGCTGCACAAGAACAGTTCTCAATTTAACAAAGTAACAAAGTTCGACTAGAGATTAATTGATTAAATACACTTTATAATTGCAGGAAGATTTAATAAAATAGAAATGATTGCTCGACAGGTAACCGAATCGTATTGTGAATTGTAGCATAAAGAATTGGCTAAGGACTAAAAATATCGTTAGAGGAGTAACTGGTTTTTTAAAATAAATTTGAATTTCGGTTGTTGATGTGATTTATTTATTTATATGTAGTTTTTGTGGTAGATTGCCTGCTGAAAAATGATGCATAACTAATATTCTTACTCGTATATTTGCAAGGGTATTCAGTCTTCGGTTAAGCCAAAGCTGTATATGTCCTATCATATTTACATTGTGGTCGCGATTTTGTTGTATTGTATTATGTATTCCATTTGTTTGAGTAACAACGTTTAGTTTTGGTTCGGCTTGAATGGAAAATACTTACATCAATGCCCTCCTGGAATATGAGTATTGCAAGTAGTTCGTGTGTTTGTTGTTGTTTAGTTGTTGTTATTGTTGTTGTAGGCAGTGCAATTGTTGTTGTTGTAGTTGTAGTTGTTGTCGATTTTATATACAGCATATCGTTAATTATTGAAATGAATTTCATTTAGTTTTACAGCAATTTTAGGGTCGAGTTTTGAATCGATTTTGTTGTTTGTTTTATTTTTGATTTTAGTTTTATTTTTGTTATATTATTGCGAAAAGTGTAAAAAACGTTTGTGGGCAGCCAAAAATATTCATCACGTGCAGAGTATTTGTTGAATATTTGTTTAGTTTGAATTTTATTTGAAAAGTATATTTTTATTGAATTTTGATTTTTAGTTTTTGGAAATGCAATAAAATGTACAAGTGTTGATTGTTGGTTTGTCATTGTAGAGAAATATATGTATATGCATAAGGTATATAAATACAGTTGTTTTTTTTTTAGTTTATTAGATAGTTGCAGTTGATTTAGGCATATAAGTAGAGTTGCAAGAAAGGGTTAGGCGGGGAAATGGAAAAAAAGAAATTCAGAAAAAGTTTGATAAGATTGTAAAGTAAAAAATTAGTTTAGCTAATTAGTATTTTGCTTACAAGTGGCAAATAATTAATTGTGAATTTATTTCAAATTAAATTAAAATTATTTGCCAGCCTTAGTCTTAGACTAAAGTTAGTTTTAGGTTAGTACACTAAAGATCCAGCTAAAAATGCAGCAAACCGAAAATGTTTTAAATATTAAGTACACGTATCTAGTAAACAAAAGCTAACCATAAGCCAAGACGATTTAAAGTTTCATGGTTTTTAGTTGCCTCTTTAAATTTGCCGCAGCTAATAAAATAATAAGAATAAAAACAAAATCAACAAAAAAATGGAAAACAAAATGAATTTTCTGGAAACGAACAATCGCAAATTTTCGGTGTCAGCCCTGGTGGTTGCAGTGGCTACGTGCTCATAGCATTGTGGCCACATTTTAAAGTAAGCTGCCTGCATTATAATGCAGGAATAAAGATCTGCAGAGACAATGCCAGAGTGGCGCAAAACAAAAATAAGCACCTAAGTGGTTTCGACAACGGCACACGGAAAAGTTAAGTGAAAACGGACAGGCCACGAAACTGTAAGGCAAAAACATCAACCTGCACCACACTGCACCACCCAAAACACAATTACAGCACATTTTTTTGTTGGAAGCCACATTTAACCTCCGAAAGTTTATCCGCAAGCCCAAAATGGCAATTTTAAAGCAGATTGCAGTCGCTGCATCCGCAGTTCTTGCGACACACGCTTCGTATACGTGATGTGCATTAGCATAAGCCATTCCGACATTTCAGGCATTATGCCAAAGCGGGCCTTGGTTCCAACACTATCCAACACCAATTTACTTTAAATATGATGGCAAAAGCATTTACTCAGATTAAGTGCAAATTGGTAGCATGAAATATGTGGAACTGTGTAAGACCTTTAAGCTTATGCAATTTATTTGAAATTTGGAACATTGAATATTATCTTATCTCAGTATCACATATCAGCTAATAATTTAATAAATGCTGTCATTCAGTGCAGCTACAAACATATTATTAAATATTCTGTTATGGCACAAAAACCACATCATCTGCTAAAATCTAAACCTTCTCCCAAGCGACTTTAATGGCTTCTGCCATTCTGTGCACTTTTAGTTAAATTATTACTATGCAATTTTACACTTGTGCTTCATATTTGATGCATAGAAATTTGTATGCTCTGCTGCCTTTTGTTGTGCTGTGTAATTGAGCCTGGCAATTACTCGGTAGCTGCCACTTCGCACCTGCTAGTGTATACCAGCTGCATGCTATTTGCCACCGGTTAACTGCAGACTGCATGCTTATAACTTATAAGTCTCTGGGCAGCAGCAGTCTGCCACTTAGGGGGCTGTAAAAATGTTGATGCATGCTTCTTTTTTTTATTTTTGTTTTTGTTTTTTATTTTTTACTTTTATTGCCAACGAAATATGAGCACGCATTACTCTCTCCACTGCTCGGGACGCGTATTATGTGATGGCCAAATGGGCTGGAAATGGCAATTTGATGGCTGCTTAAGCTTGTACCTTTTTATTGCACCCTCGACGTGGCTGCAACAATGTGACGACGACTGTCCAGGTGGACAGTGCCTTATCGCAACTGTTGCATAAGGCACTTTAAAGCAGGTCCTGAGTTATGACTTTAACGGCTGCTTCATCAGGTCAGAGATGGATGTGCATTATAATTGGATGCTGATGCAGCGTAAAAATAGAGATGAGTGAGAAAGATACGAAGTTGACGCTGGGTATGTGCCCCCATGGGGCATGTGCAGTGGAAGGAATTAGAAAGCATGAATAATTTTTTATGAGCACAATTTTTATCGCCGTTCGTAGTTCGTAAACTTTTTCTTGAAAGAAGTATTAAAACTCTTTTAATAATGATATTGATTTCGATGTTATTAAGATTGAGAAAACAATAAATATATCTCAAATTAAGTATGAAAGCCCGATAACGAGTAACAGAGAGCAAACACTGAGTTATGTTTGAAGCCAAGCGAAGGATAACCAAGCAAAAGTTTCAGGAATAAAAATTCAATTCTCATACAATTGAGTAAATCAAGATGGCTTAGGGTTCGGCTAAGGAGTTGAAAACAAAAATCAAGCGCTCTGTAATCGAGTTAAAAAAGTTAAAAGTTACCGAACCAAACTTCACATAAGATTCATGTGTAGAATGCTTGTTTGATTTTCAGTGACTCGACTTCAACTTGTTATGCATTTTGGGTTTACAATGTGTGTGAATTGGCGACTTGTGTGGAGCGCGGCGAATGCCAATAACAGTCAAATAAAATGTCGCTGTGCTGCCAACTGCAACAATCGGGAAATGGTTGGTTGACATGACTTCGTGGCGGCAAACTGTAAATTTCGACAGCGACTGCTGTGGCTGTGGTTGCAACTTCACTGAACATTAATCATACGCCATGCTGCACAGTTGAACAGTTTCTGCCTCGAAATCTTGGCAATTGCTACCAGTGTTTTGTTTTTTTTTTTACCGCTAACTATGTACAAGGAACATTTGAAACATCTGCTATGACAGGCAGCCATCTTTGGGAAACTTGTTTGCGGTTGTGTTGGAAGCTAATTAAAAATTGCATAACCTTATGCACCATCTTGAAGTTTTTAGTCTGCAAAACACATATCTGTATATGGGCTATTTAAGTAGCACGAATCTGGCTGAAGCACGTACACTTGCAGCAGATTACAAAAATTGGTTCTAGCAATCTGGCACAAGTCGTTTGGTTTCCTTTCGCAACGCTTCGTTTCGTATGTCGAAGTCAGTTGATTGCCAGCAATAGCAAAACGGAAAACACTGCCGAAAAATTTCGCATTTATACACATTCATCTGGTCATGGACAACTGCCTGCTTGCCTCCGCGTACATGCGCCAAAAATAAATGGAAAAGAGTTTGCGCAAATAATCCTGCGAGGCAGCCACAAATGCACACACAAGCAGTCTCTCAGTGGATATGTGTTAGGGTTGGCCAGGCGAATTAATTGCTCCAAGTTGCTCCAAGTAATGGAAGAGACAAGTAAAAATATGTTGAAGCCGCTGAAAGGCACTCAATCAACATCATAGATACTCTAGTAATTCCAATAATTAAATGAGTAATTAACGTACACAAGGGCAAACTTATTAGAAAAGTTTTGTAGCTGCGAAAAACTTACAATCAACATAATAAATACTTTAGTAATTCAAATAATTACATAAGTAAATAAATAATAATAGCAACAAATTTATTAACTACTCAAGTAATTGCAGAAGTGCAAATGAAAGTGTGATAGTTAAATCCAAATTATCAAGTAATTGCAGAAATACAAAAAGAGAGAATTGAAATTAAATAATACTTATTATTAAATAGTAATATTAAGCGTTATTATAACCATGTGAATTCACACATATTTCTTCATTTCTGGTAATTCTTCGTTTCTTGGCTAACCCTTATGGGTTGGGCCTTTTGTTCTGCAACACACAATGCTGCTGAGCTTGCTAAAAGCCACGGACATTTCGGCCAAAAAATGTTGCAGTCAAAGTTTGAGCAGTCGTCGTATATTTTGGCAGCAATGGCCAAGTTATTGCCAAGCTCCTTGGATTTGGTCTGCGTGTAGCCCGGTGACCAATTACGTAATGCCCAATCCAATGCCAGGGGAAGTGGAATGGAGTGCATGGAAGCTGCGCTGAGTTGCGCGCTCCATTTAACCCCCAATGGGCACATTTTGAGCAGCCAGCTGCTGCTTAAATAATAAATGTCAAAATAAATTCTTGCAATGTAGAAAAAAAACTCCCAAAAGGTAAGACGAGTAGCATCATCACTTAGTGTCACAAAACAGTTGCCAGCTGTTGTTGTATAGTTATTGTCTGTGTGTGTGTGTGTGTGTGGCAAAGGTGTGTGCCGTGTCTAATTACAAAGTCAAAAGTGTGTGTTCTGCGAGATAGAGCAGAGAGCACAGTTTTTGCTTGTATTTATAATCAGAGAATAAAGCGATTCGTTTGCCTTTTGTTTTGTTTTGTATCTGCTTGCAAAATCAGAAAACTTTTGGTCTTTTATTGCCGGGCACAAAAGGTAGCACAAAAGCAGCTGACGCAGGTTAAATTTTTTTGCTGTAGGATGAGGCGTTTTGGTGTTGGGATGAGGCGTTCGGTTGAGCTGAAATTGATTTGGGACAATCCAAACAGCAGGTGTTTCATTCTATTTCATGTGTGGGAGGTTTTATTATTTTTTTTTTATCACGCATACGACGCGTTTTTCGCTGGCTTTTTTTGTTTTCTTGCTGCGCACTGCGAATTTGATAACTCGATTCTAGATTGCTGAAATCTATTTGAGCAGACAGAGACGTAATAAGAAACAAAGATTCAAATAAATTAGGAAAATAAAATAAGCACTTGCAGAACTAGAGGACTGATTGCTGCGGCAGCTAGCTAAAAACTAAAGCTAAAAGCTAAACCTATGTGCTAGTTACGTGTTAGACGGGCTCAAACCAGTTATATATAGATATATATATATTTATATTGTATGCCAGTTCTGTGGTAGTTTTGCTTAACTATCATTTCGATCGTAATTTCCTTGTAGTGGTCATAAAAGCATTTAAGCACTTACCTTGAATACCTGACGGCAAAGGAAATTCTCTTTAACCGGAAGTAGTCTGTAATAAATAAGTTTTCGGTTCGTTTCTGTTTGTTTTGTAACAAGGCGGAAAAACAAAAAGAGCGACAACAACATTGATATTGGGTCTACTTACTTGGCCATTTCCGAGAGCTGCAAACGACCATCCTTATTGGCATCGAAAACTTGTAGCTGTGTTTTGGGTGTACAGAAAGAGAAAACTTAATGAGCTCAATGACAGAACTTTCATACTTAATTAATGATACATAAATTGCTCTGTCTGCCTGTCTCTTGAGACTCTTGAGTGCAACTCCAATAATAAATACACACACACATCCACATCAACTTAACCAAGTTCCCAAAATGCTTTTTGTCATGACTTTTTGTTTTAGCCTTAAGTAAAAGATAGTTCTTAACAGTTAGGTACAAAAACATTTTTTATTAGTTCCTTGGAATTCATAAATATGCTTTTATTATTGATACTTCTTTTAGTTGTGAGTGAGGCACTTATCAGGTTTTTTTATAATCAGTAATGGAGAAAAATGTTACTTTTGGTATTTTATTGTTTCACAGCAATACAAGAAAACGGCTCTAAAACTTCTGTAAGCCACTTGACTTATACAACTTGAATCTTAAAAAATCTGTGAAGCAATTAATTTAATTCATTTGAGTTTATGCGCATGAGAAAGTTTTTATATTTTTTGAAGGTATCTGATTGCTGAGCATATCAAGTCAAGCTATACTTTATGGCAGCAATTTGTTGGAGAGTTTTACAAATGCATTTAATCTTTGACAACTTTCTTTTGTTGCTGGTAATTTAACTTGCAAATGAGTTGCGAGTTTTGTCATCAAGCACAATTTTTTATCATCATTTCTGGTGATACGTGCGCCCAAAAATAATGTGTGTAGATAGAAAGGAACATTGAAGGGCACGGAGCCACTAACCAGACAGACGCCAAGGAAGGAGATGGGTACCAAAAGAGTTGCAAGGCACAACAAAATGTGTAGCACAATAAAGCAGACTTTTACACACACACACACAACCACATACCCTCAAGTGCTTGGTCGCTTTTCCATTATAAAGTTTTTAATTAACAAGAACTTTGACTGCATATAAATTGTGGTGAAAATCTCATATAATGCCCGTCACGCCAAAAAATTAATTGCAATATTTTACGCTAGACTTGGCCAACAAAGCGGGTGACATTGATTGGCCAGCTGTTTGCTGTTGTTGTTCTGCTGGTGCTAATAGTCTTAACACTACAGTTTATTTATAGTATAATATCAAGTATACGAACCATGGTGTCTGTGTATTCAATGAGCTTATCCTCGGAGACATCATTGATCTTTTTGGCCTCTTTGAGCAAGTCACGCAAGAAATTCTTAAGCTCATCCGCCTCAATGTAACCAGAATTATCAGTGTCGTATTCACGCCAAATCTAATCGATGAGAAACATCATGACAAAATTAATTAGCAAGAAAAAGAGGAATACAGCTGACAACGCACAGCTTTAGCTTTTACTTTTAGCCAGTGGCTGACCCTCGTTTTCTGCTTCGTTTGCCCCAAAACACTTACCTTCATGAATTCGACGCTTGATTCCAAGGGGTTATCGAAGCGGAAGAGCAAAAGGAAATTTTCTTCCATGGGCAAAAGTTGGGCGAGCTGTAAATATAAAGATATATATATATATATTTATATATATATTTTTTAAGAAAAAAATTAGATTGTGTCAACAGAGCGTAAGAAAAACTTGTGCAAAAGCCAAGAATTGCTTGACAGCCGACATGATTTTAAAGTAAAGAAAGAAAGTTAGTAAAGTTGAAATGGAAATGGAAATGAGCGAATAAAATTATATTATTAAGAGTTGATGCTTAAGATGTGTGTTAAAATTAGTGGAAAATGAAAAGTGTAGAGTGTAGTTCTTAGCAACAGCTTTTAGTCAGTCAGTCTTAAGAACTGAACTTGAGCAACAAATATTATTTCGAAACATTTACTGATCCACTGAAAATGATTTCTATTTTAAAAAAATGTTCAATGATTTTCTTGATTACTTTAATACACTTTAACAAGTTTCCGCAACTTACATTTTGGTCACAGTTTTTATTGTTCGAACTTTAAAGTCTTTCAATGCAACTGCTGGGAAAAGCAAACGAGAATTTGCAACAAATCTCCACTCAACAACAGGACAAACAATTTGCAGTTGCAAACTTAAGCCGCTTGTAGAGGATGAAAAAGTGTGGGGGGTGTGAAAGAGTTTCGGCATTGTTGTTTTAATGGACAGATTTTGCTACAAGGAATGTCTGCGATTTTACTACAGTTGATGAAGTGTTAGCTGGGAATTGCATTGCGAAAACTTTAGCCGCATAATTTAAGTGTCGATTTGAATTTTGTTTTGTCGAGCAATTTCAAATGGAGTAATTGAAGAGCACACAGTTTTGGCCACTTCAATAAAGTTTTTGGCTGTTAATTTATTACACAGCAAATTTGCTCATGTTTATAGCCAGCACTTAAGCTAATTAGTGTTGGCTGTGATTAAAAAGACACAACTAAAGCACAACTTGGACCTGCTAAAACTTTACATGTCGAAATTTAGAGCTGCCTTATGGCGTATACGTAGCCATTTCCTACAAAAATGAATAAATGATGAATGATTTGGGTTGCTGAGTGCTTTCTGAAGTCACAAAGGATTGTAGGATGGATAAGAACAACGACCGGCTGCTTTACCTAAGCAAAATTTTCTTTTATTTTTTTTTTTAGCTTGGTAAACTTTAGGCTCATTTATCATGTGACAGCGCCCCAAAAGTAGGCAGAGCATTTTTATTCCATTTATTCAATTCTTAAGTCATACAATGCAGGAAAGTGTCTGGCAATAGTCTTCAGCTTGCTGCTGTCGACGACTGCTGCTGCTGTAAGCCTCAATTAAAAACTCATTTAAAGAGGTAGCGAAAGAAACTTTTTCGTAAGTCTTTGCCACAAAACTTTGGTGGCGAAAATGGCTAAATAAATTATTGGAGCACAAGAGAGAAGAGAAACCGCCAGAACGTCTGCTTCATTTAAAAAGCAATTTTCCAATGCAGCAGCAAAAGTAGAAAAACACTCCAATGAGAGATGTGCGATACTTTCAGTGATACTATCACGAAACAAATATTGCAAATGGGAGAATATTTGACCAATGCGAGATGACTTGCATTTATATTGATTTTCTGTATATTTAGTTCAGAACTGAAAGCTTTTCCTTTTTAGAGAAACTTTCTGTTTTTTCACAATTGTAAGCAGTACTTTTGGTTTTTTCGTAATAAATCGAGCTCAGCTAAGTCGTTTTGAAACCGTGCCAAGTGTCCTAAGGTCGGTTTAAGTCATTGAGGTCGTGATTTACTGAACGCAATATTTTAAACCCATCACGTGCTCAATTCTGAATCCTTGAACTAAATGCGAGAAATGTACGCGTACAGACATATTGTGTATACGACACGTGTGCGCTTGTCATCAAAAAGAAAAAGTGCTGAAAATTACGAAAAAAAAGTTTGCAACAAGATGATGCTACCCAAAACATGTTAAGCAGTTGTGCTGACGAGTGTCGAGTGTAAAATGCATGTGAGTTCTGTAACAAACCTCTCTGATATCGATTTTGCCATCCTGATTGTCATCATAGGCCTCCATGAAACAGGACTTCAGCTCCTCCAGCATTGTGTCGGTGACAGCCTGGGGAAAGAAAGTATGATGTAGTTTGTGGCAAAACATTCCAGAGTCAACTGATGACTCGGCACTATGCACTCACCTCGGGACTAATGTCCGTGGCATTGGCGCTGGACACAAACTCACGCAGAAAGCCATCCAGCTCGGTGCCTTCAATATAACCATTGCCTGCCGGCCAAAGCCAAGAAAAGCTGTCAGTTGGCAACGGAGGAGGGTCGAACATACACTCAGAAAAACACATGCCACAGAATTTAGAAAATCACCTTTGATTCCGTAACAAAGTTAAAGTTTATTCGAATTTCTTGAATGTGTTAACTTTCCTACTTAAGATTAAGTATATATTTTCTTTTTGGTGATTTTCTAGTGTTCAGGACCTGGTTTTCATTTGAAGTGTATGCTTTGTGATACATACCATCTTTATCGTAGTGCGCCCACACGTCCATAAACTGATTGGCTGATAGTTTCTTTAGCTCGCGCGATTCTGGATCACGATACTGGCGCATAAAATTGTGCGCCTTCTCGATTTGTACGCGCTTGGCGGCAGCAGCAGCAGCAGAATCCATTTCAACTTATGTGTTTCGCTTATTTATTTATTAGATTTATTATGGGCGTGCGTGTGTCTGGGTGTGAATATATATCACACTTGCACTCTATATCCCTATTACCTTCTCTGCTTCGGACGTAATCTGCAAAGAAACAAGTGTAGGAAAAGGTATTTTAAATTTCATTTGAATGCAATTTGCTGGCAGTCACGTAGTGCAATCAAAAAACACTCAAAAACTACTCAGTTCGTGGGCCATCTGAAATATAAAATTATACATTCCAAGCTCTAAGTAATTTCAATGAGAGTTCGTTAGTTGTTGGACATTGCGAAGAGTTAACTATGGAATTAAATTAATTATGTTGGCAGCTTGCGCATTATTGGCATTAGCTTGCTGCGGTGTGCGGCGGGGGTCGGGGCTTAAAATAATATGAAAAGAGACACACGCATGTATATATAAATTTATTTATGTGTATAATTATATATAGCTAAGAGCTGCCGCTGTGCTGTGGTATCCACATGACGTCCCTGCAACTAACTATTTGAGAGCTAATAAAAAATAAAGCACAGCTAACTGGATTAAGACCAAACACGCAACAAAGTTGTGTAGGGTGTGTATGTCTGTGTGTGTGTGAGTGTGTGTTTATTTTTAAGCCACAGCAGTATGTTCTTTGCTCGCTGCTTTACCTACTTTCAGCCCACAGCGTTAACAAAGCAAACTTTTTCATACATAACTTAACAAAGCAATTATAAAGTCAAGTTTCGAACTATTATGCAAATTTCAGAAATAATAAACATAAAATAATTAACTGCTTTTACTTTCCAATGAAGCCTAAAAATTCGGTTCTGATAAGTTTAGAACTTATACGTGAAATATGTGTTTTCAAACTTGAATGCAATTTTAATCTAGAAGACCAACAATTTATTACTTTTGAAAGTCGCTTCAGTTTTGACAAATTTATGTCTGTGGAAAGTTTTAAGCCCATTTTGAAAGTTTATATTTTTTTAGCTTAAATTTGTACATGAACTTCGAGCAAGAATAACCAAAAATTTGTTATTTTTGAACATCGATTCATTCTAGACAAAGTTATGGTTGTAGAAAACTTAGAGCCGTTCGCTGTAAGATGATTATGTTGGTCCAAGTTATGTCAGAAACGCATTATTTAGGACTCTTTTCAAGAATTGAATTTTTTGCCAATAAAAGTGATTCTTTTTCCGTAAGAGCAAAGCTGTCTCATAAATTGCAGTGCACAGCGAAAGGCGACACTTAAATTAAGTTAATCTATTGCAATATAAGTCCAGGCACACAATATCCCCACACCTCTCGCTTTGTCTGTAAGCACCAACAGTTTCAATCGCATCAACGTCATTGGGAGCTAAATATGTACTTATAAAACAACAAAGAAAGTGCGGAATAAACTGCTTTACAAAGTAAACTAACAAGCATAAATTATTGTTTGTTGCTTGTCGGGTTTTGTTGTTGATGTTGTCGCCGCTGCGAGCGCGGAAAAGCAAAACAACAATCCGCAACAGCAGCAACACCAAAAAAAAAAATAATCTCTGTGGATGAGTAGAGGGGGAAGAGGATGAGCTGCAGCCGCAGCAAACAGGATACGAACTAAACGTTGGTCCTCCTAGGAAATTTGTGGGTGGCATTTATTTTTTGCGGTTCTTGTGGCATTTATAGGATATACGAGTCCTCATGTCGCCTCGGACGTGTATAAATTTGGAGCAGCTGCCGCTAAATGAGTTGCCAGGCTGTCAACATAACAATCGATGGTGGTAACTTGTTGCTGTCATTGTTGTTCTTATTTTTCTTTTCTTTCTTGCTCTCTTTCTTTATACACTTGTTGCGTTGGGCATTTTAATTATGCCACAGAATATGTGTCACGCTCAGCGATGGCCATTGGAAGGTATATCATGTCCTCTTTTTATACCCCTAAGCCCTTTGAAAATTTATAAAATGGGTATTATAAAGCTTAACAGGTTGTGGAAACTTTTTAAGTCTTGCCTAAAAACACTTGTTAAAGTATAAATTTAACATGAACGGATCACTTTTGACAAAGGGTAGACAGTTTTGAACCACCCGAAAATGTGATAGTTTTGGAGAACAATTTTAACATGAAAATTGAGTCAGAATCTTGTTTGTAATTGTAGATGTAGAATTAATCTAGACTATAATTTTAACTTAAAAATCAAGTTAGAATCGCGTTTTCAGGTTTGGAGGCAGTATTAATCTGGAGCTCAAACCATGTTTAAAAATGCCTGGTTTTTGATAATCTGATCAGTTTTTTGAAAGTTATGGCTGTTGAAAGATTAGAGCCATCTCCAAATGTGATTTTTAAGGAGACAAGCTTACAACAAGAATGGAGAAAACATATGTCAAGGGTATTTATAATTCGTCTTTTAAGGATTCGACTCACTTCAAATTGTAGTGGCACCTGCATGTTGCATAAACCTGCACATTGTTCACGAACAGCAACATAACAAGAAGAACAACAATATCAAGTCGAATAAAAATAAAAGAATCAACTGCCGGCAAGAGTTGTTAAACTTTTATTACAAGCTGCCACCAGCATACAAAGTGTGAGCTTTGACTGGCACAACTAACTCGTTTAACAGAGCAGTTGATTGCATTAGTTGCCCCTGCAACTGCAAGAGGAATAATAATAACTGCAAAAACACAACAGGAAGAGCAACTGCAAATACAACTCAACTGCCGCTTAAGGACCTTAAGGTAGAGTTGTGTTGACATTTTATGGCCAAAGGAAATTGCTTCGAAAGTCAACCAGGATCGCTTGCACACATTCTGGGTCAGGCTCATTAGAAGGACCTTCACATTGTTGGCGAGCGCGCACCATTTGTTATTGCAAAACGCATAAAGGAATACAAATATGAGTTGCATGCAGCCCTGCGGCAATTGTTCGTGAAATGGCCATATATGAGGCAGCAAATATATTTCTACTTATGTAGGATATGTGAAAACTTTTGCGCACACTGCACACAGCACACTGCATGCGAAAGGACACTTGAAAGGGACAGCTTGCAGCATCACCAGCATTTTTCCACAATATACAAAAGGGCAAGTCCGTTGCTGCAGGTTCTGCTAATGTTTTCCTTGCATTTCGTATCTGCGGGCGCAATTTCTGCCCCGTCACAGTTGTAAGTTATATGCTAGATTAGACCGCTGTGCGAAATCTTCCATAATACGAGTATAATTCACAGTGCTCTGCTCTGTTGGCGACATTTGCAAAATTGCCAAAATAAAAAGAAAGAGACAGCCTTGAAAATGTGCATACAAAACAAAATACTTGGCTTTTCAGCCACATACATTTTAGTCATACTAAAAATGCAAAGTAATATACGTAATATATTTACGAGAAGAAATTATATTATTAATATACTGCAGTAACTTAAATGAAATGGGGTATTAATAGAAAGGAGCTAAGGGTATTAAGAAAATTATAATATACTTGAAATATATGTAGAAAAATGTAATAAAATATGACAATGGTTTTGGGGTTTGAGTTGTAGGAGGAATATATTTCTGTTTACTTATCTTATGGTAAGTTTATGACGATCAAGAACAGACAATTTCTACAGCCTTTCTTTAATCTATATACAAGAATGTCTAGTATTTATATTATTGGCATAATTAGTCAAAATAGCTCGTGGAAATCATAAATAATACCTGCTGTTGTTTCGTACACGCACTTCATAAATTTAATGCAGGGTGGCCCGAAATGTCAACAGCAAACAACAAACAATTCAGCAAAAATATAAAACAAAACACACATGAATATGTCATTAAATGTATAAATAAAAAATGGTCAAAGAAAATATGTAAAAAAAACAAAAAAATTATTGACTGAATTAAATTGTGTATGTGAAGGTAGAGCAATTTGCGAACTGTCAGCGACAAGCGCAATAACAGCCGGAAACGGAAATGGTGGAACAGAAATAGTTAAAAAATATTCGACGTGGCATACTTTTTAAGGCGAGACATTTGGACGCCTTAATGGGCGTTTCACATGCCAGCAGGTGTAAGAACTGCTGGTGGCTTGTGGTGAGTCGGGTGGTTAAACAATTGTCAGAGGCATTGTCGTCGACGTTTTGTGATTGCATAAGTCAAGTCCATGGCACGTGTTAAAGTGCCCGCCAGCCCGAAAGCGACGAGCAGCACGCAGCAATACTTTTGCAACGCTGGGCTAAATGGTGAGTGAGGGCTGCGTGTCCTTCTTCTCCGTCTCCTTCTGGCTGGCCGGCATGTACTCTTTCACCCATTGTATGGCTGACTTTAACTGCATTAAGCTCTCGGTTCGCATTTAATTTAAGTGTTTGTGTCTGTTTATTTCTGGTTTCTTTGCACTCGCCTCCCCCGAGCCCCTCATCAGTTTGCTTGGCCTTCAGTCTGCGCCCGATGTCGTGTCTATTTATAAACGGCTTTCGTAAAGTCTGAATTATACTTGTATACAGTAAGGAAATTTGAATTCCTTGTGAAATTTACTGTAGATTCTTTTTCCAGCTAAATTCAATTAAGCTCAAATACTGTTTGCATTTTAGATATCTTTAGATATTATTTGTGAAGCTATGAAAACATTGCCTTAAATTAAAAATCGTTTCACTCATAATTTGAAATCATTTTTGGAATTTAATTAAAGGCAAATATAGCCTTTAAATGCTTAAGCTCTAAAAATGTTAATTATTCTGTTGGCGCAAATTGCTTACTGTGTATAATTCTTGTTCGCATTTGATACATTTCTATTTATAGTTTCAATTACGACAACCGACGACAAATGCAATAGCAACAAACGACAGCAGCAACAACTTACGACAACTAACAACAGCTACAGTTTTAGCCTTTTTTTTTGATACAATTGACTGTTTGGCCTTTCGATTAGTTATTGTTATTACATTTAACGAATATATTGATTTCCTATAAGCCTATTCTTGTTTACCTTGTTTCGGCAGTCAATTGCGTTTACGTGGCGTATGATTAATAATGTATATTACTATTCAGGTTAAGCTGAAAGCTGAAAGAAGAATTGGTTTACTTTTATTTCGCACGCCAACTTAATAATTCCATTTACCTCTTTGGTTCAAAATCGATTAAATTTCTTTTTAAAAAACTCAAGAATACTGAATAGGTCTTAAAAAACTTTTTCTTATTAAAAACTAAGAGTGAAGTTTCAATTGCCACTATTTTTTTTTTGTTGTTGCATTTTCTCTTCTTTTCCTTATTTTCGAAAGTTTGCTCTTAACTTAAGCGTATTATTTGTTTTTTTTTTTTCTGCGCTTTGGATTGCTTTCTATCGAAGTGTAATATTGTGAGTAGTCGCAGAGGATTAATAAAAGATGTTCGGAGGCATGAAGAAATATTTTGAATTAACGTTCTTTTTCATATTTGTATCTAAAAGGGCTAGATAATTTCCATCAAATGAACTAAACCACAAAGTCGTTTTTGGTTTTAGCTTAGGAGAAATAATGCCATTTCTTAGCTTGCTTAATGGCTTGCTCATAATATTCAGATAATAATAATTATGTAGATTAATGATAAATCATGACATGCTTTATCATTTTCATTTGCATGTTTTTGCCTTGAGTGAGTAATTCAATTCCCATTATCATACAAAATTTCCTGCTGTGGTAGAGGTAAAGGTATTCCCATTTGTCTATTGGTCTATAAATGTTGACGCAGCACACTTTTCATATTACCTTCGTTTACACTATGCGGTTAACAACATTCTGGGCTTTTATGGTCAATCTGAACGGCTATCTTAGTGCTTGTCCAAGGACTAAAGCCACATCGTAGAGACGAGCAAAAGAGCTGTAAAACACGGGGTGGGAATGTGAGACTGTTCGGATTTTACAAGCGACCATATAAACAGACAGCTGTTCCTGGTGTATAAAAAACTTTGTTGCTTTCTGCTGCAACGTGTCAGCTAAAGTCATATTCACAAATTATAATATATAAAGACATATACACAGACATACCAGCAAACACACTCACACGGGACACTCTCACGCTTTCTGAAATATGTGTAATTTATGCAAGTGCAAGCGGAAGTTGAAAACCAAGAAACACATACAAACATCTACAAAGAACTGCACACAGCACTGACAGCCAGAAGCTACCAACTGAATGAATGACTGACTGAATGACGAAGTGTCTGCCTGAGTGACTAACTGACGGTTTGACTGACGGGTGCTCTTGAATATTATGCCCGCTTCTTGGCTTTTGAATTATAGAATAGACAATGGCTGTCCTTATGCGCTCGACAATCACTAATGGAGCAGGGTATGTGAAAGTTAAACACAACTTTGAGGGTGGACATAAGCGTGTCCATAAGCTAAGTAAAAATCTAAATATAGAAGAAGAACTATACCTTGAGTATGCTGATTTATTTTTAAACTAAAGCCTTAACTCTTTTGATATTAAATTGCAAAATGTTTACAGGGCAAATGTTAGTCTAGCATACGCCCTGTCAGCCACCACTTCAACCATGTTTTTGTGTTGAATTTGTATATTGCGTTGTCTTAGTTTTCCCCAGTTGTATTTCACTTTCATTAAGAAATGTAAGAGCGCAGAGGGTCTTCAAAAGCAGGCAGCCTTCCCCCATCCACTCTAGCACTTGTCTGTGTGCTTGAATGCAAGCGGGCATAATAAAGTTAGCCTTGCCATCAAAGTCAAAAATACTCCAGCCAAAGACAGAAGCACGTATAACGAGCCAACAGTTGAGTCTTGACATTGACATTTGAATGCGGTATAAGTTAAAGCCGGCAGTAAGAAGCAAGCAGTAAGTTGAAAAATCAGGCACAAATCAGCTGCCCAATGGATTGCAAATTGTGCTGAGCCCAAAAGACCCATAAAAAAAACAAAACCGAAGGATTCTGTTAAATGGGCTGCTGAACCGCACATTGATTTGCATGTCCCAATTCAAGTCCTGGGCGCAGCAGCCGCAACAGTATCTGTGATCCGATCAATCTGTACCCCAAAAGGCTTAGCCAATAAAAGGTTTGAATCCCAGAGAGGGACTGGGGTCATATAATTTATGACCATGCTATGCTGAGCCAGACAATTTATCAAAACACTTTGACATTCCTAACAATTTTATTTATTGCAATTTGGCTTAAGCTTCTTCTTTTTGTTGGCTACGTATTTGGCATGGGAACGGCAACAAGCACTAATAAAACATGCAGTTAAATTTTAAATGCCAATTTGTGTAGCTACAAAAAGGAATCTCAACTGTATGCAAAATGGCAAATGAATGTGAGAGTGGAAAGTGTTCAACTAGAAAATACCTTAAGGGCGATGAAGTATTTCTTCTTACATAGATACATAGATACATACATATATATATATGTATGTATGTGAGTTTTGTTTAAGGTTTGTTTTTGATAATGCACTAAGTGAAGATAGAGGAAAGAATTTTTTGTGAAGTAAATTAACTTGAGTTTTGTGTTTATCACAATTTAGACAGCGATTAATTATCGCTTAATTTACTAGTATTTATCTGATGCTGTTTTCGGACACATGGCCACACATTTGTTTCCATATATAAATGTGCATATGTTTTTAATTAAACGAAAGATGCAAACACTATTTTATTTATGGGATCTTAAACAGCATAAATCACCGCAAATAAGGAAGAGAGTAGCACAAGCGTATATATATTTATATCTAATAGAATAGTTTATGGTATGCGGATTTTAATAAATCTTATTATTTATTTTCCCTTTCACTGCAAGCGCTTTCATTTGAGTGCATGTGAAACGTGTACAAACACCATAAATTAAATTCGTGAACAACTATTTTGAAAATGTTCCGAAATCTTATATCTATGTTCTTTTGTGATTTCTCGATCTCTGTGTAGACTCAATTAGCTGGCAATGGCGTATCCCTCATTCAAGTTCAATGATTTCGAAATCTTGCCTAGTTGCTAATTGGGCAAAATGATTTGATCTGCTTGTTTCGAGATGTAGATGCAAATGTAGATGTAGATGTACTTATGTATCCATTATATAAAATTCTGTGGTATCCAAATACTCATAATAAATTTGTCTATATATAGCAACGATAAATCTAACAAGGCGGCTGGTCGTGAATGAAACTTCAAGTGGCAGCCTCTCAATTATTTTTGGCAAACACAACTGACAACTGAGGGAAAACATGCAAAAATGATGAATATTATTCAATTCATATTATTGGTACTATTGTGGTGCCACCGAATAGTGGGTCAGTGGGTTGTCCATGAGCTGTACTTATCTAAAGAGATGGGTCAGTGGGTGCTAAAATTGCGTCATCTACAAAGGAATGTAGCCGAACTCTATAAATAGATTTGTGAATCGAGCAAATATTTCATTAAATAATAATCGCTTGCCTTTATAAATACCCAGTTTTATTTGGTGCTGCATTTTATTAATTTTCTCAGACTTTTTTGAACGTTATGCCAAAGAATCCCTTTGTAAAATTCTCATTCGCAATATATAGGCTCAGTTTGACAACTTGTAATCTCCATTCTCAAATGGTAATTGCTAAATCTCTTCTAAAGATAACTACATTTAAATTCACTTCAACTTCTGTTAGCATGAACATGACAACTGTGTGGCTTTGCTCTGGCTTTTCGGCTGTATTCAAATGACGTATCTTGCAAATCATTTGAATCAGTTAACGTGAACACAACACATGGCAACATTCATGGCTGTCTCGACAGCTTACTTGTAAATGAAAGTGAACATTGACAGCGTGTAAATTACATCGCATGTTGCTTTGTGTGATTACGAATCTTTGTCAGCTATCAGATATTGGCTTGTGTTTAATTCAGACAACAAACCTGCATGCAAAATTGACTTTTGTTGACATTACGCATACGCAACGTTGGCAGAGAGAGAGAGAGAGTTTGTTCATTTAAACAATTGAAATTTTAAGCTCCACAAAATGGTGTAGACTAATTAGTAGCCAATGTGTCTGTCTGTGGCCACACACAGCGAGAATTGTGCACCCCGCTGTCTGCAGCCCTGCCATAAAAATTTAATTAAAAACTGTTGCAGTTGTCGGAGCGCGTGTTGCATGCACCACATGATTTTACAGACAACAGCAACAGCAGATCATTTCATTTTATGCATTCAATTTAACAGAGACAAAAGGCAAGCCAAAAAATAATCTACATATATAGTAAAAATGTATAAAGAATAAAATCGGAGCGTAGCATAAAACTAATTAGAGGTCGGTGGTGAAGCAAAAACTCAAGCTGTGATTTAATTAAATTTCTTTTTGAGGGTGGTGGTTGTGTTTCTGGAGAGGGTTGCGAGCAGCAGCGATGTGGCCTCGCTCTTGAAATATCTATGTAGGGGGCAAAGTTGTTGCTCTGTTTTTCTTAAGCATTTCTCGCTGATTTTTTTGCAATATTTTTTACACTTAAGTGAGCCGTTTCCATGCCAAAGTTATGTACATAAAAGTTTTTCTATCAGACACATCGTAAACAACATGTCAGCCATTTGACAAGAGTTCAATTAGGCATAAAATGAGTAAATATAGGCTAAAGTTCAGGATGAGCAGACTATCATGACGGGGCAGTAATAAAAAGAGATGCGCATACCCTTTTCAAAGCACAAGTTAAAAGTCATGGCTACACAAACGACGAGAGTAGGGTTCAATTTGCTTAAATGTCCAAAATTTGTATAAAAAATGCAAGGTATTTGTTTTAATATGCTAGGACACTTTAGTTATCAGTCTTGATGCTCATCGATTTTACAATGCTTATGCAATAAATGTATAAATAATATGTAGGACAACTTTTCCTTTTGATTGCCATCATTTTAAATGCAGTTGAAATACATGTGTAATGACCGCGCTTACAGGCGCTTAATAACATAATGCATTGAAAAATAGGTTGGTTAATATCGCATATTGTGATATCATTTAAAAAAGTTGGAATAATAAAATTATAAGCGATACAGCTGAAGAACTTGAAATTCTTAATGCAAATTTTCCCACAGAATTATGGTTTGTTTTTATTTTTTGTAAATATTTAACAGCTTTGTTACAGGGTATCTAAATGACAAACTTTATGTTAGAATCACTCTCATACCCTGCTGCTGTTGGATGCTGTGACAGTTTGCAAGTTGTGTATTTTTGTTGTTTCATTTAACATTCGAGGTAACGCTCGCGGCTTTTGTCAATTTGCAAATGGAAATGTCAGTCATTCATTTTGAAATTGTCACAATCATTGGACTGACACACCAGGAGCAAGGACACGTCAGCAGAAGCTGTGGATATGGTCAGTGGGCGTATCAGAGAGAATGGTGCCACGCATAGCATCATATAGCAAACAAGTTAAACCGCAGCACAATTTCCATACTTACGTACATATATCAAATAATTGCTCTATTAACGGGAATGCCAAATACGTAGTATCGTCTGCTAAACAAATAACAAAGTGCTGCTTGGTCGATTAAGGTAAACACAAAAAAACACACACAAAAAAATTACAGAAAGAAAGAAAAACACTGTTCTGAATTCCGGGCAAGTACAGTTTGCTGCGTCATCGGTCATTTTCAGCTGGATTTAGCTGGAAAATCACCAATCATACAAAAAATAAATAAAAAACAAAAACAACAAGAAGACAAGAAGCGCCGGATAAAGGCCAAGTTGAAGATCATAACATTTTCCGGCTTATATTTGTATAAATTCACAAGATGAAAATTTACGATTGTATAGCAATTTTAATATTATTTATCCATCGCAGCCATTTCAAAGAAGTTTTTAATTGTTTGTCGGTAAAAAAACTGGCTCATTAAATATGTTACCGCCTGTTGCAAATGCCATTTTATGACGCCACACAGCTTCTTGATTAACCCTCCCACACAGCTACGGCTAATCTTGAGTTTGATATATTGACCGACTAATGCCTCCATCATAAAATTGAGACACGCGCCAATGTTGTAAATATTTACACAGTCGTTCACGTTTTTTATGCGCCTTTGTATAAATAATAATCAAGAATGAATAATAATAATAAATAATAATGGGCCAGACCAACATAATTAAGCAGCTGGATATCTAGCGCACAATGGAGGTGTCGAAAGATTTCTGGTTTTTCACCCCGCCCATTCGGAAAATAAAAAAAACACTAAATAACAAGTACAACCATCTACAAATGTGTGTGCCCGACTAGAAAATACCCTGACCAAATATATCACAAAAATCATAAATGTGTGTTGAGAAAACTATAATTGATTTGAATTGTAAAAGGTTTTCTGATAGAACTGAAAGAGTTAAGAAGAATTTTTGGTACATTTTATCGTCCATTTGTCCATTTGTTCATATTTCCCATTTGTATAGTTTCCGATTTCACTATGATCTGTCTGAGTCATGATCATGTTGAAAGGTGCGAGCATATATAAATTATATAGGCTGTCTTCGACCTTAATATGCTCTCCCTTATACGCTCTTAATATCGTGCAGGGTATAATAATATTTATGCTGATTGCCTCCGCTTCATGCTCTTTAAATATTTTTGGCAAAATATTTGGCGTGCCTGCGGCAAAGGGCAACACTGTATGCCCTCCACCCACTTGACTACCACTCAGCAACTTCTTGGCCAACATGTAATTATTCGAATTATTATTGTTAGGCGTGAAAGTTACTTAATGGCACTTTTACTTTCTCTACGACCTCCCCTCAAATTATATAAAGATAATTTTTGGAAAATTCCTGCGGCCTTGTTTACCAATGTGTTTGTGTGTGTGTAAGTGTGCGTATGTGTGTGTGTGTGTGTGTGTGTGTGCGTATATGGGTGTGCCTGCCTAAATTACTGATTTACAATTGCCTCTTTCAAGTGGCAGTGGCATTTGAAGAGCATAACAATGCTTGCTTAATAACAATTACCACAGTGATTACAGTGAAGCCCACTTAATGTAACTATTTTTGGTTAATTCAATGACTTTATTATGGGTCAAGGACTGTGTCACAGTTGGGTACGCAAGAGTTAAGTTTAATACCTACGGTAACTGTAATAAGGACTGTGTCCTAGTGGTATTTTAGTCACAAACTGCAATTTAGTTAGTTGTTTGTTCAGGTGAAAATTCAAATCAACTATGCAAAGAGAATAGTACATAAATTCATCATCATCATAAATATTATTCGCACATCTCAGCTTACAAGTTGAAGTGCTTGGCTCATAATAATATCCAGCAAAAATCTACTCAATTTTAATATTAATATTTAATCATTTTAAGTGTATCACCAGAAGCCTCAAGTGTCATTAAGAGTTTTATCAAAGTCAAATGGGAATCATTAAATAACCACAAAGCAACTTATGTTCATTGAATAGGAACTTAACAAGAAAGAACGGCAAGTCGAAGATTGACGACATTTGAAGTTCAGTATAAATTAATAAAGCCGTACCAATTGTTCTTCTGAAAGCTGAAAGTAGCAATTATGTCTCATTCAATGTGTTTCAACTTGACGACAAAATTACATTACCCTCTGAAAGGGTATAAAATTTATAGACTAAGAAGAAGCTTAGCTAAGATTATTTTTTCTTAGTACCTCTCATATTATTCTACTCTTCTTGCAGCACATAACTCATACGCAGTGTTCACTAAGTGCTTGCATCATCATCAACATCTACGATTATTATTATTGGTTTTAGCTTCTTTATAGTCCTTGCTTAATGTTTTGTATTACATGCTTAAGTGCGTTTCAGTGTTAGAAAAACACAAATCATCTTCTGCGCATGGTTAAAAAAACTGATTTATCACTTTGCTATAACTTAGCATTTTATTTTTATCTGTTAAGTGTTTTTTTGTAGTTGCCAAAATCATCATTTGCAGCACCTGCTCCGAATGCTCATTAGATTGTAAAGTAAATGCCTAATGCTATTGTTGATCATAAAAGTCATGAGCTTTCAGCAAATAAGATATGAATGAATGCGCTTATTAAAATATGGCCCATTGACTTCCCGGCATCTCTCAGACATTTATTCATATTTACTTTGATAAATCATTGTTGCAATTCTTGCTATTGTTGTTTTTGCCACACAGCGCGTGCAGAATAAGCAGCCGCTTTTCATAAATTAAGAAAACATACAGCACCAAAGCCAACAACAATAGTAATGTGAATGAAGTCAACAACCAAATGTGTGTGTGTGGTTTTGTGTGTGCGCTGCTCGAGCATTTGTGTTATTTTAATTATTTCATTTGCCACGTCGAAGGAAATGCCAAGAGGAAAGGCAAAAAAAGCACGTAAACTTTTATCCGGTGTTGACTGTTTGACTGCGCTATTTTTTTTACTGCCTATGCAAATATTTCCAGTTAAACGGCAAATGAATATTGAATTGAAATGTAATTTCTTTGCAG
This sequence comes from Drosophila grimshawi, assembly GCF_018153295.1. Classification (NCBI taxonomy): domain Eukaryota; kingdom Metazoa; phylum Arthropoda; class Insecta; order Diptera; family Drosophilidae; genus Drosophila; species Drosophila grimshawi. The sequence goes on from NW_025062889.1 coordinate 2,983,798, forward strand.
CAAGTCAAGCGTAATAAATTCTGGCCTACTTGCAACATGCAAATCACATCGATTTACGTGTGGCAAACAGCATTATTCAGCGCTAAATGACAATTTGTTTGTCTGTGCGTTAAACCAGAAAATGTCGGCCAATTAATCTGATTTAATTTCACATGTCACTTGCCACAATTAATTAACCGTTAATTGTCAAATTGAGGTGTGTGGTATAAAAGTGCAAATGCATCAAAATGTTCAAAAGCTTCAAAATATCATTTATTTAAAAATAAATTTACAACAATAATTAGTATGAATAATAAACCATTTCAATTGGCAAGCAAATGCCTAGGAATAAATAATTTTAGTTTGTTATTTTAAGTGAGGTTCACAAATTTTAGTTACATCAAATTCTCTATTAATGAAGGCATGTTTACATATTTTATCATGTGTCCTCTTCCAATAAACCATATAAAAGTACATTTTCCGTTACTTTTTTCTATAGAAATGGTATTTTTACTGGATTAGCAGCAAATGAAAAGCTTAAATTTATTAATATGAAAATTGAATTTATCAATTTCAGTCAATTAAAAGCATTGATACAAATTAAATTGCATGAGTAATTGAAAATAAACATTTAGTCGATAAATTTGGTATCTGTCATTTTTATTGTGAATAAATTTGTGATTTGCATTTCATAGCTAAAAGGTATCTGTAATACGAAATGCATTTATATAATTAATTATAATTGCCGAGAGAAATATGATTCATTCTCCATACAGACAAAAATAATTAAATATATTTGCAATAGGGCAACAAGCTTTAGAAATCTATGGTAACTTAAACCACATGATTAAGAATTCGGCCCGGGAAGGGATATTAAATATTACTTCTTCTTTTTAAACCTATAAATGAAATTGAAAGGCGCTTATCGATTCCATTCGAATAGCTCTAAGCTCAAGGTCTATAAATATCATTCAAATGACTTATTAGCCGTCACCTAAATCGACAACTTTTGATGATGAAATATGAGGCAGAAACAAAAGAGAAAAATGGGTTGCATACGTGAAGGCGCGCAATGATAATGTACTTGTCAGACCCAGGACTCTTCTCTGTCTCTGTGTGAGTGTGGGATGATAATATTTATGAATGAGCATAAATTAACGAGACTTTTGGGGCTGACATAAATGTGACAAAGATGATACCAGACGATAACTGACGAGGACCTAAGGACGTGCAGACAGTTTATACAGAGACGCAGACAGACAGACTCGAGGGCACATTATGTTAAATTTTGTTAAAGAACAAACACCAGCAAACAACAGCAAGTACGATATTTTAGTGTAAACTTTTCGTATATGTATGTGTGAGTCATTAAATGAGTGCAAGCTGGGAGCCCTCTGCATATACGTAATATGAATATAAATTACTCTTGGCGTTTATATACATTTTTCTTGTTGTTCACGATTTTTTTTTTATTATATCTCGGACCCTTTTTAATTGAAATTCAAGCATTTTAAATGCGACTCTCTTGTTTTTGTGTTGCTTGTTTGGTTTTGTTGTTTGTTTTTTGGGGGGCTCTCTTTTTTGTTGTCGTATTTACGAGAATTTGCATAAAGGGTAGCATATTGAAGTTTTACCGATTGGCGCAACGATTTGCATTTGCATTCGATTTACGTCATTGCCACCTTTACCGACCAAAAATGCCAAACGTGCCTCAAATTGTTTGCTCATCTGCACATTGAACAATTTGTTGGCCAAAAGTTGATCCCTTGTTGGCCCTGCAGTATTTTGTCTTATGACAGCTGTCCGTGTGCCCCAACCTTACAGAGCATAATTATTCTACTTTTTGGCAAACGTAACTATAAATTTAGATTATAAATAATTGCATGCATTGTCTTTGCGTTCGTTGACCATAAATATAACAGACAGTTGGCAAATGCTCTGGTCAAAGATTTAGGTGCACAGCAATTAGAAGATTGTGGTTTTGACTCATTCAGGGTTGGGACCAATTGAGTTGGATTATTTTGGTTACAGAAGCTTTCGGTACTTTTCCACTTTTCTTTTATATCATAAATATAACAGAGAAATACGAATATTGATTATATTTATATTATAAAGGCTAAAGTTAAAACAAAAAAACTTAAATTATAAATCATCCTACTTAAAAGCAAAACTTCAAAAACGCTAAATTTAGTAAGAGAATTTTTTAATTTTCTTCGATTTTGAACTGTATTAAACTGATCTATAAACAAAATGAATGAATTTTCAAAAGCATTTAACAATGCCCACACATTTTTTAAGGCCAAAACATATAAAAAGTTGCACATTTCATGTTCTAAAAATTGGATGGTTAAAAATTGGTTATATTTACTTAATGAAATGCAGCACAAATTGTCCACGAATCTTTTGCTTAATTTTTAAAAATTGTTTATGGGTTGATTTTGGTTTGTCTATCACTTTTTAGCACGAATTGAAGAAGACTTTTTGTGTTCGATTTAAACAATCAGAAACTGTTGGAACGCACGATACGCAATTTATTATCGGGTTTTGGGTATTCAAGAAGAACCGTTAACGTCTAGAATCCTTTGCAGACTGCTTCAAATGCTGCCTGGCATATGGTTTATCAACTGAAAAAAACTCAACACACCTTGTGGCCGAAAAACCCGAGAGAGAAAGGGAGAGAGAGAGAGAGAGAGAGAGCAAGTACCCGAGAGAGCGAACGCTTATACGCCAACGACTTTTCAGGGGCCCAGTGAGCGTAGGCGCCACATGCAACATATACATGTGGGCAACCAATATTGAGCGCTGCTGGCAACATGTTGCTAGCAACAAACTGTTGAATTTGTTGTTCAACGCCTCATTTGCGGTTACCAGGCATTCGGTAAACAAAACCATACCTAAAACAAAGGCCAACATTTTTTTCTCCTATGTGTGAGTGATATTGAGAATGTGCTCCAACTGAGCCTTGAGTGTGGTCGGTGCGTGCTGAAAGGGGGGTGTGGTGGCGCATAGGGGGTGGTGTGTGGCATGTTAGCAAGTGGCTGGCGCGTTTTTTATCTGCCATGGCACAAGTGTAAAAATACAAATGAACATAATGCGCAAAATGATTTCCTCCAGTTCAACTTTCTACGTTGTCTTTTTACAAATATCACGTGAGTGTGTGTGTTGGACTGTGTGTGTGGGTGTGCGGGGCAGTGTGTGGGTGTGTGGGTGGGCTTTTTTAATTGTAATCCCCTTGGGGGCTTTGGCTTTCAATGTTTTATCAGCATGCAATATTATAATTCTAAAGCACAGTTTTCCTTTTTCTTTCTGTTTTTTTATTTTGGCGCGCCTTACAGCATTTGTCCTTTAGACCTTAGTTCAAAGTGTGCGCATGTGTGTGTGTGTGTGTGTGTAAAGCAATGTCAAGAGCGGCTCATGCCATGGCAAATACTTGAGCAACTGTTGTTGTGACTGTTTGGAATACCCTGCACTTGAAAAATAATAAAACAATAACATAGTTTTATATGATATGAAAATTTACGCTCTTGCAGATTCCAAGAATGTATGGCCACTAGTTTAGTAAACATATGTATGTTTAGTATATTTAATCATTAAGGGTATTCCCCAACCCATTATTTTAATAGATCGAAACAAATGATAGCATAGTCTTAAAATAGAATTCTCACATACAGTTTTTTCTGAGCAATTATAATAATGAAACTTTGGTTTTATGTTTGTGCTTATAAGGAATAAGCGCAAAGATATAATAGGCATAAAAAGTAAGTCATGAATACTTTAGATTACAACAAATGCTTAACTTTATAAATATAAATAAAATGATAAATGTATTTTATCTAGAATTCAAATCTCAACAGCATTCACATACAGAGTATATCCCAGTCGAGCATTATTTAATTCTGATTTATTACATATGTTGTCATAGCGTGTGTCTCATTAATTTTTCATGCAACTTTATCGTTTTCACGTTGTGTTCTTCTTAACTACCTATGTACTTTGCACACTTTTGGTTGCCTTTAGTGCTGGGATTTGGGTACTTAGCCTGTAAAGTTAATTGTTACTGACTCTGATGTTTAAATATGACCATATGACCATGAGTTACTTTCCAACTGCGTAAATATACACATCATATAATTGCTTTGACATTGAGCATAGTTGAATAAAACTTTTGCTAACATTAAATCCTTTAAGTAGCCCTCTAGAGAGAGATAGAGGTAGAAAGCAAGAGATAGAGAGAGCGAGAGAGAGAGAGAGAGTCGACTCGCAGAAGCGGAAATTACAAATTACAATTTTCAAAGACAACAACAGCTGTGATTTTGGAGCATTTGGTAGCTCATCTCAACTATAAAATCTGGCAATAAATTTCCGTTCTTAATGCGCCGCTTATCGCTCAATTGGTGCAGACTAAGCAGCTTTTCCAGAATTTCGCTCTTACCCCGACTTTGGTACGGGTCGGGGTTTGTTCACATGTTGTTCGGGTTGTAAACAAAAAACTAACAAACGGAAATCGTTTGTATACAAAATTTTTGTTAAATTAAAATAATTAAATAGGTAATAAATGACTTTAGCATAGCCAGCACTCAAATTGTTTTTCTAGTGAAAACATTTTGAAAAATATGTAATGATTTTTGCTAAAAATACGAACATTTAAATTGTATAAGTCATATTGAAATAATCTAGAAAACATACTTTGTACAAAATAAACTCGAAAGTAAAAATTGCATGACTTCGACAAAGTTATGCCAACTTAGAAACTTGAAATGCCAAAATAAAAAACAGTGTTTTTCCTCAGAGTATCGAAAGTTTATACTAAATATACCACTATGTAAAGTTTTGTACAAGTGCTGCAGTTCTGTTTATATTATGATCCAGCGAAAAGCTTCACGAGCTGTTTTATATTTGTTTTTATCGTTTTCGCAGCATTGCCATTGAAAGCATTTCGTAATTCTCAAATGTAAATGCTGTTTTTTTTTAGCTGTATTAAAACATTTAAATGTGTAAATATGTTAATATGTTTTTGGGGGTCGCAGCCTCTGTTCGCATGAATAAAACATTCAAATGTTAAATCAAAATAAGTAAGAAATAAAAAAAACTCTCAATTTATTAGTCATTTAAATGCGGTTTCACTTTGACAAAGAGCGATAGGCTCAGAGTTGTGAGATATACAGAGGATATACAAAAATCAATTGAGAGAATTTATTGCGTTTGACAATCCCCTCCACACACACACACACACACACACACATCCACAACAAGTCAAGCAAGAAAAGAATGCTGCATATTTAAAGGCCCAAATATTTGCCACCACGACAAAAGTGAAAAGTTTTTTAATGCCCGTGTTCTGCAACGAGCTCTTATCTCGTTCCTATACCATTAAAGATACAATTTTCAAGAAGTTTTTGAATTTAAATATCAAAAATATAAGCTTATCAAAAACATAAGCGAAAATCTTTGAAAATTACGAGAATTTCAGTTGATATCAGTGGGAAAATGGATTTTCAGAACGTTACTTTCGAGTCTTTGCCTTGTTTGCACTCATTTTAATAGAAACCACCCATTATTACTTGAAAACAATGGCCTTTATCAGCTTGGAGCTTCTTCAAAGCTGCCGCAGCTTTTCGGCTAGCTGTTAAAGCATTATTTATTGTTGTTTACAGAGTGTTAAAAATGTTTTTGCGTTAAATTAGAATGAATTGTACTTGAGGCAAAAATTAAAGACAACTCAAACTTGAATCGAGCGAGCTAATTAATTAATATGCAAACACAATGCTGCACAATAAATGTTTGCCACTTAAGTCAAAGACCAAAACACAAGCGAAAAACAATTAGGAAGACGCTGATTACGAGTTGAAAGAGTCGAAGATATCCTGTGATAAAGTAAGAAGAAACGATTAACAAAAGTACAAAAGTGATGCCCACAACTTTGGCAAACCTTTCTCTTACCCACAGGGTATAGCAATGCGCAGTAGCATATTGAACCCATTCAATGCTCAATTGGAGTGATTTACTCGAATTACTTAATGAAAGTGGCCCATCGATTCAAGTGACTCACCCTACTACTGCTAATGCTGATGCTGTTGCTCCTCTGTCCCCCTATATTCCATAGTTATGGAATTGAGCAAGCCAATGGCTGAGTGGAGAGAAGTACGTGCTCGGCACTAGGTAGAATGCTTATAAATTAAGTTAATTGCTTTGCATTAATTAGGCGCATATTGTATGGCCATGCACGAGTCCCTCTCTAAAATTAATGAAATTTTATACAAACAAGAGTTTCAATGCAACAAAATAATTGCTACATTTTTCTAGCATTGTCAAAATAAAACTAACAACAATTAATTTTCATTTTTGGCATTTGTAATTTAACGCCTTGACAATTTCTAAATGCCGATGAAAACAATACTGATAGTGTGTTAAAAGCTGTACTGAAACCATGTTCATTCTGCTGCCTGTCACAATGTAAATAAACCAACATATGCATAAATCAATGTTTTGGGGGCGTTGTGCAAGCGTGACTATTGACAGATGGAGCCGCCCCCTTGCAATAATCGGAGCCTGACATGTTTTGGGCAGCATTGTCAACTCCTGTTTGCAGTATGCGCAGATTGCACATTCAGTTAAATACCCTACGAAATTGTTGAGGAAATTGTTAAGAAGCAAGAAGTAAAAGCTATGACAAAGTGAAAAACTAAATAAGTTTTTGCAGGTGTGCAGAGAATAAAATCTGAATAAACTACACTAAGAAAAGCGAGAATCCAATTAAAAAGTTAAAGACAATCTTAAATAAAAACAATAAGAGAAACAAAACTGAATAACACAATGTCAGAAAAGTGAGAGGCCAATGACAAGGACCAGGGTAGATTCGAAGTGAGGGTGAACAAAGCTCAATAAGAAAAGCGAGAAACCAATTATAAGGTTGAAGTCCAGGGTTAAGAGAAGTAGAGCTGTATAAAACCAGATAAGAAAAGCGAGAAGGCAATCAGAAGGTTAGGGTCCAGGTTATCTGTTCGTCTATCATACAATATTAGAGCACCGTTTGTCTGTTCAACTCGATTTTGTGTTTTTGACTAGCATACGGGCGCCATTTTGTGGCAACAACTGGCAGCGATTGCAGCTGCAGGCCACCATTTAATGCTACACGCAACTTCATGTCATGCATGCAGAGACACACCCACGGACACACACACACAGACACACACACGCACACAGGCATAAGCACACATACATAGTCAATTTCATGGAACTGCTTGTTTTGATATGCATTAATTTATAAGCGCCGAGAAGAGTTACAATTATAAGTTTCTGCGCAAGTTTTTGAATTGATTTGCCTTTTGGTTTTACACAAATAGTTTACAAATATTATTTTAGTTACATGGTATTATAATCTTAAATATTATTTATAATTTGCAAAATGTATGCAGAAACAACAAACTAACAGAGCTCTGTGCTTAGTTGGGTTTATAACCTGACAGCTGCTGGCATCCCTTGAGTCTACTTCTTCTTCTGCTCGATGTCTTCCTTTTGGCTGGTCTTGCACAATAGGCAAAATGAAAATCTATCTAGTACAAATTTGCATCTTCCAAATGAAAATAAGATTTTATATGAAGCAATATATAATAATATCCGATGACTAAAAATTTTCAGATTTTACAAAGTTTTTGGTATAATTTGCCAATTCTATCCACAGTGCGTGGCTCTAAGCTACTTTGTATGCAAAGCATACTCAGCATGTGGCTCATTGCTGCTCCTCTTTCGAAGGAGTGTCTCTCTGTGTGTGTGTGGGTGTGTTTGCTTCTGTGCCTGCCTGCTCGTTTGTGTTTATTTGTATTGGTTGCTTGTGGCTTTGCCTTTTTCTATGACACTTTTGGTGTGACAGCATCTGCATCTTGTGTGTTAAGTCTATAAAACATTTCTAGCACTTTTCCAATTTGATTTTATTTATATTAAAACAGTTGTGCTGCTGCGCTTGCCACACTGCCTGACACTGTTATCCAACAAGGCAACTGACTCTATCAATGTGTTTCCTTATTTGCAAATTACGTTTGCCATTGTTTGACCAAATTATCAATTCATTCTTTTTCAGCAGATGTGCAATCAAAACTTTTCACAGTCATAGCTTTGTCTAAAGTGATCCGATTTTCAAAACACCAGCATATTTTGGAAACGTTTTAGAACCCTTGAACAATACTCCCAAAAAGTCAAAACTTTCAACAGTCATAACATGGATAATATGGTCAATGCTGATTGACTATTGATGCTGATCAGAATTATATATGCCTTATGGGATCGAAGAATCTTCATTCTGCCTGTTACTTTACTAACTGTTGCACAACTTCATTATCCATCTTTATTAACTGTCAATGTGTTTAATTTGCAAAAATAGACTTAAGTCAAAAATATTTAAAATAGTGCAACGGTTTGTTAAATATAAAATCACCACAACGATTAAATTGATTAAGCTTAAGAGCAAGGACTTGAACAACTTTCATTTAATCACCTCAGAACGCTTAAATGCTCACAGCACTTATGGGTAATATGACCAGGCACTTGAGGATGAGATTTTCTAACACTTAAATGTTATATAATAAACATCTCATGGGCAAAACGTGACCTTCGTTGAGTGGTTAAACTTCAGGGACATAAAGAAATTTGAATTTTAATTAAATACACTTCAATTATAGCGTCGAGAACTGCGTTTTTTCTTTTTTTTTTTTGCAAACACGCAGCTTTGACAGGCTGCTTTGAAATGCTTAACCCATGCTCTAGCTGAAGGCAATCTCGTGCTTAATTAATATGCGTTCACGTGTCCATTTTTCCGTGAAAATCTTTGCAGCTGCTTTTTGTGATTTAACGCATCATTTGCATTTCTAATTAGTGCATTTTAGCGTTTCGTTCAACATTTAAATTGGCGTGATTTTGGCTTGCAGCTGTTTCGAGAAATTGTATGTGGCATGAAGCATGCTGCACGCTTTCTTTCTTCAATTAAATTCCATTTGAACTGATTTCTTTGACCTGCTTTAAATTGACTTATCGTTTCAATTGTCAGAAACGGTTTTAAGCGCTTAAGCTGCCATTCAATAAACATAAAGTTAAGCCAAAGCGATTAACTTAAGCATATTTAAACTGTTCAACTATCTCTTTAAGTTTGCATCTAGTTTGTTTTTTTTTTTGCCATATAGTTGAAACTGTGCCAAAGGGTTGCTGCTAAAATAGGGGTGCCTTGAATTTGAAATTGTGGTGCGCTTTTGTCGAGGGGTTTCTCGCCATCGCCCGACTCTTGACGCCCCGCTCATTATCCGTCTGTGTCACATACATTTTATGTATGTGTCATTTGATAGCGTATAGTTAAAGCTAAGCTATACTCAAATTATGTCTCCGTCTACAATATATTTGATTACAATCATGCTCTTCGACTCTCTAATTTGCTGCCAGCACGCAAGTATTGGCTTTGGGGTTGAGACAGTTTATAATACTTCATTTAACCTTCAAGCAATGTTACTTAAAGACGCAATAAGCTTATTGATATGTGATTCTTAGAAATGGGCGTTTAGTTATTATTACAATGTCAGCACACAAGACTCAATTAAACAGCTTAATAAATAAATTAATAGATCGATATTAATTAAAATAATTATAGTAATTATTCTACAAAACACATTTGTATTTAAGTACAAGCTAAAAATCAGACACCACTAGAGAAGTGCCCCAAAAAATAAGCCTTGAACCGCTGACAGCTATTCGCCTATTGATTTTACAGTGCCCGAAACTATTTAAACTTTTAGACAACGCCTCCCTCCGCCTCCGGCCCATTTTTGGTAATTTTCGGCAATACTCAACATGCTTGGCATTGGTGGCTGCAGCTGTCCCTCTTCATTGCCGCCTGCTGCGCTGCCTTGTTTCATTTCCGGTTTGTCAGGCCGAATACTATGCGGGTTTTTGGTTTGATTGAAGGTTTTCTTTTGGTAAAGAGGCAAGTGGTAAAACAAGTTGCAACTTTGCCACATTTCCACTATTGGTTATCTACATAAATTTTACTCATTTTTCTCTTTTATTTTACGAAACCGACTTATGATTAGCAAGTTTTTGTGGCAGCATTTCCGCACAATGGAAGTTCTTCGATTTCTAAATGAAACTGACTTGTTTTTAGCTCTTTTTACCGCTTTTTGTTGACTGACCTCACACAGTCGTTGAACTGTGAATGTGTCTGATATTCGGTGTAGTCGTTTGGCGTCTGTGTTCAAAATTCATTTACCGTTCTCACAAAAGTATGCTACGATTTTTGTAGCATTTGCCCCAAGGGCAATCACATGACGTATACATAATATTGCAGCTGCCAAGAGTACTTAATTTAGTCCAATGCTACCCAATATTTATTTAGTTCGTGTCTTTATTGTATATTGATGCTCTTATATGTACTTTTCTTTCCAAATTTTCTTTGAAGCCCTCTTCTTTACTTGTCCATTTTATATTTTTGGCCAGAGTTTTGACCCTTTTTTGTTGTGTACACTTTGCTGGTGAGTAATTTAGGATTGCATACGAACTCTGTAACAAAGCATTGATCAGTTCAGTTTTGAAAAAGTTAAATTGTTGACTGTCCCTTAATGGGATTTTGAAAGGACGTTGTCATAGAAACAATCAGTTAAACAAATAAGTGATTGATTAAAAAGAATTGCTTTTTTTGTTTTTGTATAATTCAAATTACAAAAGAGCTGAACTTTGAATGCAGACACAGGCCTCATGCCATTTGCTAGTCTATTCAAGCGCAACAGTCGCTTAGCAAACATATTTCCATTATAAATTCATAAGAACATTACGTACATATGTAAACTATCCTTTGCAAGGGTATTTCAATTTTGTTTGTCAAACCGTAGATGGCTTTTATGTGATGACTTTTATATTCATTGCGGCAGACGAAAAATTTCTATTTGCCATTTAGTTTTATTCGTCCTGGGCCCCAAGCACTTCGAATATTAAATTGTAGTACACCGCAGTTGTGGCTGCTTAAGGGTAGTTACAAACACAAACGAACAAATACCTAAAATATAGACATTCTATGTACAATATATGTGTCGTATACTTGATACTCGCGCGCTAATTGCATGTGAGCAAGTGCTAACCATTACCAATTCATGTGTTCAAGATGCAAGAGGCCGCAGGAATTAATAATACAAAGGTTTCAAGTTGTCTGCGAGCGCGTTTCAGTGTCATTAAAATAATTATCGACGAGTGCGTCGAGTCACCGTCGTTGAGCGTCATTTATTCAAATTATTTCCAGCTTAATGCCACATTACACATGCCCTGATTTGTAGCTCTGTTGTGTGTAAGTGTGTGTGAATTTTCTTCTTTTTTCGTTCTTTCTTTGGGAGGTCCCCACTGTACTGAGTAAAGTTTCTTTTTTTGGGTTACGTTGCCATTTCCATTTAACATTTGCGGAATGTGAAACTGACACCTAAAAGCAAAAATAAAATCGTTTTCTGGCCGACAAATGTTGACAAATTTGCATGGCACAGCGCACTTCCTGTTTTGAGGGAGGACACTAAGGGCTGCCGATAAGCAAACAAGTTGCCAATGCCTTTGGGGATGAACAAAAAATATATATACAAAAAATTAAGTTCACCATGCTCTGCCGTTTTAATTGCGCAGATAGCGTGAAATGCCCGCTCAAAGAACAACAGTCGAGAAACAACAGAGCAACGAAAATGGCTTCTGGCCATATCCGGCATTTGATTTATGTGGCAAAATAGTTAGGCATACCAAATTTGGCCGAGACTGTTTGGGGACGTTTTCTCCCTTTCGGCAGGTCTTTATGTCTTTATCACTTTGGGGAGTTAACAGGCACGTTGCACGTCGTCCAGGCAAATTAGTTTGGGGTTGTGTGTGCCTTGGGGTCATTTAAATACATATTTATAATTTGGGTCCATATCCCAGCGCAGACTTTTGTCACATATAATTGTCATTTGACAGATGCAGCATGGTCGCCGTCGGCTGCAGAAATTAACTATGATTTTAAATGTATCCAAAAATACACTCATATAAAAATGTCACTGGAAGAAAAACGCAATTTAAATTTAAAAACACACAAAGAATTTCGATCATAAAAAATATAAATAAATATATTCATCTTAATTTAAAAAAAACTGTGTGTTTTTTAATTCTCCAAATCATTATTTTAAGAGTTCGCTGCAGACAATTTTCATATTTATCATAGTCACATTTTCGACGAGTGTCGCTCGATTGTGCGACAAGCAATAATAACAAATGTCAAATGCCACAAACCTCAGTCATTGTGTGTTTAACAATAAACAACAAGCCGCAAAGCCACAGATACAGCCACACTCACACACTCACACAGCCACACACAAACACAATCACAATAAGCACACACTCACACAACATCGATCAGATGTGTCTCTGAAGGAAGCCACATCAGCTTAGCTGCATGGCTTTCAGTTAAGTCTTTAGTTTAGCCACTCTATAAATGAACAATGGCAACTATTGACAGCCACAGAAGAGAAGCACTTCAGGAGAGAGTTTAGTGTGCCAAAGGATAAGTCGATGTGTTTGGGTTTTATGTGCTCTTAGCTTGCCCTGGCCTAGCCTAAGACTTTAAGTTGTTGTTGTTGTCGTGCGGCTTATTACCTTGTTTATAGCCCATTATTCAGTTTGAGATTGTACGCCTAAGTCTTTTACGCCTCTTCACAGCCCATAAGCAGTGTAAATTGCCGCCTCTGCCACGCCCATACAATATGCAGACTAACTGCAGCTCATTAGCACGCCAATTGCTGCTGACAAATATATTCTTTTTTGGCAACGCCCCGTTGCATGCTACATTTACAAATGGCGAGACATAAGCACAGCATGAAACGGATATACATGCAACAAAAACAATAACAAAAGAGCGCAACAGTTAAAAAATAAGCCAACAGCTGACTCAGCGCTTTTAATTAATTCAATTTGCATACATTTTGACAGCTGCTGTTAAAGAGCGCTGCTCAAACGAAGCCCCAAGTCATTCTGCTGGCTAAATATATGAACACACGGCGTAACTGAAAGAAATACAATTTAATTATGTCCAGGTTTAACGAACAGTTACCCCGCAAAAAAGCCATGATAAATGTAATCTTGTTTCTTGTTTCAAATAGGAAACAGTTTTGTCAAAATAGACGGATTAGCCAGAGTAGCTTGTTAGATAGTTTAAAAATTACAAAAGTTGCAAACACTAATTGCTTCTGTCTTATTAAACGATGTATGATACTCTCTTCCTCTCATTACATTTACAGGGTATCGAAATACAGCAAGCAGGCAGCCAGGCAGCGCCTGTAAATGAGCTGCATTTAAAATGAATGTAGAAGAGGTTGACTGGAGCGCGGAGCTTGCCAATTTGCAGCTACTCAAAAGCCACACGTGTAAATATTTATTTAAAGCCAGACAGCTCTGAATTTTTGTATATGTACGTAGGTATGTATATAGGTATGTATGCCACGCATGCCACATGCCACGATATGCGGGCAAACGCGACGTATACGTAATGTACGCTTAATTTTTCCATCGACTTGCACACCAAAATTTAAATGACATAAAAAATGGTTAGTTATGCAAGCCAAATTGCATTTGAGCAAACTGAAAAAGGTTCGTTATGCAAGCCATGAAAATGCGCAAGAAGTTTAAAGTAAGCTGCTACATAGTATTTGGAAATATCACTTGAAAACTTTTTACAAATTTACAAGCGATTTTTCCAAATGCAAGCTGATGATGATGTCATCAATTGAGGCGCATCGATAACAATTCTGTGGCCCAACAAAAAATAGCTGCGAACGGCCAAGAAATTGTCAGTGAAACTTTCAGTGAGAGGTGCACAGAAAATACAGAGAACATTGGCATTCACTTGTGGCACGAGTTTCAATAAAAAAATTCACTTCAATATGCAACATGGGTGTAAATGGTGTGGTGCTGTGTATGTGTGTGTGTGTGGTTGCAAAAATGATGCGTGTAACGAACGCTGTTGCTGAGCACCCATCACATGCTGCTTGTCAGCTCTGGACACGTAGACAGAGGTTAGCATGTGCGTACTTATCAAGCCTACACTCAAAGAAAAGCCAGCAAAGGTTAAGCACATTTACAAATAATACATAAAATGAGCGTAAAATGTAATAGCGACTATTCTAAGCTAGTAGGTGGTGTATCTGTTACATAACAGAGAGCTAATTTTAGATAATAGAAAACTGCACCCACATTTTCTCAGTGCAGCCAGGCTGATAAACTGTAGTTAATACTGCACCTGACACACATATATACATATATTTATATATATGCATATAGTTGTTGAGAGCAGAGTTAAGTTTTGAATGCGCTCAATGATTGCACATGTCCCAAGGGAGTGACGCCCAATGCCACGCCCACAACACACACCTACGCACACACGAATTTGCCAATCGATAGAGCAGTCGACACTGTCACACTGAAGTGAGTGTGGCAATAATTAGCTTTGTGTTGCGGCTTAGGAGTTGCCCCAGTCACAAGTGCAATCAACTGTGGCAACATGAGTTTAAAAACCCAACGTCCCACACCTCCTTGCCCCAATAGCCGGAACTTGGCCACATTGTTGCCTATGAGAGGTGATGGTGGGGGTGGTGGAGGGGCACAACATTTTCACGCGCATTTTCCTAAATTGTTTTTGCGCGCTTGGCGTAATTACAAGAGTTGCGCCAACAAAACAAAAATATTGAAGTCAAGCGTATCCGACTGCGAAATACTCTGATTCTATGTGTAATACGAGTTGAAAATATGGGAGAAAAAGTGGAGTATGATATTAATGCTGAGTGTTGATATATATATATATGAATTTATTACAAGTCTTCAGTTTTTATTGAAGCACATTACACAAAACTAATATATTACTTTCTAATACCATCTATCAGAGTACAACAAAAAATGAGTCCAACCAAATGTATGTTGATACGTGTAAGTGTGCATAATAACAGTTAGGGGCATTTTCCACGCCCACGCCCACCTCCACGCCCTATTAATGTGTGTCGTCTGCGTTGGCTAATAGCCCAGGTTATTATATTTGATATGCATTAAAGCACAAACAGAACGAAAGAAGTACACACACATATATACATATATACATAAGCATAAAGAGTAAATGCCTCCATGAAGTCATCATCATAATCATCATCAACATCATCGATGAACAAACAACCCACGGCGTATGAGTAATCGAACATTAAACTGATGAATATGTGCTTAATATAAATATTGAAAGAGTGCCCGATGTTAAAATGAAATTTATTTATTTAAACATATGCGTTGTGGGTGCGCTTTGCGCATTTACTTTACAATTTTCATTTATATATTGCGTATAATTACAAATTGTTTATATTCCTATAGACGAATAACAAAATTATTAGGTATTTGACCGAGAGTTATGAACAGACACATATATCTTTATAAATCAACTGACGTCACAAGCACAAAATTAAAGATGAATATAGCATTAAGTACACTTTTAGTTATATGTTTATAAATATAATTATAAAGATGAACAATGAAAAAAACCCACAACTACCATTTGAATTGAATTAAATAAAAACAGATTTTTTGTATTACAATATATTCTCAAGAAGTTCAGAAAATTTGCATCAGTTATGTTAAAAGCACAAACCTTAAGACACTTCCGTCCGAAAATAAGCATAAAGCTAGGCAAATAATGCCTACTTGGCCTTAACCAGCGTATTCGAAAATATAACTCAAATACGAATGCAAATAAATTGCTGCGATATATATGTATTCTTTTTGCTTTACGCGTTCTGACTAATCAAATCGCAGCTATGAAAGTAACGAAGTAACTCTGCGCGGTCTTTATATATTTTATGCGGCAGTTGCACAAAGGGGAAGCTGGCACTCATTATTCATTTGAGGCAGTGGGAATTCCATTTTCTATTTAAAGCCGCAGTATAAGTTTTTGCCTTGTTTGCGACTCGCTTTCAATAGCCAATTAAGAGCTTTGTCTGCCTCCGTCCTCTACGCACTCGTCCATCCCAGAACGTCAATAGATGTGCTGCAAAAAGATACATAAAATATGCTGTGGACAGGAGTCTACAGAACAGCATCTGGCATCTGGCACAGTTCCCTATTGTCCCGCATCCCGTGTCCCGTGTCCTGAATTCTGTGCTTATCTCACCGTCAACAAAACGGGGAAGGAATCCGTCGAGCTCTTTATATGCATGATTCTATTTCAACGCTGCCTGTTTGTGGATTATGTGGCATTTTGTTGTTTCTCTTAGTTCTTCGGTTTTAGCGCCAGCTTCGGCAGCAGCAACCAAAGTGTGCCAACTGAAAATAAACATAAGCAAATCTTTGTTTGAAAGTTTTTCGTATGCTTGCGTTTTCCCGCAACATTTCCACGCATTTTTCGTGTCTTGTCACACACTTTTAATAAGCATAATGCTGCACACATAAGCCAAAATTCTCTGAATTTTCACTTGATAATTATTAAAAATTTTTAATTGAATCTGAAAAGCACTTTCAGCTTGTTTTTCATTTTCAATTAGATTATGTAGAAATTTGTTGGAGAGTACCAGAATTTCTAATCAACAATTTGCTTCTGTAAAGTGGCTAATGCATATTTTACATAATTTAATTCTTGAATATTTTATGTAACAGATTATAAGCAAAACTTAAATTGCACAAACATTTTTAGATCTCAGCTATAACTTTTTTCTGATAAAAATAAGTTTAAGTACAATTCAAACCAGCGAGAATACGTTTTAATATTATTAGTAATTTTAATCTCATAGTCATGTTTTTCTCGATCCACCAGAGGTGAAGCGTTTCTGTCCAAAAGCCTTCATCAATTGGGTTGGCAACAAATCCGATTAATGTAAGCATATCTTGAAACGTTAACTAACAATTCAGTTTGACACTCCCAGAAATAGGCTCTACGTAGTCCGCAGTGCGTCAGAAAAGAGAAGTGCCAAGCAATGGCCAAGATAGTGAATGCTCCTGCAGAGCCATGCTTGACGGTGAGCAAACTAACTGTTCTAAATGTCTATAGTATAATATTTATAATATAAAAACTTACTGTTAAATTGCATTGTAATAACTAAAAAGCTGTGGTTTCATCGATGGCTAATATCCTTAAAAGCTGGGTTCAGGGTATCTCCAAGAGTCTCGACATTAATAATATATACTCAGTACAGTACAGACTATAATTAAATGACTTTCGATTAAAATTTAATATTAATTATAAAGTGAAATTCTACAATGATATGGAAAATTCCATTTCATTTGAAATAATCCATGCTATCAAATAGTTTTCCCTCCTGAGCATGCCACACACGAAACGGTATTAAAATCGAATTGAATTCATAATTCATGTGGTGGAAATGTTTCATTTTGTTTCTTTTTTTTGCGTCGTGACAACTTCAACGTGGGCTCACAATTAACTTGTCAAACATGGTTTAATGAGAGTGTGCTCGGATTGCGAGTTTGTCTAAGGCTATTGTTAGCCCAGAGCGTGACAGACTGACACTCACACAGGGAGAGAGAGGGAGAAGGACAAATAGTGAGACTGAGTCAAGGTGAAGAACAAATAGCAATTCATATGCGCATTTTGTATTCATATTTATACGTAATTTGCTTTTAGCTGTACTTATATATGTAACTGGCTTTCTACCTGTCTTTGTGGTGAGTGCGCCTGCAGGTATTTAAATTAGAATACACTGTAACAATGGAATCATGGAGTGGTATAAAGTATGCATTTGTAAATGCATAAATCGGTGTGACTTTTAAGAGATTTAATGAATTAAAAAATATATATTAGATATACATATAATATATATATATTTATACATCAAATATATAAATACAAATAATCGTCACGCAAAAAAACGTCTTTAAAAATTTATTTAAATCAAAAGTAATCATTTGCATATAAACTCATATTAAATGCTGGAGAGCTTATGAGGGACTAGTATAGAAAAAATAAAAATGGAAGTAAATTTACTTAGGTTTGTTAAAGTGGAACGATAAAAAGATAAAAATAAATGGTCATAAGTAAAAAGAAAAACCAAAAACAAAAACGAGAAAGAGTCAAACTTTCTAATAGGATTTCAGATTTGTATAAAAGTCAATAAAAAAAGACTGCTATTCGAGCAATGCATTTTTTTTTATTAGCTATCAGTTGGTAAGTGCTCGAGGCACGTGGCTAGCAAACGTGTGTATATGTACATAATACAGGGCAGAAGCACATACACACACACACACACACACACACACAGATAAATAAAGCATTCCTACAAGTGCTTTGTTGTCGCTGCTTTTGAAGCACATGCATATTTACATTAATACATATTTTTAGACCACATTGCACAATGCCAGCAGCAAAATAAAGACAAGGACAAAAGCAGCTAACCTCCTTTCTCCGGCTCACCATCTGTCAAGGTAGTTGAGCTGAATGAGATGAGAGGTGCT
Source organism: Drosophila grimshawi (assembly GCF_018153295.1). Classification (NCBI taxonomy): domain Eukaryota; kingdom Metazoa; phylum Arthropoda; class Insecta; order Diptera; family Drosophilidae; genus Drosophila; species Drosophila grimshawi. The sequence goes on from NW_025062889.1 coordinate 3,002,245, forward strand.
TAGAAGGGATATCTTTGTTGTGGTTACAACCTGTGTTCATTTCTGCAAGGTTATTTTCCAGATTGAATATGGAGAAAATTGCAGTTTGTCCTCTACTCAGTCAGTTTTTTTTTGTTGATAAGCCAGTGAAGTGTTAAACTGCACTAAATGCTATTTAGCCTTGGCTAGTCGACTCATAAATTACTGATGCAACTTTATAAACAACACGACAACAAACTTGAAAGTGCCATCAACTTTGTTTGTATTCCACTCGAGTTGAAACTGCTACTCCCTAGCTGTGTTTTCAGTTTAGCTGATGTGATGTCTACATTTTACTATTATTTATCACCTCGTGCACTTTGGGCACGCAACTCAGCAGCCAAGTTGTGTCGCCATGTCGCCCACAAATGCTACCCACCCACTGACTTCTATGCTGCCAGTTGACTTCGCCTTGCATGTACTTGGCCATTGTTTGTTCCTTGCCCTGGCTGCTGTCTGGTGAACGTGCTCATAAACAATTATTTATGCACAACAAAGAATCAACTCAAATGCTAAAAAAAAAATACTTTTTTTCGTAGCTGTAACAATGAGAAGACACTGAAAATGTCAGGGCATAAATTCTAGAGTGCACAACCGTTTTTTATTTGTTTTTCTATTTGGCACGAGAAGCGCCAAATTGTCCTTTTTATGTGTTACCTCAATTTGTTTTCCTGCATGACTAAGAATTTGGGTTCTTACATTTGTATTTTTTGTTGTGATGACGAAACATTAATATGCCACCTGTTAAACGGAAGAATAATGCAAACAAATTCGATATGCATAACGAATTTACTTTATGTCTTTAAGTGACTTAAAGTTCTTGCTTTAATCAAACCAACTACAAATTTATAACAACTGTTTAAGAATATTTACAAGACTTTCAATCAAAAACCATTTCCGAAGCATTTCCCACATCTAAACAACTAAACCAAACATTTTTCCCTTCAAACATTTTCAGCCATAATTCGTGCACTTTGTCAGTTATTCATTTTTGTTCAAGTTGTTTACAATAATTTTGACAAAAAAAAAAATAAATTTAAAAAACTTTTTGTATGCCTTTCAGAACATTTTTTCTTTTGCTTTTTTGTGCCTCTTTCTATTGTAATTTAACATGCACAATACAAGGGAATTGCGCCAAGTGTCCGCGGCTTTGCCACCTTGCAGCGCATCCTATGCCGCATTGAAGTTGACAGCTGCCCTCCCCAAAAACCCGAAAAAAAAACTTTTGGAAAATGAGCAGCGGGCTGTCTGCTCCTTTTTATTCTTTTGTTGCTACCGTTTGGCCTTATAATATTTAAATAATAAATGAGTTTTTGACAGGCGGGCAACAGTTGGGATTTGTTTGGGTCAATCATCGGAGGGCGGAATTCCAGTCCTTCAATTTTTATTTGAAGGACTTGTTTATTTGGGCTGGCATGGAATTGAATAAATCACTTTAACTTCTCAGTTGCAGCTCATTACAAGAATTCACTCTCTTTTATTTTTATGGAGTGTGATATATGTGTGTGTGGATGGATATTTTTCACAGTTTTTCAACGTCATTTCCTCAGTGCAGTCATTTTTCAAGGGCTGCTGCTGTTTCTGCGGTTTTCGTTTCCTTTTCGAAACTTTATAGCAACATTGTTGTTGCTGCTGTTGACAATATTTGTCGTTTGTTGCCATTATTGTTGTTGGCGTTGTCAGTGGCGTGCAAGTGTAATTGGTTTAGCTGACAGTTTAACTCAGTATTCAACAGAAACAACAATTTTGTTGACTTCTGCACTCGAACCGTAATGAAATTTCATGACATTTGGCTCTTATGACATTACGTATACGTCGCGTTGCACGCTTAAGCTTAATGCTCGTCGTACATTTATGGGAACTGCAGTGCGCATCAATCCAATTGGTACTCTACTACTACTAATATATACTCTATATATACATACAGACATCATATATCAACGTAATTGCTGCGGTTGCTTTAGCCTCAAACTAAATTAATTGCCTAACCCTTATTGCAATTCAATTTGAGGACAATTTTTCAAGTAGCCAGCTCGTAAATAAGAAAAGAAATCTAAATCCATCGAACTTTTAAGTGCCTTACGATCTCATTTAAGCTGACCTGTCTTAAACGACCTGGCCAAGCAGCTGCAAATTTGTTTATTGCAGCAATAAGAAGATGTAAATAAAAGAAAAACTCTTTTCTCATAAGCGAGCAAAGCTTGGCAAAGTTTCTAAAGGCAAAATTGACTTTGAAATTGGCTCTGCCATCGTAACTATCAAATTCTATTGCATTTATTTTACAATTGATGGTGGGTGGAGAAGATGTGCTGCGTAGCTGCTGCAGTTTCTGAGGAGAAAATGATGCCATTTATTTTTATACTTTAAGCGCTAAAATTGTAAGAATTGTTTCTTTCTGTGAGACACGAGGCAAAGAAGAAGTTCGGGAATCATTTCTGGCACCGTATAACCATATAAAAGAAAGTACATAAAACACCTGCTCTACTTTATAAAGCACTTATTCCCTATATAGATATGAATGACTATTCTATTCTTACACATTTTCCCACACGACCTCATTTTCTCAGTTCATTTGGCCAATTGCAGAGTATGTTCAACTCGAGCAACTTCTTGCACATTGAGATATATATTTCTCTTTAGTTTACTGTCATTTTGTGTGCGCTACTCGTAAGCTGAATGGCTCGTTTCTGTTTCTTATGTACTAGTGCGATAACTCAACCGAAAGCAATGCAAAAATCCTTATGCTAAATTCTGGTGCCACGAAAAAGAATTGAGCAATACGGTTTGGTCTGGAAGTGTGTAACGCCTGCATGGAGCTTTTGATTTAATTTCCCGGCCTGAGCACACTTGAGCGAACAATTAGATGTCAGTGGTAGTAGTCGTTGTAGTAGTCTCCAAATTCGCCTTTGTTTGCCTCATTGTTCGGTGAACAGCAGTTGAAGAGCGCAGTTGGGTTTGACAATTCAATTTGTAGTCGAGTCGAATCGAATTCCGAATCTAAATTTCACTTGCAGCATGGCATTTTAAATTTGAATTATTTGGGTAAAAGAAGATGTCTGCCAACTGATTTTTGGTAAACTTGATTATTGTTGCAGCTGCTGCGTTATGCATTGACTTGCAGCGCATAATCAGCAGTTATTTTAGCCAGCTCTGTAGTATGATTATAGCCATTGCTTTTCCAGCTTTAGCCGCTTAAGTTACTGATCAACTCAGCTGTTTGCTTGCCAAAAACAATTTGCGCTTAATGTTGACAGCTTCAATTTTTTCTGTCTCTCTTTCTTTTGGCTATCACTTTCAGTTTATTGATATTGGCCATGGCTTTAATGTTATTGGCTCTTAAAGTACCACTATTTATGTTAGCTACTTATTTATGCTGCTTTCGCCAACTCCAACAACAAGTGGCCCATAAATACATTTATAAAGATACCCTTGAGACGCATTTAACATGAACCCTAAATGATAAACAATTTTCTGCACAAAACTTTTATGTAAGGGTTTAGTTTATTTATTGGTAAATAATATGAAATAGCCAATTTTGCTAGTGGAGAAATTTGCAATGTTTTCTGCGTATGAGCTTATTATTATTATTATAGTTATTGAGTATTTATTCAATTTGTTAACAACAAGAAATTTACTTACAACACTAATTCTATAATATTTTATTCTTGCTTATTAGTCTGTGCTTGTTTTTCCTAGTTTTTCCAGATATTAGCTCGTTATTTTCAACCTTGCTACTTCTTGGAAAAGATTCATTGCAAAGAATTATCTTGCAACTGCATTTTCAGAATTGCCAAGTAAAATTCCTTGAAATATCTTTTTAAATTCACCTGATGGCATTATTTTGCCACCATTTATTTTCAAATGAAACTCTGTTAAACGAAATTTTCTTACTAAGTGCAAACAAGTAATTTAAATAATTGTACATTTTTTCCAAAAGCTTAAGCCTAATAATCCATTTTACAAAAGTTGTATTAAATGTTAATAGTTAATAAAACTTTTACTTTTATCATTAACACAAAACTTTCCAGCCGAAAAACTAAAGTATACAATAAACTTTTAAGGCTAGAGTTAAGAAACGGTATATTAAGATCACGATAAGCATTAGCAGCTAAAGTTTCTTCAAAAATTACACAAGCTGACCCTCTCAAATTCAGAATTTGTGTTCGTTACTCTTGGTTGAAAAAACACCTATAATAAAATGCATCTAGAAACCTTGGAAATACATTTAAAAAAGCTTGGTTAAATTTGAACTTTGACATAAACTTTATGCAACTCAAAACTTTACTCGTGACGCCGCAGTTGGGAAAACAGTTTTAATTTTAAAGTTTGCCGCATACATTTCGACAAAGGCACAACAGAAACGTAAATAAGTAAAGCAACAAAGTCACAATGCATTTCTGTATCGAAGACTTTTGCAATGACATCTGCTGGCTGAAGTTTTATTTTCCATTTAGGCAGACTTTATGATCAGCCAGAATAAAATATACAATATATACACCATAACAATACACAAATATGAATATAATACGCAAGAACTTCACGTCTGCTGCTGCTGTTGCTGCTTCTTGATGTTAACTTCAACAATTTCGTAATCAGCGACCCCTTTTTTTTTTTGGTGCGGTGCCAGAACTCACCATGAAATGGCCAGGACCCAATGGCCAGGAGAGCGAAAGAATGGGAGAGCAAGCGAAAGAGAGAGCACAAAGTTTCCCTGTGTGTGGGCGTTAAGCTGTATTCGTCTAAGTACGAATGCTACGCGACATGTTGCGTGCTTCGAGGAGAAGTTGAGTAGCTGGCAGCACGTTGCTAAAGTAAAATGTTTCTAAGACAGCGAAACAAAGCAAAACAAAAAAAAAACAAGCTGAATAAATAGCATCATGTTGCTAGACTTAAATGTGGCTAATACAGTGAAATAAATTAAAGATGACAAGCTGATTAAATAGCAGCAAGTTCCTAACTGAAATGTTCCTAGCAAATTGTAACAACTTAAAATTGGATATATATCAATTCAAATTTTTGAAAATATATTATTATTTCTTATATTGCGGCCAATCCAAGTCGAATAAATCACAGCATGTTGCTAAAACTGAAAATGTTGCCAAACAAAATTAGGTTGACAAACTGAGTTCGCAACACCAACTTTAATATTTTCATTGAAATAAATTAATTTGACACGCCAAATATATCATTAAACTACAATACAATTTAATCTATATATTGTCAACCTTTTCACAACTTCAAACTAAAATTGTTGTTTATAACACGCAACGCTGAAAAGTTGAATATTTGATAAGCATGTTGCTAAAGCTGAAATGTTGCTAGCACAAAGTTATTTGGTCAAACTTTTCGAAATAAGCATTTGCTTAAAATATATAAATTTCGACACGCCAAACTTTCAAATTGAATGCTTAAAAGCCAGTCGACATACAAAGTGTTTCTTGGCCCAGAACCACTCCCCAAGGACCCTGCTACCACAATTTGCCATCAAATATGCAAAGGAAAGGATGTCGGGGTTGGGGAGAGAAGTGGAGGAGTATATGCCAACACACAGACAAAGGTGAATAATGGCACCCACGGCACAGACGCAGCTGATTTTGTATGTTTGAGCAATACGTATTTGCATTTTTGGTTTTGGCAACACCTTTTTGGCCCCGCAGCAACTTGGCCCCCGGCAGCTGGCCACGATTGATTTATAAGCAACACATAAAATGTAGCTCAGCATAAAATATGACCGAAAAAACGACTTCAAAATACTCTCAATGCCTCTTTTCAAAACGCTAAGCCTCATTTGAAAGCTTCACTAACTTTCGTTCCAGCTTTTAGCCAGTTTTGTTACCTCTGCTGTTTTGTTCATCTAAACTGCCCCCATGAATTTGTTATAATTTATTTAAAGCTCCATTTAACTACTGGCATTTTTGCCACACTCCACAGTTTTGTAACTTTGCCTTAAACTGTATTTGCACACACTCTTTTGACCACTTTTGCATTCGGCTTTCTTTATTGCTTTTGGCCAGTTAATTATGCGCCAACGGCGCAGTTTGCAGCAGCATCCAACAGCAAACAGCAACAACAATTTGTTGGATAAAATATAGTCGAGAGGCGGTATCTGAAAATTTTACGACTCGCAGGCTTGATTTGTTTTTGTTTGCACTGACTGCCTGAATGGAGCAGTCTGCTACCACAAACACACACATCTACACATACCCACACACACACACAAGGCAAACACAGACGCCGGGTCCTACTCGCTTGAGCTACATTCATTTCCACAAAAGGCAATTGGTTGCTTGCGTCGTTTTGTTTGGTAATTCAACCAAAACAAAGTTCAACCACGGCAAAAACTTCGGTCTGTTACGTATTCATCTAGTTAAGGGCTTACGAAAATGCGATGAAAATATCCAAAGTAAATGTACGTTTAAACTTTTTTTAATCTAACTGGACTAAAACTAAAAGTAACTAAAGTAAGATTACCATTTGATACAGCCATCCATCGATTATCATAATTAAGATCAGAACAGAAATTCAATTAACTTAGATTTTCTTAAATAAATAATTCAACTAAAATCACATTCATTATTTATAAAAATCCGTCATAAACTCAGAAATATGTTTATAAAAACACCATACCAAATTTGTTTTCTTAGCATTAATATGACTCTTTACTATTTAATAATTATAATAATGCATAATTAGATCAATTTACTATATCTAGCATATATCAAGAAATTATATAAATTATACTATAAGTCCTGTTTATTTGGAGATGCGCAAATCTGTAGAGAATAAATCTGTCCAGCGGAATTCCTAGAAGAAAAAAAGTACATTTACAGTGAAAAAATAAAATGGATTTGAAACCTGTAAGCAGCAAACGTCAAAAAGTGTTTTAAGTATGATTTAGAAATTTTAGAATATTCAGATAGCTCTGTGTGCAAGGACAGAAGTATTTTTGGAAAATTTTCCCATTTGTGTATAAAAATTTTGTTTGAAAAAATGTCTGGTATTGCTATTAACGGTTTTGGGCGCATCGGACGTGTTTTTCTGCGCGAGGCAATAAAGCGAGAAGATGTTCAGGTGGTGGCCATCAATGATCCCTCTATGGATCCCAAATATATGGCCTATATGCTGCGCTTCGATTCGTCGCATGGTATATTCCCCAAGAAGATTGCAATTGATGGCAACAAATTGGTCACTTGTGGCCAAAAGATACAGATAACCAATGAGATGGATCCCAAGAAGATCCGCTGGAAAGATATGGGCGTGGAGACGGTAGTGGAATGCACGGGAAAATTTACGACACTCGAAACGGCCAAGGCACATTTGGATGCTGGGGCCAAGAAGGTGGTTATATCCGCACCATCAGCGGATGCGCCTATGTTTGTGTGTGGCGTTAATCTGGATAAGTATGAGCCCAAAATGAAAATCATATCGAATGCCTCGTGCACCACCAACTGTCTGGCGCCTGTGGTCAAAGTGGTGCATGATAATTTTAAAATTCTCGAGGGTTTGATGACAACGGTGCATGCTTGTACTGCCACCCAAAAGTTACTTGATGGTCCTAGCAAGAAGGTGTGGCGCGATGGCCGCAGTGGCATGTGTAACATAATCCCGGCTAGCACTGGTGCTGCCAAAGCAGTGGGTAAAGTTATACCCGATCTGAATGGTAAGCTAACCGGAATGGCATTCCGGGTGCCCACACCAAATGTTTCCGTTGTGGATTTGACGTGTCGTTTGGGCACCGCCGCCAAAATGGATGAGATCAAGGCGGCGATCAAAGCAGCCGCCAATGATGAACTGAAGGGTATTTTGGGCTACACTGAAGATGATGTGGTCTCCACCGATTTCAATGGTGCACGTTACGCATCGATATTCGATGCGAAGGCGTGCATAGCTCTAAATGACAATTTCGTCAAACTAATCGCTTGGTATGACAATGAGACTGGCTACTCGAATCGCCTAATAGATCTCGTTCTATACTCACAGACATTGGATAAATGTGCCGCTGAAGAACAGAAAAAGAAGTGCGAAAGTAAGGAAAAAGGCAAAAACTAAATAAATCATAGAATAAATAAATACGTTTCAAGCTTACCGTTAAACGACACTCGAATTTCGTTGAAACTGAACCGATGAGATGCTCATTATTTCATTGTCGGCATCGATAGTTTGCTGCTGCTGCTGCTCTTCCAACGTCGTCATCGTTGTCGTTGTCGCTGCCTCAACGACAATGTCGTCGAGCGTTGGCGTCTTGATTCGATTTCTAATGATCAAATCCCGTTCGGCGGGCGCTTGTAAATGCAGCGGATTTGTGGCCAGCTCGGCGGCCACTAAATCATCGCCCTGCAGACCCAGCGTCATATTAACCTTGGCATGCTGACCAGCAGCCAATTCATTATTACTAGGTGGCTCGACGACGGGCGGCGGACGCAGTCGTGCCGGATCCAGTAGTGAATGCATCTTTTGTTTGCGTGGCGTGCGAGCGGGTGAAGCTTTCCTTGAATTATAGTTTCTTAGCTGCTTGGCACTGTTGGAGACATTAAGAATATATGAATACCATATTTAGATAGTTTTGATGAAAATTTCATGACTAGGATATATAACCTGTATCCAGATATTTCTGCCACTCAGAGAATGACACTGCTTTAAGTACAATTAAGAGTTGCAATCTTTATGTTTCAGATTTTTTTTTTTTTTATATTTTTATTTTAAACAATATTTTGTTGTCTATTTTATATTATTATCTTACATTACTTTTATTTTATTTTATATTTTCATTTTTTTAGTTTTTATATTATTATTTAATATTATTTTTTGTTATTTTAAATATTTGTTATTTACTACATTATTTTACATATTTTATTTTTTAATTTAATATTTTTATATTATACTACACATGTTTAAGCTGAGTACAGGATATAACTCCACACATATACACACTTACGCCTCCATCAGCTTGAGCAGGAGATGATGGTAAGCCTCGTATTCGTCTTTGGCAAACTCGTTGGGATCGTGGCGTGCATGCTCGTACATATCGCAGAACTGATGTATTATGCGCTGCCCCGTACCATTAAGTGTAACGGAAAGTGTGGTGAGCAGAAAGGCACGCAGGCTCTCGTGAGCGTGGCGAGTGCTGCCATCGGCACGAGCGATCTCCGACTCGAGCAGCTTGACATCGTCGACGGCACGCATGCGATAATGGTAAGGCGGCAGTTGTTGGTTTGGCGCCGGTTCGGGCTGTACAATATACTTCTGCGCATCGGTCCACAGCAGCTTTGGCTCCTGGGCAATTTTCTGTATGCAATCCAAACGGCGTTCGATTTCGCGACGCAGCCCCTTTTTCGCATCGTTGCCCACTGGGACGTGTGGGCCACGACGACTGCGTATCGTAAAGCGCATTATCTGGCGCTTGGCAAAGATGAAGAGCATAACGCACATTAGGACGCCGCCGGCAATGATAATAATTAACATAACACCCGAAAGCTCCTCCATTTTTTTGACGCGTTTTTCACACTCAACTACGGAAAATAAATTGTCTTTTGTCTTGTTATGATTGTTTTCGATAATAAACATGCGAACAATGTGAATGGCGATATATAAAGTAATCGATGTGCGTGCATGACTATTTGCATCGGCAATGCATTTATCGATAAGTGAGCGTAGAATCTGGTTTCAAACATTTATTTAATTTAGTTAAGCAATTTGCAATTGCATTGGTTCTTTTCTTTTCTTGTTTTTTTTAGGTGGTCAACATTATCACGTGCTAAAACGAGTTTAAACTAATCCAATGCTAATGCAGTCTCTCTTTGGCAAAAAATTGTTAATACGAGGTGCCCTTTCAACAGTTCAAGTCCAAGGAAAATTGTTGCAAAAGAGAACGGTGCCACAGGTACAGTAGGTGGTGCACCAGACAAACAGAGCGCCTGCCTGCGAGCGCAACGAGAGCTGTGACAACGACTTGGGCATATGATCCGCCGCAAACCAATAGAAAATAGGTGAGGCCGACGCCAAGAGACGCGTCGACACCTGAATGTTCACGAATAGGGCACAGACCATTGTAAGGAATGCGCCATGGAGTATAAATGGCAACGCCTTCTGTCCCTTGAGTAACTCTCGCAGGTTGGCGGCATTTGCTGGCCAACTCCTCGTCACCAAATGCCACAAGTAATCACAGTAATGCCAGTGCATGAAGAGCAACATAGGCAGAGCCAGCAAAAAATTGGGCAGCTGCTTCCATTGATAGTAGCGCAAGAAGCCCACATCCCAATAGGTCGATTGGACATAATTGTATGGGAATGGCAGGGTATACTGGCACCAGGGCGATGCATCCGGTCCCCGACCAGAGACCAAATAATTTCGTTCGCTTGCCAATTGCAGGACTTGCTGGGGATGATTAACTTTGATGCTGGGCATGCAATACAACCGATATATGTAGAAATAAAAGGCATGCAAGATGCTCAACGGCACCAACAAAGCCAGCGACATCTTGAACAGCGTCTGACAACGCTTCACTCCGACCGTGAGGATTAGATGTCGGGCAAAGAAGTAAATTGGAAACCCGAGGGCAATCAATCCATTCGAGCGGCACATGATGCACGCCGTCAAACTGGCACAAATGCGCATGTAATGAAATTGTTGCTTTGGTCGGACACATTCCAGCATCAAGATGAGACTCGAGTAGGCGAACAGAGTTTCCGAGTAAGCGGCACTGAAGAAAATGCTCGCCGGATTGAAGCAGAAGACGAGCGCCGCATTCCAACTCTTGTGTGCATCGTTGAATATTCGTTGGGTCAACTGATACAGATAGTTGGCTGCCTCACAGAAAAGCCACAAATTCAACAGAATTGCCACGAGTAGCGTCAACGCTGGCAACGAAAGTGGCACATTAAACACTTGGCAAGCGGTAGCCAAATTGCGCACAATAACCGGATAGAGGGGATAGAAGGCCAGCGTATTCTCGTACGTATACAAATAGTTGGCAATGTGCAGAAAGTATTCACCATCCCAGTGCCGTAATCCGCCCAAACATCCCATCACAATCTTGTCCAGAAATTGCGCATTTGTGGCATTATTATTATTGTATTCATCCAGTGGCATACGAAATACGTCGGGTTTGTGATCGGGCACTAGCCAGTTGGCCACCATTTGTAGGGCTAATATGATGAGGCGACTGGTCAGCGCCAGTTTGGTCACCTTCAGTGTCATTATTCCTGTAAATTGGAGTCATATAAATCATGTGATTCATTCCATATTTGTAAAAGTTACTCACCAAATTTTTTATGTGCTATTGCTGCTGCTGCTGCTGCAGTTGTAGTTGTAAAATCGTCTGTGTATTTTTCTAAGCTCAACAAAATAATTCGAGTGTGTTTGTGTGTGTAACAGTCGTGTGATGACTTCCTAGTTTCTATTCGACATTTAACTGGCCGGCTAGTCCATTTTAAAATCAAAATAATCAACTATATATATATATATATATATGTATATATACACATATATATATTTTGGCTAAATGCGACCGGCAAGCCAAATAACAAAAAAGTGTGACCACACAGTTCAGCTGCCGAGTATGCGATATATATTCGTATTTAAAATCGATAAGTATCAGATAAGGCGCGGATTTTTAAATTTGCACTGAATTACGGATTCTTAGTTATATATTTTATAATTAATTAAGAATTGCAACTCAATACTTAGATACATGACTCTAAAATTTGTATTTATCAGCATTCGTACATTTAACTAACAACTAGTCGCCTTCGGACCCGGATTCAATCTTTTCAGCTAAGGCTACATTATCGAACAAGCTCATCAGTTCGATCTCCTTACGCTTGATGCGCTCCTTTATGTTGGTAATGGACTCCGTCTTGGGTATGTCGCGTGTAAAGAACTCGTCCATAGATTTGAAGATGGTGCCGCATTGATTTGATTCGTATTTGGCCAGAGCAGCAGCAGCTAGAGGCGATGCTTTCTTCGGGTTTGGGCGTCGTGTTACATAGTTGCTCTCCATGAACTGCTTCAGCTCATCCAAACGATGTTCCTCGTCCTGTTCGTGTGTCGAAAATTTACGCATCGTTGGGCGATCCACCTTCCTCTTGCTCTCCAAGCGAGCTTGATCAATTTGCTTGGTCAGCTCTGGAGAGGGCGTCAATAGCTTCACATCGCCGACGATCAGGTCATGATTAAGTATTTCTCTCTCATTGCTCTGGATGCCCGTCTCAATCAGTTGCTGACTCTCTATGCGAGATTCACTTTGAGCATCAATTAGAATATCTCTCTTTAGTATTGGACTATTGACAGCTGGCCGACGTTGCTGCTGCTGCGATCTCTCCCTCGATCCGGGACTCAGCAAAAGACACTCACGATCAATGGACTGGTTGCCAACAAACGATGTGGATCTTGGCTGGCGCGGATTTGCACGCCTTGTGTCCAATACTTTGGTGCGATTGGTTGCCGCTCGTAGGGTCGAGGCAATGGTGTTCTTTTCTAGACTCCGTGCTGTCGTCGATAGCCGTGCGATTGTCATTGGAGGAGCCGATCTCTTCCAGCTAGCGGAGCCACCATCGCCATCGCCGCCGGTGCTGTGTCGTACTGCTCCGATCGTGTGTGATGATAGCGGCGCCGTTGATCTGGTACCACCTCGTGATCCTCCTTCTGTCGGCAGCCTGCGATTCCCAGTGGGTGCTGGTATGGTAGTGGGCGTGACTAGTCGGCTCCGCGCACTCATATTGAAAACGTGTATGTCGATCGTTAGGCGAACAATTTTTGCAAGTTCGTTTCAATTATGGGAAAATAACTTCCTTAGACTACACTGTAATTTGAAAGAGTTAAGGACAATTTACAAAAATTATTTTTGTCTATGGATCATTGAGCCGTGTTTAACGAAATAAAGTTGTGTATAGATTTTTTCATACCTTATGCTAAATGCCTTTTCAATTTTTAAGTGCCAACTTTGTTTGATTGTTAGCACACAGTGTCCCCTAGAATGAATGAACGTACCACCATGCCACTACGAGCAATGAGTGTAAACAAATTATACTGATGACTGTTTATGTTAGTTATGTTTTGTTATGCTTAGGTTATCAACTCACATCACTTTAGCATAATTAGCATAGGATCCACATCCTCCTCTCGACGCTGTAATTAGCTGAAGCTACCTTAAGTTTGCATAAGCAATTCATTGTTACTCAACCCTAGAAGTGTACTGAAGCAGAAAATACAAGTGAAGTTATTATTTTGAACAAAGTTTAGTGAAAATAGAACACATTGGAAGGAAAATTATTTTTTTGACTGAAGCACACAATGAAGAACACAATACAGTTTGTTGTCCAATAAGCATTTAGTTTATATTTATTCTCGATTAACATGGATATAAATGAATTTTTAAATTTTCCGCTTAATATATTAATGTGCACATTTCTTCCTTAATTTTTTTGGCATACAGAATGCACAAATCAAAATTTCGACTAAAACATATATTCGCAGAAATGTTTTGAACATTGGTGTAGCTTTTGTTACTGGCTGGGTTTCAAAACCAACAAAACATCGTGTCTAGGTACAAATTTCATTGCATTATACATAAATATGATAAGAAAAATCACACACTGACATATTTTATACACTTAGTATGATGTGCGAATCCAATTGAAAAGATTGTACATACATACATAATAAATATATAAAAATGTCATTGAAAATTCACAATTGATATATTAAAACAAGCTTTACGTAACTTGTTTTAATACACACCTTGTGAATTTTAACTGTTTGCAATAGATTGCAAAAAGAGCAGCATTAATGGCTGCATCCTTTGCAATTTGACACAAACAGCAAACGTTAAAAAAGATAACACTGGGCACATTTAAGCCCGGTGTAGTCCTCGTAGTTTATATACTATAAGACATACTTATAATATAACACATTCTGATTCTTTCTTTGCGATTGGTGGCTGTGGCCTTCTCAATGGTGATGGCTGTGGCCTTCTCAATGGTGATGGCTGCGGCCTTATCCATGGTGATGGCTGTGACATTCTCCGTGGTGGTGGCTGTGGCATTGTCCATGGTGATGGCTGTGGCATTGTCCGTAGTGGTGGCTGTGGCATTGTCCTTGGTGATGGCTGTGGCATTGTCCTTGGTGATGGCTGTGGCATTGTCCGTGGTGGTACATTGACTGGCGGTGGGGGCCTGTTATTATGTGCTAGTCGTGGTGCACGTGGAGCAATTGTCACGGGGGGCATATTAATTGTTAAATTCTGCATTTCACTTCGGATTGGCGGCTCTGAATCGGTATCGCTGTCCCCATTAGTCGGCACACTGGGCAGCTCGTCAAAAATCTCCTCAAGCTCGGATTTTTTAGCCACCAGGGTGCTCAATTCCACCAGCTTCTTATTATAGACCGCCTTGCTGCGTGGTTTTGTTGCTAAAATAAAATAAATGTAAGCCATTATATATTTAGAAAGACATTAAAAAAGACAAACAAATGGCAGCCAGAGAAATGTGACAAGTATTGTTATAAGTAGAAAAAAGATTATCACAAGCATATGCAAATTTATTACGTTATTGAATTATTGCAAATACAGTTGCTGCAATGGCTTGATTTTGGGATACAAAACAGCCGTGAATATTTTTATATATAAATATGTTATATATAAGAAATAAAACGATTTAAGAATGCTTGGAGGTATCAAAGCCAATTATCCCTTATGGGCGATCATTCGAAATCCAAAATTTGCTGCATTATAGGCATCTTTATGCAGGCATTTATGATCGTTTTCACAAATTCTTTGGTTTCTTTGGTAATGATATTGATAATTATGACAACGATTATTATTACTTCGCTTGAATGTCTGTCCCAATGACTGCGCACAGTTATTGTTGTTGGTGTTATTAATCCTTGCGATCTTTTGGCGATACCCATTTTTCAGATTATTTGTATTATTATCAGCATCGGATTGAGCGTTTGCCTCGTTCGTCTTATTATCATCCGGATAATAGGGCGAACCGACGAGCGTTTTACGAATCCGGCAAATGTCGATGATATGACGAAATTCCTCATTCTTGCTAAGCGTGCGCGGATTACCAATTAATATAAGCAAAGACATTGGACGCGATAGCAAAACGTTCAAACGCTGCGAATGATTAATGATTAGAGAAATTAAAATTTAGTTAACACGGAACACACTCACTCGACTATTATTGAGGAATCCCAAGTATTCGGTAAATGAGCGCACAAACGAAACAATTATTATTTGCTTCTCTTTGCCCTGAAACGATTCAACCGATCCACAATCGATTTGATGCCAATTGCGCATGTTGAGTTGCTCCTGGATGCGTTGATATTGATTCTTATACGGCGATATAATGCCAATATCCGTTTGTGCCAATTTCTCACCATTGATGCCTAAATACATTAGATCCTTCACATAATCCATGACAGCATCAATCTCTTTATTGTTGCATAAACTGCACACGAGAAGATAAATTGATTAGTTTTGAAATTTTGAATATTCAAGCTTGAGGAACTCACCTTTTCGAACTTTGCTGATTCATAGCACCAAAAACCGAATGAAATATGATGGGAAAATCAGCGTTAGGCGCATGAAACCAGTTTTTAGCAAGATCCACATTTTCTGCAAAATAAGAATGTATAAGAATTTGCTGTGATATATATATTTAATAATTGGTCCATACTCAATGGGGCCTTCGATTTGAGTTCACTGTTGTAGTAGAGACCATTGTAGAGCGCAACAATTTCGGGATGGGAACGATAGTTATGCACGAGTCGCGTCTGCACGGCTGCATTGTAATCACCATTCTCGTCCAGGCCATAGCAATCGCGCTGGATCAGACGTTCAAACAGCGATACGCCTAGACCCCAATCACCGGCACGTTGCGATTGCAGCACTGCCCCCAGTTGCTTATGATCTCCGGACAGTATTAGGTTTGTTGTCGGTGCAATGGTACAGGCAATGCCCATTAAGACCTCCGGTTCGGTTGATGCGGCCGCCTCATCGACGAATACATGCGAGAATACTTTGCGCTTACACTCGTCACTTCCAAAGCCACCCGTTGAGAGTTTGCCTGCCAAACTTAGTGTACAGACAACAATCCGATAATCGTGCACCGCCTCCACGGCGGGATAAAAATGCGCAGAATACATGTTGGAATATTCGAGCAAGAGATCATCGATGCCATCGATGCGACGATCGCAACTGGCCGAAAAGACGCGTACCAGCGGACGCGATTGACCGTTATTCACTTTGGCAATGCAGCGCAGCAGACGCAACGCAATCTCATCACAAGCCGTATTCGAGCCGGCGAGCACAAGAATGTGTGTCTCCGGCCGTTCCACATACAACTGATAGATGGCCTCACAAATTGTGGCAGTTTTACCGGTGCCCGGTGGCCCTAATATAATATACGGTGCTGGCAGCTTGTCGGCTAGAGCAATCTGTTGCACAGCCCGCAGCTGTTGGAAATTACAACCGATTTGCAGATTGTTCAGTCGTAAGGCACCTTTGGCCAGCGGCTGCCTGTCTATGTTCTGTGGAAAGAGCAGACGCTGTACATGATCCGCATTCATTGACTTGAGTTGCTCCAGTGCACGATACTGATAGCGTTGAATGGAACGCAGCGGACGAAAGATGAGCGTAAATGTGGTATTATCCGGTAGACTACGATCACAAGTGATGTTGACGCGCTGATCCGATACGCCCAGAATGCGTGCGAAATAAATACGCGGCTCCTTACGATTCTTCTCCGGTTCGCCAAACTGTTTGTTTGTCGCGTGGCCCCAACGGACGAGCGCATCAAATTCCATCAGTGCCAATTTCATTTGCAGCTCATTATTATCCAACAATTGGCACACACTATTCGCCATGCCAGGCCCCTTCGGAATTGAGTTGGTGCAACGCTCGTTGATGATCAGCACATCATCGCCTGGTGAAAGTACAGTATTCGCACTTGCCGTATTGGACCGCAGCTTAACGGACAAGTCTTTGCCAAACTGATGCAGCTCCATTTTTGAGTGTTTAAGTGCCACATAGGATTGTATGCGCTCAATATCCTCCACCTGGAGCAGAGTGCCCAGTGCCCCGTATAAATTCGTAGGCGTTAGTATCTTTCCGAGATCACAATAGTTGCCATAATCCTGATTGTAGGCGACCAGCTGCTTTTGGGCAATCGGCGCATTAAGTTTCACGGCCTTCAGGACCTCATCGGGCGGTATTGCCGGCTCCAGGTGTCCGCCCTTAAATTGCTTACCTTTGGAGAGTCGATATGGATTCACATTGAAAATGACATTGGGCAATGCCTCGGTGCGCATGAAATGATGCTGTTCGACATAATGTTTACGTTCGCCCTTCACCAGCTGACTATAGCCAATAACAATGGGCTGTTCCCGCAATATCATAAATACATGCGAGTCGACAAAGAAGATCATTTGGCCATTATCGGATATGTCGACCGGTAGACGATGATTGTAGACATAGTAGAACTGACGTGATTGTACAATTATAATCTTTTCAATCACAATGTCCTTGAGTTGCGTTGCAAGCGTAAATCCAAAATAATGGCTATCTACGCAGCTTTGATACGATAGCTTCAGCATGGGTTTCGCACTGTAATCATAAGAGAATGATTATAGATTAAAGATCTGGGCATCTATCTAAATATATAAATATCGTACTATTTTTCCATTTTGCGCAACGACTCAAATTCCGACTCATCGCCATGGTATTCGATGTGTTCCTCGTATTTCTCAATGCTTTCAAAATTGCATTGACAAATGTAGCATCCCATCGAATTCAGCTCGAAATTCTTGTTGCGCTTTTGAATTTGGGTCTTTTCATAATTCAATGCCACCAGTTCGGCGGAATCGTCCAGTACATATTCTATGGTAGGAAGTACAGCAGAAATCAATCAATATCCTACGATATGGAAATATGATTAAAGAATAAAGAGATATTACTCTGGGTAATCGAATCATCATCAAGCGATGCGTTTATCACACTACTAACGGCAACTGGATCATTTTGCCGCTGATTCTCTTCCATGTTGTTACATTTTTCCTTGCGAAACTCCATCATGGTCAGGTTCTTGATGCGGTAATTGTAATCGCCGCGCGGCGTATTCATCAAAAAGTTTGTACGCTTCAACAGTGTTCCGATCTATAAATAGAAAAGACAGTTATAAACATGAATATATACACAGCTATCAATCGATTTTGCTTTGTTGTCGCTTATATAGTATAAACATAAAATATATGTAAATATCACTCGAGATGAGTCAACTAGGTTTGAGTAAGGGGAATCACAGCAACACGCTAGCTCCACTTGGCATACAACTCTTTAGAAACATATACATACATAAAATGTAGTATGGGATTTAACGTATAAATTGGTTGTGCATTACACTTGCGAAAAATGAAAACTATCAGATAAAAATAATATTTGTCCTATAAATAAGCTTGTATTTAGATTCCACAAAACCGGCATAGCACACACTTCTTAATTTTTTTTGTAAACAGCTGATTAGCGTCAGATAGAACAATTAAAAAAAAAACCGGATATATTTTGTGGGCAAGCCCCACAGCCGAGACGAAAAGAGTGAGAGAAATCACAACTGATAGAACAAAGGCAAAACATCAGCATGCGATTGAGTGAGCAAAGAGTGCATGGAATTTAAGTACTTTTGGATGAGTAACAGTTATTAATTTGCACTTATCTTGGATTTGTTAATTCAATATTATCAGTAAATTCATTAATTTTCAAGGAGCTTACGATTGCAAAAGAATATTTTTTAAGTAAATACTAATTTTCAATTCGTTCTGGTTTATATAAATGCTAATAATTAAAGTTTATGGCATATTTATGGCTGACAGCCAACATAACCTAACCTAACCACTAAGCAGACAATACGATCTTAAAATTGGTCTCATTGACTCGATATGCAAATTGCTTGTTCGAACAGCCGTTTGCGCACAGTGACATGATCCCGTTGAAAGCAATCTTTGTATGAATGCGTATATTGTATTGCCTCTATTTATGGTCTGATTAGTGCTTTAACCAAACACTAGTAATGATTTGTAACTTTTGCATCACCATATCGAATTCGAAATTATAGTTAATCAATACTCACATTGTAGGGGCCATTGATGGTCAGTTTGGTGCGCAACTCTTTGGGCTCCGACTGCAGATGCTCCTCGAATTTGCATCGAAGGATGCGCTTATCCACGAACCAATCTCTGCGGGCGCTCACTACTTGTTCCTCGGCCATCTTGAGCAGAAAGCTTCCAATCAGTTCACGTTCTAATTACGGGTGTGTAAACTAGTGTTTAATTTTTTTTGTAACCTACCTAGGTTGCCTACTTACCCCATGCCTTGCGTTGCGGATCGCCATTAGAATCTTCAATTTTGTTGTCGTTGTCGTCGGTTTTATGATTTGAAAATATATCTGAATTTTCTGGCGGCGTCGCTTGCGGCGAAACGGAAGGTGGCATTGTTGCTGTGTTTGTAATGATTTTTAATTTAGTATTTACAGGAATCGCCATCTTTTGACCATTGGTTATTTGTAGTTTTTCATTTGACATGATAAATATGGGTACGAACACAAAGGAACAAACAATAAAACTGTTTCGCTGGCAAACAAACATACACCTGCATACACGTAGCGCGACGCACATACAAACTTATACGGTCACAAAGAACAAAACACACAATCGTTCTCCGTATTTTTACTTCTTCTTTTTATTAACAATCGGCAAGAGCAACGCTCTCTCACACTACACGCTGTAACAGTTAAACGGTCAATGGCGACAGCGCTTTGAGCGCAACTGTTTATATAGAAATGCACTTGCGCCTACGTCACAAAATACAAAACTATGTGATGGTCTGGTCTCTCCGTTTTATTTTTTTAAGCGTTGCTATATACATGTATGTATGCATATGGATACATATATATATATACATATACATATATATATATATGCGTATATATACTTACATGTGTGTATGTACTTCTTTCACTTACCACTGCGAATTTTTGTTTGAGTTAAAAACATGCCACGCCTTCTTAATATGTATTGAATGTATTTTTGTTTTGTATTTTGTGTGTTTGTTTGTTAGTATTAAAATATTGGGTGTAATACGATTTTAAATTAAACTGAATAGTTCCTCTGTGTGACTTAAAATTCTTTCTACTTATGAAATTACACAAAACAAACGGCACGTACACCATTTTTCAAGTAACCACGTGATAAACAAAGTGCATTTTATTCCAGATCTTTCCACTTTATCGGGGAATAACAAAAATCGTACTCTCTGCAGTGTGACCAGTTTTGGCAATTGTGAGCAAAACGTTTCTTTGACTTGGGTACAGTGTGACCGACTGCTAATGCAGTGTGACCTGAACTTGCGAATTCAAATTAATTTTTAATTTTCATATAATTACGAATAAATTCAGTTATTGGGCTAACAACTAAAATTTAAAAAGACAAATACATAAAGCCAATTAGATCATTGTATCTATTATTAAAACATAAAAAAAATTAATTCATACAACTAAACATTACAACACTATTCATAAAATGAGCAAGATTTTATTTCTTAGCCAACTTGAGTTTCTCGGAGCCAAAGATGACGCCAGTGTCGACCAGTTTGCGTTTCATGGCAAACGGATTGACCGAATTAAGAGGCGATCGCTGATCACTTTCAGTTGCTGACTTGGTGTCGCTCGTCTGCGATTCTGATTCACCAAACAGATTTTCTTGCGTATCCAATGGAGTGATGGTAGCATCTGGAGTCGCTGGACGAGATGCGGCTGCCGCTTTGAATAGATTGGGTGAATTCGAGAAGCGTTTCAGCGCACTACGTTTCGATGCGCTTAGCTCCATGGCCTTGGGCGCCAATTTCGGAGTCCCAGCAGTCGATAGCTGGGGCATCATGGGCAGCACAATGGTCGCCGCAATGCCATTGGCGCCGAGGAGCTGTTGCTGTTTACGCGCCTCCTGCACCGCCTCCAGTTGTGGCAATAGTTCACACAATCTATCCGACAGATGAATGCGGCCACGCTTCGAGGCATACTTGACGGCAAGCTGAAGGAGCTCGGTGCAGGCAATATTCTCCACAAGTTCCCTGGCGCGTGCCTCGCACTCGTTGCTACAGGCCAAGGCGAACAGCTTGATGGCCATTTCCTTTTGCAGCTTCTCGGCGCCGTCCACTTGCATAATACACGCCCGCATTAGCGTATCCTCCAGCTCCGTCTTCTCCAACTCAATGTCGCAGAGTGGCAGTTGTAGGCGCAACTCCTGCACCATTGGACGTGGATTTGTCATCGGATATGAGCTGGCGCGGCACAGCACCGCTTGAATGATCTGCCTCGGCTCTGAAAGTGAAACTATAAAATAATTATTGCAAACACTTGTGCTCTGTTTCAATGTGTCACATATGGGAAACCAGGCATTGCTTGCCCGCCTATACAGCTGGACGAGACCCATATTATCGGCCAAGCAGGGCGAGCCAACATCCGAGAAACCCAGCCAGCTCAATTGTCGACCCGGCGTCAATGAAACCGGCACCTGTTCCACGCGTAAACTCAAGCCACTGACATGGATCAACATGCCGGCGAGATGCTGTTGCTGCTGGCTGCAACCGGCGGAATGGTAGACGCACAGCAAACTATGCTCATGTCCAGCCAGCGCTAGTACAGGTCCTGGAATGCTGAGCACCTCCCTTTGGGTGCCCATCACGCTGAAGAGTCGCAGAAAGTGATTACTGGTGGCGACAGCAATCAGTTGGCTGGTTGCCACCAGCGCCTCCACGCTCTCGCAATCGGGTAGACTGAGTGACCATTCCTTATTCCCGGCCGCCGCCAAGGCAATCACGACCAGCTTGCCGCTCTCCGTGGAGGCCAAGGCCAAAGCGCTGCGACTCAAACTCGCCACATTATGTTGATTGTAATTGTTGCTCAAGTGGAGTGCATGATGCACACTGGCATCATGGAATTCCACATCAATGGCACCATCTCCATTGGGTTCCGCATGCGCTGACACAATGCCGACATCGTTCCATGCCAAATAGCGATGCTCTAGCTCATTTGGAGTAGCACCCGGCTGGAAGGCCGCCTGCTGCTTGAACAGTTTCACTTGTGGAGTTGCAGACGGTGCATGGCTGCTGCTCGCCAAGGAGTGTCGGGAGTGCTCATCATCATCATCCTGAGCCTCTGCCTCTGCATAGTTCGCATTGCTCATAACTTTGCGCTTCAGCTGCTCCAGACTAACGCCATCGCCATCGTCGGCATCGTCCACTTCCCCTCCATTGCCCTGTTCAAATTCGAAATCTGTACCTGCCAGCAGCTCATCCGATTCGCCCACCAGCTCGAGTTCATCTTGTGTCTCATCACCAAGGAATATGGTGCCCAGCTGGCCGGTGGCATCACAAAAGGCCAACTCATCCATATTAGCTGGATTCCAGGCAAGGCACGTAATCGCCTTGCAATCAGACGGTGGCGCCTCCACTTGGAGCGCCCGTCGCCGTTTCACATCAAAGATGCTCAATTCACCGCTGGTCGTCCCAGCGGCCAGACGCTCCCCGTTCGGTGAGAACTGACAGCAGCTATAGTTACTGGAGACGCGTTCATCCAACAGCTTATATGCCAACTCCCAGTTGGATGTGTTCAGCACTAAAATCTCCTTGTCCAATGCATAGGCCAATTGCTCACCGCACTGCGGTTCAAAGCTGGGCGTGCCAAAGAGGCTGGCGCTTTCGAAACTATTCACGCGAGGCAATCCGGACACGCTCTTCACCTCGACGCCCGTGGCAAAATTCCAAATCTTTAAGTGGCCATCGCCTGCAATGGAGGCCAACAGTTGTCGTTCGGCGTGCACATCCAACGCCAAAATGGGTCCCTTGTGACCCTCCAGCATAGTCTCTTGGCCAGCATTATCACCACGCAGCACTTTTATGCTGGTATCTTCACTGCCCGCAGCCGTAAATTCGCCACAAACTCGTAGGCAAGTCGCTGGCGCTGTAAATCGCATCAGGATGCCATCACTGTCCATGTCGGGGAACGTATACGCATGCACCGTATTGCGATCTGTGGAGGCGAGCAGTCGTGTGCCCGTATGGGCAATGCACATCACAAATTCACCCAGGCAGGTGGAGCGAGGATCATCGTCGCTTATGCAGGTCCAGTGGCGAATGTCGCCATCGGTGCCGCATGTGATTATGTAATCACCCTTTGGCGTGTACAGCAGTCCCGTGTAGCCATTGGTGTGCGCGTAGCGCAGCGAGCTGCGCGAGAAATTCATCATTTCAATTCAAATCAATAATACAAACGACGATCTTCACTTTTGCAGCGTTTCGCGCCAAAACAAAACTTAGCAGTGCTGAACAGCGCGGACAGTTGCCCTACGCTGAGCAGCACTGATTTGTAGTTGATAAAATCAAACTACTCACTTAAAAGTACTCAAACAAGTCTGCGAACAGTCGTACTATACAGTTATTCTAAATAAACTGCACAATTTGAATGAAATTAATGAAAAGTAGATACACATAAAAGGATGAATGCATATGGTCTCTGTTAATTGGAAGCACCCTGTATTAACAGCATATGGTATTTTGTTAACAACATACTAGCCGTAGAGAGAAACAGCTGTGATTTGTATTATTGTTTTCGTAGCCGGCATTACGGCATTAATAATTATTATTTAATGATGTTTAAAACCTGCACAAAACGCTTAACACAGAATTGTGGCGCCTGGCGCTGCTTGACAACGCAGCCAACACACATGAACATATTCGACAGGAATGCAAAGCGGCTGCAAAAGGAACGTGCTGCACTCAGGTAATTTTTATTTGCTGTTATTATTGCTGCCACTGCAACAAATAATATAAATGTTTTTACAGCGCCGATGTGGGTCTATATGATTACCTAAAGGAGGAGGTGGGCTTTCGCCTAGCGGATCGTGTGTTTGACATTAAGCGCGAGTTCAAGACAGCCGCCGATATCGGTTGTAATCGTGGCTTTATCTCCCGACACATACTCGCCGAGTGCGTGGAGCATCTGACGCTGACGGATACGAGCGCCACAATGTTGGAGCAGGCACAGGGCACGCCCGGCTTGCAGATGCACAAGCAGCTGCAGGATGAGGAGCAATTGGATGTGGGTATACGGCAAAAATCTTTTATTTTAATGGGGAATCTTAATGTAATCCATTGCTTTTGCAGTTTGAGGAGAATTCGCTGGATCTGATCATCTCCAGCTTGAGCTTGCACTGGGTCAACGATTTGCCTGGTTGTTTTGCGCGCATCAAGCGCAGCTTGAAACCTGATGGCGTCTTTATAGCTTCGCTCTTTGGCGGCGACACACTCTATGAGCTGCGCTCCTCACTGCAACTGGCCGAGCTGGAGCGGAAAGGTGGCATTGCGCCGCACGTTTCGCCCTTTACACAGATACGCGACATTGGTTCTCTGCTGAATCGGGCCGGGTTTACGATGCTAACCATTGATACGGATGAGCTGATCATTGGGTACCCGAGCATGTTTGAGCTGATGTGGGATCTCAAGGGCATGGCCGAGAATAATGCGGCGTTCAATAGGCCGGCGCATCTCAGTCGCGAGACGATGCTGGCGGCCAGTGCCATCTACAAGGAGCTGTACGGCAAACCCAACGAAGAGGGCATTCCGGCCACTTTTCAAATTATTTACCTTGTTGGCTGGAAACCGGGTCCCAATCAGCCGCAGCCCTTGCCACGCGGCACAGCCGAGGTATCCCTTAAGGATCTGGGCACAATCTTTGAAAAGGGTGGCAAAATTAAATTGGATCAAGATACGTAAAGTTTGGTGCTGTAGATTCTAATAAAAAGTTTTACAAAAAATTCAATTTTGTTTATTTAGAAACTGAATTTACATTAACCTTGAAATTTAAACAAAAAAAAAAGAAAACTAAATAAAAACCACAAATTGATTGTTTTGAGAGAGCAAAGTATCTTGATTATACTGCTTGATAAATTTAAATTTACGCATATACATAGTTTTCCATTTTTGTAAATTATAAATTACCTAAAATTAGTTATAAACTTGCATTTGGTTTTATATTAAGATACGCATACATAACTATATATATAAATAATCGTAATCATAATCATTCATCTTGTTGCTCTTGTTGCATTTATATTTGGTAGCATTTTGTTGTTGTTGCTGTTGTTTAATGCTTAATGTTTAATATACTTCATGGACGTAACTTTGTGTTTTGTTTTGAATTTTTAACGTTGCTTTGTATTTTGTTCGGTACGTATATACAAGTACAATTTACAACATGTCTATAATATCTATAATTTATATTTATATATTGTAATTTAATATGCAATTTAGTTGTTTAGTTTATCTTTGTTTTTGTTTTTTTTTGTTTTGTATTAAATACGAGTTGCTCTTGCTACAATATTTATATTTTGTATTTTATATATTTTTTGTATTCTCTTTAGTTTTTTGCGTTTAATTCTCGATTGCTTTTTGTTGCTTGAATGTTTTGTTAAATGTTTTAGGCCCTTTTCCCAGTTGGCCCTTTGTCAGTTTTATTTGTTTGTATTTATTTTTGGCTATGTTATATTCAAATTTTCTTTACAAGCACACTTTGTTAAGATTTGTTTTTGTTTTTATGTACAAAGGATATCAAAAATGGTTTGCCGAATATTATTGATATTTGAGAGCAAGAAACTTGAAATTTTCGAAAATTGTGTGTGTGGTGTGTTTGTTTTGGTTGTGGCAAGGCGACAAAGCTTAAAGCTAGACCCAGGACGACGATGACAAGATTCAGAGCTGCCTCAGCGGCTAGGCTTTGTTTGTCGTCGTCGTCCTGGCTAATCATCCAAGCGCCAGCGGCGAACGTGGCGGCACCGGCGGCGGTGTGGATGTGGCTGTGATTGTTGCTGTTGCTGTTATTGTTGTTGCTGTTGCTATTGTTGTTGTTGATACTGATGATGTTGTGGTGTTCTTACTGTTGTTTGCTACCGTCGCATTCGACGACGGCGGCAGCTGACGTCAGGTGCCTAGTAGCAGTTCGCGCTGTGGTGCATTTTGCAGCAAATTGGCGGTTTTCAAATGAACGCTACAAATATATAAATATAACAATTAGCTTCAATCGAAATCAGTCAAAATTTATATATTGAGTATTGTGCTCACTTATTGTCCTCCAGCGACATGGTCTCCGATGAGCCGTGCGAGGCAACTGAAGTACCTGCAAGCGAACTTCGTATTGAGTGCGAATCCTCGGGAACAGTAAGCGTAACTAATATTTTTGTTTTGTTTTTTTGTTTTTATAGTATTTTATATAGATAGACGTTTATACGTTTTTTTAAAGTTATTTTTTTGCCAATGTTTTTTTGTGTAGCGTTTTTTTCGTTGTTGTTCCAAATTGATTATTTCGTTTTCCCATTTAGCCAATGCGTTGTAGAATTTATTTTGTTTGTATTTTTGATGTTTTGAAAAAGAATTTGCATTTAGTTTGAGTATACGAATTTTGGGTTAGAGATGTTAGTGTATGTGTTGTAGTGGGTGTTGTGCAAAATAAAATATTTTTTTTTTTTTACTTTTTTTTTTTATTAATCAAACAAGAGCTGCATAAGTTCAGAGTTATGCTAGCTTCTAGTAATTGAGAACATGCAAAAGTCGAAAGAACATAAACAAAAACTAGCAACAAATTATGAATTCAGTACAAAAAATTATATTTTTATTTATGTGTGGCATTTAACTAATTTTGTATATTATATATATTACATACGATTTTGCTAGAGCTACAATGTGAATTTGGCTTCAACTCGAACAGTAAACAATAAACTAATGTTTTGAGTGTAGCAAAATATGTAAATGCAATACTCAACTTAGGCAGAAATAATAGTACATTTTGTATATATGCAGTTACAACATATATGTAAGCATAAGTATATCAGTAGTTTGTATATATATATATATAATATATTGTATATATAAGTAAGTAAATAAGTTCACGATAGTTTTATGGGTTGTGCATTGAAAATCGTTGTACGTATTGCTGGAATCGTTGGTTTCTTAGGAATTATCAGTTGTTTTCTTTTGTTTGTTTCTTTGTAGATATCGTATGACGTGTGACTAAGTAATATCAGAGTGTGTGAGAAATGTTTCTTTTTGCAACGTATTACACTAATATACATAAAGCAAAATGACGATAGCCAATGTTGTTGTACACAAAAATTAAAGCTAATACACTGTAATTTGAACTAATCAATTGGCATAACAATTTCAATTGAGCAAACGGCAAACCAAAAAACAAAAAAACAGGGTATAATCGTAAATTAAATACTCAAGTACAAAATCAAACTTAAATGCTACGGCATAAATATATATACTATATAGAAAGCAGACTAAAGACGCGTATTTTCCACGCTCAGCGCATCATCGTCATCTTCAACATCATTATCGATATTATGATTAAGTTCGTCTTTGTGCTGATTGTTTAGAATTTGTTGTTTCCCATGAGGAGCGACGCTGCCTGCGATTCCATTCTGATTCTGGACAAGAATGCGTGTGCCGTGAGGTGATTGTTTGATTGATGGTTGTTGGTAGTGGTGGTGATGACTCTCTGGCTGCAAATGTAGCATATGCTGGCTCTGCAGCGGCTCCAGGGCCCTGTCCAGATCGAGTCGATTGCGACTATCGCTATTATCGCTGCTGTAGCTGTGCCTCGGATTTGATAATCTATCGTGGTGCATGTGGTGGTGCTGCTGCTGATATTGCCAGGCGGCATAGTTGAGATTGTTAACGCTCTGGCTGCGATTGTCGTCGGGGCCGTTGGTGGTGGTGGTGATCACGTAGCCATTGCTGCACAGCGAATAACTGCTATTTGCGGTCGAGGTGGCTAAACTAGTCATACTCTGATAGGTTTTCATTGAATACGCATCACCTACGAACACAATGAGAGTTTTTTGGGAATTGATTGGCGGAGTTTAGTTTAATTTTTCAGATTCAGTCAGACGACAGACAGACACACACACAAGTTGGTTATCACAGTTATTATCCATATAACAGATCCAGCGCAGAGACATTTAGCGTTAAGCGTTTATGAGCGAAGACATTGTTAGACAAATGCGTTATTTTTTATTTATTTTTTTTTGAGAGAACGAGTTATAATTACAAAATGGGTGTGTTTATGTGTGTGTGTGTGGGGGGAGGGGCGTTGAAGGGGTTGACCATGTGTGAACTTAGCGCATTTATTTAATAGGCGTGACACTGCGAGGGTTAGATATATATATTTGTATATATATGATATCACTTATCAATTGGCTTATCCCTTAAAAATATATATTTACAGTTTTTATGTTTATTAATTATTATTTTTTTAGTTTAGTAAAAATATTATAAAACGAAACTGGGCTGAGTCGCTGCTAAACAGGCATATGTACATTTATAAGTCACCTAGAAATCCCAGAAAATGGCCGCTGACTCATGCAACAAATTGTTGAGTTAAAGTTCAATGCAAACAATTTAATAGAAGAGACCCATGAAACTTATTAAACTCGTTCCATTTATACGATGGCTCTTATTGTAATAAAGTTTATCATGAAATAGCAACTCGCTTAAGAACAGATAACCTCATAATAATCAAATATAAAAGAAATCTAAATAAAAATATAGCTAATTTAAATACATATATGTTCACTAGATGACAACAAAACCCATAAGTATAAGGATCGTATATATATACAAAATGGGGACATAAAACAATAAATACATATCCCATAAGCTCAAATACAAATACAAACAAGTAAAGACGATCATAAAACTATATAATACATGTGTAAAATAAAATAACAATATTTGTATTGCTTTACAAAGTAAAATAATTCAAGATATAAATTCTGATTTTAAAGCTTGCACCACACACTAAAACAACATTGTCAAGTGCTTTTTTTATATATATATATGTATACATAATTTTTATACAAATTGATTAGAGTTAGCTGTTACGTTTAGTATAGAGAAGCAAGCGTTAGTAATCGGTGTGTATATATATAAAGATAGTAAAGTAATTAGTTGTTGTGCAAAGATCATATAAACAAATTGTCATTTGTTCCTTTCAAACTCACCCGTTGCGCATTCGGATGTCTCATAGGATACTGTTGATTGTACCTCGATTGCATTGTGTTCTTGTCTGCAATTAATATATATAATTAATTGATATTTATAATACGATTAATTTGAATTAGAAAATGTTGACAACCTTGACATTATATCGGTTAAGACTTGCTTCTCCGTATTGGTATAGTCACGCCTCTGTCCCGTCTTCTTATCCCGATCAGCCTCGACAAATACGCCCAGCTCTCGTGTGGGAAACTCATTGGATTTTGCTGGTGGCGGCACATCCAATTTCAAATCCCTTAGCTTCTTCATAATACGCTCCAACGCTTGAACAGCATCGTCGTCATTATAACCGAAATTCTTGTGCAGCTTCACCTGCAAATATTCAATGATGGCATCCATATCCTTCAGGCGCAACAGCTCATCCTTGTGCAGATAGAGTATGGTAACAGCCATGGCCAAAATGACGCGATCGCCATCCAGCAGAAAAATATCCCAAACACGTAAACTCAGACTAAAAGGCACCTGTGTAGAGATAGTTCCAACTCAATTTAGTTAAGTAGACAAATATACAATTTACTTACGCGCTCCACAAAGACGACAAAGAACCACTTGATGGCATACAGCAACGCATCCACATTATGTTTGATAAAATGTTTGTGTAATTTACGCATCAACTTGGACAGAATGCGATCGTGATGCTCGATGAAGCGCGTCAGCTTGGGGAAACCCTCAATGAACAGGCCGTGCATGCCAAATTTGGGATCCGTAATCAGTGTGTTTAGAGCCCAGAATGCCTCCTCCTCCTGCATGTAGAGCAGCAGAACGCCCGCCACACACGCCATGCCCTGGCAATAGCCCAACTCTGAATTATAAACGCTATATGCATTTAATATATTGAACAGGGAGCATTGCTTGACACTGTAGCGTTCCCGATAGGCGACATTGTCTCGAAACTGACGATTGACGTCCGCATCGATTTGACGCGTCTCCGTTGCATTCTCTTTGGCCATTTGCAGCATACGCGCATAGATGCCCTCATTGGTATCCATTGACTGTTGCACGTTAAGCAATTTCTTCCAGGCTGGCCAACGCATACGATCCGGTATACCTTTGTAGACGCGCTTGTGCAGCTTCTCATGTGGCGGTGGCCAATCCTTCAACATTTTCACCCATTTCTTGTCGCGCTCCAATTCGATCTTGATGCGCTGCGCCTCTTCGGAGTCGCGTGAGGATGGCAGGCAGGCGGCGTGCATGAAGCCGTATCTAAGAACATCAAGAAACAAGAATAAACAAAAGAAAAAGAACAACAACAATTAGTTGGCAATTTGCCAGTGTCTGATAAGATATCAAATATGCTTGCCAAGCGATTTCCCACCAGGTGTAAGAAAAATTCCTATTACTTTATTTATACTTTATGTTCTGTGTGCGATAATAGCTTGATAAATGTTGTCAGCTTATCATGTGGATAATGATACTGTGTTTGAGTTCCATGAACTTTATTTACTAAACTCAGAGTTCAATTTTATAAAAGTTTTGCATGCTCTTGTGGTTGGGCATCTTAACCAAATCAATTTTTCTTTGTCTGAATCACAGCCAAAGATGTTTTTTAAATAGCCCCCGAAATCGTATAAATTTTCTAATATTTTCTTATTTATTGTTTTTAGTTTTAATTTAATTTGAAATATTCTTATCCTTTTGTATCGACTGACTTTAGTTGACATTAATCAAATAAATAAATAAATAGTCAATCAGAAAATAATTATTTAATACAATTTATAAATATTTTTTATCCTTTTAATTTGAATTTAAAATTAAATTTTATTTTAATTGAAGTTATTGGTTATTGACACTAAATAAATTAATAAACAATTAAACAGAAAACAAACACTCATCTTTCTCAATTACCTTAAGCAAAACGCCCTCAGATTTTAGTTGCCAATCATTCAAAATAAAAAAAAACAAGTCATAAGCAGCTGCTCGCTGAATTATCATGACATCATGTCATCAAATCACAACAACAAACATTGTACAAACGATGAAACAGATTTCGAGAGAGGGTGACTGACGAGGGGGGATATTTAAAGAGTTTTACTTACTTATCGGTTTTGTGATAGATCTCAAATGTTGGATTCTCCCAGGAGTCGACCTTATTTGAGGGATCCGTTCCCAGTTCATAGCGTTTAAATATATCCTCACGCTCATCCTCGGCACGTTTAACTAATGCGCATTGTTGATCATGTTGCTGTTCCTGTTCCTGTTCGCCATTGTTATGGACGGGCGGAGCGGCTGTCATTGTGGGCGTGGCAACGTCGGCATCCAATTGCAGCTTTCACTTGCAGTTGTTGTTGTTCTTGTTGTTGTTTTAGATTTGGTCTTCTTTTGCTGTCTCTGCTGTAGATGCTGCTTAGCAAGAATTCTGTTTAATGGGAGCGGCTGCTGCTGTTTGGCGATAGCGCGAAACTTTTATTTTTTTTAAGATAAAGGCCAGAAAACAATAGCATTAACATATGAAAGCGAACTCAAAGAGAGAAAGAGAGCCGCACACAAACACAGACAGCAATCAACAGTAAGTTTTGTACATTCATTTATAAATGCAAGTCTTGGATTTCACTGCAAAAAAAAAAAGTTTGCTGCATATATATGTGTCTGTGAGCTTTGCTTATTAAATATGCAGCAACAACAATAACAGAGAGTGAGCGAGAGGGAAGGGGACAGTGCTAGCAGCGTGGCCAAATGACGTGATATTCAATAATATTTAAACGCGTCCCTGAAGCGGCGGCATCAACAACAAGTAAACACAGAATGCTACTCAAAAAACGCCCCCACATTTAGCGCTTGTTGTTGTTGCTGCAAAATTCGAATTCGAAAAGCACTTGCACTAATCATATACGTTTATTTTATACATAATCCTTTTTATCTTGCACTTCCTGTTTTGATTTTGCTGCGATTTTTTTTTTGTATTTTTGTCAACAGCTCACTCACTCATACACACACACAGCACGCACACACACACGCACTCACGCACACATAAACACAATGCGTTTTGTTCTGCCTGCTTTCACTGTCTCTGCAGCTTTGCTGATGTTTGTTTTGTTTTACATTTGGTGTATATGGTTTATTGTGCTTATTACCATTTAATTTTGTTATTATTTATGTACAAATTGTGTTCAATTATTTAAAATGGGCACGATTGCTATTTTTTCAGCCCGCATGTTGAACGACTTAACAGAACTGACTGCCCACTTAACAGAATACTGCACGTTAACAGCACATACAGCGTTGCCACTTAAGTAATACATTTGGCGGGCCAGCATCTGTCTGGCAACGCCGGCGGCACTGAGCCAGCTCGATAATCGTTGACAATCGATAGGCAATTGATATTAAGTTCGTACGTCTTCGACCATTTTTTTTGCGTGTACGTAGTTTTAATTGTGCTCATGTAAAATTGTGTAAAAATCCCATGAAAACGAATTAAATATAGGAAAAAAGTGTTGTGCTGTGCACTAAACGCTTCAGCACGCTAAAAACGATACAAAAAACGATGCGCACACAATAATTCCATTGAATAAAACGGGTGAGAAAATGGTTTATGCCATTGAAGTGCGTAGCAAATTACACTATGCGAGTTTCCACTCCAGCCACTCGTTCACAACGAGTAGTTGTCGTCGATTAACGTCGCTGTCGTCGTCGTCGACAATCAGTCAATAATCGAAATCCAACAAAACCCGCCATTAACAAGCATTGCCTGTCCTCTGCTCCCCTCTCACTCCGTCTTTATCGTTGTCATTCGCAGTATTCTTCGAGATCGACATTTGAGAGCTGCAATCAAAATTTCTTTGTGCATTTTTTGGCTGCAAGTGCAACAACTGCAACATTCAGCATGGTCTCAACGCGTCAAATGTGCGGCAGTGGTGCAGGCTGCGGCGGTGGCTCAATGTTCGAGGAGACGCCAACATCCTCGCGTGCCACTGTGGTGAGACGCACCACAACCAATTACCAACAACAACAGCAGGAACAGGAGCAGCAGGAGCAGGTTGCCAGCTCCTCCTCCACTGCCTCCTCGTTGGATGTGGCAGCCTCGCAGCCTCCTTTGGACTTTCTCGATTTGCCCACGGAACTGATCATTAAAACGCTTGGCTATTTGGATTATAAGAAAATCAGCAATCTGAGATTGGTAAGTCGTCGTATTTTATTTAATCAATAAAATGCAATTTGCAAAAAAATAAATGTAAGTAGAATGCGCGTGGGTCGCTTCTAGCTAATGTTGGTTGTGTATGAGAGAGGGGCGGGGTAGCGGTTAGCGGGGCATGTTATTCAACTACCTGCATGCACTTGTGTTGTTTTTGCCTATATTTGTTGTTGTTGTTGCTACTGCTGCTTTAGTTGTGTTATTTTTACCACTCAAAAGTCGATGCCGTTTACGAGCTGAGCGCGTGTCGTGACACGATGTGTTGAGCAGAAATAGACACGACAATGAAGCGGACAAAAATACAGAGCAGAAATTTAATCCTCTTTTTTTGTTATCAACATCTTCCTATTGGCGGCCTTCGTAAAAAATACTCTGGAAACTTGAGAGTTTTCATTCGAAGCAGCAAGTTTTTTTTGTAGCAATTGACATGAAATAGTTTATTGTTAATGTGAATGTATGCATGCATATATTGTATATTATGTATATATTTGTTATGACATGTTATGATTAAATAGCTCATTGTCGATTTGAATAAATATATATATTTATTTTTAGTTTAAACAAATTTTCGTGTCACGGGTCTACGTCTGTTTTTTTTGCTTTGGCATTTTTTTTTTGTTTCTGTCATGAAACAGATTTTGTGTGCATGTCTGTTTGCTTGAGTGTGAGTATCTATGTGTGTGTTGTGTATGCGTGTGTGTTGTGTGTACGTGTGTGTTGTGTCTTGGTGAAGTAGGTAGTCAAATGTAATCTGATATATTTTGTAGATGCTCTTAAAATTTGGGATGCGGGAGCTTCTCTTTTTCTTTTTTGTATTTAAAACTGAATAAAAATGAAGATATAAAATTGTTGCAGGTGTCGCATCGCATGAACGAAATTTGCATGAAT
The DNA here is from genome assembly GCF_018153295.1 of Drosophila grimshawi. Taxonomy (NCBI): domain Eukaryota; kingdom Metazoa; phylum Arthropoda; class Insecta; order Diptera; family Drosophilidae; genus Drosophila; species Drosophila grimshawi. The sequence goes on from NW_025062889.1 coordinate 3,036,438, forward strand.
ATGCTGAATGCAACATTTGCGCGACAAATCAAGACAACGTTGAAACGCTTCCAATTGATCAAGTCGAGCATGCCACGCAGGGAATCAGCACGTCGCCATCATCCGTTGTCCTGCGAATGCGACATCATCGAGACATGCTACATGCGTCTCTCACTGCTCCAGATGTCCATGGGCAAGCACATCGAGCGCGGACATTGCTGTTTCTTTCCGGGTGCCGTAAGTCGATATATATATATAAATATATATATATATCTGTTATCCATTTAATATATTCAACTCCATTGCAGATATTGGATGAGGTGCATTCGATTTTGAATTATATCAGTATTACGCCACGTTTGCAGCGTCCATATCGCGTGACGGATGAACTCTTTGATCTCTCCACCATGGCCATGGAGTACTTTAAGGATCGCATTGAGCCCACGCTGCCGGGACTGGCGTATTTCAATAAGGACTTCTTAATGCCCGCAATAACAAAGCGGCGTTAGTTTCACATTGATTTTATTTCAACTTGTTCAACTATTAATCAGATTCTCTCTCTTTCGCTGTCGCAGCCACATTGGCTATTAGCTCGGACCTCTCGGACAGCGCAAATAACTCACCACCTCAAAATCATATGGTCTTGCGTAAGGGCATACGCAAGATTAAGCAGGGCATGAAAATGTACAATAATCAGCTATCGGTGCTGCGCAATGAATTGCGCACTTGCAAGCGTAAGGCTGGTGAGCAGAGCAAACAGCTCGCCGAGCAACAGAATCTCCTCGCCGAGCAGCAGAAGCAAACGCTCGAGTATGCAAATCGTCTGGACGAGAACGACAAAAAGAATGAGGACATGTCTCGCAAATTCTCCACATTGTTGCAGGTTAATCGCAAGATTCAGTTTAATCCTTAAATCAATTGATAATTACTGTTTGGTTTCTGTAGGAACTCAACAAGTGTAAGACCGAGCTACAATTCTGGCGTTCCAAGAGTCCCGCCATACCCTTGGCGTGCAGCTCATGTAATCAGAAGGTGTCCCCAGTGCTGCCGCCCGAGGATCTGCAGGCGCTTGTCAATCAGGGTGTCGATCCCGAGAATATCATAATCATTAACGATGAGATCGATGCGGATGTGGATGCGAATGGAGATGGTGATGAGGGCGATAATGCTAACGGAATTCCGTTGACAGTCTCTGTGAACAATCCGTTCGCATTTCCGGACGAAACCACCACGGCAAAACTGTTGGCTGTCGAAACGGCTGCAAAGAATCTGAAACGTAAATATGCGGCAACGTTGGCAATGGACACTGAAATCGCCAACGTCGCTGTCGAAGCAACGTCCAATGTAATTGCGTCCAATGCGACACCGTCTAATTCAAAAGTGGAGACAGTTGCAGGCTCAGCCGGCTGTGGCGGCTATTCCACAAAACTCTTTTATGGCAATCATCAGCGCAGTGGCGTCATTGTCAGTCCAGTGTCCATGAAACTGGCATTGCTCACCTGCAATAACAGTGCAAAAATAGCACCAATAGTGGAACCAAATTTGGTTGAATCTTTGCCAGTGGCTGTGGTATCTGGAACGGACTCCTCGAATCTGGGCGTCGAGCAGCAGTTGGAGTCGAAGAAGGCACGTAGAGTACAAAAGGCCAATCGGTGCTTCAATGCACATGGCAAACGCAGTAAATAAGCAAAAAAAAAACATATACACACAAAAAAAAAGATTACAGTTTTTTTACTACTTATACATACACATACATATATATATATATATATATTTACATATAAAAGTCGCACATGCCTCCAAGCTCTGGGTGTAAATGTGTGTGCGCGTCTGTAGTGTTAATAACAAAAAAATCAGAGGAATCAAATTAAATATATATATATACATACAATACATACATATATATCTTTTACGTACATCGGTTTGCATTAGGCATTCTTGATTATCAATAATATGATTATGATTATGATTATGATTATTACCATTTACAAAATGTATCTGTATGTTCTTTGGCAACAAAAATGCCAACAACACACACACACACGCAAACAAAATACAGGCACAAATAAAAAAAATCACTTCAAACACAACACACTGAAAAACTTAAAGATACACTTCAACTTGTATGTAGTTTATTGCGAGCAAAAAAAACCCGATAATAATAATTTAAAAGCAACATAATTTTAATTATTAGTAGACCCACACAAACACAACAAATCTTAAAGCAGGTGTGAAAAATGCCATGAAAATAAAAATGGCAAAGAAATATTTTAAATAAAACTTTAAACGCATACAACAAAAAAAAAAAATGAAATGCAACAAAACAACCCTGTCCAATACTTAATCGATTACTAGGTGATTGCGAGGGCAAATTAGCAGTTAAATATCGAAAACAATGAAGATATGTGTGCCGAAGAGAGAGGGGCAACTAACTAAAAATAATCGACGCACGCAATTAGTGAAAGTACCGAGGGAAATTCTGCTTGCCTACAGAGAGACCGAGAGGGAGAGAGCAGATGAGATGATCGGGTATATTTATAATTGGCGACTCCAACGATGGTCGAGTTAGTCGTCGCTTTGGCTGCGAAACGAGCGCAACGTGGAAAATTAAAAAAAAAGAAAACCAAAAAAAAAAGGAAATTTTCAAGTAGACGTAATCGAATGCAATGCAAGATTTCAGCGAAAACTTGCACGATGTCTGCAATGAAAAGTTGGGCAGGTGCGCTGGAATTCTGTGTCAAAAATAGACTTCCTATTTCCAATACACTGATTTATTTCAGGCATCTTGTGGCCAGCTTGAGCATTGAGGCCGGCGACACGCTGCTGGAGGAGCGACCGCTGCTGGTGACGCCCCACTGGGAGTGTGGCCAGCTGAAGTGTGCCCAGTGTCTGCAGGAATCGTATGTGATGTGCCGCAAGTGTCAGGTGTATCCGCTCTGCATGGACTGCAGCGAACACGATGCCTTCGAGTGTGAGTTCTTTGCCAGCGGCGCTGGTTGTCGCATTGGCAAAGATCTGCTCGTGAAGAACTATAGCATTTGTGGTCTGTTGAAGTTGCTGCTACTGCTGGAGCAGCCCGAGCTCCGGGCACAGTGCCAGTTGCTTGTCAGTCGTCCGATTAAATTGGACGATTATCGCAACGAGGCTGGCATGTGGCAGGAGCATGAGGAGCATGTGGTGCGTCCCTTAATGGCAAGTGGCTTAGCAGAGGCGTTGCCTGGACAACAGTTGAGCTCAGATGTGCTGCATGCCCACTGCATCCGGATCGATAGCAACTCGTTTGAGGTGACGGGCCGGGATGGTGAGCAGTTGAAGGGTGTCTATGTGTGCGGTGCTGGGCTGCCCCATCATTGTGTGCCCAACACGGTCGTCGCCCTGGACGATCAGTTCAACATGAAACTGTATGCGGCTGTGCCGCTGGCAACTGGCGATATTATTTATGCATCGTATACGAATCCGCTGATGGGCACCAGCCAGCGACAGCATCAGTTGCGTCTCAGTCGGCACATGGAGTGCGCCTGCACACGTTGCCTGGATCCCACCGAACTCGGCACGCACATGAGCAGCATGAAGTGCAGGGAATGCACTGATGGCTATGCTGTGCCTGATCTAAGTGGCACTGGTGATTGGCACTGTCTGGGTGTTGATTGTGAGGGAGTTATTCCAGCTGCCGATGTGCATGAGCTGCTCGCGGAGGTGGGCGGTGCGATGGTGGAGGCCAAGGGTGAACTGAACGCCTATGAAGCGTTGCTAGCCCAACACAAGCCTCTGCTGCATCCCAATCATTTTCTACTGCTAGACATCAAGCAGAATATTGCCAGCATTTTACGTGCCGAGGCCTTGATGAATTCCCTCAATGATCCCTGCAAAAAGCTGCTCGCGCGTCGCGTGGAACTCTGTGGAGATTTGTTGCCCGTTTGCCGGGCTGTTGTCCCGGGCATCTCTAAGCTGTATGCGATTGCTCTGTTCGAGTACCTGCTGACCTTTGTGGAACTCACCGAATTGCAATTTGCCGAAGCGGATGTGGACAAAAAACAGTATGCGGTAAGTAAAGAGAAGATTTATATATGTATTAATTGGATAACTGCTGATCTCTTGTGGATATCTCTCGGACCAATAGGCTCTGCTGTCACGTGCACGTTCGGTGGCCAAGGAGGCATTGGATTTGCTGCAATTTGAGCCGGAAAATTCGGCAGAGGGTTTTCTAACCGAACGCATCAGCATGGAACTCGAGCGCATTGAATCGGATATTATGAAATATGGGAAACTTTAAGAGAATTTTTTAACCAGTAGAATTTTCATAAAAATTAGTATCACAAATTCCTATAAATCGACAAAACTCTGTTAGTTAGAACTTTGTTTGAATATTTTCAAGTATACCAAAAATATTTGTCTCTACAAATTCTCAAGCATTAAGTCTATATCGTCAACCCTTCTCATATGGAATTTTAAAAACCCTTTAAAAATGTATCGATAGCAATTATAATATAAACAAGAAACAGTACAATTCATTATCGTGACTCTCAACTTTACTCTACAATCTACAAATCCTCAAACTTAAAATGTATATCGTAATATTGTGTGTACAGGGTGACTAAACTGAATGTTCAAGAACTTAGACAACATGAAATTTGAATTGTTAAGAATTTTAAATGTATTTTAATTGTTAACAATAATTTAATTATTTTCTTCTGTATTTAAATCTTTTTTATTTGGCATATTAAAATTCTTTTAAATATGGTTGTCAATTTATAGTCATTCAATATAAATAATAGTGTAGTAAGAACTCTGTTCTAAAATCAATAGAATATATTTTTATGTATCTCAAAACTGATGCCGCTTAGAATGTAAGCACCTTGCTCATATAGTTTCTAATATAATGGCCCTGATCGTGCCCAGGGCGGAAGGTTCAATAGCCAAGCAGCTGCAGCCAAGGAAAAGTAATTTGGATGGGGGGAAATCAAGCGAGGAATCACTGGTCGAAATAAATAAAGAATTGCAATAAAATATAAATAAATACAGTCAGTCGCATTTAGCGAGACAATATGTGTATGTAATATATATATACATCGGATGTACTCAGTCCGACTCTGATAATTGACGACAGCACATGCAAATTAGCGCAATCTTTAAGAGAACCAATAGAATGGCTGCTGTATCTGAAGATTTTGCCAAGAAGTGTGAAGTGAAGGAGAATGAGACAATGGGCAGGTGGGTTCAATTGACAAGGACACTCAAGATTAGAAGTGACCAATCCAATTGGATTATAGATATGTGATTGCCTCGACCAATATAAGAGAGGGTGAAACGGTGCTGTGCGAACAGCCGATATTGCTGCTCTCAAATAATACGGATCGGCGCTGCAGCAGCTGCTATAAGCTGACCAACTCCTTTTGCGGGTATGTATCTTCGATAATCCCATAATTCTCAATAACTGCCGGATTATATAAAAATCTATCCTATCGGGGAGTTGCCAGCAAGTGTCGCCTCCTTCCCCTATGCGGCGAATGTGTGCACCACGATGCAAGGGATTGTAAGCGACTCGCCGAGCTGCAGCTGGAAGAAGAGCAAGTGGAGAAGCTCCAAGCCCAAGCAGAAGTGAACAATGCTCTCACGTATTTGGTGCTGAGGGAGCATAAGGAGACCCAGCCACAATATGAGCAACTGCTGCAGATGGAGTCACATCTGGCGCTACGCCGGAACACAGAGATCTGGCGCACATATCGCGAGCAGGTCGTCTTGCCTTTGCAGTCTACTGGACTCCTACAGCAATTACGCAATGGCGCGGAGATTGATGAGGAGCTGTTGCAGCATCTGCTCGGCACTACCGACGTCAATGGCTTTGAGATCCGTGCTCCGGAATCGGGTGGCACCTTGCGTGGCCTTTATATTCGTGCGGCACTCTTTCCTCACAGCTGCACACCCAATCTGGTGACAGCTATCGATGAGGAGAGACGCATTAAGGTCTATGCGAATCGCTATATACCGGCTGGTGAAATACTCTACAATTGCTATACCAACATTCTGCTGGGTACTGAGGAGAGGCGTCTCATCCTCAAGCAGGGCAAATGCTTTGATTGCCAGTGTGCCCGTTGCCAGGATCCCACAGAGCTGGGCACTCACATGAGCAGCTTTGTGTGTAAGACCTGCAAGGGTGGCTATATAGTGAAACAGTTGGAGTCGGGCATCTGGCAGTGTCTGCTTAATCCAGAGCATACTCTAAAGCCGGAGTTTGTTGCAAACGTTTTGGAGCGGGCCAAAGAAGAGGTATTCCATGCTCGTGATGATATTTATAGGTTGGAATTGCTCCTGGCTAAGCTATCACGACTGCTGCATGGCAACCATTATATTATGTTGGATCTGAAGCAGAATATTGCCTCAATACTGAGGCAGATTTTACAGAATATGGCCCATCGGCCGAATCGTAAGGTTTACGAGCGTAAGATTCGCCTCTGCCAGGAGATATTGTTGGTGCTGAAGGTCCTTACACCGGGCATATCCCGTCTAAAGGCTATAGCTCTATATGAACTGGCCAACACACAGGCGGAGCTCGCCCGGAAATTGTTCAGCGAGCAGGAGCAGAGTACCCAGGATTTGCTAGTGAGTTGCATTCTTACTACTACATTGAATATTAAAATATTTAATTTACATTTCAATCCCAGGCAGAGCTGCACCAAACCGAGGTTATGATCCGGGAATCTCTTCGTATGTTGCTCTATGAGCCAATTTCTACGCCAGAGGGGCAATTGGCGCACGGTATGCTAAGGGAGCTGAAGGAGCTGCAGAATGATATGAAAATGCTTCAGCAGTCCAATGACGATGTGGTTCATTAACATAAATTGTACAATTTGATTATATTAAAGCAATAACTTTTCAATGATTTTCAAAAAAGATGTACAAAAATTGGCGCACAAAATCGATATCTTCCGAGCTTGTGTTATCGGAACTTTGACAGTGGCGGTGGTCGATAAATGCAAGTGTCATATATGTACTGTTTAATTGTATTAAAAGCTATTGGTATTGTTCAATTATAAAAAGCTTGAAATTCAGCCTGATACAATTGTTATTTCTATATGCGAAACAAAAGCGTCGATTGTCATGACAACAGAAACAGCTGATCGACCAAAATAAAAGGTGACTGATAAAAGCGGAGGCAATGCAAGCGGCAGCAGCAACAGCAGCTGTATAACTAAACAACCCCCAGCTCAAAAAAGGGGGATGACAACAAATGTGAGCAGTGCAAAAAAAGCTGCTGCCAATCACAATTTGCGCTCTTCACTACGAATTAGTTACTCAGCAGTTGCTCAACACTCGTGGCGCTTAGCTCTGTAAATTCAATAGCAAAAAAAAAGAAAACCAACATGAAATTATTTGCACAAAACCCAAAGTGACTAATGCTGCTCAAGATTGTGAAATAATTACAGCCCATTGTTGTCTACTTGCGAAAGAGAGGCAGAGAAAAAACCCCCGCAAACCAACGACGTCATAGCAATAGCAATAATGGCTTTGGCCAGCGCAGCAGGCGCTCTGCTCAAACCACAGACGCCGCTCCAGCAGCTGCTCGAGGACATCAACTTCCAGCGCACCAAGGAGATGCGACAGCTGCTCAAAGATGGTAATTATTAATTAGCTTAACTCATTTTAATAATAACTTTTGCTGAAAATCTGTCTACATTTGCACATTATCGATTTGTCAAAACGCCCCATCCGGCAACTCCTTCCTCCTACCCTTACTCACGCACACAGCTGTTTTCCCTTGTGTATGTGTGTGTGTGCGTGTGTGTGCTCCACTTCCTTGCATAGATACACAAGTGCGGTTGTACATAGATTAGTTTGTAAGTATTGGTAATCACTTTAAGCTTTTTATCCGCTTGTTTCTTTTGATTTTGTTTACAATGCAAATTTTGCTGTTTAAGGCTCGCTTGGGCAGCTTTCGGCTTTTGTCTGTGTGGGTGTTACAGTGTGTGTTGTAAAGTTGGCTGATATAAATCTTTTGGCAGTGCTGTGTAAGAACATTTGTACGCTTTTACACACACACATTTCTATCGGCTAAACTTTTTAGGACAATATAGTGCTTACACTACATTAATAACCGTTATATTTGTATCACTTTTAAATGTTGCTGTAATATCATAAATACTTTACAGTAGTAGCTGTAAAATTATTACGTTTCAGTTCTAGCGTTGAATCAGTTTCGCAAATAATTAAAAATACTTTAAAACCCAAAATAAACAATTTAAATTATTTAAAACAAAACACTTTATCTGTTACTTGGAATCCCATAGTAATGTAGGTCGCTACTGCCAAGTTAATCATAATATGTGTAAATTAAATTTTTCAGTAGCAATAATTGCGACACCCCATCTGAGGTTTCTCTCCATTAAACCTATCAAATCAAAAAGAATTCTAACTTGAAGAATATCGTTTGCGAACTTTTGTATTCGATTTTTAATATCAAGTTTCATCAATTCAAAATGTATTGTTCAACTTGACTTATGTGTTTGGCTATATAGGCATATAACTCAGATTTAAAACAAAAGTACACTGAGGATGGGGCAACTTTCCACCGCATACACAAAACTTTCAATCAGTGTGCCCAATAGTTCACATAATCCACTACTCCTCAATCCAACGTATTGTGAAAAGTCCATCTAAAAGAAGCTTCATCGACTAGCATAAAATATTTAGCTACACGCATAGAAATATAGAATCTTAGAGTCGTTTCCCGTTTGTAGCTTATACTATAATCCTTATTGTTAGTATTATTTATGACATTTATTTTACATAATTTACTTACTCTATTAATATAATTATTACACAGATGGTGGCTTTGTGGTGCTGCAAGGTACAACTTACTGGACTGATTTGTTTGTGCGTCATTTTCTATTTCAAACGGAGCCCGTGCACAGCATCGACTCGGATGATTTGCTCTTCTTTGTGCGCAAGAAGCACGTGAAGAGCTCCTCGCGCCACATGCCCAAATATGAGGTGTATATTTTACATGATTAATTGGCTAATCTATAGATTATTCACACATATTCATTTTGCAGACTGAAGTTGAGGTATTTCGCAAGGATTCACGCAAACTGCCCATTGGTGATCCGGATGTGGACTGGGAGGAGACTGTTTACCTGAATATGGTCATACATCAGTTCGATTACACGCTGACTCTGGCCATTTGCACAAGGACCTCGCCAAAGGAGCTGCAGGTGCTGCGTCGTCACTCGCAGCGCGTCTACGCCAGTCCCAGTCGCAGGAAAATGGACACCAAAGGCGAGGGCGAAGAGATCACATACCCACACATCTGCTTCATGGTCGACAATTTCGATGAGGTCTTCAGCGATATCCTGGTGCGCGATGGCGAAATGGTCTGCGTCGAACTCGTGGCCAATGATAAGGATGGCGCCGTTCAAGGCGTAATTTTTCTCGGTTCCATACGCTACGATGCGCTGAAGAAGGTCTACGATGCTAGAGTAAGTGTAGCTTGAGGATGCCCTTTCTTAAATGTTTGCTCTAACATCTGTTTCTATTTTGCTGTTTCTAGCAATCGAGTCTGAGCTCCAAGGTAGCGCAACGCATGTCCTTTGGCCTATTTAGCAGCGGTGCTGGTGTGCAGACACGCTGCGAATTCGTGCGCATGAAGGGACCGCAGGGCAAAGGACATGCCGAGATGGCAGTGACCAAACCGAAAGGCTCCGGCGTCGAGACGCCCACCAGCGAACCGGGCTTCTGTGCCACCGATATGTGGGACGAGTGGGAAGAGGAGAACGATGACTATTGCACGTATCGGCATCAACGTCGTCTCAGCGATCCCAGCGCCAATCTCAATAATTTCTCACGCTACGGCTGGCGCACCAAGAACACCGGCCAGGACATGGTGACCAGCGGCACTAGCTCCAGCGCCGGCGCTAAAGCGCGCTCCGAGAACGAAGGCCTCGACTCCTTGGCCAGCGAAGTGTCCGAAATCGAAGCGGGCGATTTGCGCGACGGTAAGCTCCGTTTTTCTTCTTGCTTTCCTTTCGTTTTTGAAATTATATTTGCAACGGTTTCACAATCACTTTTCCTTTTGTTTTTGCATGTTTTGTAAATTGTGTATAATTGTAAGATAACTAAAAATAAGTCATTATGTAGTTAGTTGGAGTATTTAGTATTTGCTTCGATTTGTTGCGCTTTTTTCCTGCTTGCTTTGATTTAACTTGTAAACATGTTGTGGTTCCTACGATTTTCCTTAAATCAACAATTTTTCAAATTCAAATTAACCAACATTAATCTGTGTGTACATATACAAATATATATATATATATATAAGCAAAAGGACTAACCAGTAAAAATATATATATATATCCAAACAATACATGACTTTGCCGAGAAAGCAGGACAACTAAAACTACAGAGTATTAAATTTTAATTATGTATTTAATATTTGCTTTTCCGTTTAATAATGTCAAATTATGTTCACAACCAAAGGGGTTATTTTTTCTTAGGATCGGTTAAGTGTTTTTTAGAAAAGATTTGTAGATAAAAAAACTTGTAGGAATGCTAAAAGTTGAGATGTAGAGAGATGTGTGAAAAGATTCTGAAAATGTACGCATTGCTCGCAAATTTCACTGCGAAGCTAAAATGGACTAGTTTGGCCAAAATAAACATTGAGTTAAATTTCGTGAAAGATTCTAGAATGTAGAAAATTGACAAATTGATGAATGTATACAGCTAGAATAATGATTAATGATTTCTATTGTGCCAGAAGGAACAATTAAAGCCAGCCCTAAATACGATCATCTTCGAGCGATCATTTCAATCCCAATATTAGCATAGTTTGGAGCTCTTAGTAGGGTATTCAACTCAACTCAACTCTTTGCTAGCCATTGTACATAGCATCAGCACCAGCTTCCTTGGGGCCACTTCAGCCCGTGTTTATACAATATTAGGCTTTATCCTTTAAAACACTACTCAAACTCCTAATAATCCGCATCCCACAAAAAATCTAAAATTAATACAAAAAACATACCACAAAATAGTACTGTCTCGCCTATAGCCGCTACTCCCTTCCCCTGGTTTATTATTATTATTAATTTGTGTTTATTTATGATTTTGCTGCTTAACCCAATTTTGATTTGTTTGTTGGACAACTTAATTTTTAAGGTTGCTTGAAGACCGAATTGATTGTGTTCGGGCTCTTATATGTGTGTCGTTGTATATGCTTTATAAAACGCAAACAAACCGATCTATATCTACTTGTAGATCAGCAACGTCCTGCTTTCTCGGCCTCCGCGGCAAAACTGCACCCAAATCCGAATTGTGAAACGCTCAAGCCAGCAGCTGGCGAGTCGCCAATTGTCCCCGAATCCCCTGATCCGGCGGCAGCTAGTGCTGTGCCCGCTGTGACACCGCCGCCGCTCAGCGTTGCCGTTGAGGTAACCGTTCCGCTGAATAGCTCCGGCGGCAACAACAGCAGCACCTCCACCGGCTGCAATTGCTTTGGCGGCAAAAAGTTCAAGAAACGCTGGACAGCGGCCGGCGCCACCTGTACCCCACAGATGTCCGAGGTTTATTGTCCCAGCTGCGAGGATGCGTCCAACGAGACGCCCGCCTGCCTCAGCAAAATGCCCGACAAACGACCGACACGCCTGAAGCCAAAGCCGCCCAGTTTACTGTGCGTCGAGAGCGAATTAGTGGTCAGCAAACGAGGTAATCTACGTCTGGGCACGGACACTAAGCGCAAAGCCAGCAATATAACACGCAGCGTATCCTTGAGTGCTGCGGATCGCAGGACAAGCTTGCCAATGCCCAAAAAGGTCGCGGTGCCAGCGCGAGTGCGTTTAGTCAAGCCCAAGGAACTGGACAAGACGAAGGATGCGGATAAGGATAAGGAGAACGATAAAAAGTCCACGAATCAAAAGACAAATTTGCTCGCAAAAATTTCGCCCAAAAGGCTGCGCAGTGCCAAACCCAGTGAAAAGGACAAGGAAAAGGAGAAAACCAAAAAGGAGCAGGATAAAGATAAGGACAAGTCCAGAGACAAATCCAAAATGGCAAACAAGTCGAAGACTGCCAGTAATAACAATAACAATGCCAAGGCGGCGGCACCCAAAACGGAGGAATACGAACTGGCTGATGATGCTACCTCGCTGAATGGCGATGCCTTGGATTGTGCCGGCGATGGTGCCGGCGCCGCCAAGATTGCCATACTCAGCGAGAGTGACAGCAAGCTGATGATAAGTGTGCGCGGCCGTGAGGAGCTCCCCGTGGTGGAGCAAACGCCGACGCCACCGCCGCCGCTAACAACAACAACAACGCAAATATTTGAAAAGTGTTTACTTGTACCTGTGAAATCAGAGAGCCATCCATTGCAGCCGGCGACAACGTCGTCGGACAGCGCAACAAACAATGATAATAATGAGGAGGATAACGAAGAGGAGGAGTCGGTACCAACAGAGCAGCAATCGCTGCTCAATGGCGATTTGGCGAATGGCAATCAAATGCCCATGCCCACAGCGGCTAGCAGTGCCACATTGCCGCGCACCGCAAAGCAATCGTACTACAATAAGGTGCTGCATCTGGTGCCCAAGCGTCGCACACCGGACGGAACCAATATCTACTATTGGTGTGATCTGCCCAAAAGGGCGCTCAAAGGTCATTTAACTCAATTCTTCCTAATTAACTCCACTTGTCTCTAGTCTAAAAACTCATCGTTTAATCTCTCTTCTCTTTCTAAAATTGAATTTCGTTTATATGCTTGCAGAATTGGATGATGGCGCCTATAATCCCTTGTGGACCAGTCGTGGCTTTACGCAATCCTTTCACTTCTGGAAGGAAAATCGAAGGCAGCAGTCTACTCCGCTCAATGCATTCCTTACCTATGTCACACTGCCCTGGTGGAGCATTGCCAAGGGCAAGTAGTAATCCCAAAAATTTTATTTACCCTATTATTATTAATGGTTTTTATTCCGAATTGCAGATCTGCTGGATCATCGAGAGACGCCCATACTGACTTTTTAGTATTAGATGTTGCTCCATGCTTGTGATTTGCTGCTTAACAATGCTTTAAAGTATTATTATATTCTATTTATTTACACATGTCACAAAATTTTTGCTATATTTTAACAATGTTTATTTGTAATTTTTGTAATTGTTAATCTGTAATTTGTATATCCCAATAAGTTGTTTGCTCAGCTTTACTTACTAGAATATTAATAACTGTTCAAGATTTGTTTATATTTTTGATGTTTTGATTTATTTTAATTATTCGTAAATTGTTTTATTCAAACAAATATTTAATGACTGCTCTTACTTCACTTTAAGTTTTGTGACATGGTATTTTATTAGTTCATCATCTGGAAAATCATGTGATCTTTTATTTAATTATATAACTTAGGTTGCAGTCCTTGTTTATAACTGTACCATCATTCATTATATTTTACTTGGTTTATATATTTGATATTGTGATCCATTTGAATTTCCCCAGTCGAAAAATCTTAATATCTTAAAAAGTATTTAATAACTGCTCTCACTTCAATTTATTTTAAGTTATTATAAGTTATGTGACAGTGTATTTTATTAGTTCTCATTATCTGGCAAATCATGTGATCTTATTTTATATATTTATATAACTCAGGTTGCAGTCCTTATATATAGCTGCTCCATCAATCATTATCTTTTATTTGGTATACTTCCTTGACCAATGCCAACGTAAGTTTTACTAGCCCGCAACTGAGTTGAGTTTCCTAAGCTGCAAATAGAATCAAGTTGTCTAGGGCATTATTAGATATACTAACTATATACTATATGTAGTATGAATATATCTGTAGATGCAGCGCTGAGCCAACCTACAAATTTATAAAAAAAAACTTATATACGTATATACTTACTACGAAGCTGCATTTTGAGGTTATATATTAATGAATTGTTAACAACAAAAAAACACAAAATAAAATATATATATATATGTATGTAATAACAACATTTGTAAATTATATATGGCAACATTATATATATATATATATATTTATTTATTTATTAGAAAAGAGCAAAACTGCAAAACGAATTAATAAAAAACATTGCATACAATAATTTCTATATATATTGAATGAATCTTTTATAGAGGAGATGCAAAGAAAATCAACTTAATCAAGGCCTTATCAGCATTTAATATATATACTACATTCAACAGGTCAGCAGCACAGTAAAACAGGAAGACTAAACAAATATCAATCCATACTAAATATCAGTTGGAAGTGTTTAATATAAACTTCTAAGAGCTTTCTCTTTTATCCAAGCAGATCCCGGCGAGACTGTTTTTAATCTCAAGGAGCAAAGTACAGATGCAAATCCATATAAGAATATAGATGAGCTCGTGTATGTACTACATAACACTTCTGATTACATTACATATACACACATTCAGCAATCGGCGGTCAGCTTGAAGATGATAATTCAAATGTGTTGCGGATTCAGTCTGTTCGTGTGCATTGTCGAAGGCGGTCGCTTATTAAGTATTTGTGCGCACAGCTGCTTGTGAAGGGGAATTTGGAAACATAAAGATTATAATGTGGCAATCACAGCGATTACTTGCTGCTGCTGCTGTTCTCGTTGTTGTCTGTCTTGCGGCGGGCGCAATTAGTCCAGCTGCGGGCTGCCCCCGGGCGCCCACACACTTGCCCCATGGACGACGCACACGAGGCGACAATGGATACAAATTAATTGTGGCTGATGGACCCAACGGATATGTGCCCGGCAAGGCTTACAACTGTAAGTTCGATCCGAGCACAAAACAAATCATTCATAATCAACACGCCCGGGTCACGGCCTCATGACCCCTAAAATCACAAGCAAGACAAAGCGCTTGCGATAAGAATTAACAGTATAAATAAAATGTTTTTTTTTTTTTTTTTTTTGTTTGTGCTTTATTTTTCAATTGAAAGTAACAAATGGCATATTTTTATAATTTTACTCAATGAAATACGAGTTGAATATAGTAACTTTATAACACTATTTAGTTAATAGTTAAACAAGATAATGCTTAAACTTGACAACATATTTCACACTCTACAATATTTGAAGTGTAGAAGTAATATAATGTTTAACTCCAAAAAAATGAAATAATTTTCGGTATCATTTGCAAAACACAATTCTTACAAATTGAGTCGAATGATTGGAAAATATTAACATATTAAATAAACTTAACAGAGTTAAGGGAGTTGGTTTGCGTATGGCACTCAGAAACGGAAATATAACTTTGACTTTGAAAATAATATGCTAATTTTCCAGAATGAATTGATCTCAGATCCCATTCGTAAGCACACTTTGCACAAAAATGAAAAAGAACTTAATATGGAACTGTTCTTAACTATGAACATCTTGAACATAATATTTGTATTAATAACATAATTTTAACTGCGTTTTGAACTTTAGCAAAACTCCAATCTGTTTTTAATGTTTCTCTGCATGAGACAATGGTTACATTTCCTTGTTATGGACGAGCCGCGCATGATTGACCATGAACCCTTTTTTCTTGAAAATTCGGTTGCAATGAGGGCAGGTGAAATCGCATAGATGAGTCTGGCGATGTCTCTCGTAGCGTAACTTGCTGCAGCTACTTTCCTCGCACCACTCGCAGTAATATAGATAATGGTTCATCTTGGGCAGATAGCCAAACAGTTGTAGATAATGGTCGATGGTTGATGGGAGTGTGACCTTTTTGAAGAACTTCAGATCGATTTGTTGCGCATGCCACGCATGGATCAAATTCAAAATTCGCTTCAGTTCGCTCTCGCTCAAGTTGCTCCCAAATTCACGGTTAGCGTCTGCTGTGAGCATCGACAGCTCGCTCCGAGACTTTTCAGTGAATTGGGATCTACAACTCTTGGGATTCCACACGGAATTGTATGAGCGTAACATTTTGCTAAATTTAACTGCTCGCGTGCGCAACAAATCGGATGTCTCAATGGGCTTACGATCTTCATATTGGCTGTCCTTAATAATGGGCAACTGTAAGTAAAGAAAAACAAGCATTCTTATTTATTTATATCTTTATATATAGTATATGTGCCCGGACTTACGCCAACTACTTGAAGCAGACTAAAGTCGGCGCGTAGAATATTATTGGGCACTGCTTTAGTTTCACTTTCAATTGCCAAATTAGTTGGGGCAGCATTTAAATCCGTTTTTTGCTCGCCCTTAACTTGATTCAGTATCTTTTCAAAGGAATCACGGTTGCGCTTCTCACTGGTTTCAGCCAATTCCCACAAACTATCTGCATCCAATTGTGTGGTTTCCAAGTCACTCTAAAAAATAAACAGATTAATCTGCTCAATAGAGGTGCAAAAGATATGACTTACCTGTAGAAATGCCATTACGCTGTCGGATAAATCAAAATTTAGAGAGTTTTGTTCTGTTTTGGTTCGCTTTGTGTCAACTGCATCTAACGACGCATTGGAATTATTATTGATTATTGCTCCCTTGCGTTTTTTAGACTGCTTTGGACAAGGCTCTGTTTCTGGCTTTAGTGGCTCCCTTTTAAATGCCACTTGATGAAAAGAGGGACGTCTGGTTGGTTTTTTTGTCAACATTGGTAGACTGTTAACGATAGTGCATGAAGATCTGCGTACGCGCTTTTCGTTGTCCTTGCTTTGACTGGTTTCTACTTTCATTTCAGTTTGAGTGTTTATTAAATTTACTCTAATCGTTGGCAAAATTTCCACTTTGTTTATAATAATGGGAGATTTTGGACAGTGTTTTTCAATGCTGTTCTTTGTGTCTATTACATTCTTTACCATAATATGTGAAGGGTTTGCCTCACCTTGACTGAAATCAGTCTTCTTTGGTTGTCTTATAGAGGGTAAAGGTATCTTCTGGCTAGTGCTGACCATATTGCAATCTGTAATCATGTTGATTTTCTTCTTCTCAATCTCAGTTATAGGCTTAGGCTGTGCAGCACTTAAATACATAGAAGATGAAGGCCTCATGATCACAACTTCATTCTCCGGCTTAAAAAGTATATTAGCTGCAGGTATTGCCTTTACGGCTATAGAATACTTCAATTCCTTAGACTGGTTCTCTTTGGTATTATTTTGCTCTGCGATAGATTTGACTTTACTGAATTGATTGGTTTCAGTTTTCATGTTAGAAGCTGTGTGCATCTCTTGCATAATTGAATTTTTAGCAGTTGGAAGTATTTTACCATTAGGCAGCAACATTTTCATCTCCGCACAGATATTGTCTAGGCAAACTCGGTCAATTGGTTTCCGAGGCTCGTTTTCGAGGGAACGGAGAATCCGTTTCTTGATGTTGCTCATCTGTTGCTGCTGCACACGCTTGCGGGCAGAGCGTGCAATTGCATAGCTCTTCAGATTACAAATGGATTGCGGTTTTTCGGTTTTCATTTTGGCAGCCATCTCCCAACGATGGCGGAAACGCTTCAAGTTGGTTGCTGCTTTTTGGTTTGTAGGCTTAAGTGGTGTTGTGTCTTTGATTTGCGGCTTATCATTTAAATAATTTGCGGATTGGGATTGTTCGTTGCGGACTTCGATGCTTTGCAGTCCAGCAGCCTGCTGCAGTTTTTGCAGCTCCAAACCATCATCTGTGTTATCTTCTAATTGTGTTTGAGTTGCCTCCACACTTTGGTCATCCTTAAGCAACATGGCTACGACTTCGGCGACCACATCTCCATCTTTCGTTCCGGTATCTATTTCAAAAAGAAGTTTTGTACCAGAGTAAGTATCAAAAGGTCAGCAGAATTACCGTTTGCTTGCCACTGCATTACAGATTCCTTTCCTTTTTTGTAATCCACATCGTATGCGGCCAACGCATCTAATATGTTCTTATTCCTTGCTTGGCTTGACTTGGTTTCCGGCTCCAGCTCATAGCTAGTGTTTGATGGTATTCCAGAATCACTGCTGCTGCTGCTTTCCGCTTGAGATTCCAAATCTTCCGCTGCGTCAGTCTGAGGCAGCAGCTGCTCTATGTTGTATACGTTATACGGCTTGTCGAACCCAAGCACATCGTTGTGCATCCATTGCAAGTGATGCAGAAATTCCACGAGATTCTCAAAAAGGTCACTACAAAAATTGCAGTACATTTTGATCACATTATTCTTGGGCGAAACGATCACATCGCCGCACTTCTCGTAATTAACACAACTATTTGACATCGGATTGAGAATCGAACTCATTTTTGCAAAAATATCTTTCTTAATAATTTTTTAAATCAGCAGCCACATCCAAACAAAAAAGGCGGGACGCTTCGAACGTGAACAATGAGCAAGGTTTGGTTGATAGTCGATAACATTCATTGTTGTATTTAACATGAATGTATCGAAACTAATTCGATTTATATTTAAAGCATCGAGTACTAGTAGCAAATGGTATTGGAATTTAACGTTATCGATCGAAAATCGTTGCTAGTTATTTGAATTTATGAGATTGCTTCTAATTATTTTTCAGTGCTTCTACTTGGCTCACGCACCCATACGAAAATCCAGCATTTCACACACTTCACCATTGCCGCTGAGGCGCACACAGGTGGCCGACGTGCCCAGGTGGCCAGTCCACGTCGTGTTGGTCGCTTCCAGCTATTCAGCGATTCCCTCACCAAATTCAATGAACGCTGTGTGAATACCGTTTCGGAGGCCGATGATCTGCCCAAAACAGAAGTACAGGTCATGTGGGTTGCACCTGAGACCGGTTCGGGCTGCGTTTCGCTATCCGCTATGGTTTATGAGGGTCCACGCGCCTGGTTCTCCGATGACGGCCAACTCACCCAGGTTATGTGTGAGCACAAACCAAATGCGGTGGCAACACAAAAGGAATGCTGCGCCTGCGATGAAGCCAAGTATAGCGTAAGTTCCATAAAATATATAAAGTTAAATCTTATTTTAATTGCCCAACTCAGTTTGTTTTCGAGGGCATCTGGTCGAATGAGACACATCCCAAGGATTACCCCTTCGCCATCTGGCTGACCCACTTTTCTGATGTAATTGGTGCCTCCCACGAAGCGAACTTCTCCTTCTGGGGCGAGAATCATATAGCCACCGATGGCTTCCGCTCCTTGGCCGAATGGGGTTCACCGACCGCGCTGGAGACGGAGCTGCGTGCTCAAGGCCCAAAATTGCGAACACTTATCAAGGCGGCTGGCCTTTGGTATCCCAATGTGAATCAGAACACTTCGTCTAAATTCCGTGTGGATCGCAAGCATCCGAAAGTCTCCTTGGCTTCCATGTTTGGACCCTCACCCGACTGGATGGTTGGCATCAGTGGTGTGGATCTTTGCACCGCCGACTGCAGCTGGAAGGAATCGATGGACTTTGATCTGTTTCCATGGGATGCTGGCACCGATAGCGGCATTACCTATATGGTAAGTAAATATTAAGGAATTACAAACATATTTCTAAGATTTATTCGAGGATTATTTTAATTTATTTCTTTCTCTTTTGTAGTCCCCCAACGCGGAGACGCAGCCTCGCGAGCGCATGTACAGAATTACAACCATGTATCCCGAGGATCCACGTGCACCCTTCTATAATCCTCAGAGCAATAAGATGATGCCGCTGGCCAAGCTCCATCTGCGTCGCGAGAAGATTATCTCACGCAATTGTGATGATGATTTCCTACAAGCGCTCCAGCTGGAAGTATCCGATGATGCCGAAGAACAGGACACACGTAGTAAGCTATACTACATTCTAGAGATTACATTGGATTAAGCATTCAATCTTCTAATAATTATAAACATCTGTCCACAGCCGAGTGCCGCGTGGGCAATTACAATGCTTGGAGTCCGTGCTCCGTAAGCTGTGGCAAGGGCATTCGGATGCGTAGTCGCCAATTTTTAAATGCTGAGCTGGCACAGCAGAGCAAATGCGCCCGCCAGTTGGTGGCCAAGGAGATGTGTGTGGCAGCGGTGCCCGAATGTCCTAACGGCTCGGCTGCTCAGGATCGTGACGAGGATGAGGGTGAGAATCTGGCCAATTCACAGTCCTTGGTCAATGACAATGGCGAGGGAGCTGGCCTGTGTAAGACGACACCGTGGAGCGTGTGGTCTGAGTGCTCGGCGAGCTGTGGCATTGGCATCACAATGCGCACGCGAACCTTCACCAATCACCTGGGACGCAAACGTTGTCCGCACGTGAGCATTGTGGAGAAGAACAAGTGCATGCGACCGGATTGTACTTTCGAGCAGGTGGAATTGCCCGATCCCGATTGCCCCACCACCCAGTGGAGTGACTGGAGTCCATGCTCGGGCTCTTGCGGACGTGGCAGCTCCATTCGCAAGCGATTGCTGCTGCTGGAGGATGGACCCATGAAGGAGAGTTGCACGAAGCGCATGGAGCTGCATCAGCAGCGGGAATGCCAGCATTCTGTCGACTGTCACATCAACATGGAGATGGCCAAGGATATTTGTGTGCAACAGCCAGAGGCGGGTCCCTGTCGTGGCAGCTATCAACGCTATGCCTACAATGCCCAATCGAATCGCTGTGAATCCTTCACCTACGGTGGCTGTCGGGGTAATCGCAACAATTTCCTTACCGAAGGCGATTGCCTGAATACATGCAGCAAGATCTTGTCAAGCACACCTAGTCCAAGGGGTGGCGAGCAAAGCGGGGGCTGCGTCATGTCGGAATGGTCCAATTGGTCGCCGTGCAGCGTCACCTGCGGCGTCGGTTACTCCGAGGGCTATCGCTACGTGATCAGCGAGCCCCAACGTGGCGGACAACCCTGCCCCAAGCGTCTCTCCAAGCAGCGTCGTTGCTCAATGCCAGCCTGCTAAATCCAATATGCCTTTTCAAGCCTCTTTTTTGTGCAATTCCAAAAGTAAATCAGTGATTAAAACTCGTAATACTTTACGCAATAAATTTACTACACTTTTTAAGTGTTTTGTTTTTATTATTATTTTGCTGATTAAACGCAAGTTAACATCATTAAAAGTAACTAGGTTGATGCTTATATAAAATTTACTGCGTTGGATATATTAATTTTATAATTCCATTTTGAGTTGGTAAAAATAATAATTCAAAATTTAATAATAAAAATTATTACACATTATTTCTAAAAGCTAGAAAAACTTTATAATTTTTAGAGCAATTTTCAGTTAGATTATTTTTCTCAGTGCTAAAGATGTTAAGTATTACAGGGTATTTGTGCAGTTTGCCATTTAAATGTTATAAACGAAGACGTTACTATTTTTCGCCTAGACAAGCAAATTCAGTTATAATTGAAATCACTGCCAACGGGCTGTCGAATACTGTCAGAGAGAGAGAGAGAGAGAGAGAGAAAGAGGAATGCAGAGGTCACTTTCTCTGAGCCGAACGTGTTGCACTCAAATATATATGTGTATATATATGTATGTCGCTGGCTTTCCCGGCCAACTTTTTGTTGACTGGTTGGGCGGCGTCGAGTTTAGTTGGTGTTTGCAACTTGTCGTGTGCATCTCACAGACAAAATGGATAAGTTTCCTTTTGAAATACGCGATGTGGATCCAGCAACCAATGCGGAGCTGCTGGAATACTTTATAGGTGAGCTTGTCGCACGTCTTAAGTATGTGGACGTTAAGTTAATCCCCTGGTATGGACAGGTGAGCGGACCGGCTTTGTTCAAGTTGGACCAGAGGGATATTTCTTTCCATACAAGTACAAAACGGAGGCGAAACATTATTACAACTTTGAGGCACGACCCGATGACATTTGGATAGCTACTGTGCCGCGTTCGGGCACCACTTGGACGCAGGAGCTCATCTGGTTGGTGGCCAATCAATTAGACTTTGAGCAGGCAAAGGAACGTCCGTTAACTGAACGTTTTCCCTTTCTCGAGTGAGTTTTTTTTCGTTTGGTTTCTGGTTAGGATTCCTTATTTAAAATTACTTTTTCTGTTAGATTTCCCTTGTTCTTGCATGATGCTGTCAAGGAAGAGCTGTTAGCTGAAAATTGTGACTCACCGGCTGCTTTAGAGTTTATTGAGCTGATTTCTCGACCGGGCTATGAGACACTTGAGCAACTTCCCCGTAACCAGAGGCGTTTTATTAAGACCCATTTTCCCTTCTCATTAATCCCACCCAGTGTCTTGGAGAAGAAATGCAAGGCAAGTGGTTTTTAAACACACAATAAAAAGTTGTTATTTACATTTGTTATTTTCAGATAATTTATGTGGCCCGTAATCCCAAAGATGTGGCCGTCTCCTATTATCATCTCAATCGTTTATTCCGCACACTAGGATATTGTGGGGACTTTGAGCGCTATTGGCGTTACTTCCAGCGAGGATTGAGTATGTTAAATTCATGTGCAATATTTATCCAAAAACAAATTCTCTTTTACAGATCCCTGGCTAC
This sequence comes from Drosophila grimshawi, assembly GCF_018153295.1. NCBI lineage: Eukaryota > Metazoa > Arthropoda > Insecta > Diptera > Drosophilidae > Drosophila > Drosophila grimshawi. The sequence goes on from NW_025062889.1 coordinate 3,058,731, forward strand.
CTTACTACAGTCACATAAAGGAGGCAAAACAGCAAAGAGATTTGCCAAATGTACTTTATTTGAACTATGAGGATATGCTGGTAGATTTGCCAGGAGCAATAATGAAAATTGGTAACTTCTTGGATTGCACGCCAAATGCCGAAGGATTGGAGAAATTACTCAATCACTTGAGCTTTAAGAGTTTTCGTGAAAATAAATCGGTTAATATGCATCAAATGGCAGCCGTTGGTGTCCTGAACCAAGGCGAGGCTGGATTTGTGCGCAGCGGCGGCAAGGATTCCAAGGATGCCAAACAGCATGATCAAAAGGAATTTGCGGAGAATCCGAATCTGCTAAAGCTCGCTAATGATTGGATACAGCAGGAAGTTAAATGTTTTAAATCAATTTAAAAATACCGCTTACTTAAATGCAATCGATACAAATCGATACTTGTCTCAACTGCGAATAATTACTCAAGGCTGGTATGCAGCACAGATGAGTAATGTAATAAAATGAAGAGAAACAAAATATATATTTTCTTATTCAACTTTTTTTACTTACCATTTAACATAACCAATATTAACAGCCATAAAATATGAAATGCAATTCGTGGAAGTTTTGCATGGCAATCATTTTATTCAAGTTTTGTACTTGATCAGCAGACTTTGCTTAACTTTGCTAACAGCTAAATAAAGGTTCCTCAAAGCCAATGTTATCCATTAGAAGATATTTTAGCAGTGTTCAACGCATTGCACAAATTGCTAATGCTAGCAAACCGGGTGAAACGCTCCAAGTGCAGGTGAGCAAAAGAGAATCGAGTATTAATTGAGTTTTGGTCGAACAAAAATTCCATTTAGGGTTGGATAAAGAATGTACGCCGCCTTAAGAACAACATTTTTCTGGACATCAATGATGGTTCGACGAGTGAGAAGTTTCAGCTGGTTGTGCCACGCAATGCGTCCACACAGCAACTGGCATCGGGCAGTGTGATCAGCGCCGTGGGACGTGTCCAGCTGGCGCCAAATGGACACTACGAGCTGCATGCGGATGCGGTGCAATGTTTGGGTGAATCTGTGCACAGCTTATATAATGCTTTCAAGCTCATCAATTAAATGTTTACAGCTGAGGGTCATCTGCAGGATGGTTATCCCTTCACACCCAAGCAAAAACATGCTCCGGAATATGTCCGAGAGCATCTGCATCTGCGCGCTCGCGTCGATTACATTGCCGCCCAGATGCGTATCCGGCACAAGGCACAGAAGGCGATCCACGACTACATGGATGAGCTGCACTTTGTGCAGATCAACACACCCATCCTGACCACAAATGACTGCGAGGGCGCCGGCGAGGTGGAAAGCAATAGCTGCTCAACTGATCCCTTGGATTCATTTTATTAAATCTACACTTTTTTTTATAGGTCTTTCGAGTACAACCGGATTCGGAGCAGCTGCTCAAGCAAATGGCGCGTCCCAGTGTGCCTGTCGAGCAGAGCTATTTCGATCAGAAAGTATTTCTGAGCGTGTCCGGTCAACTGCACTTAGAGGCCATGTCCTACGGCCTAGGCAACACTTACACCCTTGCGCCCGCCTTTCGCGCAGAAAACTCCAAATCTCCGCTGCACTTGGCCGAGTTCTATATGTTCGAGGCGGAACTGGTGCACATGGAGCAGCTGGATGCGCTGGCGGCATTCATAGAGCGCATGCTGAAAGACATAACACAAAGACTGCTCAACAGTAGTGCGTCAGATTTGCATTTTTGCCAGGAGAGCGCTAATGCTGGCTCAGATATCGCCTGGCTGCAGTTGCCATGGCAGAGGCTCAGCTATGATGCGGCCATGGCAATAATTATGGAGCACAAGGATAAGTTCAAGAGTGCCGTTAGCGCCGCTGATGGTTTCAGCAAGGAGCAGGAGCTATTTCTGGTCGCGCACTGTGGTGCGCCCGTCTTTGTGATTGATTGGCCCACGCAGCAGAAACCCTTCTATATGAAAGTCTCACGCAGCGATCCGCAACGTGTCCATGCCCTGGATCTGCTCATGCCCGCCGTGGGTGAGCTGTGCGGCGGCAGTCTGCGTGAATGTGATGCGCAGCTGCTCCAGGCGCATCCACAGTTGCCCAGGGATCTGAGCTGGTATGTGGAACTGCGTAAGTTTGGTGGTCTGCACACGGGCGGATTTGGCATGGGCTTCGAGCGCTATTTGCAGCTGGTGACGGGTGTGAAGAATATACGGGATGTGATAGCCTTTCCCCGCTATCCGCATAGTTGTAAAATGTAGTCAAAGATCTGATTAGGTTTTTGTGTATAAATTTTTGTTATTGCTACTAAAAACGATTTCGTGGAAGATTCCATTTTTTGGGAAGTCGAACTAATGTGTGTGTTAACTACTAAGACGAAGATTAAGCTTAAGGATTCCGTGTCCTGTTGTTCCTTACAACTGGCCCAGCATGGGCTTACGTCCGGGCCACGCTTCCTTCGCGTATTTCTTCTTCTGCGGACACAATGAGTCGCCCTCGCCACTCGTCTCGTGAAGCTCATCCACAAAGCGACGCACTGCAAAATATGCGAATAATATGAGCAAGGTTGGAAGAGAGGAATGTATCTTTAACACACCGTTTGCATTTGCCATGGCCAACTTTTGGGCTATTGTCGAGCTTGTGAGCTCCTCAAAGATGGGCGTCACATCTGGCGCAGGATTGGGCAGCATAATGCCTAATTTGGAGCCAATTCCCATCGGGGAGATGGGCTCAAATTCACTGCTGCTACTGCTCTTGTGCTGGACAGCATCATATGCACTTGCAGGCAATCCCTGATACAATGAATTCACTGGGGAATGAGCAGTGCTCTGACTTGTTGATGATGGCAATTGATGATGCTGCTGCTGTTGTTGCTGTTGCTGCTGTTGTTGTTTCATCTCCACAATGCTCTGCTGGAACATCTGATGACTGGCGGCCAAAGCGCTGACAGCATTTGCATTAATTACATTGCCTCCAGTGTGAAGACCCATGTGATTGGGTTCGTAGCGTGAACGCTTGGCCGGCACCACAGTGGTCTGCACCAGATTGCGAAACCGTCCCACATTGGGATCAACATCCTCGGGATTGATAATGATCTCCTCATCATTGAATGTCACATTGCGTCGCTTGCGTCCCTGTTTCAAGGCATTTTGCTTGCGCAAATTGTTGTCATCGGCAATGCCCAGCATGGAGATGCGACGATTATGCGCCGTATTGTACTCGGTCAAATTCTAAAACGAAGCTTAATTAGTATAACTATCGAAACTCTCGTTCTAGTACATTCACACTCACATCAAGTTCGGTTTGACTCTCTGGCAGTCCCAGCAAGGCGCCATCGCTGGTTTCACTCAGCGGCAGATCCTCCATGATGTTGCTGTGCTGACCACCCGCCGAGGGTCGCTCGCGCAGTATATAGTTTCGTGTGGAGGCACCAAAGTGAAAGGTGCTATTGATCTGTAGCTGGGTGGGCTTATGCGCCTCCAGACGCAGAGTGCCAATAAATGTCCCATGAGCTAAAATATTAATCATTGTTTACAATTTCAGTAAAATGCTGCGTAAATATTTACTGGAGCCGAGATCGACGAGGTAGGCGATATTGAGATGCTTATGGTAGACAAAGGCCGAGTGGACGCGGGAACAGGAGGCGTGATCAATGCAGAAATCATTCATTTGACTGTTGCGTCCAAAGAGATAGCAACGCTTCTCGTCCACCATCAGTTTCTGCACCAGTTTGTCATCCTTGAGCACGTCGAGGTGAAGGCCAGTCGGCGGTTTGCCAGCCCAACTGGGTATATCATAACTATTTGCCATTCAAGCAGCACACAGCTTTTAAATACAATATAAAAACACACACACGGAATAAATCGTTAAATCTTCAATGGTTTAATTTGATGTGTACACAACTTGTGTACCGGCTACCAAATGTACTAAAAATTACCAATGGCTGTGTAGCTATGTGTGAATGGCAATTTGCAACAAGAAGTTGGCAAGTCTGGCAGCGATAAACAATGAGCACAGAATATATAAACAATAATTATATTGAAAGTGCGCGAGTTTATTTAAAACTAGCTGCACCCAGTACAATTCTCATAAGATGCTGTCTTTGCAGCACAGGTGGCATAAGAGATTGGACACTCTATCGCCGCCACTTGGCAGCCAGCCATGCTATTGGCAATCGCTTAGGAAATTCGCAATTGGATTTTGATTTTGCACTGTGGCAAACAGCCGCACATTTGTGACACATGCCATATGGGATTTTCACATGCCAGCAAGTTGCGTCTGCATAGAAATCGTTTTCATGAGCGAACCACGCGATGGCAGTGCAACTTGTGCAGCTATTGTGCGCCCAACAAGTGGGATTTGCAATCGCACCTGCCAACGCACAGTGGCGAGCGCAATTATTAGTGTGAGCAGTGCGGAATCAGCACCAAATCCAGTTCAGCTTTAGCAGTCCATCGACGCACACATTTGGCTGTTAAAACTATAAAATGTGCTTATTGTGCCAGGCAATATCACGAGAATTATCTGCTCAAATGTCACTTGAAGAAAATGCATGCAGACGAGGAGCTCTTTGATTAATACTGTTGTACATTTTAATAATTGTAGCAAATCACAAGAATTGTCTTAGTTTTTAATTTCCTCGACAAGAAACTTATTCTTATTTGCTTGCCATTCACACGAAGCGCAATGATAAATGCAACCCTGCAGAGACGCGACGGCGTCACATTGTTAATGCTTTTATTAATGTCTGCGCTTCTAGCGAAACAATAATTTAGTGCGCGACCCAAAAATTAGTGTACAATTTGTTTTATAAAAGCAATAGCTGTTGCCTCCGCCGTGTTGAGTTAGATATGCCAACATGGCGCACAAACGTTTGAAAGCAGCGGACATGGAAATCAATTACAAATTCGCATGTCGCTGTTGCCTCAAATCCGAGGCGGAATTCTTCAAGCTGGACTCTCTCATCGACTGTGGCAACGATGATGCCAATGACAATGACAATGATGCATCGTCCACAACAAAATTGCCCCTGTTGCGTTTACTGCTCTTCTGCATGCGCACCGAAAATCTACCAGAGCTGCCGCAATACATTTGCGTGGAATGCCGAAAAAGTTTACAAATTGCCTACTATTTCATAAAGAATGGTTTGCGTGCCCACGAAATACTGTGTCGCAAACTGTGTCCGAGCAAGCTGCAAACCAAACCGCGCATGAACGGACAACATTTAGCCCTAAGGATCGAGGTAAAGTTCAATGTTTGTTATATATACATTTGAGTTGTTTGCTTAAAGACATTTATTTTGATTGGCAGGCAAAAGCTGTCAGAGCGTTCCAGGACACGCACAGGGAGAAACCCCTAAAAGGCAAAATATGCGGTGAGGTTATCCACAATCGCTTAGAGCTGAAACAGCATCTACGAACGCATTCAGGTAAAAAAACCAAATCAGTGTCTTAGTGAAGAAGACAATAAGAAAGCTGGATAAGTATATAATATGATCAGTCGAGCAGCTAAAGATATACTTATATGTATATATATTTGTTTGTTCTTCTGCCAACTAGTTTTCCTGTCTACAAATCTTAATGAAACGTGACAGGGATTCTTATCTGGGATGTTATATGTATTTATCCTAAAGTTCCCTCAAAGTTTTATTTCTTTTTTGGTTTTTATGCAAGTATATTTAATCTGGAGCACTCCAAAGATAACCAATCGTTAATTCGTAAAAAAGAGCAGTTTTCTCAGTGCTCTTCGCAGAGTCTCTCTTTAAGTGAATTTTTTCTGATTACACCTCATCTCTTCTTCCCAGAGTCTCGACACCAGTGTAAATTGTGCAACTTTGTAACGCTTAAGCATCGCCAGCTGCTGGAGCACTATCGCAAATCGCATGGCTTGACAACGGCCCAAATTGAGCATCAGTTGAAAATACGAAGATCGCTGCAGGTGGCTGCCAGTACAACAACAAAAGCTACAACAGCTGCATCTACAGAAACGCCTGCCGCTGCTGCTGCTGCAGATGATGATGGTCAGGTGAAGGTGTGCACAATGGAGGACATGGAGCTGCTGATACCGACAGTGTTGACGCCCGAGGATTTCACGCATCCACAACTAGATGCGGATCAATTGCGTGACATTGAACAGCAATTGACAAGCAGCTCGCTGGGATCGGCCAACACCACAGCTGCTTCCACGGAACCAGTGACGGCAAATGCCCGCGGAAGCAGTGCCAATATGAGCATAGGTGCAGAATTTCTGGTCATGCCCGATGGCTCGTTGCAGCAGGTGAATGATGCTGGCGTTGTCTTCGAATATATTGATGATAGTAAAAATGCGGCCAGCAGAGCAACAACAACAAACACAACGACCAATGTGACGCTGGAGAGCCTGTTGAGTGACTCGAAAACCGATTTAATCTATGATGCAATGGACATTGATCTGAGTCCTATGGTTGTCGATAATGCGCTGCCACAGATAACAGGTGCGCGTAAATATGATACCATTTGGTGTACTTAACTAATGTATACCCTTTATTTTATTGCAGTCAAACCCAAGGGGCGACCAGCGCCAGCGCCAGCGTCAACTGGTGCCCTGAAACACAAATGCAAGCTGTGTCCCAAAGCATTTCCGACGGTGGCCCGCCTCAAATCTCACCAGCTAACGCATAGCCGTAAGCAATTTATATTCTACATAAAATACTGGTTTACTTTAATTACTTGTTTCTTATAGATTTACCTAAATTCTATTGTGATCAGTGCACATTTTATTCTCTACGCAGCGCCGATCTCATCCAGCATTATACGAGCGAGCATAATATATGCGTTAGCGATACGAAAGCTAGTCAAGTGGAGAAATCACCAATGATGACGGCAATGTTAACGGATCGCAATCGCATCTTTTCCTGCGATATGTGTCTGTTTGAGACGCCGAGCGGCGGTCAGCTGCGCTTGCATTACAGTGATAAGCATCTCATTGTGCCCAGTGAAGTACAGCTGCGTCCCAGCTGGATCAGGGATCAGCAGGATGGCAATGCGAAGCTGAAAAGTGGCGATGCCAACACACAACCAGACATTCCACTGGGCATTAAATGTACTTACTTAATACTAATCTATAATTGCAACTATTTGCGCTAATATTATTCTGTTCTCAAACAGATCCAACCATGACGCAGTGTGCAGCAGCCACAATGGCAACAACGACGGCGAAAACAACAAGCATGGTGCAACAGCCGCAGGCAATAACAACAACAACAACGGCAGTGACTTCCACGGGTGGTATCAATGTTGTTGTCGATGCCAGCTCATTGTTCTATGCAGCAACTGCTGCTGAAAATGTAGGAACAACGGCGGCAACAACGACTGCGACCACGGGTGCAACAGCAACAACAACAACGGACGCAACAGCTACAAATTCAAGCACACTTGCAATATTTCCAGAACAATGCCTGGCAACAACAACAACAGCAAAAGCAGCAATAACAAATCAACAGGAGGCAAGCAATCAGGCAGTGACAACATCAACAAGAACAACAAATCCCAATACTAGCACATTTGGTGATATGCAAGAGTTTATAGATAATACGGATGTGGCAGCCATATGCACAATACCCGCCGACGATATGCCTGTGGATGGCGATGATATCGTCATCGATAATAATAATATTAGTTTGGATTTTGATGCCGAAAATCTATTTGAGGAATTTGAAGATGTCGAAGTTGGCGAAGAGGTTGACGATGACGACGCTGAGGAGGATGACGAGGATGAGGATGATGCGGAGAATGATGATGAGAATGATAACAATGATGCGGCTGCCGATCAAAATCTCTTGCTAACCAGCGACGATGACGATGTGGATGACTTTGACGACGAACAATCGAAGCATCTGCAGAAACCCTATTGCATCTTTTGCAACAAAAAGTTTACCAGCCAATACAAGTTTGAGAATCATATGTTTGTGCATCGCGGTGAGTGCGAAACTAAATAATATATTATTTATTTTATTATTATTAATACTATTAATCGTTTAGGTTTGGCCCCCTATCGCTGCGAGCTGTGCACCAATCTGTACAATATGAAACGTCTGCTCATACGACACTATAAAACAGTTCACAAAAAAATGCCCACGCGAGACATGGTGCAGGCCAAAGGCGACAAGGTAGCCGTACCGTGTACGGCTATCGAAAAGATAAATATAAATGCGGACAAAAGTAAACATGAAATGATAAACTGTTAAATTGATGTATTAATGTGTTTTTTTAATTTAGATCCTTTGCTGATGTGCGCGAAGTGTCCCTTTGAATGTGAGCTGGATGTGGATATGCGCAAGCATTTAAATGCCCATCATGGCATCAATGATGGCGGTAAGCTAATTTTATATATATTTATATATATTATATATAATAACATGATCTTGTTTTTACCTAAACAGTTTCCATTCATGCCAACGAAGTGTTTATCATACGCAGTAAGTTGAACATAAGATTCTTAAAGGTTTTACTTGTTGCTTAATCGGAATCTTTATAAATTCTCCTCAAGAACTGCCCTATGAGTGTCCACGCTGCATTCGTTCATTTGCGGCAAAGCGAACGTTGACACGCCACTTGCAGCGTAGCCATTTGGTGGATACAATCATTGAGATGCAGGCGCTTCAATTGACAACCAGTTCGGCGGCAACGACAACCACAGCAACGACAACAACCACATTGCCAAACAATGCCAGCGATGGTAATAAGGCCAAATCAAATGCGGTTGTGGAGTCGTCCAATAATGGCAATATCGATGTCGATGTCGATCTTGGCGATGGCGGCGATGGAAAATGCGGTAAGCGGGTCAATAGCCTTGCCAAAATGAATTTAAACTCAAATTCCAAATATGCCCAAAACATGCCGCAACAACAACAACGACAACAACAACTTTTAAATTTAAACTTTGAAATGTTTTTTTAACCATACCGATGCCCAATGATATAGAAGAGCAAGCATTGGCCAAGGATACAGGATCAGAAATGGAAAACTCCGACACAGAAATGGATACAAAGGGTTCACTAAAAGAAGTTATAAATGCGGCAGCAACAACAGACGTAAGAGAAGCACCAACTGTAGCAGAAGCAAAAACAACCACTGCCACTGTAAAAACAGATGCTTCTCCCACAACAACAACAACCACAACAGATTTTACACCAACAACACAACAGTCTGCAGTGTCAACGCTTTTTCCAACTTTTGACTTTGATCTTGACTTCATTGGCAATGTGGCACATGCCACAACGCTCAAGAACAACAACGATGATAGCTTCAATGTGGCATCTCTGCCTCCGCCCCTACTGCTAAATGGCAGCGATAAATTGCTGACTGCCGCGCTGGAGCCGTCGCCCGTTAAGGATTTGCGTCCACGTCTGCCCCGTACCCCCATCTATGTGTGCAAGCAATGCAATCAAACGTTCGACGAGCTGCCCAAGCTGTTGCAGCACGAGCTGCAGCAACATTCCAGTGGCACGAAGTCCTCGCTACGCAGCAGCTACCAGCATCAGTGCAAGATCTGTAATGCCTCCTATCGCACTGTGACCCTGCTGAATTATCATATGAAGCAACATGCGCAGGTCAAAGTGCCATGCAAGGAGTTTCAGGTTAGCACGGAAGTGGAGCCCGATCATGTTCAGTCCGATCATCGTGGCAATAGTGGTCCACTCAAGTGTGGCATCGACGGCTGCCGGAAGACCTTCAATTACAAGCATCATTTAAAGCGACATCAGACCGCATCACATACGCCTGTTCAATATATATGTCCCGAGTGCGGACGCGATATGCTGACCAGTCTGTATCTGAGGAATCACATGTCCATGCACCGGGGCACCCACTCCTACAAATGCCCCAAGTGCGTGCGTACCTATATGCGCCGTAATCCGTAAGTCTCTCTATATTAAATATTTAATTTATATATATGTATTAATAATTTTCTTCTTTTAGTTTCCGTCGACATGCGTTACGGGAGCACAAATGGGAATTGACGGATGCGGAAATTGATAAAATATATTGTGAAAATGATTCAACGCCATCAATAATATTGCGCGATGTGCGGTGATCGGAGCCATTTGACGACGCCTCAAGTTGAACAGAGGCATTAATTATTAATGTACAAAGTTAGCTTTATAGTTAAACATTTTCTTTCCCTCAACTCAACTCGGATTGTATCATTGTTAAGTTATAAATGCGAAGCACTAATCACGGCACATATTATTTATATCTCTATCCTTAAGCACACCTATTGCAATATCATATTTAATTTTTGTTTTCATTGTACCTTTGCAACAGGGGTATATTTATTATGTTCCACAAGCATATTATTTCATATTCAGTTTTTAGTCTCCAAGATTTTCAGTTAGGTAGCTAGAAATTAGACGCGAATTTCATCCAGTACATGCATTATTACTTAAACACATATTATGTTAGCAGTATAAAAAAACATAGACAATCTTGAATGTTGCTAATATTGATGTATATATTGATGCACTAAGGAATTCACTTATCACTAAACAAAAGTTTTAACAATTTGTTCTAAAACACCAGTAATTGTTAAACAAAATAACAACAAAAATAGTGTAAATTAAAGCCCATATACTTATGTAACGACCATAAGAACAAATATCTTTGACCTTTTTCTTGTTTAAAAGTAAAAATATACAATCTTAGTGTCCGTTTAAACCAATCACCAAGCAATGCGCAACTTTCAATTTGCGCGGGCTGCGTATTTGTATATCGATAGTCGCTTGTAAGATATCGACAGTTTTAGCCTTTTTGGTGATTATGCTCTTCGTTTGGCTGTAGCCATTTGATGAATTAAAAATGATCAATTAGATTTGGTTGAGCTTAAGCATATTGAAAAAGGAAAAAAGGTTTAACTAATATAATAATTGCAGCTCAAGCGAGCACGACGTCGTTCAATAGAACTGGTTCTCAGTGCTTGCAAAAAAACTTTCTGGCAACTCTCTGATTAAAGATTCTCTAACAACATTTCGCAAGCGAGAACATGAAAAAAAAACCATAGCGGCATTGTCAGATTCATAACTGTAAACCAACATTAAATTATAAACGTTCTGAAACTGATACAAATACTACTAAATTTTAAACGTTTGCGGGCACACACAAGACAAGAAAAAAGAGAAAATTGTGTGTGTTTGTTCGAATGGCCGCCGCAGCGGATGCTGCAAAATCGAACGCGTTGCTCGCGACGAACAAAGCCAATAATACAAAATGCCGCGCTTGCCTCGCCGTCGGTCGCCAGACGGTCAAACTGGATGCCAAAATACCGGAACTGAAGACCGTGCGTACTTACGGCCAGGGATTGCGCCAGTGCACGAATATATCGTTAACCGCTCGCTCCGCCGGTGGCTACAGGTGGCCCATGCAGATCTGTTTGCGCTGCTGTCGCGCCCTCGAGGTGACCATGCATTTTGTGGAACTGACACTGGAATCGAATCGGAAATTGTTTGCTGAGTCGCAAAATCTCAAGTCGATGACGACGACGACGATGACGCTGACGACTGCTTCGGGTGAGCTGAAGCGCAAGGCGAGTGGCAGCAGTGAGCTGCTGCATTGGAATCAATTCAGTCAGGAGTTTGAGCAATTTGTGGAGAGTTACGATGGGATCACAGCGCCCATCGAGGAGAACGTGCTGTATATGCGGGGTGCCAAGGTACCGCGCCTCGATGCGGACATGGCGCCCAACAGGCAGCCACCCGAGGAGGATGATGGTAAGCGGTTGGAGAGATTGACACGAATTTCTATATCTATTTAAAAATTCATATTCACTCCCTTTGCACAGTCATCTTATTTGATGTAAAGTATGAGAGCAATGATCAGGATCAGGAGGATGAGAACGATGGCTCCGATGCGAAGAATAGCGAAACCTTCTATGACACTAGTATTATGAATGAGAGCAATCAATCCGTCGCAGCTGGCATTAAAAGCAGCGCCGAGAACAACAACAATTATAATTTTAATAACAAGAATGGGGATGTGGAGGGCGATCTCATCCAGCGTGCCCTCTTCATGACACTCAACGATGATGCCAACAGCAGCAGCAGCCAAACAACAACGCACGATTTACAATCCATTGAGTCCATCAAAGCCACATTATTAAAATGTAAGCATGAAATATTCAAATGTTTAATTATATATTAAATGTGTCTTCTGTTTAGCTACGGAGGAGGAGCAGCTGGCAGGGACAAGTGGCAGCGGCTTGAGGAGCAGTTTGACCAGCAAATCAAATCAGCCCAGCAGAGAGATCAATGTCCAGATACCGTTGCTCAGCTGCAGCATGTGTAAACAGACGCACACGGAGGCCAAACAGATGAGAACACACTATATGCGTGCCCACAGCTGTGATGTGCCCGAGGATGATATCATTGGCCTGACCAAAAGTGGGTGAAAGCTGCCTGACTAATAATAGAGTACAACTACAGCTGAAAGGCTGATCCTCAGAGCTATAATATACAATATATGTAGTATATATGGTTCAAGTTTTTTGAAACATTTTCCATCTATGTGTCCATTTGTTTATATCTATATATATTTACTATTTACATACATTTTGTTATCTATCTCTTACCATCTCTCCTTATTTTTGAATTATATATAGATCAAAGCTTTAAGTGTCGTCCATGCAATGATTATGTGACAAACAGTCGCACGGATATGCAACAGCATCTGATTGAGCACCACAAAATCGATGGGGATTTTGGTGAGTCTGAAAAGGAATCGAAATTTCATATGTATAATATATATATATATTAAAATCTATCCAACACTTGCAGAAATGTATTGTTATGTGCAGCAGAATTGTCCCGCCTGTGGGCGCATCTTCAAGGATCAGCGATCGGCACGCACGCACTACACACGCATGCACACACCACAACAGCAACAACAGCAACAACAACAGCAACAACAACAACAGCAGCAACAACAGCAGCAGAAGCAGCTTCAGCAACAAAAACCGCAACAGTTGCAGCCACAATCTGGCAATTCAGTTGAGCAGCAGCCGCAACAATTTGTGTGTACCGCCTGCGATAAGGTATTCAATTTAAAGGGCAGTCTGCAGGCGCATCAACGTTTCTGCCAGGTGAAGCAGCCGATGCACTGCACCTTCTGTAAGCAGCAGTTTAGCAGCATGAGGAAATACGAGTTGCACTTGCACCAGCAGCACGCTGTGGACACGTTGCACGAATGCGAGATATGCCTGAAGAATTTCAAGAATAGCGATTCGCTGGCAGTGCATCGCAAGCGGCACTCGGAGCGACATTTTCACTGTGACAAGTGTTCGCTGAACTACATCAATGCGGCGGAGTTGCGGGTGCACTACGAGCGTGCACATGTCCACGAGGAGCAGGTGGTCACCTGTCGCAGCTGTGACAGCACATTTCAGAATTACGCCCTGCTTCGCGAACACGAACAGCGCTCGCATCAGAAACTCAAGATTTGGCGCTGCGACAGTTGCAGTTTCGAGACGAAATCGCGCGCTCGACTGCGTCAACATCAGTACGAACACATGGACTATCCGTACAAGTGCCAGCACTGTCCCGAGGAGTTTGCCGATCGCGGCAAGTGAGTATCGCAAAGCAGCAATCTCTTAGAGAAAAGATTAAACATTATTTCCTCATTCCTTTGCAGAATCCGTCAACATTCCAAGAAGGTGCACTCGGTGGAGTTGAGCGATGAGGAGCTGGCGGATATGTTTCGGGAACGCATCGGCTACACCAATCGCCATGATGCGTTCAGCAAGATAAGCACCTCCCTGGAGATACCCGGTTTCAGTGATGATTGCTTTACGGAGCTGAAGAGTCTGGGCCTCGATTATGATGATATAACAACCGATCTCTTCTCGAATTCCAGTAGTGCACTGGACACTCTGCTCGAATTGGTACCCTGAAAATGCATGAATGCATAGAATTTAAGTAAACCTGTTAATGATCACAGCTAACGAGAGCTTGAAGACTGTCCGCACCTATCAATCAATCAGTTAACAAACCACAGCATCCACAACAAACCATTCATTTCCTGATTTTAAATTGTTTTTTCGACATACACCAACAATCACCAACAAGAGTATATATATACACACATATATCGGGCTTATATAGAGATGAATAATTTTCTATTGAATAAACAACAAAAATCAAGCGCTTGAAAAGCGCGCCCGAAAATTAAGGCGAATTATTTTAGCCAGCTGTAGATAAAATTCCTGTTTTTGCTGCGAAGGTACATTTCAAATTTCCCTTTTACTTTAAAGTGAAATTTATATAGTAAAAGGCAACGAAGACAAGAAAAAGAGGATGACTTGTAGCTGCTATCGGTAAGAGCATTTTTTAAAAAATATTCTATTTCAATTCCACAAGATTCATTGGTTATTTTATGCCAAACAAATTTGTATTTAAATTTAAACTATTTAAATTTGTAAAGCAATTGCATTTAGTTTTTGTTTAAAGCTAATTAACGCCCTGAATGAACTTGGAGAGAAAATCTGTGGGTTTGGGTTCCTGTGACTCCTTCCAATAGCGCATAATGTGACCCTTTTGCTTCCAGATCTCAACCGATTCCTTCAACTCCATTTGGCCCTGCAATCGAGTTAACCAATTAGAATGCTTCTTCAAGGATCAAGGATCGGAAATCGAGGACTTACTTTAATGACTAGCATGTCGATGACGCGGATATCGGTCACAGAGCGATTCTTGACAAACTCCTCGCGTAATTTATCGCGGCACTGCTCCACACTCATGGGTATGTCGTAGTCCATAACTGTAAATTCAGATATATTTTTTTGTTTATATTTATCGCTGCAGCCGACAGTTTTGATGACATAACCAAATGGACTTACCAATATAGGGAATCTGACGATACCAGGCCTTGTAGAGATTGAGGGCACGCTTGCGCGCCTCATCGCGATCCACGGAGAGGATGGGACGCACTTGTTGCACGGCACGTTTGACGGCTTCACGTCCAGCCATAATTTCTATGAATTTCGAGCAAAAACTAAGTTTCGTGCAAAACGACGCTGCTTCTTCTTAACCGCAGACAAGAACAGCTGTGCGTATCTGTGCTGCCACTTGCGGTAATATCGATACATGCAACTAATCAAGAGTTGCAAAACACATCGCAGTTATCGCAGTATCGATAAGTCTGTGTATGCGAATTGCGCGCTTAAATTTCAAATATTTATGTATATTGTTGTTGGATATGTTGGATTTTAGTCATGCTTTTGCGCATTGTTTTTTTTTTACGTCCATTGTGGGAATATAAAGGACAGTCATTGTGCCGATCGGCCCCCCAAAGCTATGCACAAAAAGTGCACATTGTCATTGTAACAATAATAGAGACAGCTGAGGCAAAAAAAATTACACTTTCATTCATTAAAGCTGGCTATTGTTGATGCTTTGTAGGCCTGTTGTTGCTGTGCTTTTGTTGTTCTTTTTTTTTTGTTTTTGTTGTTAAAGCTGAGCGCGCTGCTGTTGTTTACCGACCGTCGATCGACAGTCGACTCTGCGCTCAGTTCAAAACACGTTATGCGCTTGTGCAGAGCGTTTTTGCGCTTAACCAATTTAACACAGCCAGCAAGCCGAGTTTCGAAAGTTTAATTTTTGTGCACCCCAACAAACGCGTGTGATTTGCAATAACAACAATTACAACAACAACAAATCAGAAAAATAATTTTTGTATATGATACGTTTCGTGTGTTACAAGCAATTTGTAATTTATTATGCAAATGCAGTAAGCGAGCTATAAACACATTTTTGGTAGGTCAAAACAATTTCTATTTTAATTGGCAGCGCCCAACAAATTTACCATATGAGAAAAGAAAGCTAGCTGCCAACAACAAAAAATTTAACAAAACTATGGACAAGAAACCTAGCATACAGATATGGGGACGAACTGTATTTATAGCGCATAATTAAGCCAATCAAAATGTGAAGTGAAGAGAAATAAAATTTCAGCGAATTGCGTGTGCTGTGCGTATTTTGGTTTGGATTCTATAAATTGGCACGATTGCAGCAGCTGATCAAAAGAATTTTTAGTTATGATAAATGTAGCATAAATGCTTTCTAGTGCTGCTTAGCGCTAGTCAATCAGTCTATTGTTGTTGTTGCACTCTATATACGCAAATTAGTGTTGCTAATTGAACACATTTTCTTTGTCAAGGTTATGAGCAACGCTGACTGCGACGCCGGCTTAAGTGCACACTCGTCTTGACGAATCGCTCTCTCTCTCTCCGCCTCTCTCTCACTCTTGCTGTGTGTTTGTACGTCAATTAGTGTTGTTCAACTGGACAAATATAGATTGTTGTAAAGAATGCTAAGAAACAATGACTTTAACATGTCCACTCGAATACCAACACCAGTTACTGGTTAATAATTGTTATGATGTGCAAATAATGTAGCAGCAACAAATTCTAGAGACAGTTATTAGCACATTTTGATATTGAGCGTTACGTTAAAAAACTGGCTTATTTTCCTAGCACACTGTGCAAGTGAATAGAAAAGACTCATACACACAAACACAAACACTCATACACATTTATACCAGTTTACGTAGCAACGAGCGCTTATTAAGAGCGATACCGTGTACCGTTTTATCTCGTCCACGCCTTGAACGCCACCTTCTCCTCGCTCTCCTCGTTCTCCTTCTCGTGTGCCTCCTCTTTCTGCACTTGGCCACACTCACAAGTCAAACGGCTTTTGATTTGAGCGCCTTGGCCACATTTCATGGCCAAAACGCATTAAGTTTATAAATTATTATTTATATTGGTGCGCGGAAGCTCGCCCGCATTACGCTTTAGGGCGTGTAAACGACAAACATACTTTTTTTTTGGGGGGTAGGGGTACCCATATCGCTTCAAGCAATCAGTGAGAATAAAACACGACCAAAATTGGTACTGCCAAAAGTTATCAAATCGATACGAGAAGCGACTGTCAACAATTTCTATATGTATGTATTAGTATTTCTCTTTTTTTGCTGGAGTGTTTATGCGGGCAAGTAAACGTGATCAAACTGTTATTCTCGCACAAATAAAATACCGGATTAACAACGTGCTTAGCTTGATTGTTGCTTATAAGGGGAATTCCAGCTGCGGTAATTGTTGCTGCTGCCATATTTTTAATTTGCCTGTGTAATTACTTTAATTTACCTTTTGAGAAATTTTATTTTTGGCTAAGACTCTTGCCTTATATGTATATGATTGGGGAGTCCCGAAGGGATTTTTACATATTTCATATTTGATTTATTGTTAAATTTGTTTTATTTTCCCATTTCTTAAAAGCTGCTTACATATTAAAGTTCTTATTCAATTGTGGTTAAGATGCTTATCTTTCGCTTTGAGCTTATTAGAAATGAGTAACGCTTTAGTTGGCCTTTTTTGAATGACTGATAAAGCTGTCATACAAAGTATTTGTTTATTTGCCAAACTCTTAAGTTATTAACAAGTCTACCTGTCTGATTAAATGAATCTCATATATGAATGTGTGCAAATAAGTAATAATTGCAGCCTTTGAAAAACAGTTAACAACTGCAATCTTTGACCTATATTACGCTACACATGTTATTATTATTGTATCACTGCCGTTGGCTAAGCTTATTGAATCGAGTTCACAAACTGTGAGTCAAGATTGTGCAAACTAGTTGCTGTATACGAAAATATAAAAACAAAAGCTACAAGCAACTTTGAACAACTTGCATAATTCATGATCACGTTGATCACGTTGATCACGTGCGATGAGCACGTGTAAACGCATTTAATGTGTAGCAATTACGGGCCAAGTTTGGTAAACATATTTGCACAAACCATTTATGTCAGTTCTTTGATTTTTGGTTAGCCAAACAACAGAGTCAAGTGTCGGAAACGCCATTAATTTTTGGCCAAATTATGCATAATTTGTGGAACAATTAAAGTAAAGCTTTTTTTTTGTTTTGCTTTTTTTGGGTGAAATGTTTTGGTTACATTTAGCTGCATCTGCCTTTCACACTGTAGGGCATTTGTTTAGTTATTAAGCGTCAACTTTTTTATTTTCTTTTTTCTCCTTGTTTTGTTGTTTTTTTTTTCTTTTTGATTCACATATTTATTTTGCGCCAGCTATGCGCACGAGCACTTTGCGCGATAACCGAACAACAATAATAACAGTTAACAGTAACAACAATAACAACATAAACAGCAACGACAACGACGACGACGTCGACGTCGAAATCCTGACAACGACTCGACTCCAGCGGCAAGAGCAGCAGCGAGGTGCTCGTCAGTGTTGAAGTTGGGTTCAGGTTCAGTTTCAGTTACGTTTTGGCGTTTTACGGTAACGCAGCGGACAAGCGACAACAATAACAAGCAGCAGCAGCAACAGCAACAATAAAATCACACACACACAGTTAGAGAGGTGCGTGTGTTGTTGTGCTTGGTAATCGCTCTGCCAAAAATATAATAATAATAATAATAATCATAATCATAATACTGCTAACGTATAAATCTTAACTGAGACAGCATTCTATATGCGATTACAATTGCGCATACGTCGCGTTGTTCGTAGTAAAAATCGCAAAAATCTAAAAAGAGCGAAGACATATAAAAGGCCGCTTAACTTTTGTGCGTGACTGTAAAAATTTTGATGTTCGTCCGTTAAATTTGCCAAAGTGTGGCCAATTGTCGTGTTTCTGTAAATTTTCGCAGCATCTCGATTTTTTCGTTCTCTTCTCAAAAATTTACAGTTCACGCGACTAATGTAATATGAATATAACTAAACAAACACTCACACACTCATACTCACACACACAGACACCATTTAAATGTTTGGCTGGGCTGCATTTAAACGGCAAATGGTTTTCACTTTTTTGTTTTTGGGTTTTTGCGCTGGCTTGCATGCAAAAGCAACTCTGTATTTTTACCGTTATGTGCAATGGGTTCGTGCCTTGAACCCAGCTTGAAGTATTCGTAGATTTTTTTTGTATTTAATGCTTGTGGTTTTTAATGCATTGCGTTTTCACTTTCTTTCTTGTCGAGGCCGTTAATCATGTGATTAGATAATAAATTACATTACATTCTTGAGTTGTTGTTGTTTTTGTTGGATTTATTGGATTATGATGCGGCTTATCAGTTGTTGCTTTTGTATGTTGCCAAAAAAGTTCTTGCCGCTTTATGAGTGGCATGATAAGATTAGTGTCTGTTCAACTCCAGTATCTATATGTATATATATGGACCTTAAAATAGATTATTATGCACGTATGCCTTGAAAAAATCGAGACCAAAGCAGGCACAACCACAGAAATTAATTACTATAACAAATTACACAAAAATGCTTGTAGTAATGTTAAAGTTCTTACAATTCACTTAAAAATAATTTAAAAATATACAGAAAAACATGTGTCTATTTAAAGTAGAAATATATTTTACATCAGCGTATTTCTCCAAGTGCAGCTGCGCAATTTCCAGTTAAGCTAAGCGGGACAAGTTGAGATGCTCATACTCGTAAAAATAATAATAATAATATGAAATATAACAACTCAATGCAATTGTTGTGGCAATATCACGGCTTGAGACGGTGCGAGAGTTCACACAGATACGGACAGAAGACTTGGCAACACACACGCACACACGCACACACTTCTCTCGTTCAGGCCAAAAAAATAGATATATAAAAAAGGGGGCCAAGTAACCAATTTGATTTACCAATGATAGACGCACCAAACGCACGCAACAACAGCAACAAAAAGACAGAGAAATAACCCAAAACTTGAACGAATGTGAATGGCCGTTGAGTATATATTTTTTTCGGTTCGGGTTCTGGGACTTGGGCCGGGTCTCTTTTATTGCCCCGTAATATGTGCTGTGTTGGAATGCTTTTTTTTTATTATTATTTTTGGTTTTGTTTTGGTATTTTCTGTATTGTCTCGGGGCATTTGTCACACTAGCAATTCACACCTCAAATTTTCAACAGATTTTTTTTGCTAAAATCAACCATTTTTTTGCTTCATTTCTGTGCCCATAAATAGCTGAAAGCTTTTAAATTTGGCCAAATGGAGAGCTAGATAAGCGTTATTATCATAGGACGGGTTACTTCAAATAATATAAGAAAGTTGATTGGTTATAAATTTAGGTTTTAGCATTTGATTTGCAAATTGACATTTACAGCTATAAATCAGGAGGCTACAATGTAAATGCTTTCGCTTTCTTTGCCTCACAGCCAAGGTCTTGGGACAAAAGCCGGTTTTCTTGGTTTGGCTCAATAGCAATATTCAAGCGGAAACCTTACAGATACATAAAGCATACACCATGCTATATTTATACGTGTGCATAATTGTCTTTTTTTATTTAATTTTTTGCCAATTAATCAATGACTATTTATAAACTTGAAAATTACCCAACAACTATTCTTGAGAGTTTGTTTTTTTTAAGTGCAATTTGTTGTAGTCAGCGTATAATATTCAAATTAGGCACAGTTCTCGCTCACCTTATGCAAATTTTTTTTACCTCTAAGATACAAATGTAAACAAGTATGATTGCTCTAGTCGAGTGCTCGATTAGAAGATACCCTGGTCAGGTCTTTTGAGCGTACATGTAGATAGATATAGAAAGGCTAAGTTATGCAGATGATTAACATAATGTCAAGGTATTTATATAATCAATAAGATAGATGTATCTATAAAATTATTACTTAAATTGCCATCGCTAATTTTTTTGTGTTGATATTGTCTAAACGGAGGAAATTATTGAAAAATTGAAAATGTGAGAACTTGTATTCTAAATTAACTAGGGCACGGTTATATCGACCCCTGATGAATAATATATATACTTATTGGGATCACAGATGTCTCTTTCTGTTTGTTACATTTTTTAAACTTCATTTTACCTTTTCAACGGATTCTGGGTATACAGAGCTAGTAGAGATAATTGGATGGAGGAGAGAAAAAATTACTAGATCCATTTAAAATAACCTATATACTTTGAAAGATGTTGTATTATTTTACCTTTATGAACAAGTATTCCATTCAGCACATTTCCAAAGTTGCAGGGTATCTGCAAATAAACTTCAGCATCGAAATATTCCACACAAAAAATGCCAATTTCAAGGTCAATTTGTGTTTTCAAGTGCAGCTTCTGTTGTAGACCCCCTTAAATCGATAATGGGCAAAATATTATTTTTGACGTAAATTAGAAAAAACGACAAGAAAAAAATGTGCAAAATGTGTACAGCTTAATTCATTTTATTTTTGCTGCAAACAGTTGTCGTCGAATTGCGTTGCATATTTGTGCTTAATTAGCGAGCCGCCGAAACCACCCATAAAAGCGACCCACAAAGAACCAAATCAAACAGCTGTAAAAATAAGCCGCCGTCGGCAAAGTACAAAAACTATAAGATTTCTGTGCGGTTTATTTGTGTTTGGCTTAATTGAAATTATTTTGTGTAATTGTTTCACATTATTTAATTGTTTGTCATGGGCTTTTGGGGAGGGCAAAAGATAAATAAAAACTGGTTATTTGGCACGTTCAACAACTTAATGGACTGAATAATTAAGTCACTATGTCACTATTCGGAGCTCAGTCTGATATACAGTCTTACTCATCGAGCAATAGTCAAATTCAGTCAGTTCATAAGTAAAGGTGCTTAAGTACAGTGAACACTGTACAAGGGTACCTGTGTCAACAGGTTGAAGTGTTAAACGAAATGCACTTGATTAATTTCATAATGCTATTGGTTCAGCTGTTACTTTGAGTAAAAAACATATGACGAGTAAATAATAATGCATAACTCGAATAATTAAGCTCGATTTTTATTAAACTTAGACGGCTGAAGCTATTTTAAATGTAAATAAGTAAATAACTTAACTTTTATAAGCTAATTTTAGACTTCGTCGACATTTGCTGTTTAAACTGTCCAAACAAGTTTCTCAATCAATAAAATTAGTTGCACTTGGCATTTATTTAGCTCATTTAGATGCGTCGCAATTGCCAAAGCCAGACGACATAAAACAAGCTACAACAACAGCAGCAACAAACAAGCAGTACACAGAGAAAAAAGTTGCATTACATTTTTCTCAAAGTATTTTTCTAAATTGTCAATCCCAAAAATATGTTGCTTTTTTTCTGCAAATATTTTCCATTGCTAAGAAATGGATTCCTAAAAAGTAGAAATGCAAGCCCTGCTTTTTTTCTGAGTGTAGCCAAGAACAGTAAGTTCAATTACAAGTGGAGCAATAAAATTGAAAATCAAATCAAATAAACTGTGAAGCTGACCTCTGGCTAAGTAATTGAATGCGCATAGAATTTATGATTGGCTGCAATGCAGCACTCCATAAATTGTGCAGTGTTTAATTAAATTGCTCACAGACATTGTAAATCGGGGATAAGATAGGGGAATTGTCGGGAAAGGGAGGGGCTTTGGCCATCAAAATTAAACTCATATCAGTTGTGATCGAGTGTGTGTGTGTTTATGTGTGGCATATTGATAAGACGCAAGCAAACCAGTTGGTCAAACAGTCAGAGACAGGTATATATATATAAAGTCAGTCAGCCAGTCAATCAGCCAGATAGTCACTGAGTCAGTTAGCCAGTTGGTTGGTCACATGCACTTGATCGATCTGTGTCGTGGGCTGGTCGCCTGCCAATTAGACCAGGCCGTAACAAAAACCATGTGGCTTTGTCATTTGCACGGGTTGCTCTGCTCACTACCAGCTAATTGATATTTAAGCCTAGTACATAGCTCTATAAACAATCAATGGCATTTGGGTTTTGTATTTTTTTTCGACAATGACCACTTGATGACCCTGGACGGGCTTTTCATTACGTAATTACGCATACGCCGTGTGAAACTGTGGCGGAAAAAACTAACAAGCGAAAACAAAATGACAAATTGCCGGCGAAAGTAAATAACTGAATGCAAAACTTGTGCATTACTGATGAGTTTTGAGAGTGTTTGCCATGTGATTGATAGCACATGGAGCTGAGATAAAGCTACAAAAACTGCACAGTCGCATAGTGTTATATAACGCCCCAGTTGATAAGCCTAAGGAAAAATCATGGTCATAAAAACAACTGACGTACGGATGATCGTAAAGATATCTTGTCGCAGCGCTAAAATTCTATTGTAGCCGTTCAAATTCTGTGGAATCGCTAGTCTAATCTTGAAATCTATAGTTGTTATTCGAGCGAACAAGTTGTACTATAAAATTAACCCTATAAATTTGGGTAAAAGGTTTTACTGAACTTGTGCAAAGTTGGAAGTATACAATATACATATAAACAAACGAGTCGATTTATGAAGAAACCAATTTCAGAGACTTTAAAAGTTCCCGTTCACCACGCGCAGATCATGATCATGAATAGCAATATAATTGATCTACTTCAAGATCGGAGAGGAAACGTAGAACAACTGGGTTCAGAGTATTGCCTAGTTGAGCACTCTCGACTATAGCACACCAACTTGTTTTTAATATACACCTTTCTATAGGCTTGTAAATATGTAATGGAGTAGTCTTGAACAGGTTAATAGTCGTATAAACTCACAATTTATTAGGCTCATTTACAATGTTAGAAATGCATTTAAAATTGGCAGTTTAAAGCACTCTTAAATTTATTTGGTGGACTTTGTGCCATTTTCCAATCATCTAATAAATAATAATAACTTATAAATCAGTTGCAGCTTTAATTTGCTTATTTATGATTTGATAAATGCCTGGGATTATCAATATAATAGCAAACAATCGGGAATTTAATTCAAGTGCTGATTAACAATAAAAAACAGTCGAAAAAAAACAGACCCTCAACAAACGATGAATAATTGCTGCCAGAAGTGAAGCTAATCAAATTTATTGAGGATGATTCATATTTAAATGTGCCCGGGGCGATAGTAAATCTAAAAAAGAAATAGAAGAGTTTTAAGACTGAATAGTTTAAAGAAAGCAGTTCAACGCAATTCAGTAGATCTATAATCAAAAAATCCAAAATCAATAATAATTTCCGTTTGGCCAATTTACAAATTTGATTTCTGGCTGCGTTTTCACCGCAAAATTGAGCTTGATTATGATTTGGCTAAAACCAAAAAAAAAACACCAAAATTTGCATTTGACTAATTTTTTGTTCATTTTTTTTGTGTTTTTGGCAACATCTGCTGTTTTTATTTACAGCTAAACAGAGGCGAAGCACCGTTAGTGACGAACGGAAAGTAAAAGCGCGTTTAAGATACAAAACACAACACTCTCTCATACACACACACACACACACGCACAGGGAGCTGTTAACATGGCCGATACCATCAACAAGCCGAGCATACAAATCCGCAGCGGTTTGCCTTCGCCCCTCAGCGATAAGAGCCCTTCGCCGGCAACCAAACTGTTGATCAGTCATGGCAAACCGAACTTTACAATTGCCACACGTAACTCACCCAAAGCCGAGGAAGACAACAGCAATGTGAATCCATTGTCACCACAAGCGATAGCCAACAACAATTACAATCCCTACAAGTGCGCCAACAATAATAAATTTGTGGTCGGCACCAAGTTCAATGGCGTCTTCAAGCCCTCACCTTTGCTCGCCAACGGCAATGGCAATGTCAGCTCGGAGTCGTCCAATGAGGCCGCTAAGGTGGTGCTGCGACGTGCACAGCCCGCGGAGCCATTGGCATCGCTGTCAACGGATGCCGAGTCGGATGACAATGTGCCGGAGTTTATACGGCGACAGCGACGCATTCAGGAGCGTCTGGCCAAGGAGAATGTGCTGGACTTTGAGAATCGTCGCAGTGGCTATTTTACGCATGTCATGATCTCACCGGATTCACCGAATCGCACCAGTTTTGTCGAGACAATGGCCAGTCCGGCTATAGTGCCAGCATTGGAAATGCCGCTGGTGCCAGCGAAGATTGAGGAGGAGGAACAGCAGCAGCAGCAGCAGGTGGTGCAGAATGGACATAGCGTGGAGCAGCTTAGCAATGGTCACAGTGAGCAGCAGGAGAAGGCGAAGGTAGAGGAGCAGCAGCAGAGGGAAGAGCAGCAGAAGCGGGAGCAGGAGCAGAAGGAGCGGGAGCAGAAAGAGCAGGAGCAGAAGGAGCAGGAGCAGAGGGAGTTGGAGCAGAAGGAGCAGCTGAAACAGCAGGAGGAAAAGTTGAAGCAGGAACAGGAGCAGGAGCAGACTAAGCAGGAGCAACCCCTAACCAATGGACATGCACAGGAGCAGCACGATGTGGCAGCCGAGGATGTAGCCAAGGCCATTGAAGAGGTCAACAAGGCTGTAGCAGGTGAGGAGGAGGCGGATGAGCCAGTGGTGGAGCAGGAGCAACACGACAAAGTCACGCCCGCCGCCGTAGAAGCTAAAGTGGAGGTTGTTACTCCAAATCCAAATCCAGCAAGCAGCAGCAGCAATCAGGCAACAGAAGATTCATCCATAACCATATCGCATACAAATGGACACAGCGGCGATGTGCCCAGTGTAGCCACACCCGATCCCAGTGGCGCTCTCGGCGTCAACTATGAGCCCAAGACCGTTGTCAGTTTCGCCCAAGAGTTGGGTGGCGGTGAGAATAACTATCCGGATAAGGTGCAGGTCCTTAAGGATGCGACGCCAGCGTCGCCAGCGGATGCCCAGATGCAGGAGTTGAGCAAACTCAAGTTTGACATACAGAACGATGGACAAAATGGTGAAGTTCTCGTCACGCCTGTCCTCCGGGCGGATTAAGTGCCGCTGCCGTCCGCTTGGGGGCGTTTTAGTGCAATTTGTTATTAATCAAAAGGAAATATGAGAAAAGATAAAAAACCATTCAACTATGTATTGTGTATTTTGTGTTAGCCACTAAGTTCATTATGAGAAATGTTGCCAAATTTAATTTTATGCTTTGCGCAATCAGTCAGTATCCTACACACACACACACACACACACACACACACAACACACAACACACAAAACACACTCACACAACACACACACACACACAGTATGCGCCAACTGTTGAGGCTGTCGCCAAACTTGAAGTTTGTGTATTTGACGACCAGCTGCACTTAACTATGTTTACTTCAAACAATTTGCTTTATTTAAATAAATTATTATTAATAAAATAAAAACAATTGTTTTTTTTTACAGATAACCTAATCTAATGCTACATTTGTAGTTAGAAACACGATCCATGATTCAAAATTAATGTAAGAACTTTGTCAAAAGTGATCAAATTTAATCATGGTTTGTCCTTATGAATAAAACTATGTTCAAAGTTGGATTAGCTTGAAATTCATTCCTGAAAATTCAATCATACAGAAGCAGGTCCATTTTCTGCCAAGTCTACATTTTGGCACAAAAGTTCGCTATTCACAGTTGGTATTGATTTTAAGATCATGACTCAATAAAAAAGTACTTTTTGTGATATTTCTATCCGATTGTACTTTGACCTTTGTCTGGCAAATCGGCTGTTGCTGTCCTTGGTTTCAGTTTTAATAATAACACTCCGTTCAAATGAAATGATGAATTTCCAACATTGGCTTTGGCACGTTGGCAACAAGTTCTGCATTTCATTGATTTTGATTGATGGCGGAGGTGTGGTCATAATCTTTACATTTTTATTATTTATAAATGTCATCAAGTTTTTAAAAATTGTGCATGAATCGGAAATGAAACACGTGCCGCTAGAAAACACCTGTGATATAGGGATATATATACAAAAATATATAATTGGGTGGTGCTTGAGTGAGCGTGACGTTAGCCATGGCAACCATGTCCACGTCCTGTGTCCAGGCACTTTTTAGGGGGTTGCACTTGCTGACCAACATTGTGAATACATCTGCTATTGTCCCCGGGTCGCAATGTGCGTTTAATCGATA
Organism: Drosophila grimshawi; assembly: GCF_018153295.1. NCBI lineage: Eukaryota > Metazoa > Arthropoda > Insecta > Diptera > Drosophilidae > Drosophila > Drosophila grimshawi. The sequence goes on from NW_025062889.1 coordinate 3,085,540, forward strand.
TTTGAGCCAGGGGCGGGTTTTATTTTGGTTTTTGGCCAAAACAAACCCGACCCGACCATGTTCACATTCAGAATCAGTTGGCTGTGGCGTCGTTGTCAGTGTGGCTACGAAAATGAAAACTCTCTCTCCGATTGAAAAGTGAAAACTGAGCGTACTACATTTCATTTCATTTTTTTTTTGTTGTGGCTATTATGGATTTATGTCTTAGGGGCTCGCAGGTAGGTTCAAGTCCAGGACTCTCTCTCTTTCTCTCTCGCTGGAAGTATTATCATTTGACTCGCAACTCTATCCATAACTAGATAAACCTCGCCACACGACAGAAATCGAAGGCCAAATACAATAGTCGCTCGTTGACCACACTCCATAATCCTACGCCACATTTTCGACCACGTTCCGCCAACTTTCTGCAGCAGCGCAGTCGCTCCTCGCCCTTCCTGGGACGACCACAGTCGGCGGATCCCAAGTTTGGACGCAAACTGAGCGTCTATTTTGGCGAAAAGGAGCTGCGACATAGCAAAAACGTGAGTACAGCGAATATGAAGCTCTATTTTCCGATTGCCATGCATTTAGGCGTATAGTCAGTGGATAATATATTCCAGTTATTACACTCAGAAAAGAAATCAGCCTGAATTCTAGAAAGTATTTCTTGTTTTAGAAATTCAAATAAATCAGGTAATGAAATTTATTGGCGCCTTAGCACCAAGTGTATTGGCGAATTTCTAAGTAAAAGGTAGCTTTTTTTCTGAGTGTAGTCATGCAACATATTTTCAGAAGTAGTACGCTTGTGAAATCGTAGAAAATCCACACTTGTGAATGGAAAATAGGGTTGCAAGTAGCAGCTACCGCAAGTGACTCTATTTCCGCCCTTTCAGCGCCAATTATCCTCGACGGATCTGTTGAAGTCGCTGCTGGAGGAGCCCATCAAGCGCAGCTGGCTGTGCCGCAGCGCCTGTAATTCTTCCACCGACGATCAGTCGGACTGCTCCCAGAAGTCGCCGCACAGCAGCGAGGGCGAGCAGCTGGAACGTTTTCTGGTTAGTATGCCGAACGGTGCCGGCGACAAATCCAAATCCTATGCTTCCAGCTCCAACTGGTCCAATGGTGGCCAGGCGAGCCTGAGTAATGCGGCGCTGCTGGCGAAGAGCGTTAAGCCGGATCTGCCGGGCCGCGTGTCCTTCAGCAAGCCGAGCACAATGCTGGGTCCCGATGCGGACTCCAGCGATTGTGACAACGACAAGCAGGAGATGCGAAACAGCATCTCGGCACCGGGTCCGCTTACGTTGCCCAGCTTTGGCTATGGCAATGGCAACAAAGTAGATACCAGCGATACAAGTGCACAAAAGAAATCCGTTCACTTTGGCTCACCAGCAGCTGGCGGCGTTGAGGTGCTGGCCGAGACGTATGAGTATCCCAAGTGTCCGTCGGAGAATTGCACGTGCAGCACCAGATCCTCCTCCACGGCCAGCACCAATGAACCGGCCACAGATCCCAAATGTGCCTGTGATGCGCCCAGTTGTCGTTTTGCCGAGTCCAAAACCAAATTGGAGCTTCCGTTGCCAACACCCGAACTGAATGTCATCAGGGAGTATAAACAGGCTGTGGACAAATTGCCCAAGGAACCCTTGAACAACATAGAACTGCCCAATTATCTAGATAAATATGCTGCCCAAGCCAGAGACAAGCAAAATAATCTATCCGAAAAGAATCTGAGCACAACTCATAATAATAATAATGGTTCGGTTCAGAGCAGCACTGGCGCCACCTATCGCACGGAGGCGCAACGTAACTTTGGGGCGGAAAACAATTTTCTGCCCGTTGTCCAGGATGATCGTCGGAGTTATGGCAATAGCAATAGCTCGGATGCTGTCATCAATAACTATTTAAAAATCGCTGCCACGCCCCCCTTTGTGGGCAAAAAGAAGGAGAATGTTAAGCCGGCGAGTGCTGAGCCAGCCAGCCGTAATCCAAACAAATTGAAATTTCTCTCAAAAACCACAGCTGCAACAACAATAGCAGCTGGTAAACTGAAGAAGGTGGTGAGCGTTGGCAGCCTGCGGGAGGAGCGCAAATTGAGTGAATATAATCTGGACAAGGTCGATAGCTGGATGAGTATGCAGGAGCAGAAGCAGGCGCTGGCACAGTTTGAGGAGCTGCACAAACAGGGATTGGATGAGCTCGACGAAGGCAATGATAGCGCCTCGCAGCTATCGGACTCGAGGGGTTCCACCTACGATGAGATTGTGTCCGTCATCAAAGAGATCGAGGAGGACAAGAAGCGAGGTAAAGTAGCTTCAGTCTTGTTGGTTATTTGTTGAATCAGTAAATAAACATTTCACAGACAACTTTGCTGAGCGTTTGCCCAGCGAGCTGAATCTAAAACTGGATTCACGTTGCGAGACAGCGGAAACAACCAGCCAAAATGGCGATAGGGCAACAGAAAGTGGGGATAAGTACAAGTGAGTTGAGAGTATTATTAAAAGTATCAAATGTATGTAGTAGTCTTATATATTTTGGAGTAATCCTTTTCCCAGATAACTGCAACTTTTACAGATATACTTTAGGGTTACTTATACCATTCGACCTATTCCATTTAGGACCGATTTGGGGTTTTAGTAGGATTTTTGCTATTCACATAATTTTTCTAGTCAAATTTAAAATATTGGCTTATATATTTTCCAGAGACATATTAGCTTATTTGAATAATGTGGAGAGCAGCTGTGACAAAACGCTGATGGAGACACGACGCTCCATGCCGGACAGCAATCGCTCCGAGGTGGAGTTTGTCGTCGAGCCGGATATCACCGATGAGGTGCCCAAGTGAGTCAAATTATACTCTACCTAAAGATAACTTATATGGTGCTTAATCCTGCTTAATTCTCCTGCTGACCAGACTCTCGGAGCTGCTGATGCTGCCCAATCATCAGTTGGCGCGTCGCGTCATTGCTCTCAGTCTCCGTGCGAATGAGCTGGCGAATGCCATACATCTCTCCAAGGAGCATGTTGTCCAGCTGCGCAGCGAGAAACAGAAATCGCTGCGCGCCGAGAAATCGAATAGTTCGAGCAAAATGCGGGATCAAAAGAAACACTACGAGGAGGTGGTCACCCGGCATCAGGGCTTCATTGAGCAGCTGCTCAAGGATAAGGGTTCGCTGTGTGAGAAGGTAGCAGCGCTTACGCGACGCCTGGAGAGCCAGAATCAGGCGTGGGAGCATCGCTTGGAGACGGAACTGACGCGCACCAAGGAGACGACAATGGCGGGCGAGAAAATCAGACGGGAGCGCTGGGTGCGCGAGAATACCAAGAAAATTAAGGTACACTGGAGGCGTGGCCAGAAATGGATGTCTCTATCTCTAACTACTTTCCTTTGCAGGAGCTGACCGTTAAGGGTCTGGAGGCGGAGATCAATAAGATGAACTGCGATCATCAGCGTGAGGTGACGGAACTGAAGCGTTCGCATCAGATGCAACTGCTGGACGTGCTAGAGGAGGCGCGCGTGAAGCACGAGCAGATTGAGAACGGCATACGCGAGAGTTGTGCCCAGGATCGTGAGACGATCATTGAGAAGGAGCGCACAGCGATCCGAGAGCGACTCGAACGTCAGCTGGAGGAGGAACAGAAAACGCAGGCGGAACTGCGACAGAAACTGGCCGATGATTTTGCCACGGAACGCGAGCGTCTCCAGTCGGAGCTGCGGCAAAAGGAGAGCGATCATCTGGCCAAGCGACAGGAGGCGCAGCGGGAACAGGACAGCGAACTGGAGCAGGCCAAATTCGAGATGCAGGAGAAAATGGCCAAGCAGGAGGAGAAGTATCAGAATCGCATCAACACAGTCGAACAGCAATATCTAGCCGATTTCGAGCTGTGGAAATCGGAGTACGAGAACAAGATGAAGCTCAACCAGGCGGAGAAGGAGAATGCCATCAGGCAACACTATCGCATGGAACGCGATCGCCAGCTGGATGAGCTCGTCGTCCGCATGGAGGCGGATGCCCTGCAAAGCAACGAGGAACACGAACAAAAAATGATGCAAGTAGATCAAATATAATAAACATAATCGATATTAACACAATCAAATTGGTAAACAGGCGCCTCAAGGAGAAGTACGAAAAGGATTTAACTGTGGCGGAGAATGTGGAAAAAACGCTGCGGGAAAAGTATGCAGAGATTCGCGGCAAGTTGGCCGAGGCGGATGCCCAAGTGCGCAATGGCCAGGCGGAGGTGCAACAGCTCCAGCTGGAGCTCAATCACAGCAAGAAGATGTGCGGCGATTTCATCAACGAGCGCGATAAACTACGCGACAATCTCAATGCAGACATACAAAATGAGTTGGGTTTGCTCAACGAGCGACACAAACAGGAAATGGATCAGCTACAAAAACGGTAAACAAATTTTTTGCAATATATATTTTATCTCACAGTTAATCAATTTCTTTATTCCTTTATCCAGGGTACATCACACTATCCATCGGCAGGAGGAGACCATTGAGGTGCTAAAGACTGACAATGATCAGCTGCGGCAACAGTGCCTCAAATTGAATGCAGTCATTCGACAACAGCGCAAAGACTATTGTGTTAAGTAGTTAGGCTGACTATTTAAGCAATATATATATATATATATAATAAATTATAGATAGTCATACACACATATACACTTAATAATCTTTAGTGTTAAAAATTAAAAAAGACTTTTTTTATGTGATTTATTTACTAGCAGTCCAAATGTAGTCGAGCTTGAGAATACAAGAATTTTGTGAGTTCGACTCAAAGCCATTCGACCTGCGATGAAATTTTGACAAGTGTCTGGGTTCCTAGATGGCCCCATATTTCATTAAATACGCTTCGATGAAGTAGGTCCTTGTGATTCGCTTTGAGGCAGTCCTTAAAGTATGCAACACAAATCAATCAATGCTGTTTGCCAGTGATGCCGCAAAGTATACAATAAAAATTGTTGCATGACTACTGTGGCCGTTAGCTAAATGTACTTTGCTTATAACAGCGATCTGCTAAGATAATAATGTAAAACAAGCACAAATTCCACCGGTAAGAAACAAAAACCATTTTCAGACAAGGCATTTCATATTCGCTACGTTTAATTTAATGCTGCGAGTAATTTCAAACAATTTAAATACACTCATCTGGCAGCACTCGACAGTAACTGACAAACGCCAAGCAAACGCCTGTAAGCGCGTTCAATCTATTTTTGCGCATCTGGCAACGCTGCAAGCACTTAACGCTTGAGTGCAGTTAACACACGATCCACAAGAATCACCAGCAGCACAAACAATAACATTTTCCAAGCAGACTCTTTCGTTTGGACTTTATTCGTTTTTGTGTCGTCGACGCTGTCGGAACGTTTGAAATATAAACGCGCTACGTACTAAAATTAGCTTACTCCAAATCTATAAATTCAACTCCAAATTCAACTCCAAATTCAAATTCAAATTCAAAGTTTTATTGAACGTTATCCAGTTCAATTGTTAATTACAAGAATAATCAACATATTCAAATCAACATGTTCAGCTCATTTACAGGTAAAAAAAACCACGTAGTTCCAGCTGTTTTTTTTGTGAAAGTTTCATTTCGAATTAGAAAATTAAGAGACATTTTCCATATACGGTATTGTATTGCCTAATTAAATATGCAAAGTGTGGTATGTGCGCAGCAACAACAAAACTCGAACACATTTTGAAGAATTTAAATTAAATGTGAGGAGCGTGTGGGAATTATTTTTGTCAATACAACCCAACCTATGACTGCATTGCACAGGATTATAATAGAATTACATCATCGTCAGAAAAAAAAGAAATGGAAAAAGAAAAGAAAGGAGTAGTGGTGGCAATAAGTAGACTAACTTAATTGTCTGTTACTGTTACAATTACTTGTAAAGCGCTTGACAATCATGATGATGATGATGATGATATACATCGACGATGATGATGATGATACGTCAGTGTCAGCCAATTATGGCGCAGTACTCGACTGCCTCTGGATATATATATATCTATATGTATATGCCTAAATATATATATATATATATATATATATATATATATATATATACAGAACTAACAGTTGTTCTTCTCAACACACAACCCACACCCAATATGATGCGATGACTATGCATCCATCCATACATTCATACATACATACATACATACTCACATACAGTGTATATGTATATGTATTTGAATTAGAGCTGTATCTCATAAAAAACTTCTAGTATACATCTAAACACATATTTTAGATACTTTTCTACAAATTTATGTTTCTTTTTTTAATTTTTGTCATTATTGGCTTGTGTGTTGTGTGTTCATCGAAAAAAAAAAAAAATTGGACAAAAATTTTTTGCTAATTATTTTGTTTGTGTTAAATTTTCGAAAATTTATATTCGGTCTTTGATGTAGTTTAGAGTGCGTACATCTTACGTTCACTCACTTGCCCCTAAAAATAAATGACTCTATTTCCGTTACTAAAAATTCTTCACTGTCAGTTTTTCCTTTCCATTCTTTTCTTTTCTTTTGCGTTTTTCTGATTTTCTGTTTTGGGAAATAAATTCGAAAAGAGTGCAGCGTAAATTTCATGATATTTTCCCTTAGACAATATGATGAAAATATATATATATATTTTTTAAATTTACATATGTATGTTCTCTGTTTTGAACTTAATGCAAACAGATGCTTCGAAATGTAAGTAAAATCGTTGTATTTTGTAAATATAAGCAAATATCTTACAAATCTTATAGAAATTTCACAAAGTAGCTACACTTCAAACAATATTCTAAAACATATCAAATTGTTTTCGACTAACGAAAATATTGTACAAATAATTTGAACTACAATTTGGACTAGTTGATTTTTTTTTTTTGTAATGAAAACAGATTTTTTAAGCAAACTTGTGTTTATAAGAACAATTTTTTTAAGTGTACAAATATATTTAATTTTTGTTCTCAACACTATAAATAGCATGCATTCTCACTATCAGTAGCTCAGTAGACAGAACATTTCCTTATGCCCCCAACACCAAAAGCGGCAACAACAACAACCACATCAACAACCAATACCAATACCAATAACAACAACCACTACAATAACAAGAACAACAACAACAACCACACCCCATCCAATAGTAATTTGACATTATAAAATTGTCTTATTTGTACAGCTGCCAAGCGTGATCTGTGGCGTTTTATTTGTGCATCGGAAATTCGATTATAAAAACTCATTTGATTTTGGGATTGCTTCATTAGCTGTAATCTTATTTTTACTTGGTATCGTTTCTCTTGCTTTGTCAGCCGGGATCAGCATCAGCTGGTTTTGATTGTTTGGATGCTGCTGCACCTTCTGATCATATTTCGGATTTCTGACTTAATTCGGATTTCTTTTCATCGGCTGCTTTTGTTAGAGTTGATAATAGATAGATTTCTCCTTCATTCTCAACAGGCTCAGGAGTTTCACCATCACCCTCGACAGGTGCAGAAATTACTTCCCGTATTAGTAGAAATTCCAACTGTAGTTTCTCCAACTGTCGCTGATGTGTTTCCTCCTTCAATTGGTGCTGGAGTTACACCTTCTTCAATTCGATGACTTCGATTCCTCCCAAACTTATAAATCAGCTCTCTGCATGCGCAAAAGATACTCCTAATAATGATTCAATCTGCAAGTTTTCCGACCCACCTTTCTGTCTAAAAACTAATAGTATTTTCCGATAAGCTGTTGTAAATCCTTCTAGGTGCCTCTCTAAACAAATCAATTCATTTGCATTTGTTGCGATCTAATCGAATTATTTATTGTGGGCAGCTGCTTTTAATATTTAAAGCGTAGAAAGCTGCACAACAAAGAATCATTCTAATGAAACACGAAAAATAAAGAATAAGAATAGAATATAAATAAAAGAAGCTAGCGGCCTTTATCACATCAATTTTCTAAATAAAGAAATTTCTTCAAGATCTCTACAAATAGAATATTCGATTTATTATAGTGAATTTTATTTGTATAGTTTCCATTATCAAGCAAGTTGTGTAAGTCTGATCTCTCTGTCATAAAAGTGTTTTGATCTGATTGGAAACCCTTCGCCTACCGTAAAGTCGTATAAAAGCCCTGTCTCAGTCAAAGTTGTGTAAGTTGTATAAATATTGATTTACCCTTGGCTGTTGCAAATGACATCATTCGCCTTTTACAGGACATACGATAGTCGTTGGGCTCGTTGCCAAGTTGGTCGTCGTTTTAGCCAGGCAACAGTCAACAGTCAACAGTGAAAAGTCAGTCGTAATTTGTCTTTTGGTATTGACCTTCGACAATGAGTTAACTTTAAGCTAAACAAATTAGTTGGGCGTTCGAATTGCTCTCAGCACGATTCTTTGTGTCAGTCCACACGTCGTATGCTCCACTCTACATATATATACATATATAGATACAGATATGACATCATCAGCAGCAGCAGCAGCAGCATCTGAAGCGGTTCATCGATTCGTAACTAAAATGAGTGCTGAGAATAGCCGGCATTTTTGTTGTTTAGGGTCTCAGAAAAGCTTGTGTGTGGAACGTGAGTTTTGTTGTGACCCAAACTGGCTGGCGGCTTACTCATAGAACGACGAAAAACGGAAAAAAATACACCCATACAACTACACAACTATAAAAGATACATATGTATCTGTAGTTGTATGGAGATACAATACACATACTCGTTTGTTGCGCTTGAGTTCAGTTGGTCTTGAGTACAGGTTTTACTTATTTTTCTACCTATGTGTTTTTTTTTGCGTTAAGCGCTTCTGCGCATTATCTATATATTTATATATATATATATATATGTATATGTACATATAGATGAGAGTCTAAAGACAACATCAACAGCTGTGAGTCTCTCTGCGATTGTCTGTTTCTCTGGGACTCTAGCTCTGTGGCTTATTGTGTTACTTTATGGCCATGTTATGGCATTCTAGCCGGTTTTTTGTTTTGCTTTATTATTGACCACAGCATGCCACAGCCAGCCAGCATACAGAAATATAAACATATATATATATATATAGATATATATATATATAGATATGTGTATCTGACAATCTGCGTCGTACTATTACGCAAATGGTAAGAAAGCCACTTGATTGCTCTGATATATGAGCATGAGTCTCGAATTTGGTATTTTAATGGGGCGGCTAAGTTTTCCTTCTGGCTGTGCTCACCACATGCTTTCCATTCTATTTATACTTTACTGTACTGCATGCTAGATGCAAATTCATTGTTGTTTATACACAATTTCAATTTGTTGTGAAACATCGCATTCAATTTATTTCATCTTTACCACAGTATTATTCTAACCGATACTCATTTCTTAATGTTCTCTCTCTCTATAAGATGTTACTCATTGCTGGTAGCATTTTCTCAATTCGTTTGAGAAACATTGATAAACTTTCTTATGTTTAACAATAAATATTTGCACACATAATATTTGTAAATTTTTTTTGGCTACACGTGTCGCTTTATTTCAGGCTGACGAAATGCAACCAAGTCAGCTTCCCAGAACAATCAAACAATCAGATATATAATCACTTTAATTCTTCATAATTTTTGCGTTTCTACCAAATTTGATAAAATATCAGTTGCTTTGCCAAGTTCTGATCAAAATGCCAATTAAGAATTGGGCAAAAACAAAAAATGCTAACCAAATATAAACATCTTCAGCTTTCTGTTCCAATATATAAGTTCTAAATTTAAGATAAGACATTAGTTGTAGTAAATGGATAAACACTTGTTTTCCAACTGCGGCGAGAAGAAAGCGTGAACAAGTTGGCTGAAAAACTATTCAAATAAAATGGCATGCTGGCTGCCATTATGACATCACATACTGTAAATTATTCAAATATTTGCGCATTGTTTACTTTATATGCATAAAGGCAGCATACACAGATACAATTATACACACACACCGAGTTCGTTTGGTATGCCATGCTATATAGCTCGAAAATTGCCGGATCGAGCGGATTGTGTGCCACTGTGTGTGGCTGTTAATGGCACAATGTTTCTATTTGAGTGAACGCACACGTCACTTTATGGGAATGCAGCTATGTGGCAGCGACTCTGCTTCCGACGCTCTTCATTTTTATTAAGTTATAATTGTTATTATTCTTTTGTATACCGTGCAAAGTGTCTCCAAGTGGGTAGCATTAAATATATATTACTCTGTACCTTGATTAGTATAATTTTCGTATAGCTGCTGGCAACTTTGAGTGTCTTTTAATCGATCTGACCTCATCGAACTCAGTGCTCAAAAGAGCTTAACTTGGCAAATTTCGTATAAATTCACTTGTGTCTCGTATATTTTATGCACTCAGCAAATTAAGCAAATCGCCTTAATTTTAGAAAGAATATAAGAAAATGTTTGTCCTAAAATAAGAGAGGCTATTTTTCAGTAATATATTTCTTAAAATAGTTAATATTTCTAAAAAGTTGAAATGCCAATCAGAAATGAAATTTACTTGTCTTTGAATTCTTAAAAAACTTATTTTTAATTATAGTATAATTAAGTAAATTCTATTTGCAGTTATGAAATGGTTTATCTCCCTTTCTCCTTAATCTTATGCTCTCCTAGCGTGCATTCTTCAAATCCATTAGCCGTGACCAACTTGGCACCTTACCGCTTGGGAATATCACTGAGGGATATGTGTATACCAATGAGGTATTCCCAAGTGTCCAGACTTAATTCAATTAGCTTGCCGCCAGCATGACTCCATCGAGTTCCATCGTTCCGGAAGATTGCGGAACAAGACTTGAGGCGCTGCTCTGCTCTTGTCCAATTTGGTCCGTCAGTCTGACTGGCACCGCTCGCTGGGTTTGTGGGTCAGGTTTGGGGTTATGCATTTAATTGAACACTTGATTGTACGCGTGACTGGGGAGCGGAAGGGCAACAATAGTTACACTCGAAGAAATTAAGTGGAGAATTTACACAGCACACTTAAGATATGCTAGCCGCATTCTAGATAATCTTCTACGTTTAGATTACAATTTATAAGCATCTTTAGTCTGAGTACATAATTTAAATAAATTAGAGAGTCTTTGATTTGTTTTTTATTTTCTTTAGCTTGTAATATATATTTAAATACAAATAGCTTGCAGTTGTGTAAGTCTGTCGTCAATTTAATGACTTGTAGTTCTCTGGCATAGAACTGTTTTGATCTGATTGGAAATAGTAGTAAAAGTCGTAAACTAAACCCTGTCTCAGTCAGACCTGTGAGTTCTATATTATTGATATTGATTGTATACCCTTCGCTGTTGCAAATGACATCATTCGTGTTTTGCAGGACACACAACTCGTTGGGCTCGTTGCCAAGTTAGTCATCGTTTTAGTCAGGCAAAAGTCAACTCTTGTATTGACCTTGGACAATGAGCTAACCTTATGCCAGGGTCGACTATGCACACTATAATATATATATATATATATACATGTATAAATTTTTTTGGCATGCTCTACTTTAACAGTTTAACTCCAAGAATCTTTCCACAATCTTTTCTAGCATTTGAATATATATATATATTTACTATCATTTTGGTTTTGGCATGCTTTTGTTAAGCAGGGTATCTGCTAGTCCAGCACTTGTGATTACAGCACACTTGTTGATTTTCTACTCACATACATATAGTACTACGTATAGTATCTAATGCGTTTTAAATTTGTTGATGTCGCATCCAAATTGGGCGCCACAAATTGCGCAGTAGTACACATATAATATATATATAATATATAATATATATATATATAGTATATAATTATTATGTGAAACTGTCACCCCGAGTTGAGAAATCAGTCATGGCATGTAATTACAATCTGATTAGTTCACGCTCGATGGATGCATTTTGTTTATGTTTCGGCAATTAATCAAAAGTCTCGGAATTTTACATAATTTACGAATCGGATCTATAAGCTTGCCTCCGTAAGATCGGACTATAAATTATAATCGGAGTCTCGCACATCATTCAGTTTACTGTCTAAAGCTTAGCCACAATGTTACCCAGTTGCCAGCAACCAAAATGTTGAAAATCCTAACCAAAGTACGCTATGCAGTTTAATAAAGGACATTTGTTTTCTATTCGACAGCGTCCCTGAAGAGCTTTGGCGACAAGACCGCCAATCTGTTCAGCAGGAAGAAGGACGAGGCCGAGAAGTTGGCCAGCGACAAATCTGTCGAGGCACAGAAGATGGCCGAGGAGCAGGCCAAGAAGGTCGGCCAATCCGTGCAGCAGACCAAACACGAGGCCGAGCAACTGGCAACAAGCACAGGTAACTAACTACACACAAAAAAAATGTGCATCTAGCATTTAGAAAATAGCCAAAAAAAATGATTCATTTTTGAAGTGAAAGTACATTTTTGCAAAATTTATAAAAGTGCAAAAATTAATATGAAAAATGTTTGATAATTTCTCAAAGAATAGAAGATGAATAAGAAAAACGATTTAGAAATCACCCACACAATTTTAGAATACACTTAGGTGTTTTTAACTATCAAAAAATGCATTTCGAAAGCTTGACAAAAATGTTTAATAATATCAGAAATTCAGGTTGGTTTTCAAACTATGGCAATTCTTTCTTAAGTCTAGTTCAAGTATTTACCTAGGGCTCGGTCAACTCTCAGAACTTTGCCTCACTTCCGGTTTTATTTAATTTTACAGCCAAGGATGCTGCTGCTCTGGCTGCTGCCGAGGCTCAGAAGGCTGGCCAGGTGATTGATCAGGGCGTCAATCGTGCTGCCGGCGCCGTCAATCAGACGAAACAGGCTGTTGATCATACTATGGGTCAGGCTGCCACCGCTGTGCAGAACTCCAAGCAGGCTGCGGCCAATGTGGCAGAGGCATCGCAACGTGCCGCTGCCAATGCCGTCGATCAGACCAAGAAGGCGGCCAACGAGGCGATCAACAAGAGTGTTAAGGCCGCCGAATCTGTGGCCGATCAGAAGCTGAAGCAGGCCGAGGGTGCCATCGATGGAGCCATGAAGCAGACCAGCCAGGCGGTCGATCAGAAGATGCATGAGGCCAATCAGTATGTGGACCAGAAGCGCGAGGGACTCGAGAAGAACATCCATGATGCGACCACTCATGCCCAGGACAGCGCTGGACAGCAGGCCACACAGCTGCTGGGCAAGCTGCATCTGGGTTCCAAGTAGAGGATGGAGATCTTCCAGAGCTCCCAAACTCCAACGCCCTCAAGTCCCTATCCTAAACAAAAGTAAATAATTTCATCTGTGTGTTTTACAAACAATCAAAACAAAAAAAAAAAATCAAAAAACCGAAAAGAAAAGTAAATATTGAAAGGGAATTTTGCTTCAACGTAACAAGTGCCAGTAATGTGATTGCTAAAAATTAATATACACTAAATGTATTTTTGGATTTCATATATATCCTATTGTTTTCTTTTGGTATTCAAATATTGTTTTTGTTGCTTTTCATGCGGAGTTTTGTGCACAAAAACAAGAAAAACAACGATAATTATGTTTTGATACGAATTTGTTACTTTGAAGCATTTAATATATATATTATTATAATTGATTGAAATTAAAACTGAGCTATGCTTTTAATAAGTATATATATATATATTTATATATATATATATATTCTGTTTTATGTAGAAATGTATGATTAAGTACTTTTAACTTTTGCACAATAAATTACAAACAAATGTGTTTTTATTATGTAGATGAAAGTGTGTGTTTTTGTAATTAAAGCTGATAAAGTGTACTTGATATACTTTATAAACAGTTTGAAGTATTGTTATTATTATTATAAACATTATTATTATAAACAGTTAGCCTTTAGCCAAGATTAAAAGTGTTTTATTTGAATTTCATTTATTAAGCTTGGACACATTTGCCACACAGGGTTGTGTCCATGCTAAATGAAAAAGCTATTAAAAGCTTGCGCCCATGAACCAAAGATGGCGCCAGTCTAACAGTGTGGCAGGTGTTTGCTCATTTGAAATTTAAACTTGATGCGAATTTTAAACAGAATTTAAATGAGAATTTTAAGCTATAGTTAATAAAACCAAAAATTACTATATACAAAATTATTGCAAAAACATGCCATTAGTGGGGTTCTGGCTTATTAATTAAACATCAATACAAAATACAGAAACATGGCCAGCAAAAGAAAAGTTCAGTTACACAAAACTTGCAAACAAAAGAAGCCAAAAGTTCGACGAATCTAAACAATAGTTCTTTGCCAACTCTAATTTAGTTTTATTTGGTGAGGCAACATGTTTTAAGCGAAAACTAGTTTCAGCTTTTAATTATAGTCAAATTTTGTTGTTAGCTGCAACTGACTTTCATTCAAAAGTTCCCTTTTGGTATTGAGAATATAATGCAAAACTGAACTCAAACATCTATATATATATATTTGTATAAATTTGTATATGTATATGTATATGAATAGGTATATGTATATTCGTATTGGCAAAGTGCTGACAAAATTTATGTAAAAGCGATTTTTAATTTCAGATAAAGTTCGCTTTGGCTCTTGATTACACCTGTCCTCGACTCGGCTCGGCTCCTTTGGTCCTTTTTGGTCCAGCGGCTCTTTGGACTTTGTGCTTTAAATGATAAATGCATGATTGCCATTCTTAGCCACAGCTTGGCATTTTTGCAATTTATGCGACTCGACTAAATGTCATAGCAATTAGTTAGTCGCCTTTTGCCTGTCGCATGCAGGCAAACAACAACAAATCCACTTGATTTAAATTTAAATGTTGTTAAAAAAAATGAGCAAAAGATTAAATGTGTTACACAAAATACACTGAGAGAAATATCACGCAAGGCGCGCGAAGGCAACGACACCTGGCGATTAATTAAAATAACTGTTTATCAACACGAATTAATCATGTTTAAACATGCGCCCAGCTCGCCGTGCGACCGCATACAAAATGGCGTGCAAGTACCGTTTGGGTCATGTTAGTCCTGCGATGAGGCCGCGACACTACGCAGGGGGGTGGCATAAAAACACACGCATGTATTCCAAAAATAGCCATGTAAATTTCAAAGTTTTTGAATTGAGCTTCGTTTGAAGTTAATTGTTATTACAAATTGTTTGCTAACTTGGCTAAGTTGGGCCCTAAAACTGTTGATCGAATAAGGGAAATCAGATAAGGCCTTAACTTAGGGTTTCTTAAGCTAATTTTTGATAATTATTAATATTTAATTACTAAGGCCAGCCATAGGTTTATGAGCTGCACAGAAAAGCTATAAATTATTAAATTAATTAAACCATAATAGAATCAGACTTTAAATGTTCAATTTATTCTTAAAGAAAAAGATAAATAAGTTGTGACTATTTATTTTTTATACTAAATTTATTATTTATCTTAAATTTTAGTCCAATACAATTCTAAGAAATATGCAATCACATTGAATTAGGGTTCCAAACCAAATATTTCGGTTCGGATTTTAGCAGGTGAAGGGCAAATTTTTTGGTAAAGTTTGTGAATTGGTTCGATTGCGTTGTGATACTAAATGAACAAATAATATTTATTCATACAACTGGACTCTTATAAAGTTTATTTACCTATTCTCCTTCATTAAATTGACGTTTCTGATTCTCGGAACACCCCCATCATGCAAAGCATCGAGTTAATCTCAAAGAGTGGCCAACGGCGTTGCGTTTTATCTCGAAAACTTTAATGCGGCGTGTGTGTGCAATTAGTGTGTGTATATGTCAAGTGTGTATTGCCATATAATAATGGGTGAGTGTGTGTGTGTGCCTCAAATGCGATAACATTTGGCTAAACTTTGAAAATGACAGTCGTGATTGGAAACATAGCTGCTGGGCAGCATTATATGCCCACACTTTGTCTCTGGACAATTTCAAAAACATTTTGTCACGCGGCTGCTATTAGCCAGCAGCTCAGTGAAGCCTTGCAAGTTGCATGCAACTAAAAAAAAAAGAAAAGAGAAAAAAAAAGCATATGAAGACCAAACAAAATGCGTTGTAATTGTCGGCGGAATGGTCATGTGTGTGGAGCAATGCCAATCACGTTAGATACTAGATACATAGATAGATGGAGAGATGGAAGAACTTCACCTGGCTGTTGGCGCGTGTCGAGAGACGCAATAAACTCATATGTCAGGCAAAATCACTTTTTGCTACACGATCCCATTGCAATTTATTCGAAACGTGTCAGGGTATTTAACATCCAGCCGAATTGTCGACGAATGTTAAACGGTAACAAGTTGAAAAGTGAAAATCTTTTTTGAGCTTGAATTGGGGTTTATTGAAAATGTGAAGATTTACTTTTACTAGGGCCCGCAAAGTCTGTAAAATCTAATTACTATATAAAAGACTCTAATATGTAATATAATAGATTACTATTGGCAGGTTGATTTTGATTTGCAATTGCAATTGAAATATTACCGCTCAAATTATAGTTTGAATGGGCATTGATAAAGCTTATGGTCTGTTGTTGATTTGTTAGCAGGTGATTTATGGGTCTGCTGAATGTCGAAGCCCATTAATAAACTGAGATGCGGCCACAGGACGAAAACTTGTTGTTGCTGTTATTGTTTCGGACCACCTGTTTGGAAGGGTGGCAAACAGCGGCGGCGTCTGACCATTGTTGAAGATAGTGATAGTGTCATCAATAGCCATGGCTAGCTTGTTTGTCTGTCTGTCTGACTGTCTCTGTCTGGGTGTCCTGTTCGTACTGTGTCCTGGGCAATTAGCGGCGCTTGAGCAGCTCCTTGACTGAGCGTGACAATTGGGCAGCCGGCGATTTATGGTTTGATGCGACTTTGATAAGTTGCTGGCAATGGGCACCCAAGGAGTTCACAGTTCCGCGTCCCTCCACCTAGGTCAACATCAAAGCAACATTTAAAGCAGCTACACTCAGCTGCTTAACCGTTTTGAACCGTTTTGCCTCATGCAACAACAATGCTACAAAATAAATCGAGCTCTGCGATTGCCGGCAATCGTCCTTTAACTCGTTTGCACAAAATTCAATTACTTCCGTTGGCTATTACTGGCGCACATCTGCCAATACATTCACGCACACACCTTTACATACACTCAGAGAAAACACTAGAAAAGGTTTGTGGTTTGGTTTTTAAACATTTTTTTAGTAATAAGAAAATATTTCTTGTAATAAATATTAAATATTTATTACTTTTCTTGTGTAAATGCATTTCTGAGAAGTATAAAGGCAAACCATGATTCCTAGACAAGTTTCTTGAACTTAACAGCTCCAAACCCGGTTTTCCAAAGTGATAAAGTAATAAGCCTGAATTTCTAAAATGTGGTCGATATTTCTTTTGAGTGTACACATCTTCACATAATATACCTATATATGTCTGTATATATGCAAATGCATATATACTTGTATAGAATGGTATTAGTTTGTGCGTTGAGTGGTTGAATGTGCATTGAAATTGTATTAGGACAGCCAACAGTTGCTGCACGCATTTTATGCAACTTCTGAAATTGCCACAGCGAGCGTTGGAGGGGGAGCTGTGGGGGGCTTACAGCCTGCCAGCAAGGTGTGCCAAATTGCAGGACTTGCTGAAGTCCTGTTGTAGATGCCAGTTGCATACGAAAATCTACAATCTAAGCCACATTTATGTCGAAATTAAGAAATCAAGATTATAAGCATGGAAATATGAGAAAAACTATTAAGAACGGCTGGCAGAGGCAAGCCGAAAAATGAATACCCTTGCTTACATTTAATTTGTTGATAATTTTGTAGTCATATAAGAGTTATATTTTTGTTGATAATTTTGTAGTCATATAAGAGTTATATTTTATAGCAATCCGATCTTCATGATTTTTGGTACAAGTGTTGGGAGCATAATTAAATGCATATTGTAAAAGATTTGCTGGGATTACTTTTCAAACAAAGAGGTTTACGGATATTTACTAAATCTTTATCAAGATAGTTTCAAAACTGGGGTGCTGGTTCAAATAGAAACAAACAGACGGACGGAGTTACAGGCATAAATTGACTATATCAAATCGGCTAATGATGCTGATCAAGAATACTTCGTACTTTATGGGATCTGGTTACAAACTTCACTATACAATTATACTAACCTCTACAACAGTATAAAAACTATATAAATTGTAATAATGAATATACAGTGTCTCACAGTTCAAAAGACGCAGTGCCTAGCAAAAAATTTAAAGTGTAGATATGACAATCAATAACTATTTCGCTGCGTTGCAACTGCTAACGGATTTGAATTCTAAAAAGTGGGTATTTAAAAGGGTGATGGCAGCACATGCAAATGCTGAAGCTTAGATCACGTTCCTCTTACAAAAGCACACACACAAACCCACACACAAACAAGTGTGTGGCAAGCACATCTGGCAACCTGCAGCCAATAGCATTTTGTTTACTCTATTTGCTTGCAACTAAATCCTTGTCCATGAAAATGGACACAACTCCTACAGAGGAATTGCATACCTTGAAATAGAAGTAGAAATGGAAGTGGAAGTGGAAGTAGAAGTAATAGAAGAAGAAGCAGCAGCAGCAGACGAAGTAGCTTTCAGCTTACGACGCATTCAAAATGCCAGCAACAAAGACTAGTTCTGGCCATCATATCCCCCCACCCACCCGCTTTTCACAGCTGTGTGCATAATTGAAATCCCGTATTTTGCTTGGCACCCAAAATCAAATGTTATTTGCGCTACAAAGTTTTTTAGCGCTGGCCATCCATTCAAATAATACAAAACACGAAACGAAACGTGCAACGCTTGTTTTCCAAATGACATCCACACGGCCCATGGCGCCGGCGCATGTGCATGTGGAATGCATTCGATGGCGTCGATTCTTAAGCACTTGTCGCACACAAATTCGCTTCAGTACGACGTCGGCAGGCAAAACGAGTAAGCGTGTGAGCGCGTCGCTCTCTATACCACTTAACGGTATTTCGAATAACGAGACTAAAGCGCGTGTTAAACAATTTGTGCATGCCAAAACTAACTACTAAATTGATTGCGCGAAAATACGAGAAAGAAAAAATTGTGTGTCTTTCATGCATTTAGCCGGCGCTATTTTTGATTGATATTTGCCTGTGTGTGTGTGTGTTTCTTGGCATGTGCATGTGTGTGTGTGTCTGTGCAAGTTTTGATTAAAGCGCGCGCGTGAATTGTTTTGTGAATAGTTTTCTGTGTGCAATTTGCATATAATTGACAGCCACATAGCTGGTGCTCGTTTTTTTTTTCTCTCTGTGTATAACAATTAAACGCTTAAAGCGGGTAAGTGAAACACGTCAAATAAGATCCTAAAAGTTCTCAAGTGCTGCTAAAGACCCTTCAAGTTGTTGTCTGTTGGGCTGTTCACTTTTAAGGATGCATTTTAAGAATTTTACAAATTGCCAAAGGCAACTCAACTTATTTTTATTTTTAAATAATACGGTTATTATTTCTAAACTACATTTTTCGTATTCGTTTCTTCCTCTTTTTGGGTCGATTTTATCTCTTTTTTTTCTGAAATTTGCCTTATTCGTTTATTGGGCTTGAAATTACTTTGACATTACAGTCCCCAATTTATAAGAAATAAAATAATCCTTTTTGGCCAAGAGTGTGACTCTTAGATCCTTTCAATAGAGCTGCTGCAGCTGCTGTTGCTCCTTCGTCTTCTGACTGTTTAATTTCACAATTCATTTCATGTCAAACGGCTTGTCAATGACTCTGCCTACGTCTCCCTTCTTCTCCCTTCGCTTCCCATCCCTTTATTGTCCGGCCAAGAATAGAAGTCGATGTCAAGAAGTTTGAATTTGATGTATTAACTGTTTGCCTCTGGCTTGCAATGTCTGGCCTGCTTCTTAGCATGGAGACGAAACCCTAAAAATGTTGACACTTTCAGTATCATGATGGACACTTAGTCGGTTATGTGGCAACTCTGGACGCATCAATTGCTGCCACTAAATTGGGTGCGTCTTCTCATGTGTGCAGTAAAAAATGTGTCAGGTTAAGTGCTGATTAACGTAATAGTTCAAGCTTATTCGTACAATGACATTATCAGCTTACGAGAAAATGATAGGCACTTCTGATATATCTATGTATGTATCTACATATTAACGTTAATATATATGCGCAAAAGAAAAGCTGACTGAGACTAAGAAGCTTACTAACGAACAACATTTAAAAAGTTTCTACAGCTTCATTTATTTAATAATGCCATAATACGCTTTATGTGTACTTTGACATATATTAAGACAAAAGTTATTTATTGCTCATTGTATATTTATAGAAATATCAGGGCTGTCTTTCAATTAATTAAGGTGAAATTTTTTTGTTTTTGGTTTTTTAGCTGTCTTAAAAGTAAATTCTGGTAAGTATTAATAAACTAAAAGTTAATAAGAAAAAGAACAGTGGACAATGGAAAACTTTGAGACGTTTCAAGGAAAGGCAAGGGAAAATTGTAAACTGCCCACAGTTGATTACAAGGGAAACAATATAAAAACAGGTTTCAAATTTGACTGCGGTATTAAGCTAGAGGTCAAATCATAATCAAAAAGGCATCGCGTTTCCAACTTGAAATGTAATAGTATTCTAGATGTCGAACCATGATAAAAAGACCAGCTTTTTTAAAATCGTTTGAATTTTAATAAAGTTATGGTTGTGGAAACATCGACCGATGCCCAAGTAATTTTTTGGGTTAGAGTCTTTTAAATTAATTAGAACAACATTGAATTAAACTCTAACTTTAATCATGTAGTTTCCTCTGAAAAGCACAAAACACGCCCATATAGCAATTGACAAGTTAATTGGCTCTTGAATAGCGCTAACACACCCAACAAATTGTTCTCGGGATAGAGTTCAGTTAACCCATGACCCTTTATTGATAATAATCTGTTACAACTTGTGAGCCCGCAAATAGTCAGCAAATGGCATATTAATTTCTAATATGATATATATTTAACAAAAGGCCGGAAATGTCACTTGGTTGTGGAGTTTTGGCATTATTAATATGCAAATCTGTTTCTCCACCCTATTTGATTCAACACTTTAACACTTGAATAGGCAAATTATATTTAATATGAAGTTGCCTTTTCATTAGACCGTCCTGCTGATGGCTAATTGAGCTTATGGCTCTAAGCCGACTACGTCTGCTATAAACATACATCTAAACATAAGCCAATCTGAAGTACTAACAATACTTCAAACAATTTGCTTACCTACCCAAAAAGTAAGAGTGGAATGGAGCATATCTGGCACATTTCTCGCAACTTTGCGCCGCAACGCCTTCATATTTATTTGGTTTTTTTCCTTTTCTTTTTTTTCTTTTTTGGGCGGATTTTTCTGGCTTTACTTTTGCTGACTGCTATTTTATGGTAGCCATTAAAGGAAATTGAATATAATTTTGTTTGCTAAGCTCTTCCATAAACTTGCCAAGTGCCTGGCGCTGCTATATGATTTTTTTTTGCTTCTACTTATACTTCTCGTTTTTCGCTAAGGTTTTTCATATTTTATTAAGTTCACGCCATAAAAAGGTCGAGCAGGAGGCCAGCCGAGCCTAAGCGGCCTTAGTTTTAATGGTAGTGAGCGTGCTGGTTCAGCGCTGCACTTCTTAATAGAGTTGGACGCGTGTTCGATTTACAAAACACGAACTGAAAACGAAAGAAGCAAAAGTCGAAAACACGCATGCTTAAAATTATGCCAAAGATGATGTCAGTCATTCTTTTGATCCCTTTTCTTGTTTTGCTACGGGAAGAACGTATTAAGTGGGGTAGCATATTTGATTTCCTGATAAATGCTCAGCTAAAACCAACATATCGCTTTAAGGAGGCTTTTTTATTGTTTGATAAACGTTGCCAATTTATGGCTTTAAAGATTAAGACCAGAAAGAATGGGTAACTTACACTCAGAAAAACATCGTCTTCAATTTTAGAAAAATGTCTCTGATAATTTGGAAAATAAAACAGTTTGGAAACCCCATCTTTTGACAGATTGTTCATATGTAAGCTAAATCCGATAGCCGGCTCCGACAAGTCTCTCAATTGGTTTCACGAATATTAAGTCGTGTCATGAAAGAAAACTCTACACGCGTTCAACTCAAATCGAGTCGTTTGCCACTTTTGAGTTACCTAATAAATATGATTGAGAAATTCGTGATTTGCAACTATGACAAGTCGCACATGTCCCTTTGGTCAAGTACTCATCCCTCCCCCCATCCTCCTCAACATACACGTGCAAATGACTGATGAATGTTTGGAGACGGTTAGACTCAGACTGCCTCGGTTTTATCTAAACCATTTTGGGGCGTAAATCTTGATAGATTTGTTTTGCGGGCCGCAACTCAACTAAACCAAACCTATTTCGTTTACATACATGCAGGGAAATAAACTTGCTGTTGTGGTCAACAGCAATCCCTTCGAGACGGACCTCTTTTCTGTCTGTCTTGGCCCACTTTGCCTACCAATTTCATTATTTATTTAAGTTCGTAAAAGCAAACTTGCATATTGGCACTTGCCACTGACTTGAGAAATTGAGAACTGAGAGCGGAGAACTGAGAAATGGCAAAATAATAAATTGTTGTTGTTTGCGGTTGTTTGTTTTTGGTCTGAGTATTTGAGTTTTTTGGGTTTTGGTGTTGGGGTTGGTGTTTTTTTGGTTTTTGGTTTTTGGCTGTCCCCGTTGTTTGCCTATCTCTGGGTTAACTCCATTGGAAAACGTTATCGCTGTTATCCTTATAGGTTTGGCAACCAAATGGAAAAAAACTTTGTTTTCATTTCATTTAAATTTTGATGAACTGCTGCGAATTGAGACGCTTGTATAAATGTTATTTCTATATTGTGCTTAACATAAATAAAGGAATATAAATAAAAGAATAATACAAATAGAAATTTGTTTTAGAAGCTAACATTATTATTCTTTATGTTTTAGTTGACAGACAGTTTACAACTTCAAAAATAATTGATAGCTTTTGTCATTAATTATATATTTTTTTATTTACTGCGGTTCATTTCTTAAAGTCAAGTATCTTCACTTAAACTTTTTATATTTCTTGGCTTATTTTTGTTGGCTAATGAACATTTCTTCTTATCTTTATTTTTGTCAGCTTTTCACAGCGGCTGCAACTGTTGTGATAATTCCACAATACCTTTACAAATCTGTGTAGGGAGGAGGAGTCCTTCATGTCCTGTCATGTTGATGTACCTGGGCAAAGACAACAGCTCTTATTGGCTGTGACGTGCTGTTGTTGCTGTTGTTGCAGCTTAAGCAAATGATTTTTGTTGATTTTCTTTTGGCAAATGTTTTCGTCGTCTACCTGTGCAGATGCTTTTCATTTCGCATTTTCATTTGTATACGTTTCTTGTCGTCCTGCGAGTGAGATAAGGCACTAGCCGAAGCCATCAATCAATTGTTTAGATAATGTACAAAGACAAAAATGGGGGACTGAATGGTGTTCTTCTTAATGATGATAATGTTGTCGGTGGGCTTTACTGTCGGCGCAGGTCAAAGGTTATTCTTAAGTATATAAAAATAACCGCAACAACATTTGCCATTGCGGTTATGGCGTAAAATTGCTTTAATTAAGATAGAGTCTCCTGCAAATTGACAGTTTCGGTGGGAATATGTAAAATAATGAATGCAGAATAATATTTATGTATAATATGTATATTTTTTGGGTTAAAATAATTAAAGAAAAATGCTTTAAAATCAAGCTTCAAAGAAAAACACTCAAATGTTCATTAGGAAGTGTGTGCTAAAATAAAAACAAAAAGTCTTCAAAACACATAAAAAAAAAATAAGAAGTAGAAAAACTTTTCATAGTTCGTAGGGCGTGTAGAATATGGCACATTGCGTATACGACATGTTGAGCATATTGAGGTTAAATGTGATAAACATTTCCGGTTTGATGCACGCATGAATGTTAATGTTGATTGTTGTAACTTTTTGACGCGAGACAACAGTTTTTGAGGACCTCCTCAGCAGATGCTGCTGCTGCTGCTCAGCTGCTTCTGCTGCTGATGTGTTATGTAGTAGAAATTATGCCAAAAAGCCCGAAGACAAACCCAAACACAGCCAGAACATAAACACACACAAACACAGAACACACACAAATCTAGTGCTTGTTGCTTGCTTATAACTAGGCATAGTTATGAGCGCTCTGAGTTTTATTTGGGGGTGGCTGTTTTGGCTTTTATAGTTCGCTGTGGCAACAACAATTTTTGGGGCCCCAAACTTTATGTGCGCCTCGCAGCCAGAAAGATGCACTGACGATAAATTTAACTCGTCTTGGCGCAAAGTTTAGCCATTTAGATTGAAAGAGATCTTAAAACTTGAGGACTAGCATTATTTTGGACGTTGTTTGTTACGATAAAAAAAGGGTACTCAGACCCGTCCCCCGTTCCGCAAAGTGACAGCCTCAGGCTCGAATCGCTTATGGCATGACGCATATAATTTGATTTTCTTTTCTATAATTAACCAGCTACATTTGACGTTTTGCTTTCTCTCGGTTGAGTGCCTGCTTTCAAACTGCGTTTTTCACGCCAACTATACACGTGTTGAACAAGTTCATAACTTTCAACTAACCGAGTTATGCTGCTGCGCTTTGCATGTATTTTTAATTTTTTTTTTACTTCTCATAGAGCAGGCACAAATTTGCTGCGACATCCGGAGACATTTCTTCAACCTCTCTTTTTTTGCCTGGCCCGCCCTTCGTCTCCTTCTGCTGTCTGTTGTGTGGCTGACGCACACCGTGTCAGCTGCCACATCGGGTGGCACTGTGGGCGTTGAGCTTATTAAAAGCAAATTGCTTGAGTGCTTGTTGATAGGCGAGCGAGTCCTTAAAAATTTATTCATTTTGGATTTTATTCAGGTAATGCCTGGCATTTATAATATTATTTTTGTTGGCCTCGTTGAACAACCGATTTCTATGTATTACATTAAGTATGTGCTCGAGCAACTGAGAAGATTAAAAAGCCAACTGAGGAGATTAAAAGCGAGCTTTTTAAGTGAATTAAATTAACTTTAAAAGTATATAAATTTTCATGCTGACATTTTGGATTTAGTTTGCTGATATTAAGTTGCATATATATGAATACTTTCAGTATAATGTTGCATTCAAATTGCTAATAAAAAAGAAAGAGGTCCGTAATATTCTTTCTTGCATCTATTTAAAATGTATATTTCTGCCTTGAACTATATTAAAAGTAGCTCTTAGAATCTGACTAAACAGAGTTAACATTCATCTGTATCATTAGATTTTGAATATATACACATTAAGAACCAGTTTCATATAACATTTAATACTTTGAGCAAAACAGAATTTTGCAATAATGAACCAAAGAATTATTGATTTCGTGCCATTAAAAAGTTTTGTAAGAAATCAAACCACTGTGCAGCAGGAATGACAGACATCCATTGTCAGTTTTTGCAACGGCTGCTCTTTCATAGCTTCAACTCCAACTCCACTTTCCTGGGACCGACCCTTGGCTTCAGCCCATTCTCAACTGTTGGCCTAATATCTATTTGGTTTCTTGGCACGACATGGCTTGTGCAAAAAAAAAACTTGTCATAAAACTTTTGCAAAGTTGTCAAGGTTTTGTGTCGTCATTTGGTCCTCTGCTCTGTCATTTGCAGTGCTCACCTAACAATAATTATTTATGCCTTACAAAAATAGATATAGAACGAAGCAACTGCAGCCAATTAACAAACTCTTATCGATTTCCAAACTTGCATTTAATTTTTATGCTTTCATTTTCACTCTAGCAAATAATATGCATATATTATATGGATAAAACACAGTCAAATCGATGGCTGAAGTGCAATTGTTGCCCCACTTGAGGCAACAATAACAATCGCTTGAGTGTGGCAATCTCGACACGCCACATCCTGTGAACGTATTTCTGTCTGTCTGACTGTCTGTCATTGACAGACAATCATAAATATAAAAACACATAAAAACAGACAGCAACAGCAGAAGAAGAAAAAAGATAAAGCTCCAAAACTATGTAGTTCATATGCCAGGACAACAACTCAAACCATCGACCATCGACATAACAAACTGCAGGCTCTGTTTTTGTGGCTGCCTATTTCTTCTTCTTTTTTTGTGCCAGGGCAACGTTTGATGAAATGTCTCGAATGTCTGGCATTTTTGGTCTGTTAACTGTCTTCACTTGGCGGCTTTGCTCGAGCGTGTAAAATCGAGAGCAGCCTTGTCATCGCCTTTAATTTAATTATTTAGTTTCTGTTAGATATTTGGATGGCAGTTTAAAGCGAATGGTTTAAAATGCTTGCTTCGATTACAATAAAATAAAATGGACCTTAAGCTAAACTTTAACTGAATTTAATTTTGAAAAGTAATTCTCATTTTTAATGCCCCTATAAAAATTATTTTGTATTTAAACCTGCTGTTCTATCTTTTCTGCTTACGCTGTGTGAATGAAATGTAAATTTCAACATTTTGTTATTAGCATTAAATTGTAAAGTGTCTTAAAAACACATTTATGGCACTTTTGCGGCAATTGTTGAAAGTAATCTAAAACCTGAGAGGACCTTCGCTGTTTTTATATGGTTATGGTCTAGCTGGCTGCGTGCACAATTGTGGCCTATAAAGTTTGTCAGTAAATTTTTACAACAATGCGTTTTTGGTGATTCTCGTTTACCTTTTTTTTCCGAATGCATCCCGCGGCTGTCATTTTGAATATTGAGCTTGGTGGGTCCAGAAAATAAAAAAGAAATTTTAGCTAAATGCTATTCAAATTAAATCACCTGCAATCTGTGCGGACAGAACAGAGTAAAATATGCGCGCTAATTTATTTAAATAATTTAAAAATGAAGAAGTAGAAGAAGCAGCTGAAGAAGACCAAGAAAACAAACAATGTGAAATAATGGCAGCTGTGTCTAGTCTTAAGATAACAACAATTTAGCAAGCAGAAGTCAGAGGAGATGCTGGCAGACAAAGCGTTTTACTCAACAAAAGGTCAAAAGTTAATGTGTGCCTAAGTAGCAGCCTTGTCGACCTCACACACACCTACACCTATATAGACAAACACTTGGCGAGCACCCATTAAAGTTGGCCCACTTTGTTGCCTGTTGGCCTTTTTTGGTTTGCCAACCTACACAGCACCTGGCCCAAAAATGTGCGCACATCCGATAAATGTCGACTGCGTTTTTGGCTATGTTCCTTTTTGGCCTTTTGTTTGCAACGGCGGGGCGACTGCGTTGATTACTTTGGGGAAATGTGCGTGAAAGGTAACGGCGCGTACCTGTCCTGTCATTTCCCGACGACTGATTTATATGCTTGCCTTTGGGCCAACAACGGGATGTGGCTTTTGTTATTGTAGCTGTAGTTGTTGCTTTTGTTGTTGTAGTTGTTGTTATGGTTTTGCAGTACACTGATTTTCTGAGCAATAAACTGCTCGCTATGATTTTAAGTTGTTATTACTTGGCTATAAATCATATATTCAATAATGCGTTCACATCACGTAAATCATAATCTAACCCATATTTCTCTTAAGCACACTTTGACAGCAGAATTAAACTATCCGGAAAACATTAGAATTGATTGGTTATAGTAGAGGAAAGTAAATTTTTATACTTATATCATATAATGATCAGTTTTGTATAATTCTGCAAAAGGATATTATTATTTTGTCAATTGTTATTATGTGCGTTATTGTAATGACTTTCAAGCAGATAATAATAACAAATTCGTTAACATTGTTTTTGCATTCAAGCTGTTAATTAAAAGTACTGCTTTAAATAATGTAATTTTTATCGGTTTGTGCAAAATGTACAATTATATTTCCGCAGCAAATGGCAGATTTTCAGAGTGGTTTATGAGCCACTTTAATTATGTGAACATGTTGTGCATTCATTATTATCATCTGATTTATGCAGGTAAAATATATATTAATGTCACTAAATCGATTGATGCAAATTGAAATGAGTACAAATTGTATTAACGGTGATTCAATAATGGGTTTTTTGGACTTTGCTTGTTACAATTGCTGTTTTACAGTCATTGATTATTTAATATATATTTTAATTAAGCATACGCAATGTGGGTCGCGGTCATAATATCGCTTTATGCTTGATTTACACTGAAAAACAATGCAATTAAGCACACACAGTTAGCAGATAGAGGAGGGAGAAAGGGCGAAGTCCTCGAGAACCTACTCGAATGAAATGCACAAAGCGTTGTGTTTTCAACGTTTACCCATTAAAAACTCATTAAATGGACACAATGGCTTGACAAATAACTCGAAATGAATTCACTTCCGCTCTGACAGAGACAGTTGGTAAAAGCGGAAGTTGCGCATACGCCGTGTGATAAGCGAGAGCTGTCTTATAGTCCCTTAAATGCATTTCATCAGTGCAATTACAGGAGCAAAACCATGAACAGACACGCACACAAGTGGCTGACAAATGCACTCAGCTCGCCTGTCAACCAGCTGACAGCCACATTAATTTGACATCCAAAATGCCGAAAGCTGAAAGCTAAAAGAAATCGTTGCTCTAGTTGTCTATGTATCTTCTGTCACCAGTTAAAGTGCAAATAAAAACTAAAATGGAGCTCTGCTTTAAATTTATTTTCTTCTTAGCATGATTTTAAAGGATTGCATTAAGGGGGAATTTAAAACAGGCTGAGTAGGGCTTTAAACACATTTATGGGTGTAAAAAGTTATTTCTTACTAGAAATAAGGTACAAATCGAAATCCTATAGTCTCTGAGAATTAATGAGTAGTTGTCTTAAAGAAATTTTTACACTTGATCAATATAAAGATAGAAGGACATTCCTAAATTGACTCAGCTGTCTGCTTTTTTCTGCCTCTCATACATTTTGCACATTTTTACTTCAAAGTATAAATAAATAAATATAGTTGTCCTTCACCGCCTTTAGCATACATTATGTAAACTTCATGACACTCTTTTCCCATGCATGACTAATGATTGCAGGTTGTACCAAAAACAGAAAATCAGAAAAAATAAACGATTGTCGACAGTGCTTCAGAGCCAGATTCACCTGTTTGTCTTGTTGTCGGGCTTGACAACCTGCCTCGATATATTGGGGCTAATGAAAGCAGATTTGCCGATGCGTGTTGTAGTCTGCAATCCGCGTGATTTATTAGTCTTCTATATATTATTTTGTTATGTTTCTTTTAGGTTTTATTTATTTTTTGTATGTGATGCTTATATGCGGCTCGTTTGTCATTTCGCTGGCAGCGGAACAGCAAACAAAACAACAAAGCGTCATTTGTGCTTATCTGCACAGCAGGCACAGAGGACTTTCTTTTTACTTACAAATTACTTGAATACTTTGCGCCTGCTGTTACACGGAAACGGAAGTGGAAGTGTTTTACAGCACACACACAGGCACACACGGACACACAAACACTCACTGATGCATGCTCGCGACAGTTTTCTACTTGCAACTTTTTGCTTCAATCATAAAATCAGAACTTTTTACCCTTTATGGCATAATCAGTGCATGTGTGGGGGTGTGTGGGGGATGAGGGAGATATGGGTGTGGGTTGTGCGTAAAGCGCCGCTGGCTACAATTGTCTTGTCTTTTATAGTTGGGCCTGTTTACTCTGCTTGAGCTAGAGATGAGCGCGTGAGCCAATATGAATGTTACGATAGTCAACAGGACTGGTTAAGCATGTTGAGAATTAATAGCATATATTCGATTTAACAGTTTATAAAAGATAAAACGTACTTGCATAAATAATTATATATATAAATATGTAATTATAATAATTTATTTTTAAATAAGAATGTAAAGAACGTAAATTCGTCAAGTATTGCTTGTATTATATGCTACTCTATTCTAACTCCATCTTGGATAGCCGACTTGCAGCACATCGCTAGCTGGATTGTTAAACGGGGGCTCGTTGCTTTAGGCTAACTGGCGCAGCAACTACATTTGGCACTTTAGCCGTGGATTTTTTTATTATATAAAAGGGTTGTGTTGTACAACAGCACATATTAGTAGCCGTTAGCTTTTTGAACACATATTAAGCTGGTAGCTCGCCAGCATTCATATCTACAGCTTTTTTCGTTTATATCGTTAACCAAAGATATTGTCATATATTTTGTGGCAGATACCGTTGCGTTGGAACATTGTCTCCGTATTCGCTTGCTCCATGAAGAGTTGATAGCGCTCCAGGGTTTTGGGATCGCTGGGTCCCCAATCGGGTAGCGGCTCAAAGGCTTTACGTATGCGTTGCCAAAGACTAAGGTCGACGGGTTGCCGCCTCACGGCTGGTATTGCCCAGAAGATTAGCTGACCGACACCAAAGGCGCTCAGACACCAGCCAAAGACTGTAAATGAAACGAAATTGAATTAATGGACACTACGATTATACTAAGAGCTGTATTCAGCTTACCATAAATGCCTGGCAGATATGTGTAGTCCTTGTACTTTAAGGGCTCATAAAGTGCCAGCATGTAGATCAATATGCTGGTCATGAGGAGCGGTGTTATGACCGCCCAACAGATACGATAATACTTGGAAGTTTTGATGCCCAGCATGAATTCCACATCACGACAGACGCGCTTAACACCATACACCCAGCCAATGGCCAACAGTTCAAAGATGGCCAAAACTAATGCAACAAAAGTGGCGCCATAGAAATCCAACAGATTCAACAAAAATTGACCACCAGGTGTTATATACATCAGACCCAAGAGATAGCCCACAATCGAGATGGGCAACACAATCTGCCATTGTTTAAGCTTTGTGAACTGATCCTTGAGCACGGTGGTCAGGCAGGAGACCATGCCCACATTGCTGCCAATGCCCAGCACAAAGAGCATCAGAAAGAAGAGAACCGAGAAGACCTGTGGCAGCAACTTAAACTTTGATATAGCATCGGGATACGAGATGAAAGCCAAGCCGGGTCCACCATTGACTACACTCGATATATCTGTGGTATTATTCTCATACGCCAGATTGCCCAAGATGCCAAAGATAATGATGCCAGAGAGCAGTGATGTGAATGTGTCCAAGGTGGTAATAATATTCGCATCTCTGTATTGTATAGAATAAAAAAAAACAATAATAATAAATATAAAATAATAAATAATATATGATAAGTAATAAACAGTAAATAATAGTAAAATCAACAGAAAAAATAAAGCATAATGAATAAAATAATAAATAAATTAGGAAACTGGAATTAAGGAGACACATTAAGCCCTATTTACTTACCTGTATATATTGTGGCCAAAACGATTGTACGAAGAGTACATGACAATGTTGCCAAAGCAAATGGCCAGCGAGAAGAAGACCTGAGTAACTGCAGCATACCAAACCTGCGGCTCGATCAGTTTGTGCCACTGTGGCTTCAAAAAATACACGACGCCATCCAGGGCGCCAGGCAGCGTCAACGCGCGGACGAGGAGTATCAACATTACCACATAGGGAAATATCGCCAAGAAGTAGGAGGCTCTGCCAGAGCTCTTGACGCCACGGAACATAATGCTGGCTATAATGATCCAGGCGGCGGCCAAAGTCAAAGCCAAACTCCAGCTGGGATAGCCAATGCCATCATCAATACTCTCCTTCTCGTGCAACACTATTTTACTGGAGGAAGAGAGATGATGAGGAGGGGACTTATTGATAGCCCTTTATCACGAAGCTGATTTACTTACTTGAAGTAAAACTCCGCTGAGGTGGTGCGTATCGTTGAATGATTGCCACTCACCGTGGTGTCGTCCTCATGCTGCGGTGCCGAATCCAAACAACTGCTGCCCCACTCCTCGCGACAGTAGCTCCAGGGCAGTGTGGAATAAAATGATTCAACAAAATAGCGCAGCGTGAGCGCCATTAAGGTGGCATAAAATGTTGTAACAATCCCCGTGGCCAGCACTTGACCATAGCCAATACCTATATGGTCCAACAAAAATAAAAACGAGAGAGAGCAAAGTACGAATGATTATTTAAATGAATATATATGAATTGTTCACTTTCATTTCAAGCAACCGGATATTGAAACTGGAATTTGTTTATTAAAACATTGTATTGCAATTTTTATTATAATTATTTTTTTGTTGCTGACCTCGTTTTTTTATAATAAAAAATTGATTTTTGCTGGCTCCAGATCAAGTGCTTTCCTATATACTTAAATATATTTCGAATACAATTATCATATATAAATATCTTTGCATATAAAATATATAAGAAAAAATACAACAAACATATCGATAAATAAATTTGCCTATTTTGGCATACTAAGATAATTAGGAACTTAAATTTAATTTGAATGATCTCGTAATTAAATAATTTTTGTTTTTTAAAGTCTTAAAAAAAAAACCTGACCTGGAGGCAGCAAAAAACCTATTTTCTTTTAATAATTTTTTATTTATTGTATCGAAAAACTTTCAGAAATTAGAGAAATTTGGCAAACTAAAATAATTAGTAGGAAGATGAATGTAATTTGAATCATCTCGTAATTAAATAATTGTATTTTTTGAATAGCTTTTGGTTTTTTTTTTTTTACTATTGTGAATTATATTTAATGCTTGTATTTAAATCAAATTAAGCTCGGTCACTCACCTCTCATAATGGGGGAAAAATCATAGACCTTGACGCTGCCACGACTGGAGAACTGTCCCAGCAACATTTCCAGATAGTACACAGGTTTGCCCACCAACACCAGTACGATAAGATAGGGTATCAGAAAGGCGCCACCGCCATTCTCCAAGGCAATGAAGGGAAACCGCCAAACGTTGCCCAGGCCCACGCTCAAAGCAATGCAGGACATGAGAAATTCAATGTCATTATTCCAGGCAGCTCGCTTCTCGCCCTGTTCCAAATCCTCTTGGGCCTCGCTGCTTTTTAGACCATTTGAAATTGGCTTGGGAGTGGGTGTGGCTGTAGGCGTAGCACCTTCACCTTGCGTCTTATATTGCCCCGGTACGGAGATTGTGGAGCCGACATAGGCGGGATTGAGGTAACCATTGTTATTGTCATTGTTATTGTTCATGTTGTTAGTTTGCTGTTCCATTGCGGCAGTTTGCAGCTGTCAAATCAATCAAAATGCAACACGCATCTCAAGGTTATGTTTTGTGGTCAAGTTTTGTGGTTCAATACTAATTAAAATCGCTACCAACTACAAGTGCAATACCGGTTTTGAATACAAAAACAATAAAGTCAGTGACCCACTGACTCAAGCAACAATTATATAACAATTTGTGGTATTCATTCATTCAGTAAAAACTGCAGGCAACAAATACAATAGCAATTCGTAGTTTTGGCCAAAAGAGCAACAGGTTTTTAGGGCCCAAACAAGTTTCTAGACAATGCTGCGAGGCATTTGTATTTTCGCGCCTTGCGTTTTCAATTTGACTTTTGTTTACTTTTCTCTTTTGTTTGTTTTCGAAGAGCAGCTTCGAGCATTTTGTGAATTCGATTCGGTTGTTAAATAATTTACTACTTATTGTTGTAATAGCAAATGGTGAATAATTTGTTATGAAGAGTGAAATATTATCTTTTAAATTACAAGTATTATTTTGCATATTGGTATTTCTGTTAGCAAAAATATTATTTCCTGATTACGAGTCAGCAATCACTTTTATGTGTACTCAAATCAATTTACAGTCTTCTTTTTTTAATAACAAATAAGATCTTAAAGAACGAAAAATCGAAGCTTTCGGCAGTTATGCTTAATACCGGTTTTCATTGTTTATTATAATTAATGGGGTTTTTTCAGCAAAATTAAGAAGAAATATCACTTATATTGGTTGTTGTTTTGTTGCTTTGCTACAAAGA
Source organism: Drosophila grimshawi (assembly GCF_018153295.1). Taxonomy (NCBI): domain Eukaryota; kingdom Metazoa; phylum Arthropoda; class Insecta; order Diptera; family Drosophilidae; genus Drosophila; species Drosophila grimshawi. The sequence goes on from NW_025062889.1 coordinate 3,119,229, forward strand.
GTGTTCTGCTCATAAAAACTCGTTTATTACACCTAATGGTCTGCAGATAGCTGTCATTTCTGAATTTTGTTTTCTTGAGAATTGATGTATAAGACGGAAGCAGATAAGATAACCAAGTTCATTCGACTCTATCGTAATAGGTATATAGTTGATATACATTATTAATATTAAAAAAGCATAAAAAAAAGAAAAAGCAGTAAATTAAGTTATAAACATCTACCTACTTATCTCAATATCCAAATAATAACTTTTTCATATCAATATAAATACTCATCAGTCTTAAGAAAGAGTATGTAAACTTGGTTTTAGCCTTTCGCAATTTTGGATTGTTAATTGTTAGCTCGTTGTCATTGTGCTTCTTTTGTTGTTGTATTTGTTGTTATTGCTTCAGTATTGCATTTGCGCATGCGCAACGCTGTTGCTGTTGCTGTTATTTTGTTTTGTTGTTCTCGTAGTTAATGGAAAGTGAAGGAAGCAAACAGAGCCGAAGCCGTTGCCCTCGGTGCGAAATGTCAGCACTACCTGAAACGTGTGATTTACTGGTCGAAATCTAGCTTACTCTACTTGTTTTAAAATACATTTCTATTATTCTCTATATGGAGCGGGCATGAAAAATATAAAATATTGTAGCATTTCTTTGTTGCTATTATAGCGGTGCGATCAGTTTAATTAGATTCTGACACGTTTGAGCAATCATAAATATGTTATTATTGTAGTGGACTATGCTAACCATTTGTGACAGCAGATAAGGCCAGAGTGGGCCAGATAACGCCAGATATGGCTAACTGAGCATAAGGAAATAAAATTAACAGCCCAATTACGTATCAGTCAGCTCAGACATGGATATAAAAATAATATAACAGTAATTGCAAAGATAGTGGGAGATAAGTTTTTTGTTCTTTATAAAGCCAGACAGATGGCTTTTCCGAACCTTGACCTACATTGTTGTTTATACAAATTTGTTCAGCTTTATTATGAGTATTATTTTTTTATTCATGACAAGCTGGATTTTAAGAGGGTTCTGGAAACCAGTTGAGCGTTTTTCTGTTTTGTTTACCACACGTCTATGCTTGTGTTTTTATTAACATTTGCTTTGTGATTAGGCCACACTGACACCAACTGTTGCTAACTGACTCAGTCTATTTATTTAAAATGCGTTAAAAAATATGAAAATTTACTCTTTTTAATCCGCCAGTTTGGCTATGAATTGTGGAGTCTCGTTAACTTGTTCGTTTCCAATTAGGGCTCAAACTTGGCTTAATCATAGGCCAAGGCAGTTTATCATATTTGTAGCTCTTCAATTATATTTATTATACGCGACCGTCAGCATAATTAAATATAATTAAGTAATTTTCGTGTATTCGCGTTGCCAATGCTTATGGTTGTTTTTGTTTTATTCTTTGCAGCTCAATAAAAATTGAAAATTGAAGAAACACGTTAAGGGTTTTAACTTGATTCGAACCGAACTACACACGACGAACGCCAAGCGATCACTGAGCGGAGCGGTAGCATTTCTGTCTCGTCGACGTGCGCCTCCGACGACGACGGTGACGCTGACGACGGTGACGACGTGTATCGGTTCAAATTGTTCGCAGCTGACCTAAGGTAAGTCAGGTATAATTCAAAAATGGAATAGCTAAAAAAATATTCCCAAATAATTTACGTATTTATTGGGAAATAGTGAAGACGTGCCCAGAGGTGAATTCATATCTAATTAATAATACGCTAAAAAAATGCATTTATCATGTAGCATTCATATATTTTATTTGTTGTGATTCACTTGATATCTCTGACCTAAGGCTAGTATAATTAAGTTACACAGCTATTTAACCTCGTAAACTAGTTATAATCATGATTATAATGAATGGAAAATCGATCAAGCCATGTCTTTCTCTCTCTCAGTTTGTATGAATATACGGATACCAGATATTATAAGAGCTAGAACTACACATATTGCATTTAAAAGTATTATTTGCGATTATGAATTACATCATTTGTTTGACTCCTTAAGAGCTGTTTAAATTTGAAGGGTAAGATCTGTTAAATATTATTTAGACATATAAATTGATGACATGACATATTTAAAAACTTGTTTGTCCTTGTCAAGATCTTTCTACGAAAGCATTCTGTTTCATTTAATTTATATCTATTCATATTGGCATCTTTAATAATCAATTTGCAAGGCTGCTTTTTGACTGATAAATAATGAATATATTCAAGCGGAAATTGCTGTTCAGAAAACTGATGTCAAAATCAATTGATGCATTAAACGCATTATTTAATGAGCTCTTAAAGTCAAACGGCCTAAAAGCAAAAAGTGATTATTGTTTTATCCATCGCTAATTAGCTTATGATTTTACTAAACTGCATATGGAACTTGTCCAATATGATTGCTAAAGCCTTCTGTTTTAACTACTTTCCAGTTATTTATGATTAGTTGTTCGATGAAAAAAGTCAACAAAAAATATGCCACAAAAAAGGAAAACAAAATACACAGATTAACCTTTCAGTATTTTTAAAAATTAATTACGGCATAAAACAATTTATAATTGTGAACAAAAAAAGGTAACAACATTTACGTAATCTATCACAGCATTCAGTTAAATAAAAGAATTACTGTTGAAAATAAATGTTTCTTCTTTGTTTATTTATGACACATTATTGTACATTATGTGTGTGTTTTTTTTTTATATTATTTTTCTAATTGAACTGTTTTACCTGAAACCAAAGCAAAACTCTTCGTGACTCATTTGAAATAATTCTGTTGCGGTCAATTTCGTTTCAATGCGCCCAAAAAGCAAATTGCATTTTGAACACTGGTTTTAACCACTTTGATTTGACTCACAACCATAAATTACCGATAAACAGGTACCGTCGAATATGCATCCAATTATAAATTCAAATACTCACATGATTACTTTTACTCTAAACACATTGAGTGTGGTTGAGTTCTGTAAAATTTTGAATGCAATTTAAAATTTGGTATTTGCACTTACCTCATAAATGACATACACGAAGTACATACACATATCGTAGTAGAGAGAGTCTTATCGGTTGACAAAGAAAAAGAATAATATAAATTATAGTCAGGTGTTCTTTTTAATTAGACATGTCTACGACTTAAAAGTCTGCTCTTGATTGGCGTGTGCAAAGAGAGTTGAATAAACTGATCTAGAGACAGAATTAATAATAAAACCAAAAAAGAAAACGGCTATCTTTGGCATGTCAAAGATAATATATCTTAGCACAATTAACCTACCCACATCTGAATAATTTACAAAAAAATCGATACAATTGAAGGAAACTTAAATTGTCAGTAAGATTTAATAACTGAAGTACATACTCTAATTATCAAACTCTACATATATTATGTAAATCAATTAAAATTCCACCATTGTTTCTTAATGGTTTGAAAGCTTACAAAATGTGACCTAATTAAGTTGTTTAGTTATGTCATTCACTTTAATTTGCAGCAGCATATTTAAGCAAGAAACTAGACTCAGAATATCAACAATTACCTTCATTCTAATTTAGACATGCAGCCAACTGCGAATTTATGGCCCAGCAAACGCTAAGAGAGATATATAGATAAAGAGAGAGAGAGAGAGAGAGAGCGCTGCTTGACTCTTAAGTAAAAGCCACTTACAAATTTGCTCAGTCATTTATCAAGCGTTCGCAGCGCATAAATCTTGGCCAAGCCAAATCGCAAAGACAACTGCTTAACTGGAATGCTTATTGGTCTTAGACAAACACAAATCTGAAGGTAAAGTTCTTCTACAATTCAGTTGTCCTTCGTCACGCTGCTGCTTTTGCTGGCAGTACATTACATTTTAGACATTAAAAACAAAAGACACAAATGTCACACGACCAAAAAACAGATGGCTAAAGGTTTCCGGTCAGTGCGGCAGGTCCCGCCACGTTGCCAGGTGGCAAGCGGCAAGCAGCTTGTTGTCACTCTTGATTTATGCACTTAGGCAAGAACATTAAGAATTGATGATTTAAATTCAGTTGTTCGCTGAATTTTGGTTAGTTTTTCTTTATGGCACTTTAGCATAATAAATGCCTCCTTTGGGTGTTGTTCGACACAGAAACGTGTTGAAAGTTAGAAAAGTAGTCAGCTTAGAACACTTTTATCGAGCTTAATTTTTTAATTTACAAAAAAGTTTTAATATAAATATTTGTTTCTATTTTCTTGACAACATTTATAAAGACGTGCAAAAGATCTTAAGATCTCTTGTATATCAGAGCTGGTTTTAGTTTTTCTATTAGGCTAATTGAATTCAACATCACAAAACTTGCAATCTTATTATCTTATCTTAACCAAATGTAGTCAAACTTATACCGAGTAAAGTTCTGTGCAGTTTTGTTCAATGAGTTTTCACTGCGAGATTTACAAGCTGATGAATTACTTCTGCTGCCCCAAAGCACATCTAAGTAATTTGTGTGTGTGTGTAGAATATTGCATTAGCTATGCAATTCTAGTTGTGGCAGCTAACAAATTGGCATTTGGCGCATGTGCCACAAGTGTCAGATTGTTGGCAGATGATTGTTGCATACTTTTTGGCTGCTATTTAAATATAAGGCACATAAATCATACGCCCCGTGCTCGCCAATTGAGTGGTTTCGCTGTTTTATTTTTTGTTGCATGCTGTGCGGCTTGGCATATCGCGCATACGCCATATTGCAACATGTGCATTAATGTTGCAGCGGTAGCATATTAAGTCATTGTTTGAATCGCCTGTTTGCCCCTGTTGAAGCCAAAATATCTATTACTCTGCAAGGCACTTTTTATACGTTTTTGCTTTTGTTTTTGTTTTTTGTGCTTACTTTGCTGTTGTTTTGTTCTATATATTTCACAGCAAGTGCCACAGGCGCAGCCATAAAATGAGTGAAGTACACGCAACACCAACAACTAGACCAAAAACAATAACAACAACTCAACTCAACTCGACTCGACTCAAGTTGACTTCAGTCGTATTTCGTGCGTATAAAAATCTGCAATTCATGCAATTTTCATGGAAAATTTGCTACGCAAAGACAAAAGCCCTGCTTTCGTGAGTATGTGTGTGTGTGTGTGTGAGTGTGTGTTTGTGTTGTGTTCGCATGTGTGTGTGCGTGTGTTTTGTATGTGCGTGCTTTCTTTTCTCTTTTTGTGCTTTGAATGTCAAAATATTTGAATGTTTTGCATTTGAAGCGTTAAATTTTTGCTGTCAACATTTCCACTCGTGCCAGACAATGTCATTCATTCAGTGTCTCAGTGGATTTGAGTGTGTGCATGTGTGTGTGTGTGTGTGTGTGTGTGATGTCTACACTTCAGCCACAACATCAACCGCAGTCATATTAATTTGCTTAGCACGTGTCGCTTAAATACTTAAGTTTCGTCTACTTGTTTGAAGAGATTAGAGCAGACGTGCCAAAAAAAGCATACATTAGAAAACTGATAGTAAAAGCAGTTTCAATTGAATTAAAATCTGCAAAAAACGTATATTTTTGAAAACTAGAAATATATTCAATACAAAAGTAAATGCAAATGTTTTTGTTTTGAAGTTTCTTAATAATTTCATTTAATAATAATTACATTGATTTACTTTGCAGCTGTTGCACATATTTTTCCCGTTAATCAGTTGTCTTCAAGCTCTGTTTGTGTTTTCCGCTCTTAACGACAAGCACAAGGAAAACATCTTAGACTAGCGCTTAATAATAAATATATTAAAAAATACAATCAATGAAACTATCAACTTATATACTTACCGACATTACACTTTCTCAGAATCGCTGGCAAAATGTATATTTGTGTTATCCGTAAATTTTGGTTGCTTGTCCAAGTGCTTGTAAGTAGAAAGAAGAGAAGCTGCCTGTGCCGATGTCGATGGAAATTCATCAAGCAGCTTTACTTCATCGTGAGGTATTATATGATCCTTGTGCATGTCCTCAGGATAGGGCTCATCGGCGATATCGACCTTAACTGTCTTGCCAGCTGGTGTAATTACAAGTATATGCATTCTGTTGAATTTGGTCGTGCAGCAATTGGAAAGATAAGCAAGCGGAAAGTGTAATTTGATGGTACAATACCAAAATTATATATTTGTAAATTGAGCGAATTTTGTTTGCTTTATCAAAATGAAAATATGTTTAATTTAGTATTGCTATTAGCTAGACGTCAGAGCCAAAACCTACTTTTTGAAGTATTTCTTTAAGCCGACTTTGAATATATGTTTTAAATGTTTTATAGATTTTTATTATTTTTGAATCCTTCCTTTTTCAAAGAAGAAGTTGCTTTCTGGGACATTTCCAAGTTCTTAATAAAGCTACGAAAAAAGTTGCTGTTGTTTGTATTTCAAAATGCATAGCTGAAGCTGATACTCGAGTGAGCTGCTTTTAAAGACATTCCTTAATTTTGCTCTGGTTTCCGCACAGAAAAGTAGGCAATGAAAAAGGACAAACAGTGGAAAACTTTGCTAGCTTTGGCAGCGGAGCCAAACGAGCCCAAGGCAACGCTTTATCCTTCCGTTTTGCGGTGGATTTGTGGCAGTGGATGTGTGTGAGTGTGTTTGTGTGTGTGAGAGAGCTTAAAACAAAAAATATGTCTCAGTTGCCACGCCCACATGTGTGTGTGTGTGTGTTTATCTGTGTTGTTGCCTTCCAGCTTCTGTTTGGTTTTGGCATGTGAAAAGTAGAACATAATTAATTCAAATTAATTACAATTTGTGTGGAATTAGCGCTTGTGGCATGCCATCCACCCACAAACAATTCAACTGATGATAATCATTATTAAACATAATAATGATGTTGTCTACGCTAGCATTTCGCCCGCAAACATTTCAAGCGATTTTTATGCGGCTTATGCGCATATAGAACAATCCTCATCCCCTTCTCCGTCGCCCTCTCTTTGCCTCATCGGTGCAAATTTGGAATGAAAAACTACTTGAATTATGTCCGGGCTCAGCCTTCAAATAATTGTGATGCATTTTAAACTTGACGCTGGGCCCCCGGACATTGTTTGCCTGACCCAATTAGCGTTGAATTTGCAACAGCGTTATAAACTCAAGTGCGCAACTCAATTGCGCAAATAAAGGGGGCGTGGTGTGGACAGTAGAGAATATGGAAAGGAGACTGGTGCATTTATAAATCAATTATGCAACGATTGCACGCTCATTAGTGTCAAACTCAATTAACGCTGTGACAGTTCTGCTAGTGCCGCAGGACACTTTGGTTGAAGGGAGCACAAGACCAAGTGGTGGGAAGGGGGTAAGCCCTAACAGCGAGGGTCGCTTATGTCAGCGGTCAAGCAAAGTTTAATCAATTAATTGGCATTTCTGATTTGGGAATTTAATGGGAGTTTGTCGAGCTAACTTGAAGATTTCAGCGAGATAATAGGCACTTGGCTTAGGTTTGTAATTAAACTAATTAATAGACTTTTAGGGAAATGATTATGTTGTCCCCTAGGAATATTTAACATTTCGCTATAATTGTGCTTATTGAAGATAATATTTGTTAATAAATAGATTATGAAATTCAAGTTAATTCATTTCAATCATTTCTTTAATTTGTGATAAAAAGTTGCGAAACTTTGAAGAGAATTTTGAAGGCTATACAATAATTGTAATAAATCAACAAAAGTCTCCTTAGATTTGAAACGCTTATTAATGCTTTCGATTCCTTTTTCTATATGTTCAATTGATGTTTGTGTCATGTTCATAATATAAAGCATGCCAATAGTTTAAATAGTTTTAAATCTTGGAAGTTAATACTTATTCCATTAATCATAATAATAAAGCAATAAAACTGTCTTCCACTCTTGAGGCTCTTGGAAAATAAATAAATATTCAACTCTTATACCTTACCCTTTATTCCATTAGACATCATCGGGCTTATCATAAATTTATCAACTTTCTCCAGTTTTTCAAAAAGTTTCAACCTTGACTCTTAGCCGCTGGCACTTTAAAATTTAATATTCTAGTATGCTTCTTGGCCAAAAACGTAAATTTAATGTCCATAGAAATTGCGACCAACGAGTAATGCGAAATTTGTTGGAACACATTTGCTTTCAGCAGATCGGGCACGACAATTTCTTCTCTATATATATACAAATATATCATAATTGCAATCTTGCATAAATGCGTGTGTGCCTGAGTTTTCAAGCACAATTACAACACATGCTATCTAAGTTGAGGTGTGTGTGTGAGTGTGTGGGTGAGTGAGTGTACTTTGTTTGTTTGTTTGTCCTTCGAAATGCCATTTTAGTATGTGCCTCTTTTTTTTATGGCATCGTTGCCACAGGCAACGAGCATCAACTGCCATTGGAACACGTGTAAGTGTGTTGTCCACATACACACACAAACACACACGCATAATGAAAACTGAGCAATGTCCATGACACACTTGCCAGGATGTGTTGCGCTGTCTATCTGTGTGTGTCTCTGTGTGTGTGCTTTTCGTTGCATATCTCAATGTTTGCATCTGTGGCCAGGCCGTTTTCCAACTCTGCAAACATTTTCTTAGTGCTGCTGTTTTTGTTGCTGGTATTCCTTCAGCAGCAGGCAACTCACTGACACGCTTTGTGTTTACTCTATAACTACCACTACTACCCCGCACCCTCACATTTACCACCACCACCCCACCAAAACCAATGAGGTCAGCTGATCCATCCCACGAAAATGTTATTGCACATGTTTTGGGACTCTGTATGCTGGCTTTGATTCCTTTTCGGCCACGTTCGCTCCATTAACACTCAATCATTAGCTGGGGAGACGAGCAGGGGGAGCCCATTGCAGGCACTCGTGCATCAAATTAAAAGCCAACGGAAATATCATCAATAACCAATAAGGAGCGACAGCGATAAACGGCGTCGCCAGCAACACGTCTTGTCCCAACGTGACCAATTTGTTTTTGGCACTCCAACGACACACAATTAGCCAAGCAGCAGCCAAACCCAATAAGAAAAACAGTTATCAACCTTACACTAGTTAACACATTAAACGAGTAACAAGAAATTGGAATGTAGAATACTCAGACTTGAATAAAGTCTAATCAAATAAGAAATATAGTAAATAAGTAAATCAGTAAGTAAGTAAGTCAAGTAAGTAACGATTTTTGTATGTTCATAAAACTATAATACAAATTTGAAATATTTAATAATAATTTGAACTATATTTATGTTTAACTTGGCTAGTAAGTAATATTTAGTTAATAGTTATTGTATAACCAAGAAAATATACACACACCCACACAGCACACAACATATCCTTTCCATTAAGAAGGTGAGTTCGATGTGTGGCCATTCGGCGTATACGTAATTCGCCGCGTATACGGAACGTGGCGTTAAGCTCTCCTCATGGCACTCCTGGCATTTAAGGCTCGTATGTAAAAACTATGCAAATGCAGTTGATATATCATTGGAGGATTAGCTGCATGTTTTCAATGACACTGAGCTGAGACAAAAAACGCATAAAGTGCATATAAAATGGCATTATGAAAGACATTCACACCCACACACACATTGTGTCAGACTCACAGACACACACGAAAAACCATTTTACGTGCTTGGTGCTCTTATGCAAATTTTGTGCTAACCCCCAACATTGTGCATTTTATGCGAACTGATTCTGATGCTCAATCGGCTAACAATTCGATTTTATTTGATTACATTTTTGTTTCCCCCTAGAGCGAACTTTTTATGCAGTAGACGGTTAAAGTCAATTAGGCCATCCAAACATTTCCTTATGCATAGCAACTCAGTGAGAATATGTATATATTTATTTATCTATACATACATATATATGTATGTAGATATTTAAAATCCCAATGGAAACGCTTTTGGCTTAATTAACATTAAATTTGTACGTTCGCCTGGTCTTTCAAACAAATAAAAAAGGGGTAAGACAAAAGCAAATTGCCCCTAAATTGGCACTTAAGGAATTTTGCTGAGCTGGCTAGCAGAATGTGTCCTCATTGCTATGCGAGCAGGTCCTTTTTGCCTTGGCTAACATGGACTAGCTGGCAGGCATTTGCTCAACGGCCAACACCGACAGTCAATTAAAGTCCAACTGATGTTTAACAATTTAATTACGAAAGTTAACAAGCTTAAGTTGAACTGTCAGCAGCAAGAGAGCACCTCTCTCTCTCTTTCTCTCTCTCTCTCTCTCTCTCTCTCTCTATATATATCCTTATCTCTTTCTCACACACTCACTCTTTCTCTCTCTCTCGCATCTGCCAGCTGAGTATAAAAAATGGAACTGACATAAACGGAAATGTGTTGAACAAAATATGCCAAAGGCAGTCGAAAATTTATTAAATTTACTTGCAGTGGCAATAGTAAGGCCATTCCATAGCTTGCATAGGCTAATCAATTATATTTTCAATATGATGGGCTAAGAAATTTAAATATCATATCAAAAACTTTTGTAAAATGCATCAATAACGTAAACCGTTATCAAAAATTGATTGGTTTTGCAAGTCGGCTCAGTTTTGACGAAGTAATGGCTTTGGAATACAATTTCTGATGAATTTTGGGCCAGAATCGCTTTTCAAGGTTTGAATGTAGAATCGAAGTAAAGGTCAAAATAGCTCGTTATTGAACATTTTTTCATGAAATTTGTTTCTAAATTCAATTTTCTAAAACAACATCTTCTATCAGAGCTGCTGCAATTAAAACTTGCGTCATGTGTGCTTTGTGGAAAATGCAATTGGCTTAAAGGCTTTCAATGATTTGTTGACTCAACAAACATACATTTTTCATTAAGAGAGTAAATTCGTAAAGCATTCGAAAAATATGTAGGTTTTGGCAGAGATTTCTTTGCTCATTTATTGAGTAAATCAAGTTATTAAACATAATATTTAATATAGAGTGTATTATATTCAAAGAATGTTAACTTTGCAGCACACCTTGCCTTATTTCAGCCTGCTCATTAATATTAACTTTGGTTATTAAGCCACAAAAGCTGCTTTTATGAGCGTGTTTTAAATGCTGCCTCTAATTATTGTGCATTTTGCATTTAGTTAGGTTTTAACTTGGCTTTTGAGAGAATTCTTGATGCTGTTGATGTTGTTGCTGCTTTATATTTACGTGGCAGCTGCAGTTGCATTACGCGATTTTTAATGAGTTTTTGTTGCACAGAGAATGGCCCAGAAATTGCTGCTGTTGCTGCTTTTGTTGTTGTCTGTTGGCTGTTTGGCAAAGTTTACATGCTCGACCAGCGGCCACTGTCAAACTGACGGACTGACAAACTGATGGACTGACGAACTGCTTGACTGCTTGCACTTGAGGCACTCCAAAAACTAATCAGCGTCGGTAAAAGTGCGACGAGCGTCTTGCAAGTTTCTGCGCTGATTGTGTTGCTTGAACTTGTTTCTTTATTTTTGATACCCTAACAGGGGGTATATTAACTATGGCAGTCGATATGCAACACTTTGGAGGAGACATTTTTATACATATAGAAGCTATTCAAACCTCTTCATTAGTTAAAAACACTCGGTGAACTTCAATTAATATCATCTGTATATATTCCTATTTTTGCCATTATTTGTTGAGTAAATAAATAAAAATATTGACTTACTTAGGCAAATATAATGCATTTTTCCATTCTAAACTAATATTGTAGGGTATTTAATCTTCTTTTTAACCCCGTTAGTTATTGCTTCCGCTTTTTATTTTTGTTTTAGACGGGCCAAGTCCTTAGAACATAATTAAGACTGTTGCAGTCAAGTTGTGCGTGTTTAATGAGCATGGATGGGTTCTGCGTCCGAGCATCGTTTGCTTTTGCGTTGGGTAAACTTTTTGAGGCCAAAGTGGTGAACATTTTGTGTTGCGACTTTTGGACGTTTCTTTTTTCTTTACTTTTTATTTTTTATGTGGGATGACGGCCTCGTTACTTATCTTGCTCATTTCCTTTCAGTGCACTTTTGTATTGCATTAACATGGTCATTATCCGTTGTTATCCTTTTGGGCTTTTGCATCTAATGTTTTAGCAGAGGCAGCCTTCTACTTTTTACAATAAATTATGGATGCTTGTTGGAGGCTTTGTGGTGTTCTCAAGTATTTTCCTTCCGCCTGCTCTCAATTGCATAGTTATTAGGTATTGTTACAGTCCTTGCTATTGTTGTTGTTATTATTGTTGTTGGCGTTTTTCGTATTTGTTGTCTGCTGTTACTGCTTTTTCACACCTTTGTAGTCGCATTCACTGGGCTAATGTGTTAAAAGTTCCGTACACGGTTCGTTACCTTCCTGCCCGCAAGTGTACATCCTAGTATCCGGGCAAATCCTTGCTCTGTCTGTTGTTCCACGGCTTTTCGCATTTAATTTTCATTATAGACACTTGACTGCACAAAATTATGCTGTTTGTTTAGAGATGAGGGGCAGAGAATATACTAATAAATTTAACTTATTAACGTGTCTTTTGCTTTTCCACTGGTTCACCGTATAATTTTACATTTCATTAAACTTTTAGGGCTTGTCCATTTAATTGTTTTTAGAAATTTGCTATGGGTTTTCTACTAAACAGGCATGTGAGATTGGTAATGACCAGATTGTCACTTTAAACTGTGTCCCAGATGGTCGTTGTTCCATAAATTATTTTTGGATGACTGTGAACTATTTGTAAGACAGGGGATAAGGTTAATTCACAGACCCAAAGCATCAAGGTGAAGATACAGATGTGTCTCAAAGTAATTTTTTTTTAATTATATATGAGTATAGTTTTTTTATCTGAAAAGCATTCTCGGGCTTACCAACTTTCCATTGTTGTAATTTTTACTTAAGCGCCCTTTTTTGTTTGTAGTTGCTAATGTAATTACATTAAAGAGCAGGCGACTTAAAAAGAAAAAGAGAAAGATAGAATACAGCACAACTGCCAAGAGTTACACGGGGGAGGCAAATCTGAACAGCGCAGCAGTTCAATTGGGAGCTAAATCCATTCAATTCAATGACATTTGCTGCTGCACCGAGAAGCGTTAGCAAATTGGAATCGCGTGTATTGTAAAACAGTTTACACGACTCCAAGGGGTATAGTGAAGGGGAGTAAACGGGGAGTGCTATGAGTCAAGTTCAATTAAACAAGTGACTAACAGGAACTCGACTTAGCTGAACATGGACCAGAGAGCAAAGAGCACAGGAATCAATGCAGCAGGCGACCAGAAACCAAAATCCTATTTAAGCTTCACTTCGCACTATTGCTTCTCTCTTCTGCTTCTCTCTTGTGCTTCTCTCTTGTGCATCTCTCCCCGCATGTCGTTGAATTTCATGTTTTGTTTTGGTTTGCTTGGTGCTAAATGTCAGCGATGCAATTAAATTGGGTATAGACGACAGACGACGCAGACAGCGCGCACAACAACCAATGAGCAAAGAAGACAGCAAACAGAATTTGTTGGACGTCGTTGGGGGCTGGGGATTGGTGGCTGCCTGCTCTGGCTGGATATAAAATTATGAAGGAAAATTGGATTTAAAAAGAGCGCTGGAGCTGCTGAGATGGAGGTTAGCGCCATTAGCGTTGCTCGGACGTCGTTTATTTCGCATCCTGTGGCTGCTGCATTTGATGAGTTGAGAATATGCAAGAAAAACAAAAATCAAAAATATGAAGAAGAAAATTGTAATTAAAGTGTGCTTGTTGTCATTGCATTTATAAATAATAATAAATATTGCATAATAGGGCAGGCCCCAACAGACGTGGTAATGAAAAGGTCCCGGAAATGAATGGAAAACGCCAGCTCAGCCAACTCAGGCTCTGAGGTATGCGCAGAAGGGCAAAGAAAGTTGTTTTATTTAACTATTAAAAACTTTTTGCAGCAAAACTTCATAAAATGACGTGCGAAAAACGGCGCGCAATGAAATGAAAAATGTAAACAAAGAGAAATAAAAGAATTGCCGCTCGAAATCAACAACAAATCAGCAAAAAAAAGTCCTGTGCGTGCTGAAGAGCTTTGCTCGGAAAAACACTTTAATTAAAGTGAAATGCAAACATTTCAATTAAGAGCCGGAGCTAAGCTGATTTCAATCTGACTAAAAGGGATAACTTCCGGCACACATTTTACCCTCTTTACCGGGTTGGGTTCCGTTCGCCTCAAGGATTGCTCCTTTGGCTTGATTCGTGTGCGTGCCGTCGACGAAAGCTCAAAGGTTACAAGAGCCACAATTAAAAGGGCATTGCCATCTTGCTGATGTTGTCGATGCTGACATCGGGCCAAGCGATTGACATTAATTTTGCATTAGTAGCTCTCTTCAGTCCCCAAGTCAAAGTCCCTCGTCAAGTGGCGCATACGCCACGTTAGCCGCAAATTTAATTATGCGCACTTGGCCATAAAGAAGGAGGACGACGCAAATAAAGAAAATGAAAAAAGGAAAACAAGTGGCTTTTGTTAAGGCGCCAAGTGACTTAAGCCCCAACCCCAAAAATAGACTATTTTATTTTCCAATTAACTAAATTACATAAGCCAACTGCCCAGGCTGCTTATCCAAATAAATCAGCTCGGATTTTGGCTGAGTAATAACAAAAAAAAAAAAAAAAAAACTCTTTACAACATTGATGATGATGCAAGCGTCAGAGATCAATAAATACGGACAAACCCCACAAGAACTCAACTAATCGGTGTATTTGAGTGTGGCTTCCTCCCCAAAATGGTAAATTCTTGTTGCCCCCTTCCCCTCTTGTGTCTGGCTTTAATTGATTCCATTGGCAACACTCTAAGCTCATTATTAGCCACAGCGTCAGATTCTTTAATGAATTGGGCTTTGTTTTGTGTGTGTGTGGAAATGTGAGTGCTTGATACTCTCGTTCGATTACAATTGTTAATTCAGTTCAATTTGTATTACATGTGCTGGCATTGTTATCGCATTTGTGCCACACTCTCTAATAGCCCAATCGATAATGTCTGGCCCATTGTAAGCGTCTTGTAATCGAAACGAGTCCAAGCTAAATGAGCCAAATGAGATAAGTATAATCTTCTACGAGTGCGAGCAGGCCATTACAGGGCATTACAGAGAACTTCTTGGTTATGAGTTATGTCTGCAGCTAAAATTAATGTAGTATAAATATTATATCTATAAAGATTATTAAAAACATGTCACGTTTCGGCCGAAATTCAAACTCGAACGCTAATAAATTAATGTTTATCAAATATTTGAGCTACGAAATTGATTGCGTTACACTTTAATGAACTCGTTTAATATCAGTTCAAGTTCGTGGAAGGTTTTTGTGAAGGCCATGGCTAGCTGTTAATAAAGATTTTAATCATTTTTTCAGCTTATTATTGTATTTCAAGTGGATTTCCATAATCTGAACATTAGCACAAAAAATGTACTTGATTTATCTTCAGTCACCTTTCTGTATTTGTAAACTAATTTTTTTAATTTTCCATTTACTTTCAGCTACTAGGCAATCCGTTAAACAATTATTTGCATCCCTTAAAGCTATTTATATTATATTAAAAGCCATATTAATAACAGTCATAAGGCTTTTAGTTAGCAGTTCGTTGTCTCGCTCATAATATTGTGGCATTTAAGAGTAAACTAATTAGATTAAGTGAAGTGTCAAATTTAGTGCGTTGCAAGTAGCAAGTTGCAAGCTGTGTGCTTAACTTGCGCCCAAGTGCACTTCAGCAAAGGCAGCCAAGAACTGCAGCAAAAGCAGCAACAACTATTACAATGCAACCTTTGTTTTGTTTTTTTTTTTCTATTCGCAGAGTGGAAAGTGGAAAAGCTGGAGGGGAAACTAAACTGGCACAACAACTTTAAAAGTACAAACCAAGTGCAGGGATTGGCAACAATGGAAAATGCGATGTCAGCAACAGCCAACAACTACAACTGCAACTGCAACTACAACTACGACAGTAAAAGCGAGTCAACAACAGCTTAAAACATAATACGTTAAATCAGAGAGAAAGGAGAGGGGCAGACAGTGTGGGGGAGAAGAGATAGAGCGGCTTACCAGCACAAACAAAGCATCAGGCAGAAATGATGAGAAAGCAGTGTTGTAATTAGTTGGTGGATGGATGGATGGCTGACAAAGTGCAGAGCACAGCATGAATCATAAGTTGAGGCGAAAACGGAAGTTGAGTGGCCAATAAAACTGAGCAAGCAAGCAAAACAGCCAACAAGACAACAACTAAATGTTTCTTAGCAAGAAGAGCGTGCAACAACTGCAACAACTGCAACAGCGATCATGTGTGACGTTGAGCAGGCGTTCAAATGCAATCAAAGCGAAGACGATCACGACGCACAACACACGGAGGAGGAGCACGACGAGCAGGACGTGGAACACCACCAGCACCACCAGCAGCAGGCATGTGTCAAGTCAACGGCATTAGCCAAACGAGACGCCTCCAAACGTTGCTTGGGGCAGCTGCTCAAGTTGCTGCTCTCGACGCCAGGACTTGTGCTGCTGGTCACAGGATACTCGGTGCTGGGCGCATTAATCTTTCCGTTGCTGGAGGCGCCACAGGATCTGAGCAAATCGGCGGCCATAGCCAAGAGCCGTGAGGATTGTCTGCGCGAACTGTGGATCATAACGGGTAAGTTGACTGAGGCGCAAAATCGTTTTCCGATTATTTACATGACTTATGCCCAAAAATGTGCCTTGGGTATTTTACGCTTGACTTGCTGTGCAAATGCATTCTGACCGCTTTAATTCCAAACAAATATCAATATTTTAAATAAAATTACATCACATACACACACACACATACATGAATAAACTCACACTAACAGGCTCGCCGGGAATGTAAGTTTCCAATATATAAAATTGAACAATAACAACATATTTTCATAGCCAAATATTTGGTTAGCCACAGAAAATAATTTCGCCACTCTTGCATATTTTTTTGTATATAGTGGTTTCTCTTTAACAATAGTTAGTTTGTTGTTGTGATTTAATTTAAATTAATTACCTTGTCAGCTACACTTGCGGGCAGTCAACTTCCATAGTAGTCTTGATTAAAGTACAATCTCATTTGGCTTTATGTGGCTAATTGAGAAAAATTTGGTAATTCAATTGCAAAAATGTTTAAAATAATCTAAACTAAACTTATCATCTTTTTAAGCATGTTTTTATATGCATCAGACAATCGTTTCTAAATGCTTCAAGAATTGCTTAGCAGAAAAATTAAGCTTTGTGTTAATTTATGCTCTTGCAGATATTAATTTAAATTTCAAACGTAGTCTCTTTAGTCTGTGTGTTGCTTTGAACTTACGGTGATTTAATGAAAACTAATTAATTTACGCGCATTTTGCGCTGAGGAATGGCGCACCTGGCGTATGATTAATATACAAGACTATGTATTTAATTATGTCAAGCATCTCTTTGCTTACATTTTGCAATTAGCTGGCTCAATTTATTTGACAAATTCCTAATTCCAGCTGACACCACAGCTCTCAAATAAGCTTTAAGCACTGTAAGCCAAATTTAATTAATATTTATAATGATAAGATTAATATAGTTTCTTAATAAGCTAATGTTTAGTAAGGGAGCTTACTGTAAGCACAGAGTAATGATTTCTTTACTCGGGAGAAATTAGCCGACTTTTATGAAAATATAAAGTGCATATCATTTTTTTGGCTCTCTTATTTATTTTCAAGCTTTAAAGTTTAGTTTTTACTATTAAACAAATTACTTGCAATAATGGATACTACTTCAATCATTCACATAGATCAAATTTCCCCAGAAACTTCAATAAAGTTTACACCGAACGAATTTGGTGGCATCTGCAAGTCTCAAATTACACATATAATCACGTTAAGTGCTTGAGTTACATTCTTGCGACTAACAAAACCAAAAGCTGAAAGAAAGTTTCAATTCATTTGCTATTAAGATGAGTACAGAGTAGAGTCGAGTATATATGCTCTATATACATACATATATGTATATATAAATATTTACGAGTACATAGTAGATTGACTTAAGCACGAAGCCCATTTGTTTTTGTTTTTGTTGTTGTTGTAGTATTTGCATCTTGGCAAGGATGTCTCTCTGCCAATACACAACAGGCCCAGAGTATTGAGTGTTTCATTCGTTTCAGCTGAAATTGTTATGTAGTGGAAGGTAAATTGAGCCCTGGGGCATGGGCGTGCAAGTGGGCGTGGGCGAGGGTGTATGCATAGTCAAGGCCAAATGGCGTTGAGTGGGGGCGTTGGCAACAATTGCTGTTGTTGTTACTGTTGTTGTTAACAAGCTGTGGCAGCTACCTCGGCAATTTGCTGTTGAGGCAAAATCAAATGCGAGCAGCGCCTCAAGACAAAGTCAAATCAATGCGAGGAGGGCTGCTCTCTATTGCCAAGTGCGACACTTGTGCAAAGGGCCTGGGGGGGTAACAAAGGTTATCCGTGTACTTTATAAAAAATTGCATAATTGCAAAGGTTTCCTTTTCTCGCTTTGCTTTTAGTCTCACCAAATGATGTTGACCTAATTGTTTGCTCTTGTTGTTGTTGTTTTTGTTTTGTTTAATTGCAGAGAAACTGAACGTTCTGTATGAGCGCAATTGGACGATGCTGGTTCACGAGCAGCTGCGTCGCTTTGAAGGCTCCATTGTGGCTGCCACGCGTCCAGGTGGTAGTGGTGGTGCTGCTGCTGGTGTTGCTGCCCACGGTGGCAGTGCCAGTGCTTTGGGTCACTTTGGCTACGATGTGGGCGACACGCAGAGCTGGACATTTAGCGAGGCTCTACTCTACTCGGTGACTGTGATAACGACTATTGGTAAGCAGCAAAATACACTAATCTAAAATCGCTTAGTTCTTGACTGCGGGGCATTTAAATGTGTAGACTGTAATAACTGCAAATATTTACATTGCTATGGGCAACAAGCATCCGCTCTACACAGGCAGCTGCCTGGCAGACAAGCTCAGCTTGCAAGAATATTATGTATACGCCTTGTTGGTGCTGCCAAAATATTTGCATATGGTTAATGTCGGTTGTCTGCATTCGATATATGTATATATAAATATTTATTATGAATTCTACTGTTCGCTTCAATGTTTGTAAAATAAATGGAAAGTGGTTGAGTACAAATACTATGTCTAGCAAATTAAGAGCAGCTTAAGTGTTATTGTTCAACTAAGTGAACTGAGTGCTGAGCACAATTCTCGCAGTTAGCTGCGCTAAGGAGGTAATGCGTGGCAAATGGATTAACAAATTAATCCAAAGAAAATAGCAGCAGCAGAAAATCAATAGCGAATTATAATTTCAAATGAAGTTTTGCAATTAGGAAAGCTAATTTTCTTTGCACTTTAAATGCAATGCAATCAAGGAAGGAAGCAAGAAAAAAGCTAAGAATTTCCATGCTGTAAATAGCTTTTGCGGTAAAGCAATTTACTTAATTGTTAAAGCTACAGATTATTGTATATATGTATTTATTATTTATTTGAATATTACTGCTAAATACAGTTCAATTTGTAATTTAAATAAACGTTTAAAAATGCTACCCTTTCAAATGCATTTCTTTTGAAATATGAAACTCTAAGTCCCTTTTCTCTAAGTAATATAACACTCACTAACAGCTTCTGTTTTCTCTCCAATCACTCATCTTTTTACACACACACTCGCACACCCAGGTCATGGGAGTCTGACGCCACGCACAGCTGCTGGTAAATTGGCGACAATTTTCTATGCTCTCATCGGTGTCCCATTGATGCTGATGTGTTTGTCCAGCTTGGGAGCGTTGCTCGCCGAGGCGCTCCAGTGCACCTATATGCGTCTGTGTTGCCAACTGCAACGTAATCAGGCATCTGCTGGCGGAGAGAAGAAGACAATGGCAACGGGAGCGGGAGCGGGAACTGGTATAGGGACGAGGACGGGGACGGGAAGTGGCACGTTGACAAAGCGACGTCATGCAGCTGGCAATGGGGTAAGTAAAACAGTGCATGTGATTGATATGATTTAACAAGAGCTGCCTGCAGCAGTAACTTTATCGTGTTGGCTTCTTTATGGATTTTAACTCGATTGCCCGAGCTGTCGGACTTCTCGCATTAAGTAACTGTGAAATGTTTGCTGTTGGTGAAATCTTGGCCAAAGTATTTGCAATACCGTGCAGAAAAGTTTCGAAATTGTTGCGTTGACTGTTCATGGCCACAGTTTTGGCCACTGACCAACACTGGCGGTGGGATTGGAGCGGAAAATCTCAACTTCTGTTGTTATTGTTGGCCAAAAAACTTTCACTGACTGACTTGAATTTTTCTTTCTTTTTTTTGGTGATTCGCTTTATTGTTAGTAGTTTTTCCAAGAGATTTTTGTACAGTTCGTAGTTGAAATCGAAAAGTTGAGTTATTTGTATACTTCGTCGAGTTGAGCTTTTTAAGTTGTTCGATTCTTTTGCATGTAGTTTGCTAAAAAGTTACTATGCAAAATGTTTTCGCTGGGTAAATTTGTTTATTTGCTTCAAGTTTTTATATAACTATGAATGTGCTTCTAACTATTTATAAAAAAAAGAAGCGGATTAATTAAAATATCGTTCATATTTATTATTATGATTTGCAAGTGAAAAGTTCGCGAACAAAAATACAGAAATAACACAAATTAAGTCTAATTAACGCTTAATTGAAATTCTTGACATTTTTAATATATTAAAAAAAACATTTCCGTAAAATGCCTACTCCAAATTCATAATCGGCATTTTATTGATATGCCAATCAATGTATATGCAGCCAATAGCTTTTAATAAGTATATTTTTATGATAGGAATGCGGCATTCTATCTCAAAAATGTTTGCTCAATTTTAAAGCTAATATTGCCGCACATTTTGCAATAATTTAGTTTTGTGTATTTTGCTTTCTGAGAGCCGATGCTTGTTGCCTTAGAAATGTGCACTTAAATTTTGCAGTGGTTTTGTATTTCGATAGGGCAAACGGATTTTTAATTAAGACAAGAGAAACCTTTTAAGTTTGGGTACCCATTTCTGGTGGGGGATTTGTTTGGTTTCTAACAGCAAGCTAAAAGTTTGTAATTGATTTGAACAAAAAACGCACAGAACTTTTTGGGATCGTGCTGCAGATTGCGGACAGTCCAGATTGTGGCTGTTCCTTTTTTTTTTTGTTGTACAAATATAGAAATATATATTTTTTTGTGTTCTGGTAAATCAGGCTAGGTTTCTTTATTTGATAAAAAAAAAGGTTGATGTCGCGTTCGGCCGGCACGCCATACACATATATAATTTGTAGACCCCGTGGAATCTCGGGGCCAGTTCCTTTTGAGCCGCCATTTGCATGTTTTGTGCATTCGTGCACAAGTCTTGTAAGTCATTTGTTTACCATCTACGAGCCAGGCTGACATTTTTATTAAACTCTGAGCTATGAGTTCCGTTTATATTTTGAATGTATTCCGTTTGCTTATGATATAAAAGGTGTCCTCAAAACTTCAAAGGATTTTGAGACTCTCGCTTAAAAGGAAAAATATGCATATTTTACTCTTTGGCTTAATGCACTGAAAGCACATTTTTGGCCAAATGATTTGACTTAAAGTATTTTTATTTAATTCAGCAACTTCCTCTTTGACTTTACACCTTTTTTAAGATCTAAACGTCTAAGGTTTAAATAGTATACATTTAGTCTAGGATATTTTCTAGTCCATCAAGTTAACTCAACAGCTTTTTATAATATATTTATTTCCGGTTTTGTGCACATTTGAGAAGTTGATTTATCACAGTCCGATCATGTTTGTTTTTTTGTCACTCCCTTTGCATGTTTGCTTATTTGTTATTGCGAAAATTTCTGTTTAATTTGGATTTTCACCACAGCCATAAAAATGAAAATGCACAACATGGAAATACATAAGAAAAACTTTGCACGTTTCAGGGTAAATAAGCGAATTGTGTTATTTTTTTTGAGTAAAATTTACTCATTTGTCAAATATAAAAATGGCTGTTTAATTAAGCGTCGTGGTTGGAATTCATTAACATAAACTTTTGCTTTATTTTTGAGCTGAAATTTGCTGCGCACTACTGCCACTATTGCTGTGTTTTACAGGTCACGCTGACTATAATGAATAGAAACTTTAGACTCGCTGTCAGCGAGCGCGGAAAAGTTGGAAAGTCTGTCAACCTTTAAAACTGACAATTTAAGCGTTGCAAAAACTTTGACGCTACTTGCAAATTGACTTGGGTCACAAAGGGCGATCTGAAAGTGCCAAGTTAAGTAAATTAAATGAGTTTGCCCACTTTAAAAGTGTATGTACGTATGTATGTATATACTCTATTGCAAAGTTGGCCAAAAGTACACGGGTTCTAGCTAAAAGCGTGCAATAACTTTTCATTTCCCGTTGCCCAGTTGCACACTGCGCGAAATGTAATTGATTTTTTTATGAGCCGCCATGGAAAACAGCGGCCAACTGTAACTTTTCACACAGTTGAGCAGAGAGGCAGGGAAACAGGCAGGGAAATTATGCATGTATACATTTTTATATTAGCTTGTTGAAAGCAATGGTCAACTAATTGGTTACGCTTGAATATTATGTAAATGATTTGTGCAGAATTTAGGCAAACAACTAATTTTAATTAAGTGAAGCTTGCTTTTATTTACTATTAGTACTCTTAAAAATAACTTTAAAGCAGCTTAAGATGAATATTTTCGATATTATAAAATCTTTAAAGCAGCTTAAAAGCTGCAAGTAGAAGAGAAATATCTTTTCATGTAAATAATAGGAAAGTGTTTGCAAAGTTTTTCCTCACCTAAAAAGCCACTTTATGCGATTTAAAAGCATAGTGCTTATCTTAACTTTGATTATTTTAACCAAGCGCACTATAATTGCTAATTGAAGTACTTTCAACTAAATGTATTAAAACCAATTTTAACTTCAAGTTTCTTTAACACGGCTTATGAGCCATTTGAACTTTGTGTGGTATGAACACTTTAGATTTTTCAATACTTGACTGCCTAACAGGCACATTAGTGCAGCGTGTTGCAGCCAAGTCAAACGTTTTGCACTTTACCACACTGGCAACATGCTTTCGTAAGGCTGAAGTAGTTGAAGACTTGCAAAGTGTGTGTTGGAAAATTGTTCAACAAGTTTTTTTTTTGCATTGCGTCGCAATGTTTTGCTTGACTGAATTCCATTCCATTCGGCAAAGACGCAAGGATCGAGAAATCCTTTTTGCATTTAACGACTCATTAGGGCTTAATTCAATCTTAGCAAATCACAGCTGCTCGACCTTTTTCCTGTGCATGGGGTTCCCTTGGCAACTCGGACAATTGATAAGCCCTGTGGCTAACGGCTCTGGGGTGGCAAATGCGTTCGTTCATCGGTTAAATTATTATCAGCATGTTGACCGTTGCCCGTTGCCCGTTGAACGTTGGCATTGTGCCTCTGAGCCTCAACGTGCGTCGTTATCCTTGTTGCCTTTCTGCAATTATCATGACGCACACTCTGAATGGTTTTCTGGGCTAGCCACAAAATCACAGTGGCATATCATTTGTGCTACCAGCTATCTATGTCTGTGTGTGTGTGTGTGTGTGTGAATTGGTGTGTAAGTGTGTGTGATTGCCTCTGCCCCGTTTCATCATGCTGCCACATAACCGCAACTAACATGATGGCAACATGACAACGTTTCGCTTCGACTCGCATGGAATCGCATGTGGCAGCAAACCACACGAAACGTTGTGCTTGCAACCGCAACAGTGATAAGAACAAGGACATCAACTTAGACGTGTGTCATTCAAGGGCTGCCAGCATTTTGCATTTGTAAATTACACTTTTATTGACATTTTAAGTCCTCAATGCTGCAAGCGTTCGACAAAAGTAACCCAAATTTTCAGGTGTTATTCCCAAATGTTGAACAACTTGTTAAAGTTAATTGTGTTGCGGTTTGATTATTTTGTGTACTTGCCTAATGAGAATATTAGCCAACCTGTATATATAAATTAGGCAAAAGGATAGCAAATGTTTTTTCTTTAATTTTAAAATATATGCTTCATTTATTTTATGTATCTTGAAAATAAGGGCAGTAAACGATCATTAGTATAATTATTCTGCAAGAAAGTTGACAAATACTCTGATGGCTCTCAGCTCAGATGACTGTCAGAGAAGTTTTTCAAATAACACGATTTTCTTTTGCCGTTGATGAGGAAGTTGCCGGTCCCCACAGACGCTCGTGATTATATCGATTAATAAAACATATTTGTCATGAACTACTGTATTAAATACCATAATTATGTATAAATAAGCAAGTTACTTATCGCCCTTGCGCATAAATTACTGTTGTGCGACATTAATAAATTAACTGGGCTTTTAATTGCAGGCAAGCTGTAAAGGCTGTAAATACGATGCGGCCAATAGTGAAACGAGCCTGAATGAATGCTATGAATATGGCCAAAAGGCAACGACAACAATGAAACGCAAATTGTCGCTGGAACAAGCCGAAGGTGGGTGTCTGAACAAAAGACAATCTCTTTCAGAGATTTTGAAGGAGTTGTGGTTGGCGTTGGGGCTTGGGTTATAAATTGAACTGTCAGCATAACAATTGGCAAATCGTTAATCAACTTTCGCATGCTCTCTTTCCATTGTCCTTTATGGTCATGCAGATGCCTGTCAATTGTTGCGCAATGCAATGCCAAGCAAGTTGAATCAGCAGCAACAGCAAATGCAGCAGCAGCAGCAGCAACATCAGCACCAACAGCAATACCAACAGCAGCAGCAGCAGCAGTTTTACCAACAGCAGCAGCCGGATGTCATGCTAATGACAACAACAACAACGGGCAATGCATTGCTGAAATATGCACCGTTGCCACAACAACATCAGCAGCATCAACAGCAGCAACATCAGCAACAGCAGCAGTCGTTGCACTATATAAACGCATCAGCAACACAGCATCAGCAACAGCAATTAACCACAGCATCTTTGCCGCGCCAACACCAACAACATCAACAGCCACCGAATTTTGTTGCCGTGCCGAGCAGCATGCTGCGCTTCAGTGCACCACCACCAGCAACAACAATGGCACCACCAAATTGCTTTGCCCCAGCTACGGCGACAATTTACTTTCCATTTGCGCCAGCTCCAGGCTCCAGTCCACAGCCACTTGTTAAGTATCATACGATACACTTGCAGCCAGCTGCCAAGCAACAGCAGCAACAGCAGCAACATCGACTGCTCGCCACACTAGATGCACATCCAACAGCAGCTGGCAGTGGACACAGCGGCGATTTGGACGCAACAACGTCAACACTGGAGACAATCACATTGCCACCGCCACCTGCCTATCAAACAGCCAATATGCATTGTAAGTAAAATAACTTGAGGTGATAGAATGGATCAGCAACTTAGTAGGGCTGTAGTTGGATCTTTAAGACCTAAGGCAACTTTTTCCTTAGATCTGACTTACTTTGCTGGAGAGCTACTCACTCTGAAAATAAAAAAAATACGTTTTACATTTCTTAATTTCAGTTTTTTTTTAGGTTAAACCTGAACCTTAAATGCAACTCTACTTTTAAATAAGGAACACTAGCTGCAAATGCTTTTACTTTGAATTATATTTTAGTATAAATTAAGAGAAGAATAGTCCAACAAACCAAAAATTGAAAATTATTATATTTAATTATAGCTCCACAGATACAAAACTCATTATTAACACATCAGCTTTGTATGTTTATATATATATATATATTGCACATAAGTACAATGACAGACCACAAAACTGTGGAGCACGAAGAGCTTCGAGTTACGTGCGAGGGAAGGCCACAAATGCTACCGATATTCATCAATCATACGCACCGTTGTACTGTGTGTGCTCCGTGTAACTGTCCGTCCATCTGTCTATCTATCTGCTTGCTCATTTTGCTCGTGTTGTAATTATGTAACAATTTGCTGGCAGTGCTTTCAGCAGCAGCATTATCATTATAATCATCATTATCGGGCGAACATCATAATGGGCACTAAGTGGGGCAGAGCATAGTGTTAAAATGACAGAGTTAAGCTGCCGTACTTAGCGACTGTGGCCTGTATTTTTTAAGGGGCTGGGCGGGGGAGATGAGGAAAGGGGGGCCGGGAGAGAGATGACGCATTAAAAGTTTTCAACTGCTGCCGCATGACGAAGCCGTGGCAAGGACATGACAAGGACAACAAGGACAGCATGCACTCGAGGCGAAGGCGAGACATGTGCGACAATTTTTTTATTGACGATAATGATGACTTGCCACTTGCCACTTGCCGCATGCCTCGCAAGATGCTTCACAGCCTGCACATACCCCCTACACCTCCACCCTCTTCTTCTTTGCTGCCATGCAAAACTCATTAAAGTTATTTTACTTGCTGCGCAGAACACGTGACAGATTAACACAAGTGGCGGCGAATCCTTCGCAGCTACAAATTGCAATCAATGTGTCAATATGGATTCGCCATTTCAATATGCACATTAATTATTTCAGCGGCATCCACCTACCGATTCACAAAGGACACGCTCACACACAACCCGTCCAAAGCATTGTCCTGCCATATTTTTCAATTGCTTCAGTTGCCCCGCCCCAGAGTGGTTGACCACGCCATTAGCACTCGACAAAAAGTTGCAACAGACTGACAACCACATTTCAGCCAACCATGTACAAAATGCATTCAACACTCATATGAATGTGTGTGTGTTTTTGTGTGTTGCCGTCCAAGTTTAAGTAAATATTTTTAAATTGGCCATGTACTGTGCGAACCGCAGCCAGAAGCCCTCCACGCGGAAGCCTTCTGTCAGCAGCTGTGCGCCCAGGGACTAAGTGAAAGATGCCATTACAGCTGTTTCCTTCCGGGGTTTTTCACTTCCTCCTTTTCCGATATGAGCAATGTACGTTTCTCGGAACTGCAAATTGCCAAAGTTGCCAACTATTTAAATGGCTCAAAAGGGGAAAAATACAATTTTATTATTGCCACAATAGAGTAAAAATCAGAGTTTACATAGTCAAGCATTATTATTCCAATTTTGTCTGAAATAAGTCGAAATTTATGGAATAATTAAGGATTATGGATTATAAAAGAATGCCTGAGTAAACTGACCTTCGATATATAAAAAAATATATATATATATAAATATAAATTAAAGCGGACAGGCGAACATAAAATGCTTTCTAATAATACATAATCATTTATTAAATTTGTATTTACACCACGAATAAGCTCGAAAGTTTAGCTAGTGTTATCCATGTGCCGTAAGCGTATTAAAAGTTGATCGCGGTAGTAAATGCAAAAAGAAAACCTGACAACCATAACCAGCTAACAGCTGTTACAGCTGTTGGCCTTTTTGCCAAGCGACGCCAAACTTTTGTTGGCAAATTTGAAACCTTCCGCTGCACAAATGTTGTTGCGCCACTGCACGCCAAACTTTTGCAAATGCAAAAACCAAATTATTTCACTAACTAAGTAAAACATAAACACACACACACACATGCGCACACATATGTGTATATATATATATATATATATATATAAATGTAGGTATGCCTATTTAGGGTCACAACTGCACAAAGTTTGCAACGTCGTGTGGCAGTTTATTTTTTTTCGGAAGTTGCAGTTGCCAAAATAAAACAAAACAAAGTTGCTTTTTTCGCAGTTCGTTGACTATTTTGGTGTGCTGCTCAACAATTTGTATATTTAAATTTAGTTTAAAAGTATTACTTAATCAACACATTTTTGCTGATTTTTCTATTGTTTAATTTTTGCTCTCTCTGTTTTTTTCCCCCGCAGCTGTGCGTCGCGCCAAGTTTGTGTCGAAGCCAATGTCGAATGAAATCAATACGCTGCTCACTGCAGAATCGAGTGATTTATCCTGCCGGCATGATTTATTGCCGCATACATTATCTGCAGCAACAATAACAACAGCAGCAACAGGAGCAGCAGCGACAACAGTAGCAGCAGCATTGTTAAGTTACACGGCAGCAACAAGCAACAGCAACATGCAACTGTCAGCAGGCATTAAGGCAACAGCAACATCAGCAGCAACTGCAGCAACAATGGCCGATAACAGTTTTATAGCCGCAGGTGTTTGTGGCAATGGCGTCACTGCAACAACAGCAGCAGCATCAACAGCAGCAACAGCAGCAGCAACAGCAACAACAACAACAGCTGCAGCAACATTGTCGGCGCTGCTCAGCTCAAGTGGCAATGTGGACATCATGGAGGATGAGGACGAACAGGAGCGTGAACGTTTAAGGTATGTGTATGTGTGTGTGTCTCTGTGTGTGTGTGGGGAGTTGGGGAGTCTGCTAGAGTTGCGGGTATTTAGGGGTTTCTGCTGTTGGTCTTGTTAAACTGAGACGCCTCCAGTCGGCCAGTTGCGGTTGGCGGCAGACTCTAATGGCTTCAGCTTTGTTAACATGTGTACTCATTCACTTGGTTGGCTGACCACAAATGAACGCACATTTAATGCACTAATTTTGCTTAGCAATTTGTAGAGCCACAAAGAGCAGGTATTTCAGTTATTAATTAAAATTAAATTGACAAATATTTGGCTTAAACTTTCACAAAGCTGCAAGGAAAATTACTTCTGTTAATGAAGTAATTATATTTTCAAAATGAAATGAGAAATACTATGCTGATTCTTGTTGCTTGCAAAAGTCAATGAAATATCAAATTCAAACACAAAATATTTATGTGGCAAATCAATACACATTCTGTATAATTATGAATTCACTACAGGTGGTCCGTTTGAGCAAGGCAAACCAGAATTCCTTTGAGAAATATACATTAGCTTGAAGAATTTGAAAGCTTACACAGTAAAAAATTAAGTTTTGAATATGTTTAAGCGCCAGTAAATAGAACCTTGCCCATCTCTCTAATCGCAGCTGCGTTGATTTAAGAATTTAAATTGCACAAAATCAGAGGCATTAAAAAGTGGCAGTGTTTTTCTCGACTTGAATTTAACTTGCTGTTGTTGTTTTTGTTCTCCTTGGCATGTAATTTTAATCCAACGCTTGCCAGGCACAGACCCATTTCCCTCCTCTTCCGCTCTCTCCAGCCACTCTTCGCTCGCTTGCAGTTTCATGAGGTAAAAAGCAAACTGTTAATTTCATTGCATAAACAAACTTTCTGCACGTCGTCTGCACTTTAAATCAACACTTCAGAATTTTTGCTTGCACATTGCAGCGGCTACTTTGCCACTCCTCTCGCTACACCCTTTTCCCCCGCTCGATGAAAACATTTGTGGGCACGTCTGCGGCAAGTGGCAGGTTGCCTGAATTTACCACTTTCAACCATTGCTGAATTTGGTTTTTTTTTTTCATACATATTTTTCGCATTTTATTTAATAAAAATCCAACAGCTGGTAATTAATTTTGACAGTGAACCTGTGCACGAGCTGCTGGCTCCCTTCAGCGTTTGGGCAGCGGACCTTCAACGAAGCTTCTTCAATTTCAGAACAACCACTGTGTGTGTGTGTATGTGTGCTTGTTGTGTCTGTGTGTGGGTAATTAATTGTAAGCTGAGCTGCGAAATGAATCAGGTCAATTAATTTCATACGAATTCTGCTGGTTCACTTTCTATTCACCTCCCTTTCCCCACTCTAGCTCTCTTTATATTGTTAATCTGCTCTTTAAGTTGAGGCGAATTTGAGCTGTACTTTAAGCAAATGCCACTTCTCAACACTTGCCGCCCTAAATCAAAATCGTTGACTTCCCCCAATCCCAAGGACGCTTTGAGTATGCCCCAGCAGGGCTCTCAACTTACAAGCTCTCAAGTGTGTGCCATGTTGCTTGTAGTTTGCCCAGCTGCCGGCCAATCGCACATTAAGTGCAAGTCGAAGTGGCTGACAGCTGACCCGGCTGGCAGGACCAAAGCAGGCTCAAGCCAGGCGTCTGCCTGCACAGCTCATGTTGGCGCAGACAAGTTCAATAAACGCACCACAAATTGATTTGACCAAGCACACTTGCTAGCCACTGTCGAGTGCAACTCAAGTGAGACAGCAATATGCATTAGCATTAGCTTTTCATAGAGGTTATTTTTAGCCACAGTTTATGCAAGTGGCTCAGCTGTGCTCAACTCACAGTTTAAAACATAATTGAAATTGTTTGAAATATTTATTAATTGTGGTTAGATAACTGGAAGTGTATTTGTCTTTTTAGCAATCATAGTTGAAATTTAATCATCACTTATTAAATATTTGATATTTAATGTAGATTTTCATATTGCTTATATTAAACCACAAAAGGCTCAACTTTGCTCAACTCACAGTTTGAAACATAACTGACATAGTAAAAGTGCATAATTGAAATAGTAGTGAATTGATGTTGCATAACTGGAATTGTAATTAACTTTTTATCAATCATACCTCAAATGCAAATTCCGTTTATATCCCTTTTAATTAATTATATATCGAGGGTTGTCAAATATTAGTTACTAAGAAGCATAAGTTACTAAGCACACCTTAATAGATGATTCAATATGTAAAATACCGTAGCTTAACTTAACAACTGGTTACAACTACTAAGTTATCTAATACCACTCCAAGTTCAAATATACGCCTTGTTACTGTTGTCGTATCGCACAAATTGCTCTTGTAATAAGCCTGCTCAGTTCCGCTACTGACCCTAAGTGTTTGTCCATTGGAACCGCCCATTTGTCCTGTTCCCACAGTCAGGTTCCTTCTGCCATTTCAATCTGCCTTAAAGCTGGAGGCAACTTGACCTATACGCTATATAATATTACCCATACGCCACGTATAAGAAGCCAAACTGGTTACTTTTATGGTTTATTGATTGGCCAAGTGACCCGTTGCCACATACAAACACACGTGCTTGAACGTTATTATACCCTGCTTGCGAATGGAATAGAGTATATAGGTTTTGTGGAATCGGAATCGATTGTGTGGATTATATATATATATTAAAATTTGGTTGACGATGATTTATTTAATCGAGATTTATTTATGAACTCTATGGAAGACCATTGAAAATATCCCTGCCTAAGAAACCCAATATTTAAATGAAATACAGTATAAACAGGGCATTAGCCATCCATTAATCCGTTTGTTTTTTATGGCCTGTGGCCTGTTTGCGTTTTGTGAGTGGATCTTGCCTGCTTATAGATATATTTAATTGATTCCCTTTTACGGCCAAAGCGTAGCGTAAATATTTATTGAACATTTACTCACGCTCTGCTCTACTCTGTTCATCTGCTCATCTCGTTTCTAGCAATTGCCCACATGGAACGCCATCACGTGTGCCCCTGATAGCCAGCTCTGGGTGTGCTGTTAGTGGTGCTGGTGCACCGTTGAGCCTGCCCCATGGGCTGCCACATGGTCTGGATAAGTCTGGTCCGGGGAATCCAGCGCGTGGCTTGCTTAATGCGACAGCTGCAACATTTCAGCGACACACGTTGCAGCCACTGAATCGCAAGACGCTGATGTTGACTCGTCGCTGCCAGAAGCATCACGGCACACGGACGCTGTACGATGCCACCGCTAACACGGAGACCTCCGAGGACGACGAGGAACACTTTATGCAGCATGGCAGCGAACAGTTTGTGCTCAAGAAGCTCAAGAAGAAGAGCAACACTCGCTCCCAGGAGTGTCTGGAGCAGCTCAACGTTAATGCCACTGACGACGATGATGATGATGATGTGGACGATGACGATGGCGATGAGGATGAGGAGAACTCGCTGCAACGACAGGTGCCCATTAGTCTGGTACTGCTGATACTCATGTGCTACATATGTGTGGGCACCGTTGTCTTTGCGCTCTGGGAGAATTGGTCCTTGGTGGATGGCGCCTACTTTTGCTTTGTCACGCTGTCGACAATTGGCTACGGTGACTTTGTGCCCGCGAGGAGTTTCAATGGACCCGAAGTGCAGCTGTATGCGTGCTGTGCTTATCTGCTGCTCGGACTCGTCCTGGTCGCGATGTCCTTCAGCATACTGGAGACGCAGCTGATGTGGAAATGCAAACGGATTGCGGTGCGACTGAAGCTAACCACCAGCAATTGATCCTTCTTCCGTTCCTCCTCCTGCTCCTGCTCCTACTCCTCCTCATGCTCCACTCATGTTGTGTATATGTATGTGTGACAAAGGACACGCTCCTATTAGAAATTAGAGGTTAGTCAACTCAAAACCGTATTGGAATACTTGGCGCATGCTTATTCAAGTGTATAATATACAAATAATATTAATAATACTAATGATATACAACAGACAGCTTAATGTAAATGCAAATCTTAAGAGAGAGTCGGTTGTCTGCGCGAGCTATGTGTAAATAAAATCGAAATTTTTGCAAATTTAAAAACATTTTCAATGCAACAACGGGGCACTCTTAATGGCAACAGCAACATCAACAGCATCATCATTATTTTATTTATTTTTATTTTTGGGGGAATTTGATAGATGTTTTGGAACGTGTTTGGCATGCAGAAAAACTGTCTGCCGCCGCCTCTCTCTCTCATCACCAGCAAATTTTGCCAATGAATGTCAAGCTTTGTTGTGGCAACTTTTGTGTGGCACAGACAGTTTGTCAGCTGCCTCCATATGAAAGGACATCGCTGCTAATAGTTTATGACATATTCGTGTAGCATATTTATGGCGTCGCCGTTTCCCATCGCGTCGAGCCTTCTCCGAGCATGGGGCAAGGACTCTCTAACCAATTGTCAGTGAAATATGCTGTTTACCAGATGATGACAGCTTGATTGTAACTGTTGAACGACTGGACATTTGGGCAGTTGTTTGAATGCCCCATCGAGACCGTATCAAATTGCCAATTGGGGTATTGTGAAAGATGTTGAATAGACTGCTCCAGAGCTGTCCCAATTTAAAGCTACCTGGGATGAGATCTTTATATTCTTTATGTATATTTTTGACCTTGTTTAAAATGACTTATTTTGTAAAATGTACGTCTTATTCATTTAAATTCATGCTTAGTTCTTTATCTATCCCAAATGCATCAGGTCTGCTGGCTTTTAATCATATATAATACTTATAAGTAGATATTAGTCTGCTACGTGGAGCGTTTTCATATTTGTCTTAATTTATTTTAAGAAACTTTCCTTTTTCCTTTGTTGGCGCGTGCTTGAAATACCTGTGCTGAAGCGAATCAGCTAAAAGCTTCAAATTTCATACAAAACACACACACTCACACACACACACACTCTCTCTCACACACACATGCACACATATATATTTATGTAGATGCTTGAACAAATACTTGGACCGTTGATCATCTTATTTTTTTTTTTTTGTGGCATTGGGCGCATACAAAGTGTGTTTAGAGTAGCGCATAAATTTCAAAAGTGCCACGCGTCATCAAAATCAAATGCCAGGCGCATGGAAAATCAACTGCCCCCCGTAACCAGCATGGCAAAAAAAAGAAAAGAAAAAGGGAATATCCCAAGAAACACAAAATAAAAATCCAGCCGAAGCCACAATTTAAGCGACTTGTCAGCGACAACGGCAACAAAGGCAGGCAACAAGATGTATCGCAAAATCAATTGATATGACATCAAATTGAATTTGTAATTTTCAAACCCCTGCCTCCGCAACGAATTCTTCTTGTTTCTGTTGCTTTTTCGAATAGCCTGCGGCTAAGAGTCTGCGTTAAGCTGCGTGGCAAACGTCAATGGCGACTTGTTTATGTTTTGTGTCTTTATTGCTTTTAATGCTGCCAGCTTACGAATTTCCGCACGTTTTGCCTTGCCAGCCCAGTTTAGCCCAGCCAGCCGGGCAGACGAGCATAAAACCCAACCAGCCGGAAGGGTCCTTGTTCCTTGCGTGTCTGTTGCCATCGCCCATGCTTGACGATTATATGTAAATGGCTATATTGCCGGGCCTATTAGCCTCGTCTAGAAGTACTCGTTAGCGAGGCATCTTAATTTACTGCTGTAGTTTGCAATTGCCTAAAGACTTGACTCTTCTTTTAGTAAACTATTTAAGTATTCCTTATATTAAATTATATTTTTTTGGGCAGTCTTGAAGAGAGTATAGCTCTGCTTAAACTCTTTATTTTTAAATAACAAGCGATTTCGATCTGCAAGGGTAGATATCCTGCGGCGAACCTAAGACTCCTTTTTTTGTATACTTTTCAAATCAACTACCTTAAACACTTATTTCTACATTGACTTATTGTGTACTTAGTAAGTATTTCAATAAAACGAAAAAGGTTCTTAAGATGTTGAAACATGATCACCTTATTATAACGACTCTTTAAGATTTATTCTTTACAGAAATAAGAATTGGCCCAAGGATGCGGAAAAATATATGTATAATAGATGGAGAAACATATTTTAATAAATGAAAATAGAGAATTAATCGAGATAAGCTTTTTATTGGGTTTCATTTTCGGCCTTATTTCTGCATACAGCCAATCTACAAAATATTTGTTGGAATTATGAAATTATTTTTATATTTTACATTGAGATAAAATCTGAAACTTGGTGTCAGAAAACAACATGTTCGATGTTCCTCGATGTGTAAAATAAACTACGGCCGGATGACTTTGCACGAAAAATGGTGTTTGACCTGCAGTTTTTCATTTAATGATTATTTTATTGAGTGATTTATTTTATTTATTTACGTTTTACTTGTTTCAGGACATTTCCTCTTCTGCAATAGCAAGAAAAACAAAATATCAATTCAATTTGCGATGCGCTTGAGAAATATTTGTGAGTAATAAACTTAAGCTTGTAAAGAGAAACATTTTACATAAATTTAGGTTATAAATAAATAAAATAAATAAGTTTTATTACATATATATTTATATATGTTTTGTATAAGCTTTATCACAAGAGGTCACGCGAGCGGGACATTTAATGATTTGGCCGCTTGGGACTCATGCTTAGAACAGAGCTAACATCGGATATGCTATCCTTATCGAATGCAGCGCCACTTGAAGAGCGCTCATCTAAATCGACAACATGTAAGTCGATGGCAGTTGAATTACTCGACGGCACGCCAATGGACGAGGATGAGGGGAAGTTGCCCCTGCTCCTCATTCGCTCAGCTAGTTTAAATTCCACAGAAAAAGGCATTGTGGTCGTCGTCTTGGCCCGGTTGTTGTTAACTGTTGTTGGGGCAACCGGCGCCGTTGCAGCTATTGTGGCCAATTTGCTGGGGCAGAGAGGCAACTCACGTGTCCGATTGCTGCTGCGACTCTTAGTGGACTGTGGCGCCGGCTTGGATTTCCGGTTGAGTTGCAGTTCCGGTGCCGTATTCGATCTGGACCACTCATTATTGGCAGCCATGGCGCGTCCAGCAACAGATTTTGTAGGTGGTCGCCAGCAGGGTGGCTTCACTCGTGGTCGCTCACAGCTGCTGATCTCATCGCTGATCTGATTGAGCAGCTCCAGTAAAGTGCTGGATTTCTCGTCCACAAACTCTATGCGTATGGGCGACTCGCGGCCCGACGAGCTGCCCGGATTGAGCAGAATGAGCCTGTTGCGAATTCAATTAGAGATTTAAATTGTTAAATGCTGTCGATGTGGATATTGTGCATGCCAATCTAATCTATGGATAACAGAGTCTGTGCTTGGTCTACGTACTTTTTGGCCTCCTCGATGGCCTTGCCCAAATTTTGAAGGCTCTTGCGCTGGTATTTGGTGCTGCGTCCAATCTGTGAGTGCTGCAGCGTGCCATGAAGCACCACATTCCACTTGTGTGTGCTCGACTGGAGGAGCACTGTGCGAGCCACACGCTGGAAACGCTCCCTGGCCGTCTCCTTGGCTGGCTTCGAGGGCACCTTCTCCACTTTGACCTCATGCATTTCACCCTCGCCATTCACATTGCTGAGCAGGTCCTGTTCGCTGCTCGTGTGCACTGGCGCCACCTGGAAGCCCTTCATCAGACGACGCTCCCAGACTTTCGTGCGACGCGGTTTCGTTTCTGTCAAGGACATAGATAAGTATATTTATATATATATATATGTGCTCAGGTGAGTTTCAACTTACGCTTCTCTTTCTTATTCGCTGATGACACATCCAGTCCGCTATTCTCGAATATCTCCAACATTTCGTAGCGCATTGTGCTAATCTCGCTCTTGAGCTCATTGATATCATCCTCGGTGACCGGATTGTCCTCAAACTTGCGATGCATTGCAGAAATATACCGCCAGATCAGGGAATGCATAATATTATCATATTTATTATACTTCTCCTGCTCCTGGCGTTTCTGTAGATGGAAAAAAAATGGAAGTACCTTAATCTTTAACTAGTCCAGTTACTTTAAAATATCACTTTTAGTTTTCCATAAATTTTAAATTGATGGCAATCGAATGTTTTCATTCAAATGTGTAAATAAAGCTGCAGCACTCTAAAATCGAATATTTTGCGGCCGAGAATTGAATATTTTAAATTTCGCTTTTCCGCGCTGACTTCCTCCGTTTTTATTTATTTATTTACATATTCCAGCAATACAATATTTTTATAAAAACTCATCCAGCAGTATTTTTATTTACGTTTTCAGCAAAAGTTAAAATAAGCAGATTTCTGGTTAACAGAAGCAGCCACTATGCTATTTAAATTTGCATTGCGAGTTTTTATTCTGGCAGAAATTTGGGAAACAATAAAATATACTGCCTATTTTTGTACAAAAATTGAAAAAATAATTGCATAAATTCAGTTGCAATAATCTGCAGCTTTGGAATGAACTTATATTTGTTCTAAAAGCTAACTTAAATTCTTACGTTGAAACAACTCACCTTAGAGCGCTGTCGATCAATGGCCTTGCTGGACTTTCGAAACATTCTAATAACCCATTTAACTGAGGGCAGCACATTAAACGGCGGTGGCAATGTGGCACTGTCCTCAAAGTAGCTCATCCAGAGTTTGGTTCGAGCAAATTTCCACTCGGTGTCCGAATGCTCCTGCAAGGCAATAAGAAACATTAAACGTTATTAAGTAGCAGTTTTATGTCATTAGGGCTACACTTACATCAATCATGGCATAGGAATTGGACATCATGGCAATGAGTAGATTCATCAAAACAATCACATTGATGACGCTGTACGAGCCAAACATAAGCAGGCCCCAAAATCGGGTGTATGACTTGATGCCCGTCAGCTCAAAGTCATCGAGGTCAACCATGCCAAAGCTGGCCCAGAACAGCGATTGCGATGTCTCAAACAGACTGCCAAAGGTGAAAGCATTTAGTTAGGATTACACACGCGCTCACTGATAATTAGCTAAATGACTGGACTGACTTGCCAAAGCGTCGCCATTTCATGCAGGAGTCGCCGTGCGAAGCCCAATCCGCCTTCCCATCTGGCAGGACATAGCATTTACTCTTCTCCAGTGCCGAGAAATACCAGAGCAACTGATTGAGGCCACAGGCAAAGGCGAACAGAACGAGGGTGTAGATGAAGAAGAACTTGACAATATCAATGACCATTCGACCCAGCGATATTTGCAGCGGACCCAAGTGTGGATTAATGTTGAACAAATGCACCAGCTTCAAGGCAGAAAAAATGTTAGCCGCCGCAAACAGGCCCTCGGCAATTAGATGTGGGTCAAAGTCGTGCCACTTTTCGCGCGGTATATAGGCCATCTGTGGATCTGTCGCTATTTCCGTTGCCTGCTGGATATAGGCAAAGGCACTGCAAAATGGGAGACGTCGTCAGAACAGTGCTTTCAACTTACAACGTACTTCTTGTGAGTGTGTTTTTTTTTTGTATGGCTTTTTCTTACCGCAGACACATGACGCACACGTAGAGGCTGTTGCGCAGAAAATCGATAAAGTTCCACATGTTACGCAAATACCTCCGCATGCCGACGGCAAATATCTCCTGCACCTCCTCCCATATGAAACCAATCACGTAGAGCACAACGACTATCTCCAACCGGCTGGGCGCCTGGCCCCGTTGTCGTCGCTCCTGCTCTTCAAGCTCGGCCTTCATTCGGGCCGTGCCAAGGAAACGGACAAGCTCATCGTCCGCACGCTGCGAGACCAATATGAGGATAACTGCAATGTAAACAGGACTATAAATAGAATACGGTTGAAAAGACATCTTGCATTTTGTCTTGATATTTTTAACATAAACTGTTTGCTTGGCCAAACAGTCATTTGAGCTCTTAAGCTATTATGCACTCACAACATTGAGGTCTAAGTTTGTTACCTTTTGATAACCTTTTTTCTCAGTGACAACCAACTGTGTATGCCTTTCAAATTGTACTCACTCAGGAAGAACACATAGGATGAGGCATGGATGAGGAACTTCATAAACGGCTTTCGCATCAATTGACCCGTTCGACAGTTGGGCGCACACATATAGATGAAACAGTAGATTGGAAACAGCATCGCCACCTGGGCAATGCAAATGAATTTGTCCACGAAGCACTTGCGCCTGAATCCGGGCAGTCCCTCATACCAAATTGACGACAGCAATTGCTGTATATTCGAATGGGCCACAAACTGCAACGAAAAATCATACCAAATAAAAAAAACAGAAATTTCACTTTTTTTTGGGGGGGTTTTTGGAAAATATGTCAGAAATGTTTACTGTTTGCACATCTTTTTTATCAGCACACATTTCAGTGGATTTGTCTGATGTTAGCTTTGACATAAATTCAATACCTCGATTGATAGACTGATAAATAGAGATATTTAAGACAGAGAATTCTGAGAGCTAAACCATCTATAACAAAACTTAAATTTTATTAATTGTTTGGAAGATTTATATATATGACTATGGAAATATTTGATTTTACTTTCATTTTGTTCATGCTTACCGTCTTCTGCTTATAGGAAATTGCCTGCACGAGTCGCGTAAGACTCATGCGATCACCGGGCTCATAGGAAGATGTGTTCGGATCATAGTTCAATATTATAGCCAGCTCATTGGAGGAGCGCGTTTGATCCAGTAGAGAGCAGGCGAATTGCTGGCACTGCCTACGCAGTTCCATATACTCCGCCGTGCACTCCTGCTCGGTGAGCGCGAGATTGCGCAGTTCCCAGGACAGCTGAAAGGCGGTCAGTATGGGATCGTTGGAGGTGAGACAGATGAGCGAGGGACTGCATAGGGCACGATAGATATTCACGCGTGAGAGCGAGTGCCGCAGCGAATCTTCGTTAATAAGACGCACGCACTCCTCACAGCCGCAACTGTAAAAGTAATGATAACAATAATAAAAGGAGAAATAAGAGATGAGGCAACCACTTACCGTATATCATGTGGCACTGGCACCGCCGCACCCCGATCCAAAAGTATGCGCAATATCTCAAAGTTATTCTTGTGCGCGGCCAGCATCAGTGGAGTTATGTCCGGTGCGAACATTGCCGCATTTATGTCCACCTTCTGCCAGCTCTGCAAAAACGATATTAGCCCAGTTAAGATGCTTAAGAAGGTTAAGGTGCTGCTCAAGTGACTCTCCTCCATCTTTCAACATGTGTGTGCGTGTGTGTGTGTGTGTGTGTGTTGTATTCCTGCTCGTTAAACGTTTTTATTGCATATGCCTTACAATTGTAATTTTCACACTTCAATTGCGTCCAATGGCTGCTTAATGAAGCGTATTCTCGTGTGCATAAATATGTCTGTGGCGCCACCGAACTCTGCCTCACTCTCTCCCCCCTTATCTCGTACAACTTTATTTGCAAAAAAAAAAAAAAAAAAGACAAGTTTAACAGAAATAACTTGGTCGAAGTTTGTATATCCTTGGGTACAGAGAAATTTGTACTCATGAATAATATCGCAATCTAATGCAAGGCCTTTGTTCTGCGAATGCTTATACATACATATGGTATATATATCATTTGTTATATACGTAATAACTTGATCAGAACTTGAACAGTGTTAGCTGTAATATAATCAGATATTTAAATTGACTTCGACCAATTCCGAATTCATAAATAATTCATAGAATTCATTATTTACAAACAAAGTTTCTAGTTTCTAGCTAAAACTGACAAATAATTGAGAAAATAAAAAAAAAGATTTCCCTTATGGGCTTAACATATTCCATAAAAAATGCATAATACCCCAAGCAAAAGTGACACAGACATGTATAACACTAGTGGGAGGAGGAGGAGGAGGATGAGGAGTGAGTATGACAGAAGGAAGCGTTGGTAAACGGAAGCGTTGTCCGCTTATCGCACACTCCCAATTCCAATTCCAATCCCACAGCCAAGCACCAACCCAATCCCAATCCCAAACCCAATCACTTCAGCGTCTGTCATGTACGTGCCTAACGAGGCCACGCAAAACTGATTAAAATCGTATTAGCTTCGGTTTTTGAGACAGCAGCCGAAAGCCGGGCCACTCGATGTGTGCCACAAATTAGCTGAGTGCAGCATACTATAATAGAGGTGAAGGAGGCCAGAGTCGGGTCGAAGTCAGATGAGGTGTGGTAGATATTACTTACGTAGAGCTCGCCCTCCTTGAATATGAGCTCCTCGTGCTCGAGCAGCAGCTCAACGGCCTCAACGAACTCCGCATTGATGGCATGCAGCAGGGCATCTTTTGTCTCCACGCCCATGATAACCAGCAGCTCGACCATCTCCAGGTTCTCGTTATCAATGGCCACCGTTAGGGCTCGCCTGCCCAATGGATCCATGCAATTGATATTGATATGCTGCTGTCGCAGTGCCTTCTGCAGTATTCTGAAGTAATTAAAACAGCAACAGCAAAAAAAAAAAGTACAGAAAATGTTTTGAAAATTGTCGAAAATAACTTTTACTTTTCTTGTAAAACTTTTTAATTATGTGCGTCCTCCACAGACAAAAGTTTGCCAATCAATCGAATGGCATTGAAGGAAATTTTAGAAATTTCAACAGTATTTGTCTTTAAAAGTGGCAACTAGTTAAGGTACAAAACTCAACGAATTTAATATTTAAAAGTGTGGCAAGTTTTCAGGCACTGGTTAAGTAAGTAAGTATTTCGTGATGCGTTTTGCAACACTGTTCGAATAATTGGTCAGGCAACGTAGTCGCCTGTGATTTGCTGCTTGTCAAAATATCCAAAACATTTTTGCTGAGCTGCAGAAATCTCAACAAAATTCATTTCACAATCGTTCGTCAACAAAAATTGTTGTACAAAATTCAAAGACAAAAAAAAACCCCGACATATATGCATATTAAATAAAACGCCGAATATAAAACCATTTGGCTATTAAATTATTTGTAAAACAAATTCAAAACAAACTAAAATATGGACGCTGCTTCAGGTCAGGGCATGGTCATCAAAATGGCACAAAAGAATAAGGGTGAGTTGTGTGTGTTGTGTGGCCCCAGGCCTACCCCGTTTCCAAACTGTCGGAAAAGTAAACAAAGGGTATATATCTTAATTCATTAATTGATTAGAAACACAAACTGGTAAACTGGGTGGCGTCGATTGGCTAACATCGACCTCAAATATCGATGGACACGAGCCGAATCCAATGCCGGGCATAAGTCGCATCTCCTGGCAGTTCTTTAAGGATCGCGAGGAGGAGCTCTATCGCTATGCCTGCCAGCTAAAAGGGATACGCGTGCAGCGCGAGGAGGATGGAGATGAGGAGGGTGAGTCCATTGGCTCCGAGGAGGATCCACCATCGCCACATTATCGTTACACACTCGACGAAATGAAGAGCTACAATCCCTATCGTTTTATTAACTTTAAACGCTAAACAGGAACGAGCAAGAGCAAACGCAACAGCAACAGCAAAAGCAACAGCAAAAGCAGCAGTCAGAAACCAAACCAATCAATATAAGAAGCAACAGCAAAATACGCAGAAGCAACAGCAAAATACAGAGAAGCACACAAATAACGAAGAAACCAAGCAACGAAGCAACCAATCAACCAAGTAACCAGAAAAGCAGCAACAACGTCTACACTCTACACCGAGTTAAGAGTTTGTTACCCCCTACTTACTTTTGCTCACACTTTTTACACTTTCACACGATTTAACATCAGAGTATGGCAAGCAAATGTATTCAGAAGAGCGGATCTATCATTACAAGCTAATTGTAATATTTCAGGCGGAGAACAATTGATAATTGTCAACAAAGTTACA
Organism: Drosophila grimshawi; assembly: GCF_018153295.1. Lineage (NCBI taxonomy): Eukaryota > Metazoa > Arthropoda > Insecta > Diptera > Drosophilidae > Drosophila > Drosophila grimshawi. The sequence continues at coordinate 3,161,060 of NW_025062889.1, forward strand.
CTGCACAATGTTTATTTATTGTTTTTATACTTTTTACATTCGCACTGTTTTACAAATACCAGATTAGCGGCAAATAGGAACCAATCTGCGATTATTGTAAAACATATTCAAAACAATTAAAGATTGTTCATAAATGGTTATTCATGCCAACCAAATTCTTGTTTTTTTTCTTGACGGTGATTTCTGAGAAATGAATTTGAATTATGCATTTGGAATTTTATTGAACTTGACATGACATCTAAAGAATCTGACACTATTACTTAAAGTTACTTTAAGCAAAGTACACTTTCTCAATATTTCTTATTTTGAATAAATAATTTCATTTAATCCAGTAGATATGAAATTACCTTATTCCATGCTTACATTCAATTTACTTTAATTTTCTACATTCTCAGAAATTTATTTAAAAGTTTGTGCCAATAAACAGAGCGAAAATTAATTGTAAATTTATTAAAATGCGCTTGTGAGTGGCATTGAAGTGGCAAACGGTACTCAAGCCCGCATATTGCTTATTAAGTGGCACATAAGATGATTCCCCAAGGCAAACAAACAGGCAGCTATGCAAATAATTGAAACCACCCAAAAGCACACACACACACACTCCAGAAACCGGAGTTGTGTTGATAGGATTTTGCGTTTCCTGTAGAGAGCTCTACACATATCGTCCTTGGGGGAATACGAATACGGAAACGGATACAGCCCATCGACACCTGCGTGTCCCTTGACGCACCACTCACCAAAAAAACAAACTGCCATCTTCAGCACGTCGAAGTTTAAATACCCTATGAAGTCATCATGATAAAATTACAGTTGCCTCTGTAAGAGTATCCAAAATATAGCCACAAATATGATATTCGAGTTCAAAAAAGAAGCAAAATGAACGAAAACGGGGGAAAAACACGTCACTTGGATGGCACTCACCTGCGCACATTTGGTATATCGCCTCGCTCGACGGCGAGCAGGAATTTCTTCTCCTCGAGCAGCAAAGGTTGCGGTAATCCCAGCGGCACACAACAGCCGCCCACAGTTTTAGGGGCGCCACCACCAGAGGCATTCAAGCCACCCGGCGGCAACTAAAAAAAGGACCAAAACAGAACGGTGTCAGTATGTAAAAATACGCGTAGGTGTAAATAAATAAAAAATAAAAATAAAAATGCCAAAAAAAAAGCTTACTCAGAAAATAGCAGCGAGGACAAGAAGAAAATAAACATAAACATATAGGGAAATTAAGTGCAAAGTGTTGAAATGGTTGGTTGGCTGCTTTATCTGTGCCACTTAAATGGCATGGAAATGAAATGTGTGCCTTTTGGAGCGTTTAAGCTAAGTGCCAGCATCAGCCACAACAGCAAGAGAAATCCCAAAATAGTGGCTAATACGGCGTATGCGTAACCTGCAAATCGGTGCGAAAACGAGCTGGCAGCTACTTGTTAGGTGTAGCGTGTATCTTGTATCTTTAAGATACACAGTAGTTTATCAACAGCCATTTAATACTTACGCCCATTGGTTGCTTCTTCTTGCGACCCATGTTTATTAGTGTGTACGGGGTGTGTGTGTGTGTATCGGGGTGTGTGTCGGGGTGTGTGTCTGGGTGTATTATGTGTAATTCACTTAACAAAAAGTGTCGTGTAATTTATTTGTGTCTCGTGTTGTTGGTAAAAGTTTCTAAAGCTCGCTTAACACTGCAGTTCATTTATTGCAACTTCTTTTTTCAGCTGCTTGTCAACGTGTGGGCTTAAGCTAAAAACACACACACACACACAGAGATTGGAAGACATACACACACACACACACACAACAAAAAGCCAAACCCAAAAACTCACAAAACACTAAGCTCCTGTGAATGCAACTTTCAAGTGAAGTTATTCTAGCCTTTTTTGATCACTGTTGTTTCTAGATATATGCGTGTGTGTGTGTGTGGTGTGTGTGTATGTGGTGTGTGTGTTTGCAGTTGGTTTTTGTCTTGGTTTTTATGGTTTTTGGTCAGCATCTGTTGAAGCATGTCCCCTAAGCTGTTTATAATTTCAATTTATTTTTATTTCATTCGCTTTTTACCACAGCTCATCGGGTAAGCTCTTTATTTTTAACTGCCATATGCATTTTATGCATTTAATTTTCAGCTATTTAAGCTGTGAAATGTCTTTTTTTTAGACAGACATTTTAGCGTTTTTTTTAGTTATTTAATTTTTATTTTATTCACAGCACATTTCGACGGCTCAATTATTGTTGAGCTTCGAAACATATTTTTAACATTCTGCTTGAATTGAGAAATTAACCTGAGTATTAAGTGGCAGAATATTTATATATATTTAGATTTTGCTGTATTTATATATTTTTAATTCGCATTTACAATATTTGCATATTATGTTTTTGATTTTTACTTGAACATTTGCACATCAGATCACAACTAAAAATGTATTTTCAAAACCGCACACAAAAATGTATTTCTATCAATTTGCATTTTCCTTTCAATTGCATATACGTTTTTCCCATTTTCAATTGCCTTGTTGCGTTTTTTCTTCATCGTTCAGCTGTTATTTGTGCAATTGTTTATGTGCCAAAATTAATGAATTGCCCTTTTGTTTACATGGGTCGTGTGGGCAACCAACTGTTTTATTTCACAAATAACTCAATAAACATTCACAATTTTATATCACACTTTAAGCACTCCATTCGATTTCGGGCAGATCAACTAACTGACACTCTTGCCGGGACTATTTACAAAAATAAATAAGAAAATAAATCTCAATCATGAAAATGTCATGTTGATTTTTGCAATTTTTGACCAATCGTTGCTTAAATATTTGTGTGAATTTCTTTCGGAAGTTAATTTAAATCTGACTTTGCGCGTCTGCATTTCAAACGGTTTCCATTCCCATAAAAAATGTGTGTGTGTTTTTTTTTAATGTGTGGCTCGTAAAAAGTGGCGCATCCGTTGATGTCCGCAGCGGTTATATATGAATGTGTGTGTGTGTGTGTTTGCGGGAAGCATTGTGAGTAGCCAGACAAAAGCCAGCAACTGCATTGTTTAATTAAGTTAATAGAATTATAAGTGTGACTCGCACATTTGTCATTTAACATATCCTCCTATACATATATATATACGCTTTTTTTATTATTCTTCCGTTTTCCTGGGAAGGCAACACATAAAACTGACAACATAAATTTGGTTTTATCTGCAAGGCCAGCTGATATAAGTTGATATATATTTATGTTATATATATGCGCTTAAAGGCTGACTTTGACATTTGGGAATTCGAATTTATTGCAATTTATTGCAATCAAGTTAAGCTAGTTAAGCAATTAGTGTTTACTACTTGGATTATTGAATTTCAGACAGCGTTAATCCCATCGACTTCTGAAATGTAAGTCATGATTGTTGGGGAAATTTCTTCAACTAAAATATATATATATATATATATAATATAATCTATAATATATTTTCATCTATTTAAAAATGAATCAAAATCTAATTAAGTTTAACTTGAAGCACGTTTTTATATAAAAAAACAAGACAATAAAATTTTAAAACTGTATTCTAAAGCTATTGTATAAGTAATGGACATGGATTCTAGACAATATTATAGTCAGAGTATATAGCATATAACTACAAAGTTATTTTGGATCTATAGGGGAGTCAAACTTTAAACTTTATACATTAGGGAAATTCTAGAAATTTACAATAGAAACCTTTTGTGTTATTTTATACCTGATTCAGAAACATTTTCATCTTAATGCTTGAAGTTTTATATAGTCTGCAAGTTTGACACTCTTTTGCTCACGTCGCAGGTTTGGTTAGCAGTCAATTCAAATAGTATGCAACAGAATTGCAGCAGGTATTGCTAACACACACACGTACACACACACACACTCAAAATCACACACACACACACACACAAACACAGACACTCTCAATACACGTGCATGCAATGCTTAAGCACAATGACCGGCAGCTGCTTTGTTAAAGCAACTCTTTCGCTCTCTTTCGCTCTATTTACTGCTCTCTCTCTCTCTTTCTCTCTCTCTCTCTCTATCTTTCTGTGCCGGGCTTGCTGGTAACATAATTCACTTGGCCGGTGGAACACTTAAGCCACTTACTTCTTGCATTCTGGCGCACAGAAACGTGTGCAATTGTTCAGCTTTGCCGCACAATGGTCGCAGAAATTTCATGTGGCTTAGAGAGCTACTAAAAAATATTGTGGTTTAACTTTTGTATTGCATACGGTTCAGCCGCAACTATTTTTTATACAATTTATATACATATATGGACTGTCCTTATTTTATTTGTTAATATTTTTTTCTTTCAGCAGCACAAACAAAAAACATCGTGGCGTTCCGTTCTGCGCACTTTGACACAATGTGAGGTCCGCGAATTTTATGTGGCCAGCGTTTTGCGGTTGCGACTCTGGCTTTGGCTGCCGTACAGAAATTTATACCATTTCCCAGGGGGCCAGATCGGGCGTTGTGGCTAATTTAATTAGACTAAAACGTCAAATATTTGTTTTCGTTTTCATGTAGTTTGAATACCAATACCAATCCCGATACGATACATTAGAAACGCCTTCGACTAGTCCATGTACTTGAACCCGAGACACTCTTGTTCTTGTCGTTATTGCTTTAGATCACCTGTCGCGTCCGTCATATGTCTGGGATCAAGACTCTAATCAACAAGTTAGGGCCTTGTTGGTTGCTTTTGTTGCCTTTTGTCGCTTTAAGGCGATTAGTAGGAAAACGCATGCAAAGTAGGCAACAATTCAATTACAACTAATTTTGCTGTGATTTCATTTTTGTATTGTGGCTGTTGCCAACGACTACTTAAATATCATTTGGTTGAGTGTGTCTAATAAACGTCCAGCAGTAAATCATTGAAATATTATATATGAGCTGACTATAAAAGCTGACTTTAATAATTAAACCTTATTTTTGATTTCCAAGTACATTTAATAGACTTCCAACTGATATATGTCAGCCAAATCAAAAGAGAACTTTAAGTGCAACTCAACTCTACAAACATATAAATAAATAAGATAAATAAACAGATGATATGTTAAAGTCTTAGATAATAAAAACATATCCTTTTTCTTTCAGAAAATAAAGTGAAAACTTTCCAAGCTTATTTCTGTAATGCACAGGAATGCACACAACAATGTCAAATCAGTTAAACTAGCTTTGACACCCACAAGAGACAACAAACAACAATAACACACACATATGCAAAGATACATACGTGAAGGTATTTGAGAGATTGTTCCAAGCAAACTTAAATTAGCATTTCATATTTACCAGTTGATCAATAATTGTGTGTGGCCCAAAGGCAGCCTTTTGACTGCCTGACATAAATACGTTTTGGGCCAAACCCAAACCTGAAGATGCCCAAAATGCCGAAAGCAAATGTAAAGCGCATGATTCGTGCATCAGGAAACCGGCAGGCAAACAAAATTAAATCAAAAATCTTAAACTGGATTTTGAAGAGAATACAAGTAGCAACAAAGCAAGCAGCAAGCAGCAAGTAGCAAGCAGCAGAGGCAAGCAGCAGAGGCAAGCAGCAGAAGCAACCAACCAGACAACCGACAACAATTGAGCCAAGAAGCCCTTGCTACTGCTGATGTTGCTGCTTTAGAGCTAAAGCCAAGCAAACAAACAAATAGCAGAGGAGCTGGCAACGGGTTCTGCTGAAGCCACATAGCAACGCACACACACACACACACACACACATACACAAACAAACAGATAGGCATGGCTGAGAGCACGTAAACTCATTTAAACGCACACACGCGCAAACAGTTGGCTGTAGCACAGGTGGCAGCTGGCTTGTGGCAACCATGACTGCCGCAAGTGTGTGTGTGTGTGCATGTGTGGGCGTGTTGGTATGTGTTTCTTTTTCACACACTGCGAATTTCAGCGGGCAATGAATTGACAACAGCCAGTAGCATGCAACAGGAGCAGCAACAGGAGCAATAGCTCAGTTTTGAACAAAGTACAACCAGAAGAAGAAAAATAAGACTGCCAACTTATAAGCAGGTCCCTATCTCTCTCTCTCTCTCTCTCTCTCTCTCTCTCTTTCGCACTTATATGCAAACAGCAACTAAATAGCATAGTTACAAGCACACAATATGATAAATTTCTATGTAGAAAAAACAGCTGCCTCCACAGATAAAAAGCAAGCATTTTGCGGTTGCAGCTGTGCTGCATGTGTGGTAAATAAAATTGCATTCAATATTTTTGTTTCGGTTTTTTTGTTGAAGTTTTTGATGAGATTTTTGAGGCAAACTCTGACTCCGTCTTTTGTTTGTGCTGGCTTTCAATTTATGGCTGCTGCGTTGCATTTGCCATAAATTGCATCTTCTCTTTTGTCTTGTGCTGCATTATTTTTGCCACAGCACGTTCATAATTATGTACATTGATTTACCGCGATGCAAAGGTGCCACGGAGTCGCTGCACTTTTCACAAAAGGTGTCGTGATAATCTAGTCAAAAATATGCTACCATAAAATCCTTTTCATAAATTTATGAGCGTCAACATAATACAGCTTTCTACTTCAAGCTTGCAGCTGGCTTAAATGGGATTATATGCAGTATTACTCGAACCATGTTATATTTAAATGTATACCAATTAAACTGTAGAGATAGTTTAAAGACCTTGCTGATTACTTAAAGGAAAGAAAATATAATTAATAACTAACTATTTAATGTGTTATCGGTTATGCTGTGATGGTACCAGAACTAATAACTGGCTATAACAAAAATCTTGAAAATCAGCTTCGATATTGAATTCAATCGATAAAGTGGCAGCTCCAGTTACTTTCAAATATTTAACATTATATGCTGCAAGTGCATTTGCAAAGGAAATTTCAATTTCCAGCTGGCAAACCAATTTTGATTGTTTTCTTCTTGCTGCACAATTTGGCATTGCATACTTTTGAGCGCATCTGTTTAATTTATTTGCCGGCTACGCTCTCTCTATCTCTCTCTGTCTCTCTCTCGATTTTTCACACCCTCTCTTGGGTGTGGGTGTGAAATAAGGTAACGTCATCAAGTTGAACTGGCCATTTGCGTTGGCATGTGCGCAATTCATAAATATTTATTTTGTTCGCTTTTGTGCGCTGGCATAGCACAATCCAATCCATTGGCGTGACCTTTCCATTAAGCGAAGGAATGCGGAGATTTATCAATGAATGAATTGTCTGCTTGACTTTAAGTTTAATCGAAATAAACAAACAAAAACTTGTTTTGCTTGCTCGGCACAAATCCGTGTTGGCCACGCAACAAAATATCCACAGTCCTTGAGGTAAAATAAATTTCCTGCAATTCATGACAGCAACAGCAGGGGCTGTGCTAAGGTATCGGCGAGGGCGTGGTTCGCAAATACGTGCCAAGACACGAAACTTTGGGGAAAAAGGATTAGAGGCAGGACTGGCGGACTGAGACACTGGGTGTATCGAGTAGGTGGAGCTTAGCCGGAAAATGCTCAAAGAATTTAAAAGGCAATCAAATTAAATTGTTTTTGCGGCACACCGCAAAAGTTATTCGGGTTCAGTTATATAGAATATAGAACACCACCTGGCAAATAATTTGCATTTTGTATAAAATATAAATGTTGCTTGTTATTTGATAAACGAGCGCTCAGCTGCCTGACAAAAATGTCAATTAAATTTATTTATATGCAAGCGCAAATCAAGCGAAATTCTTTAGCTGTTTGACGTAGCCACAAAAATCGGATCCAATTCAATATCCAACTCGAGCACCTATAAATACTCAGCTGACCATTTGTTTACGTGGGCAGCCAATTAGACGTAAACAACAGTCGCCGGAAGTAGGCCACATAAACAACAACCACATCCCATTACATTAACAACTGCAACAACAAAAGCAGCAACAACAAAAGCAGCGGCAGCAACATCAACAATTATATTGAGGCAACAAAATGTCTTGGGGCATGATGGATACTAAGATGTTCATCACACATAGGCCCAAAACACATATACAGAATATGCATAAATAAAGATTCATAACTACATTTATATCCACAGATTTGCCACTCAACTATGCTACAGGTTATAGTTGATACAAAGTATTCTCGTCACTTTCTTGACTATGACAGAACTTCCTTTGTGGCACACAAACAACACGAAGAATTTTGCAACTATCTTAACTATGTTAGTAAGCATACTCAATCATATACCCACTACCCTCGTCTTTGCTACAGGGTATTTGTAGCAGCTGAAATAGTTGCTCACTGAGTCACATGTGATGTGATGCATTTTTGCTGCCTGCTGTGATGATTGCGTATCTTTGTCATTGTGCCACTTTGACACAAGTTCAAGCGACAAGGTCCACAAGGCTCATAAATTTGTAGCGCTTCGAGCCACGTTAACATTGATTTCTGGCTGTCAACGCGCTGCAAAAGGCCAAATGCCACTAATTTTAATAATAAAGCAAGCAGCAGCAGCCACATCTAAACATATATATCTAGATATATATATAGATATTTATATATCTATATACATATATAAATATATAGCTACTTATGTGCGTAATGTGTCGTAAAATGCGGCGCCATCTACAAGAAAAAGAGGAACAACAACAACAACAATATGGAGAATCGACCGCAGCTGCAGTCAACGACTCGTCGACGACCTTAGAATGAAAAGCGAGCGAGTGAAATGTTTTTCCATCCATATAGCATAAGAATTTAAGCGAAATATGCTTGTGTGGAAATTAAATAATTTATTTTGCCATTTGTCTACATGCTTTGCATATTTCCCATTTATGACCCAGAAAAAATAATTGCGGCTAAAACAACTCAAAGGCAAAAGAAAAAATCGCACGCTGAGATGAAAAGCGTACAGAAAAACGACTTGGGAATAGATGGCCAAGTTAGAAGACGCTATGCGGCTAACGAAAGAGTAAAATTTATCAACTGTGCACGGCATGTGTTGTCTATGGCTGTGTGTGTGTGTGTGTATATGTTTAGTGTGTGCGTAATGTGTGTAGTTTAGCGCAAGGTCGCCTCGTGCGTTAAGAAGGTATAGCTAGAGATGCAAAGACTAACTAAATCAACATAATGGCAATCAATAAATAAGAATTTAAACTAATACGAATTCAACTGCAAGGTTTTTGCCGAAGTATTTGATATTTATAAATATTTTAATTAATTATATTATGTTTTAAGATATTCGCACAGGCCTATCAACATGCCCGGCTAGCTCAGTCGGTAGAGCATGAGACTCTTAATCTCAGGGTCGTGGGTTCGAGCCCCACGTTGGGCGAAAATAACTTTTTTGATCTCTCATTTTTATTGACGATCTTAAAAACTAAAGCTTTAACAAGTTCTAATATAAATAAATATAAAACAGATCATTTTGCAAACAACTCATAAAAAATGTAGCTATTTCTCTTTCTCAAAAAAAGCTCATTCAACGATCCTGCCAGGAGTCGAACCTGGAATCTTCTGATCCGTAGTCAGACGCGTTATCCATTGCGCCACAGGACCGATTTTGCAGGCTGAGTATCAACATTTTAGTTAAAAAACTATACATAATTTTTATATTTATTGAAGAAACTCAAAACATTTAAGAAAACTGTTATTTCTGATTTGTAGGTATTTCAATAAATAAAATATTCGGCGACAACCTGTAACCGTTTGCAAGGCAACGGAAAAATCGAATACATTTATTGTATTCCTGTTGTAACTCACGTAGAGCAAATGCCGCCCAGCTCCTAAGGCCACACCCACGCAGAATTGGGGCTAATGGACCATTGCTGTGTGGCAGGCAATGCCGAGAGATTCAGTTTATAATTAGCTCCAAAGAAGTTTAGCGAGGTAAAAACACACATTGGCTTTTGTTGCGCCAACAACCAGCAGCAATGCAGCAGGCACATTACAAAACAAGTGAGCAACTCATTAATAAGGTATGCTCAACGCTTATAATACCCTATGTGTGATTTTAGTCTGATTGTAAATATCAAAAAGATACTAAACACAAAACTAAAATTGTTTTAGAGATGAGCTGAATGCCTATAAGCCATAATAAGCACTCTGAAATATGTCAAAGGCAAAGTAAACATAGCATTAAGCATATGATATTGTAGAGTAAAGAAATAGCTTCCCTAAAATATATTCTACGGGGCATCAAATAAAAAAAAACTCACGCCGAACACACATGAAAATTGTTTCGAAAATTGTGCACGAACTAATACGAAAATAGCGCCACGAGGCGTTGTTGGCTGACCGAAAATGTTTCAAGCCGAAAAACTTGATTGAAATTTTACATAAAAATTCTTTTTGTCGAAACAGTTGAATGTGCAACGAGCAGCCGTGCGGTGTGCAACAAATCTGTGCATTCGACGAGGCAAACAATCGTATCAAAATAGTGCAATACTGATATGTCAAAATGAACGTTAAACAAAAAGTGAGCTCAAAAAAAAAAAACAAATAAGAAATCAGACAATGAAATAGAAAATAGATTGCTAAAAAACAAATGAAAATGCAGCCGATTGCTAAATGATTTCGTGCACACTAAATAAGAGACAGAAGTTTTTGTGTTTTGTTTCCTTTTTTCGAATGCATTTTTGGGCAACGGCGGAAGCGACAACAAAAATAGCAAAACAAAAACGTGCCGTGTGCGCGATTTTCGATTTTCAAAGTGGAAAAGTGGAAAAAAGAAAAATAGAAAAAATGAAGAAAAAAACGCGAAAAGAGAGCATCCGCTGCGTTTAGTGCATTTAAGGGATTTACATTATTTAAAACAAAGCTAGCCGGGCGGCCAGTCAAAACAGAGGACTAAAACCGTTGCCTTAGCCCCAAGTCACTTTATAGTGCAACAAAGCCGAATGCATTTGCTAGACCTTTGCAAATCAAAACGTGGTTTAGAGTAAAGCCCCCTCCCGCCACCCGCCACCCACTCATGCTGCTGGACCCGGCTATAGAGACCTGTCGACAGCCATGTAACCCGTTAGGCAACGTACACATCACAAGTGCTCAGACAGCGTTTTGTTTATTTGCTTTTGGCCAGAGCGTTGCAGCTGTCCACAGGCTGCAGGCCAAAAAACATAGCGTATACGTAATTTTTTTATGGCCAAGGCTTCGTGCGGCCGACAGCTGTGTTTTGCTTGGGCAACTTAGTTGGTAGTATTATTGTTTACGTTAGACGCTTTAAAGCAATTTAAGATGGAAAACCCAACCAAAGCACAATGTCAGCCAAGTTAGTCAGTTAGTCTCTTGTTCCGCCTCGTTATCTATCTTTCTCTATCGCTCTCACCCTCTCTCGCTCTCTCGCTCTCACTCTTCCCCTTGGATGACGCATTTTTAATAGCCGGCTGTCCGGCAATTAAGCATTCTTCCGTTCGATAAGATAGGCAGCAGCTTTTTGACTGTTTTGGGAGGTGTGTTTGTGTGTGTGTGTGTGGCTCTTATCAGGCATGATGTTAACCTATCCAAATTTAGCAAAAGCGTAATTTAATAATGTCGACAATGAGATAAAGTTAAAATATTCAACATGTGCCCCCACAGGCTCTAAGAGTTGGCAAATATTTGAAAATCACACTTGAGCTAAGATCTAAATGGCCTTAAGCCTTAAAGTCTATATAACAAATCAGTATTTATTAAGCTTTATGCAAGCTTTAATGAGATCTTCACAGCAAACAATGTTTAATTGTTTTACTGTTCTTAATGGGAACTTAGATTAGTTAACAATGTTTTATCTTCTGCTTGCTCTGAATCACTTTCCTCAATTAGCCCAATTACGTTCATAAATGATTAACAATCAAAATGTAAAATATTCTATCTAAAATAGAATAAAATTGTATTATCTGCAACTAAATTTCATATCAGTCGAAGCACATTTAATGTCAACAGAGAACAGCACAAACTAAATTTAGTTATCAGTTGAATTAACGTGTTTAGTAATTTCTTGTTAGTAATTTCACCAGTATATAAAAATAGAAGTATACAATCTATAGCTATATCAATATTATTTCAACAGTTCTTTACAGCTAGAACTTAACGCTTTACCCGATCAAAAGCCAAATCTCAATGAAGGTCAATGATGATGACATAAGCGAGAACTAAAAGATAGATAAACAGATAGAACACTTAGCCAACAAAAAACGTGACACAAACGCAACGTAAAAATGCAGCTGACAGCGGCAACAAGTTGCAAAGAAAAAAGCCACTAATAAAAATGCAGAAAATTGTGTCTGTATGTGTATGTGTGTGTGTGTGGCAGATAAAAAGACGCCAGACACAGCAGTGGAAAAGGCAGGGCAATAGGAAGCTATATGCTAACCAGGCCATATTCATGCACACATATTTAGACATGCATATAGTATATATATATATATATATGAATACGACAAGTAGGTGGCAAATATGTTGCCAAAAAAATAAAGAAGGAAAATCACACAACAAAAATGTATTAAACGATTGCCAGAGACCAAGATGAGAGCGACTACTCCCAATAGAACGAGAGAGAGAGAGAGAAAGCGGGCAACATACAAATCGCTTTGCAATTTATTTTTATAACCAAACAGGCAAAGATACAGAAGAAGACTACAGAATAGAGATACAGCTAGAGCTAGTTGTGTATTTGTATCTGTATCTTCTTTTTTTTATTTATAGATAGGCATAAAAACGCGAGCGAGCTAGCGAGCTAGCGAGTGCTGAGAGTCGAGTCGAGTCGATCGGCGACAAGTCGTGCCGGCCCCGCTTCTTTCAACCACCCCTGGTGCTGCTGCCTGCTATCAGGCAAACACACACATTTATAATTGAGCAGCGGCAGCAAAGAGTGCTCGCAACAAAGGCAACACACAAACACACACGCAAAAAAGAAAATATTGGCAATGCGAGGCACCCAAATCAAATAATGTATCGCAGGCCAAAAACAGTTTGATGCACAACGCTCGCTCGCGATGACGACGACGACGATAACACAATAGTACGCAATCAAAAGGCAGCAGCAACAAGAAAATTATAATAACCTAACCCAGCTATTGAAATCATTGCAAATATTACACATACGTAACGTGCTCATAAGCCAAAGAAAAAGTCAAGCCTATAAATAAAAGAATTCGAAACGCCACATAATAATTCTTTGTGTCATTTTTTAAGTGCGCAACATGCAGCATACAAAATAAATACAAAATCAAATCAAATCACGCAGTGAAGTGAAGTTCAGTCAACAGTCAAATAAATATTCATAATTTCGTTTTGCCGCAACGCAAAAAGAAAATGTTTTGTGTTAAAAAAAGAAATTTGTATTCGATATTATAGATAGAAAGCAGCAAATAACAAAATAGTGCGTACAAACCAAAAGATCTGAAACTTATATATATATATTTATATATATTTATATTTATATTTATATATATACTTAAATACGTTTTGTGTAAAGTAAAGCAGTCAAAACGGGCACTCGTCTACGTGAACCCAGCGTCAAGGGACGCACTCAGAGCAAAATGATCTTCATAGATGACTCAGAGCCGGAAGGAGGTAAGTTTGAGTAGCTGATCGAAATAATATAGCGAAAAATGATGATATGAAATGAAACACACGTTAAATGGGCTCAAATGAAAACTATACATTTAACGAGAACGCCGCGTATACTTGTCGTATATCAGTGACAAGTGATAAAAGATAAGATACGACGGCTGTTGTACCTTACAAATATCTATATATATAAATACATACATATGTCTTTATATATATGTACTCGCTTGTACCGGCTGTAAGTAAATTGAAACTGATAAAGCTATAAACTGAGCATTAAAAAGCCTTTACAATAATTTCCACTAATTTATGAGAGTCAATAACTTATAAACTTATACAATCAAAATATGCCAAATTATGAGCATTTAATTTATCAAGAGTGGAAGTTATACGCAATCTATTAATAATTCTGACTGCCTAGCGAGAAATGATAAGTTAAGAACAAGGTCGGTCAGATGAGACTGAAGACCAATTTCAATTTCTTCAATTTTTTGTATGACTTTTAATAGTATTGAAAAGGGTTTAAAGTTCAATTATTAAATCGAATATCAAAATATAAATTTGTAATGCCAAGTAAATATCATTTAATATAACCCAACTGGCAAAATTATTCAATTAAGTGAATAAATATATTTATTCCTGCCTACAGCTTCTTATTAGCTCAATACTCTTACCATTCGGCCGTTTATTGTCAATCCTGGCCAAAGAGATAAAGCTACAAAAATGACAACTGTAAATAGACATATCAAATCAAGACAAATCTACAGATTAGCAGCTGTGCCCATTTAGTGCCTTTTTCGCAATTCGGTTATCGCTCCTAACTATGCTTTAATAAAGGGCCAACAACAATCGCAGCAGTGACACAATAAACATTTGGGGGCCATGATGCAAAACATTAACTTTTATGCACAGATAAAAAACAAACCAAACACCAACAAAATATCGCTAAAAATCAAGCAAAATAATACAACAAAAAAAAAGAACAGGAAAGAAAACTGTAGCTGAAACTGAAACAGAACAAATGCTTAAACAATTTAGAGCCAATGCGGCTCAGCTACCAAATGGCCAAGGCTTTTAAAAATACATGAATTTCAATAAAATACGACAATGGCGCAGCCAAAAAAAAAAAACATGAACAAAAAAAGGGTCTATAGATAAGACGGGCTGTGATCAGGAAACGTTTGCGCCGCCATTTTCATTGTCAGAAACAATAAATTTCACGCATAAAACACTGAAAGCAAATGTTTTTCCTCGTTTATTTGTCTTTTCTTATTTTTTTTTGGCAATATTAAAGTTTGGGCGCCAACAGCGAATAAAAAAGGCGCTGAAGGATAAGCGTCACACAAGATGAACGTAAATTTGAGGGGCAAGTTTGGTTTGGGTGTCTTGGGTGTGCGTAACTTTAACTACAGTGGACTTACTTTTGAAAATTTGCACTGGCTTAGAAACCTAAGACAATGTCAGGCCAACACAAGCGGAAACGGAAGTGTCAAGTAGTTGGATGTGCGGCAAAGGACAGACTGAGATAGCGCGACTGAGAGAGAGAGAGATAGAGGAAGCAAAAAGGCGAAATAAAAGGCAGAAAGCATGTAGCATGAAAAATGGCAAGCGCGAAGCAATTTGAAAAATGAAAGGGGCAACGAGAAAAAGAATTTCGAAAAAGAAAATGTACAATGTGCAATAAAATTTTGGTAACCGATTTGAGCGGCTAAGAGGTGCCCTGCAGAAAAAGAATTTAGATAGAAATGTAAAAAATGTGCGGAGAACTGCGAATTAAACTTGTGTGGATTTTTTTAGAGCCTATGAGGCTCTTCAGCATTTTGGATATTTGATTGAATCCATCCTTAGTTCAAATGACTCAAATCTTAACAGTTATGATTTGATCTTTTCATAATCCCCAATTACACGGCTAAAAGCAGACGACAAATGCTAAACAGCAACCTTAATCCTATTGCTCACAGGGTATTTGCGTGTGATGGCTGATGTGTGTGTGTGTTGGTGTGTGTCTGTGTGTTTTTGGGGAGTAACCGCACACGGGCTCGTGATTTAGTGTCTGGCCACCTTGCAACGCCTGCGTCACGCCCACCATCCAACGGGCGAGCACAAAAAAAAAAAAAACAAAAAAAAAGGGTTGCCGCTGTGGCGGCTCGATTTCCCAGGCTGTTTTCTCAAATTGGCAAATAACAACAAACGGAAATTCGTTTGCTACAGGTGTGAGTAAAACTCACCAAACCCTTTTTCACTACTGGCAAATTGCACACTTTTATTTGGCACCTTTGTTATCCTGAGTGTGTGTGCGTCTCTGAGCTCTTGTCTGACTGTTGTCACAGCTGAATTATTTGCTAATGGTGTGAAAGCTGATTTCTCAATTTCCGCTTTGGGTCCAGCAGCGATTGGCAAATGATCTCAGCAATTTACCAACTTTGCCTTAAATTGGCCAGCACATGGAACACTTTAAAGGCTAAACGGAAATGAAAACTTTTTAACAGCAACGGAAATTGCCAAACCGCACAGAAATTCAAAAAAAAAAGTATGAAAAAAAACACGATAATAAAATTATAAAAATACATTTTTAATTTTTATTTATTTAAATTTTTGCTCTGCAATAAACAACAAACCTTTCGATCGAAAATTCATAAGAGCTTTCCTAACACTTGAAATTTGCTTTATTTGTTTTGTGAAACACTTTTAATATGTATACAATTTACACATCTAATTCAATCTAAGCGCCAAGCCAAACAAATTGCAAACGTACTGTTAAATATTTTCTGATGTATGTTTTTTGTTTAAACATTTGAACACAGACCAACAAAAAATGCATTAAATGTCTGGCCAACGCCTCATGTTGGCATCATTTAATGCGCAACAATCTTGTTGTATATTTAGCCAAAAGATTTCTCAAAGCACAGTGCAATGCGAGTAAGAATGACATGGTTAGTCCCTTGATCGTATTGAAGCAATTTAAAATAAATATAAATCAAAAGTTCATCATTTGTTTCACGCCACACAAGCAGTCTATAATTATACTGTAGATGACCGCAATTATTTTATAACGTCATTAATAAAATAAGGAAATGAAAAGAATTTTATTGCAGTTTGCTTAAAGTACTTAATAAATTTGTATTTGTTTGGCTTCTTCACACAAATCCGTACGTTCTACTTAGTATTTACTGTATGCAGATAGATATTTCATTATTTTTTACGCGTTTGCCGCACAAATATCAAAATAATTTTTATTTTTCTTTTAATTTTTGTGTGCTGCCAAGGTGAATGTAAAACAAACACACACATACACACACACTCGCACACACACCTACACACACCCATAAAACATACCACAATTTCTCATGTCTTGTCTTGTCGGAGTAACTTCCCCTCAGCCCGTAGAAACAGCGGGCAGCACAAATGAGCCAAGATGAGAAGCACACACAAGAAACACACACTCACACACACACACACATACACACACATTTTAGTTAGATATATGTAGCACACACACAAACATATATATATATATATATATATATAATTGAGATAAATTTATTTTACGTCGCATTTCATGTTGAAGGTCGTTCGTTGATATTCACTTCATTTGACGTTGCAAAAATTCCTTGCGACTGCCTCATGCGGCGTTCTTCTGTTTCTCTTTCTATTATTTTGGGGGGGCTTACAAATTTTACACTAATGATCAACAAATTTGTGAACGCAACGAATTTGGAATAGTTGCTCAATAACATCAAGATATACTCGAGAGATTTTCTTTATGTCAATTAATTATGTAATTATATTAGTATATGTGGCATAGTCTTCCTGCTTCTGCGAATTGTTTAGATTTTCAACTCATTATCTCATTGCTGCTGGTTATATTTATTGCTTAGAATCGTTTGGCAGCTAAAAATAATATATATAGTTGAAAACTGAATGAATGTGATGATGTCGCTGTGGCTATGTGCGTCGATATTGGCAAGAAACCAAATTTTAATGCATTTTTGAACGTTGACTGACAATAGAGGTAGACGATCTCTTTGTATTTTACTTATAATTCCGTCACATTTGTACACGACACATATTTTAACACATACTTAACTTTGTTTGCAATTTTACATGCCGTTTATTTACAGAAATATTTACAACTCATAGCCAAAGCTAAGAAATACATATTTAAATAAATAAAAGCAAAAAGACACACATGATAATAAAATAATTCAATAAGAAAGCATAAAAGTCGCTTGCATATTAGCAATAAAGATAAAGTGTATGTTTCTATATAGAAATGAATCGACAGCAAAATGAATTTAAGCATACATATATATACATATATATATAGACAAATATTTATTGTTATACGCAATTGAACTGTTGTTTGAAATAGCTAAACACGTACACACAACACAGCACAGCTATGCAATATCCATTTTCATATATGTAAGGCACAACCTGAACCCAATACCAATTGCCAGTCATGTATATTCCCTTTTTTCTCTGCAATTTTATTTAAATTTTTAATGCGCAAGTATCTGGCGGATGTCTGAGCCGCAGCTGCAGGTGGAATAACAGCAGCGGCAGCACCACCAATACCAACAACAACAACAATCAGAAACAGCAGCATTAAAATTGCAGACAAGGGGCGAGTTCATGCATTTTTTCTGTGTGTTTCTATATGTGTGGCTATAAGGCTATAACGCATACGCCATGTGGTACACAAAAGCCAGAGAAGAGAACAAATGCCTAGAGAGCTGAAGAAAGCAGCAGAGAAAGAGAAGCAGATAAAGAGAGAGAGAGAGAGAGAGAGAGGAAAGGTGACTGGCAAAGAGAATGAGAGCAGCGCGTGCTAAACAAATTAAAATTGCAATTTAATGGATTGCAGACAGCGACTAGAGTCTAGTTAAGATTGCATTTGCCAAATGCAAACCAACCACACACACACATGAAGCATACACACACACACACACACACACACTCAGACAGAGGCACACCAAACAAACACTCATATGAATATATATTATACATATATGCATACATTTGCCACTGCAACTCAATTTTCATGTAGACATTTCGCGCCAAAATGGCAAACTACAATTTCCATATTACAAACATTGTGGTTGCCTTTCATACCCTGTATTCATCAAATTTAGTTAATAACAAAAGGGTAGGTCAACAGATTGTCTGATCCAATAAGTTAAATATTTATTCCTCGCAAGAATCGATATATTGTTTTTAAAGATACAATTTGCACTTCGAATGAAAGTCGTGCTCTGAATCTAGACTTCAAATAAAGATCATAAGAATCGGTTGAGTTTTACTAAAGTTAAGGCAATGAAAAATTAGACATTTAGATATTATTTGAGATATTGGTTTTCAAAAAACGTTTTTAAGGGTATCTACTCGTTAAGTCCCCCTTGTTGTTGTTGTTTTGCTTAGATAGTACCTTCGCGCTTGTTGCAAAAATAATCGGAATTATGTAGATGCCATCTCTGGGCAGGGGTCTCACATTTGTTTTATTTATTGCAACAGCAGCCGCTCAACACTTTTGCCACATTCGATCGCTCGTTCGTT
Organism: Drosophila grimshawi; assembly: GCF_018153295.1. NCBI lineage: Eukaryota > Metazoa > Arthropoda > Insecta > Diptera > Drosophilidae > Drosophila > Drosophila grimshawi. Next base: position 3,180,098 of record NW_025062889.1, read on the forward strand.
CGGTCAGCAACAACTCAATGGATTTGCATCAGCAACTACAACAAGGATAACAATATTGCGAGCCTATTTCCTTTCTTTGTTGCAATTTATGGGCCTCAGGTAACTGTCAACACATCAAAATTGGCAACAATATAATTTTGTTGCCTTTGTTACCCGCTAATCAGCTAACACGTTGCGTATACGCAATATTGTTTAGCCTCAAGTGCCGCACACATAACACACATAACAAAATTTCGAAATGAAATGTGTTTGCTTTTGTGTGTGTGTGTGTGTGTTAATTATTGTCGAATGTTTCCAAATTGTTTGTGCATTATTTAATTGCTGACAGGCAATTGCATTTAATATGTAATAAGCCGTTGAGTGTTTAAGTTGCTCTTGTTATTATTGTTATTTGTGTCTGTTAACTTGATATGCAGTCGCTTTCATATTATATTTTACCAACGGCCATTAATTTCAAGTGCGATTCATATTAAATGCAATGCCAAGCACTGAGCCAGCCCAGCCACTGCGTTATGACCATTTTTCTGCGGTTTTACTGTGGTTTCCTGGCTGGGATGGGTTACACAAAGGATAACTTAAATGGGAATTTGTTTGGTTGAGTTTAAAGACCTCGCTGAGGCCAGTGATTTACTTACATTTTTAAAATGATTTTTGATACAACTGTTTGCTAACAAGTTTCATAAAAGAATTGGAATAATAATAGTGGATACTTTTATAGTATTGAATCACTGCTACAGCCCCAATACAAACAAGAATGGCCTAGTCGAAAGAGCTTTTCTGGCATGTGATTTTTACTGCTATCGCAAACCGATTCTAATTGATATTCTGAACATGTGCAAGTTGTTGAAGTTATTTTGATAGACTGGCGTGTTTATATAGATAGACACACGGACTCGGCCGTTCATGCTGATCAAGACAATATTATCTTTATGGGTTCAGAGAAGCTTTCTTCCGTCTGTTACATATTTCTGTACCCATTTCCTACAAAATTGATTAAAACAGTAGTTTATATCTTTTTTGTATATCTTTTTAACTACAACAGAACAATATCAATTCCTGGAAATTTTGAATAGAATCTTATCGGTTGAAAGTCACTCGTTATCTGATATGGCAAGCGTTAAACTGAGCAACCCGCACATGTACATATAAATAAATCGAAAATGAAACTAGAAGTTTTAGAGTTTCAGTGAGAATAAACTGTTCATTTTATGCTCTTTTTTTGGTTTGTGTAAACATGCAGTTGAGTTCTTGAGCGCTTCTGACAAATTTAAATAGCCAAAACAGCAACAGCTATGGCAGTATCACTTTAAAAACTAAAACCAAAACTGTTCTGGCCATGTCATTGTCTGCTGTCTGCTGAATATTTGAACGAGTGAAGCGAGCGTATTGTATAAAAAACCTCAACACCATTAAATTGTCAAGAGTGTTTGCCACACGTAGCTGGACGGCAAACTTTATTTAGAGATGTCAAACGTGGACAAGCTGTCCAGCCAAGAGGAGAGCAGGAAACCCAACTGGGTTAGCTAGTCAGGCACCCAGGCATTCTGGCATTCCGGCATTCGGGCAATTCACCCAGTCAGCAGTAAATAAAGCGTTAAATTTTAACAAATTGTTGTCAGCTGTGCGCGTGTAAATATGTTGCAGCTGCTGATCGTGCTCCGACAACTCCCACTTTGCCACACCCATACACACTCTGCCACATTGAATCGATGGCTTTTCAATTACCTCATTTCCTGTCTGCGTATGTAACTAAAAACCTGCATCTTGATTAATTGTTTTGTTTGTGCCACGTTAATTGATTTATCCTGCTGCGCCAGTCAACAAATTCAGCAAACGCAAATACCGTTCCCTCTCTCCTCCTGCCACCTGCTCGCCACTGGCTACCACTAAACATGCATTTGCTTTTTGGCCAAACCAAAAATAGCTGGCTGCTCCCAGTTGTTATTAGATTATGCCTAAAATTCAATTGAGTTTGAGTGCAAATATGTGTTCCCCGAATGTTGGCAACCGCCAGCGATGAGCTCTTAAAGTAGCCACAAAATGAATTCCCCTGCTCAACCTGCTGCCCCGCCCCCTTGCTAGCTTATCCCTCGTTGAATGTCTGGCCAACGCTTTTGATTCTCTTCTTCATCGGCTTCTTCTTCTTGTTGTGGCTGCTTTTTGGCCACACCGTCTTCTTTTCAAGTGGTTTTCCCGTGCCGGAAATGTGCTCGCTCGGGCAGTTAAAGCGGAATGCGTTGCCATGCCACAAGTCTAATTAGAAGCAGCAAAAGTTTCTTGGAAATGTTCTAACGAAAATGCTAAAAATGAGATTTGTCAAAAGCAAAAGCATTGGCAAAATTGGGACAAGGATTGGTTTTCTGGGTTATCTATCTATCAATTTATCTTGATGTCCAAATTAGAATCATTACCGAGTGGATCATTTGGGATAAAAACTCATTATGCATTTCGAGCAGTAATCGTGTTACTAACTTTAAATGAAGTCTTATTCTAGAGGTCAAACCATGCTCAAAAAGGGCTGGTTTTTGAAAATCGGTTAAATTTTGACGAAGTTATGACAGTTTGTGATAAACCCTTTGCACGCTAAAACTCAAAAACCCTTTATTAAGTAAACCATTTAGTGAACTGCTGCGTTTTAATCAAAATTATGATTCACGAGAGCGCTGCTAAAGCGAAAACCAAATCCCCAAAGCACGCATGAAAAGTGCTTTTAGTCCACGGCATCATTAACTCAACGCGGCTGCTGTTGGCAGGATCATAACGGTTATGGTGTAGGATGTGTATGTGTGTGTATGTTGCATGTGTGTGTTTGTGTGTGTACAAAATGGCGTATGCGTATGTGGTAGAAATTAATACGCTCTGCGCTTTGGTCACCACAAATGCCAATAATTAACTAGGCTCCGGTCGTGCTTCAGCGAGGCAAGCAATTCACTGGCTGACTGGTTCAATGGCAAAATATTGGTAGCCAGGTAGCCTGTTAGCCTGTTGGCACGTTGGCTGAGCGCCTGTTAGCCATATTTAGCTGTTACGTTAACGAGCTGCAGGCATCAGACTGCCATTACTCATAAATCATTAACGTGCTGCAGCAGACAACGACGATGATGTTGTTGCCACGTGCTGTTGCAATGCTAGCTCATTAAATTAATTAAACGATGTCTACCTGCTGGTTACCTGCTATATCTACATGTTCATATGTGAATGCGTTTTTGCGGCCTGTTTATTATTTAGGCAGTGCAGTTTTCTCCTCTGTTTTTTTTTTTAATATATGCAACGTTAAGCATTTATCGCAACTGCCGTTTTGTCGCAGCTTAGCTAAACAAACTTTTAATGAGTTCACTGCGACACCATCTTTGCCTCGAATTTGTATATCTATATCTATATATATATATATATAGATATCTATAGCAAAGCGATGCGACGTATGTCGTTTACATCGTTAGACAGCCTTAAAATTGTTTTGCATTTTGCATGCGAGTACCACGTTTAGTTAAGGACTTGCTGTTGCAGCAGACTCCTGTTGCTGACGTAGCAGAAAAAACTAAGAGAAACCAGAAAGCAGAAAGAAAGCTAAATCTTCAAGTTGCCGAAGCTGAAATACGCTCAAAAAATATGTATTGATTATGGATCGTTAAAAAAAGACTTGAAGCAAAATTTTACATTAATAATAATTAATAACAAGAAAGGTTGAGGTTGCTTGACGATACATAAAAACAAGCAATAAAATAACTCACTTCTGCTTTAGAATAACATAATAAGGGATTGCAGAGTATGCCGCAAAAAATGCAGTGATTGCAGCTAAAAAAAACAGCTGAGTGAATGACGCTGAATGAAATAGAGTTGAAGACGATGGCAGGGCAGACAGGACAGATGGGCATGTTGGGAAGTCGTTGAAGTCTTGTGTCTCTTGTGTTTATCTTTTGCAGCTGTCAGCTGGCCCTTTTGGATTCATCACGCATATATGTGTGTGTGTGTGTGTGTGTGGATGTGTGTGTGTGGTCTGGCAGCTGTGCGTCTGCGTCTGTCGTCGTGTCCTATTGTCGCCATGTCAGCTTGTTGTTGGGGCCATGCTCTGGCATTGTTGAACCATTGTTGAACTTTGAAATTGCCTTGAAATTGCTGTGCTCACATCAATCAATTAGCGTTGGCTCCTGTTTGTCGTCATGTCGACAGGCACTTTTCACATGATTTAAATTTTATGGCACTTTGCCTTAAGCGCTCAAAAACTTTGGTAACACACTCACCGAAAACAAAAATGAGAAAAACACAAAAATACAAAAACAGGAAACTCTGATTATACATAAGCGCGAAATATGCACACACGATCCTTACCCACAAAAGCCGGTATAATGAATGTGTTTTAGGGTTAGCTGAAAAGCATGTGAAAGCGCATAGAACAAGATGCCAAAAAGCTTTTGGCCAGTGTGTGTCTGAGGTGTGTGTGTGTGTGTGTGTGTTGAATAACCATAGAGTGTTGGTGAAAAAACAATTTAAGAAATGTGCGAGCTAGAAATGCTTTTAGTGCTGTCGAAACCCCCAAAGCCTTCTGTCAACCAGGTTTTATGCCATGACCCATCTAAATTAAACAGCTTAATGAACTCTACGACTAAAGAATGCCAAATAAAGTGAAGCAAATAAAAATATAGCATAGGCAACTGGTATAGCATAATTGAAATGAATAGAAATAACTTGTTTAGTCAAAAGTGTGCGATCTGAATGAATTTTTGCACTTAATGAAAACGACAGCAATGCAAATGAATATAATAAGAAAATTAGAAATGAAAATGAAAATTCTACCAGGCAGCAGTCAAATTGTACAACACACACACACACACACGCACACACAAAAGAGCGCGACACATGCATACAAATTACTAATGCTAATTTTATTTTCTGCCTCCAAGCAAAAAAGAAGATAACTTGGAAAAAATTGGAGGGAAGTAAATGTCTTTGTATATCAGAATGAAATACTCTACACAAAGAGAGCTAGTCGGAATAAGAAATCAGTATCGGTAAAATCCAAAATAATGATAAGATATTTCAAAATGAAATTAAACACAATTTGAAATCGAAAAATTGGTAGAAACTCTTACAAGCTTTTATTAATCGAATCGTCCTTATATTAAAGTCTTGCTACTCTTAGATCAACCTAAAAGATAACTCAGATACTCGAATTAAGTCACTCAAATGTTTAGTTTGGCAAACTTCATGAGAAAGCCAACTGATCCGCTTGCAATGCTAACTTATAATCAACTGGCGCAACTTTTAAATTGGCAAGCGGCATTAGAATCGTAAAATCTAATGAGCAACCACAGTCCCAGAGCCCGCCTGTTGTAGTTGCCACTTTTTTGTTGCTGTTTTTGTGCTATGTACGCACACGCATAAATTTAAATGTCGATGGGCAATTAAAGTGGCCGAGAAAAGTATGCAACATAAAGTTGAGAAGTTCGCAAGCCAAGACTTGCTTGACTGCTGAAACACTTGAGAGTGCATTATAGCAGCTTAACACACACCTGCACACACACACACGCACACACTCGCACACACTCGCACACACTTGCAGAGACACCGTTTCATGTGGCGTGTGGCTTTTTCACCAGACCCATTAAAGGTTTCTGCTTCCTGATTATTACTTTTCATTTTATCATAACGATTTTCATCTTTCTTTTTTATGGCTACGCTTGAGCTATGCTAAAATATTCGTGGGCGTGGCAACGCGGAGTTCACGAATACCATGCAGAAATGATGATGATGAATTACTGTCGCAGTGCCAGCCATGTCGCTGCAGATACATTTGTATCTACAAGCTGAATCCACATACACATACACATTCGCAGCTACATATTCATGCACGTGTTTTAATAGATTTTTTTTACTCTGGGTTGTGGTGTGTATTGATTTGTTGTATGTTCGCTGAACTGAACGCATTTGTTTAACAAAAAATAAAGCAGCAAATATTATATGTAATCAAATATTCTGCGTAGACAATTTTGATGCGTCATTTATCATTTAATTTTATCAAACAGAAACCTTAAAGACGAAAGCGCAACGCGTTCGATTGAAAGAAATAAATTGTTGTCTTTTGCATTTTTGATTATTAATTGTGAGCAGGTTATGCTGACAAGCACCTCAGTATTAGGCTTATAAATACTGTTCTCGTGGAACATTCTTAAATTATTTAAATTTGTAAATTGTTGCTTAAAATACTAGACTTCAAACGAAATGAATCAATATAATTTTATAAATTAAATCACAAATTTGTTGTGGATTTTAGTATGATTACTCATTAATTTGCAACAATAATAGTTTCATTTTGAGCTAGATTGATTCTATTGCAAAACCAAACAGCCAAATGAATAACCAAAATTTATCTACCTCAACCACAAAATTCGCATTATATTTCAAACACAAATTCAAAATAATGAGTGTAATGGTAGTAAGAGTTATGCACTAACTGGGTCAAGAGTCATGTGACATAAACCAACACAATGATGATGATGATCATAAACCATACTCAGATGTCAATGGCAATAACGAAATGTAAAATAGGTCTGGCTTTAAAAAAGAAGGAAGGGAAAGTCATGATGCAACTCTCATTTTTGGTTTTTTAACGAGGCCAACAATAAGTGCAAATGCAAACAAACAGTCAAACTGAAATCACCCGAACTGCAGCATGTGTCAGCACGTTGCATTCACACAGATACAAACAATCGGAGAGGGTCTGCATGTGTGTCTGCATGTGTGTGTGTGCCGTGTAATAACCAATTTGAAATGGCAGCCACAGTAACAATTTCAACAGCAGCAGCAGCAGCAGCAGCCGTAGCAGCACCCACAGATGAAATGGCAGCAGCAGCCAACCGAGCAGCAAACAAGCAAAACTTTTACCATTTTTAATTTTGCTCCATTCGTTCCCCTTTTTTTGCCTTTTCTTCTCGTGTTGCCAGCACTTAGGCTGATTAAACTGCACGGACCAGGCGAGAACAACAACAATGACAACAATAGCAACAACAACAGCTATTACTACAACTACAATCACATCATGCAGCAGTGCTTTTTTTATTTGTCGGTCGTTTGTCATTGGGCTTTCGCCATTAGTCAACTGCGATGTTGGTTATTATTTGGAGTCAGACAAACAAGAAAAAATAATTTTTGGTGTTGTGATTCCAAAAGATTGTCTGAATAGATTATTTCAGAATATATATTTTTTTTTCGAATATTTCTAGATCATATACTTGAATACATTAAATTGCACTGCCGATTTCAGCGCTGATTTGTCATAGTTATGGTTTTGGAAAATGTAAAACTAATCGAAATTCAGACGAATTTGTTTCGTGGAACACTTTAAAGTGTTCTTGTAGTCTGCACTTGTTTAGACATTAACTGCCTTATAAAACTCAAAACTTGCTTAATCTTTGCGGAAATACACCGTGTTTTGAATTTATATCGTCGACCATTAAATGCTTGTCAGTCGTTGGCTTATGGAATACAAGCGACCCACACAAGACGCTTACGTCGACCATTTGTTGTGCGGCTGTCGGCCGTATAAAAAGTGTTATTAAAAACCTATAAACCACAAACATATATATCCCCCACCATTGCCCTCTTTACTCCATCGTCTCAACTTTTAACGCTCATATTAAAATGCCAACGCGCCTGTTAAAAAAAAAAACCATCTTTTTTTTGCATGTGGCACACGCGTCGTATGCATAATGCGACACATTAATATTGTTTTTTTTTGTATGTGTACTGTGTGTATGTGTACTGTTATCATTTTGATGTGCAACAGTTTGCAATTGCTGTACAATTTGTTGTACACAATTTCCCAGCGCTTAAATTTTTCATTAATTTCAACGATACTATAAAAAATCAGAGAAATATTTTTAAACGCTTCCTTTACAACGATTTAATTTTTATGATGCGAAGTTAAAGTTAAAAGACGCTGCTTGCTGCTTCTTGGCCAGATTGTCAACAGTTGCCAAATGCACAAAAGAAAAGCGAAAAGTTGATGGGATGCGGAGAAATAGGGAAAAGTGAGCTTGGCAATTCAAAGAAAAACTGCTGATTTTCATATCACAAAAATTGCTGGCGTTCGCACAAAAAGAACTCGTTTAACTATCTGCAGATGGCGACGGCACTCAAATGAATGAAAGTGCATGCAAATATACTATACTACACATAGTATCTATATCTATCAGCTCTTAATTCAATTCCCATTCCCCACTCAGACACATTCTCTTGATTGTCGCCACTTGCCATTTTTAAATCGCTCTCTTTTGATATTGTGCATAAATTAACTTTGTCAAAGTTTTCGCAACGAGTTGCATTTTATCAATGCCATTTAATGCCCACACTACCATAACGAAGGGGGTGTGGCTGAAGTTATGTTTTGAGATGTGGATTAAAGAAAGATAATTTCCTCTGCAATGGCAGACACAACTCATTCACAATTCAATCACTTGCAATCAAATTCAATTCAATTATCTTTTTCTTCTACTTCAGAAAGTATAAAAGCATTAATATTGATGCCCCCATTATTTTGAAGAGATCTGATCTATTTCAGCCATTCGTTTTTGATTTTAGTTAAATGAATAACATTCCACATGATAACTAATCATGACAAATTTATGTAACTGAACTGATACTTGATAGAAGTGAACTCAAAACATTTCCAAACTCACTTCAGACAAAGCATAAAGTTCAAACCACTGCTGGGATATTAAAACAACTAAATACATGTATGTTTATATGCATGTCTGTAGCTAGCTATAGATGAAGTATCTCTTTAAATTATGATTCAAGCGCTAAAAACTGAAACTACTTGGTTATTCATGGGCCCAGACCGTAGAGCGAAATAGCTCAATGGCAATTGGAGAGACTCCACGCACCTGATAAGAACCACTCGACTCCATTTGGATGCGTTTATAAGCGCATTTGTGCACTCGATAGCCAGTCACAAGCCTCTGCAGCGTCAAGCGGCACCCAAAGCAATCCAAATCCAATCGAATTTCGTACAAACAAGTTGAGGCTAAGTCAGGGCCAGAGATGCATCCAGAGCAATAGACACAGCCACATCAAACACACCCACAGCAATAGAGGCGTCACCATAATGGGGTGGGGGGAGCGGTCTGATGCGAGGGGGAACTAGAAGTGTGAGTACACAGAAAAAAAATTAGATGCATTTAGTAGTGTAATCACATTAATTTGTGATAGGTGTGGAGCAGAAATAATTTATTGAAAATCATCAAAAAATCATCAATTTAAGACAATTATAAAATCCAGAATTTGTTAGTTAATTCCAATTACTAAAAGTACATTTATATATGCAACATAATATTTATATACACTGTGATTTATATTTGTTCTACATATATATTTGAAAAGTGCCTGTTTTTACTTCTTCAATCAGTGATTCGAATTTTGTTTTCCACAAAATGTGTACATGTTTTTCTCGCAGTGTGTATATGTGCCAGGGGATACGTGCTGGAAAGTATGCGATGCAGTTCAACTGCCAAGCAGACTCGATATAAATTCATTTATTCATGAGCTGCAAACCGGAAATGAATGTGCTACCTGCGCGTTGCTAACTGCAGCTCATCCCACTCCCCATTTGTGTGTGTGTGTGTGTGTGTGTGTGTTTAAGACTGCCTTTTGTGCATAGAATAAATGTGTGTGGAGGTGTTATTTGGCTGACACGCGTGCAATTTATGAAAATATTTGAGTTGTCCCGATGTCTGGCCATAAATTATGCTCACCACAAAAGAAAAAACGATTTTAATTTTGCACATGAACTTTTGCTCAACAAGACGCCCCCAAATGAAATTGCGGATAGCAATAGATTAAAGCTGTAATTCGAATGCGTCATATTTGCTAAAACTTAAATTGTGCGCGTTATTGGCAGAGTGCACTCAAAGAACACACACACACACACACAAAAACACACACACGCACACACTCGAAAAACTGCAGCAGACGTGCATAAATTTTGAGCCAAAAAGCCGTTTAATGGATGCTCAAAGGACAAATACCAAGGAGAACAGTGGGAGAGAGATTGCAGATGTAGTTAGACAGCGTCAAGTTGCACACTCACCAACGCATCAGTGCACACAAATAGCAAGGCACACACACACACACACACACACATACACACTCGCATATGCTTCATATGCCTCTATTCAACTTTCACTTTGAATTTGCCAAGTTTTTGATGATGGCTGATGCACCCCGCGTCCACACTTCTTCCGCTTCGATTCACACACACCAATAATCACAGACAGACACACACACACACACACATTGGCACACTCACTTGGGCGTTATGGCATCGTCTTTGATTTTAAAGATTTATCGTTCGTTTTCGTAGCATACTTATGTGCGTCATTTGCATATTAATTGAGCAGACATTCAATTGAACTCTTTCAGCTAGCAGCGTTTTTTAAATGTATCTCAAATGCCTAAAACAAGCAACATCAGACACAAAAAGAGAGAGAGAAAGAGAGAGAGAAAGAGAGAGAGAGGATGATCAATTGAGCTGTTAGCACGTGCTGTCCTCACATTTGCAGTTTATCAATAATTTAAATTGCAAATTCAAACTGATTTCTTTTTAACATTTTTTCTGTGCTCAACTCTCCATGGAGCTCTTAATGCGGCCAAATGTCAATTTGAACTGCCAAAATGCAAAAGTGAATATCGAGAAAAACAAACTAAAAAAGGTTAAAACTGAAAATGTTCGATTAGCTGATACTCTGCATTCTGCATTCAGCTTTTTTGACAGCTTACAATATATATATGTATATAGACATTTATAAAAGTATCATTATATGAAATGCATATAACTAAAACCGAATTAGTTATGCTCTTTCTCTATCAGACTATTCAGTTAATATTTTAATATGTATTCCAAAGATCATCATTACCCGTTTTTTGAAAACTATCTGACTTTATCTAAATAAAAAACCTTCTGCACCAAACTAAAAATGTACGCTCTAACAAATGTAGTTAAATATATTCTTTTTATTACTATATACGGTACACATTTTATTGTTTTATGTTGTATATTTCATGCCACCCTTGGGATGCAGGGTTTTAAGAGAATATAGTTTTTGTCCACAATAGACGCACCTACAACATATGTTTATTCACATCCACATATGTACACTATTTTAAATATGGTTATTTGAGTTAGTCATCGTTGTCCTTGTCGTCCTTGTCGTCCTCTTTCTGGTTGTGGTTGTTCACGTTGTGTGTCCCCTGACTGCTGAATTCAATTCAATTCAATGAAGTCATTCTTATTTGTTTGGCAACTTGCAACCACAACAACCACACGCATTTTAAGAAGGGTTTCCTTTTGAATAAGAAATAAACCAAAACAAAAAACACCAAAAAAAATGTATCCCAAGTAGCAAAATGTATACGATATATGCTGCCAAGCAGAACGTTTTGTGTGGTTGTGCAGAAGGGGGGAAGCATATGACCATAATAACCGATATTAAATGCATTTCACATTTGGTGCACAATGAAAATGATTGAATGCAATATTTCAAGAGCCGTTGCAAGTGGCAATCGACTTGATGCAGCATGTTGCAGGTTGTTAGTATTTGGTTTTTTGGCCAGTGAATAGAAAAATCAGACTGAAAATGGAAAAATTGGTTTCTTGAAAGAAAAATGAAGATTGCAGCCAAAGTTAAAAGCTCAACAAGCACTCAATACTGAATGTTAGGTAACTTTTTGGGCAAATATTTGGCAAATAGAGAACTTATTTTACTACTTATAAAGTGGGAAAAATACAATATATATATATGCATGATAAACCCAAAACGAGTTGTATTTTCAATTTTGTTTGAGAACTATAAATTTATAAAAATGTAACAGAAAAAAGAAATCATAAATTTTATGTCAAACATGGCAGAAATTTGCTATAGCACATAAAACCAGATACTTATGCCCCAACTCTTCTTGCCTTCTGTTCCACAGTTTTGGAGCCGGTATTTCCAATGCGCGATGTGACCATAAACCGCAATGTGGACGCATATAAATTGTACGACGTGCTCGGCGAAGTGGGACGGTAAGTAATATTATGAAAAGCCATACTCAGCACCCCTACATATATAGCAAATAAGGAAAATCGCATGAAATGCTAATCATATGGATACAATCCCAATCCCAATTCTCAGCGGTAAATTCGGCACCGTCTACAAGTGCAAGGAGAAGACAAGTGGCCTACAATTGGCGGCCAAATTTGTGCCCATACCCAAGCGGGATGACAAGCGGAACGTGGAGCGAGAAGTGGAGATTATGAATTCATTGCAACATCATCTCATTATACAATTGTATGCTGCATACGAATATCAGAAAATGATGTGCGTCGTCCTGGAACTGTAAGGAAAAAAAGCTAGAAATTATTTATGCATATATTTATATATATGTGTGTGTGTGTATATGTCGTATATGTGTGTCGCTTGTATTTGTTGCTGTTGTTGTTTGTGTGTGTGTGTGTGTGTGTATTTTGCTTCTTCAACTACTTTGACCAAACTTCCTCTTAACTTTTGCTAGTTTTCTACTTTTATTTCTATTGTTGTTGTTATTTACATTGTTGTGTGTGTGTGTGTGTGTCGAACACAATATCTTGCAATCAGCGGGAAATGTGCATAAAATACGATTTACACGTACGCACATTATCGTAAAGTAGTAAAGTTCTCTCGACTGCCCCCCAAACACACACACAATAATAAAACTTTGTCCCTTTTCTATCATTGAGCACTCTGAGCGAAAAAAAGAAGAAAACCTTAAGCAACAGGTTAAACCAAACGCCAAATAGTTCCATATATTTATTTTTATATCTTGTTTTGGTTTCTAATGAAAACGGACAACGGTTATGTCTGTCTTTGGGGCCATATCCAAAAAGAGGGCCATAAAAGCGTTTGAGTCAGGTACTGATTAAGCCATGACCTTGACCCACATTCGCCAGGCAGCAACTAGCAGTCACAATAAAAACTACAGCAACACTCAACGGCCACAAGAACAATTTGAGTGACGAGTCTCGAGTCACAAGTCTTTTGTGTCCAACAACATTATTTACTCACAAGCAACCCCACTCGACAGTGAAGCCAGAAAGAAGCTGACAGTTGTTTTTATTGTTATCAGTCTGGCAGCATACTTAATTGTTTACTTGCAAAAGTTGTTGACGTTTTGCATATTCATAAAATGCAGCAATCACATTTTTGCTCAAGACAATTGAAAATCCTTGACAAACTGCAAAATATGTTTGCATATTGTACATTTTGCCGTTTGTAATGAAAATTTCCCTTTATTTCTAGATACACACACTCACACACACACACACAGAGACACACACAATAATATTTAGATTGGAGCTTATTTGAAATAGTTGTCATATTTTGTGGGCTTTAGTAGATATTTCATTTCACTGGCAAACAAAAAATATATATATATTTTGCAGCTGTGCCTGGATACAGAAAGTCACATCGATTATACATGTGAATGAGAATTGAAGTTGAATTTGAAACAATTTAGAAGGCTGTAAACGAGAGAGCTCGACGAGTAAATAGCCTGTTAAATATACAGAAATTAATTAAATTTGAAAGCTATATTTTTACAATATTGTATTTTATTACTATCGGAAATCGATAAGTATCGATATTCACAAACATATTAAATAAACTTAAACTGCACATAGACAGACATATGGCAATGGCTAATGCGACTCAAGAATATATACACTTTATTGAGACAGAGATGCTTTCTGCTGCCTGTTGCAACCTTGACACAATTTCATCATAGCTTTTTCCACTTTTGATGGTTTCAGGGTATAAAATTCACCAAATAATATCCACATAAGCCGATTGTCCTGTGAAGCGATTTAATGAAATGAAATTGTTCGAAAACTAATTGAGTAGCCAAAATCTGAAAGCACCTTAAAACATAAACTATTTAAACGTCAATTTGTGCTTGTTTTGCTATTCAATGTGTTTAGTATTAGATTTAAATGAAGCTTTGTTTTTAATAGCTTTGAGTCAAGCGTCTTATGTAGCCCAGTAGTCAGCCCAGCTTTTTAGAGTAAAACGCATTAACTTCCTTAAAGAGAACAAACAAAAAAAAAAAAAACTTAGATTATAAACTGTTCTCGTATTTGTCTTAATTTTGGACCCCGCTGCTAAGCAGATTTGTAAAAATAATGCTTGGCAGTTGGAATGCTGCTAAGTTAATGGGCATTACTCAATCCACATGGATTGATGCTCATGTATTATCTGGTTTTCGTGTTATGGCATCCAATCCGTAGGCTCTTGTAAATAACATAAAAGTTGGTGCCAGGTAAGCCAACTGAAATGAGCTTTTAACTTGGCCTTAACTATTGTCTTGGCTCCTGCCTGCATGTGTTCTGTCTTTAAATGTTTTGTGTTCAATGTTCATTTCTAAAACTACAAATATGGTTTTATATTATTTATGTATTAATTTTTCTACTTTCTCCCAGCATTGAGGGTGGCGAACTCTTCGATCGTGTTGTGGACGATGAATTTGTGTTGACGGAGCGTGTTTGTCGTGTCTTCATTAGACAGGTGTGCGAAGCGATGGCTTTTATACACGGCAATGGCATTATCCATTTGGATCTGAAGCCCGAGAATATTTTGGTGCTCACACAAAAAGGCAATCGCATCAAGATAATTGACTTTGGACTGGCACGTAAATTCGATCCAGACAAGCGATTGAGAGTAGGTCAAAAGCTTAAAATTGATTATGCATAGTTATTGTAATTGGAACTCGTTTTCAGGTACTCTTTGGCACACCTGAGTTTGTGGCGCCTGAGGTTGTCAACTTTGACTGCATCTCGTATGGCACTGATATGTGGAGCGTTGGTGTCATCAGCTATGTGCTGTAAGTAGCCTGATAACAGCTGGTAAAACTATCTTATTTTAGGGGTGCAGCTTGGACGTGACTCGACCATTTAAAAAGGCTGCCATTAAACAAACTTTTAGATTTGCTAACTCTTAGTTTAAAAATAAGGCCTTAATGTTCATTTTTTATGGAAGTTATTAGTTCAATTCCCATATCTTCCGCAAAGAAAAATTGTGCAGATTAGCAACAATCTGACAATAAAATTTAATACTTGGCAAAAGCATGAAGAAATAACAAATTATGTAACGTTAAATAATATTAATACTATTAAATATTCAAAGGAACTTTTACGTTTTATATTTTTGAATTATCTACTTATCAATATCAGAGCTTAAAAACATTTCATGTAACTAACACTCAAGTACCAAAACTCTTTAAAAAATATGTAATCTGACGCAGACATTTTTTTGTTTCAAGATTAAGACACTTGAAAATTTAATCAAAACTTGCCAAGGGGGGATTTTCCCTGTTTTTGCCAAGTAAATGAGCAAAGTACACTAATTAAAAATCTGTGAAAATGACGGCAGTCTCGAATTAAATAATCAAAGTCTGAGCAATGTTGAAGAAGGTGTTTCGAGCCAAATTCGACCCCCGTTCCCAATTAAAAAACCCAACTAAAGAGCCCCTTTGCTCGACAGCAATTTAATTTAGTTAATTAAACGTTGCTGCTGTTTATTTCTTTTTATATGTTTATTTATATTGTGTGCGCTGCTTTTACATTTCATGTTTATTGACTTTTCCACACACACACACACACACACACACACACATGCTGCAACAATAACAACAACAAATACAACAATAGCATCTCTGGTCTGTCGCCATTCATGGGAGAGAACGACATTGAAACAATGTCAAATGTAACCATTGCAAAATACGATTTCGAGGATGAATGCTTTAATGGCATATCCCCCGAGTGCCTGGATTTCATAGCCAAGCTCCTTGCAAAGGACTTGAGGTGCGTATATATCTTTATACTACATATATATATATATATATATATATTCTTAATTAGTGTCTCGCCATATAAATGAGGCAGCAGCTTTTAATCAACCCAAAATGATTTCTTATCCACACATACAGCACCCGCATGACAGCTGCCGATTGTATGAAGCACAAATGGTTGCAACAACATCCACCAGCCACGCCCAAAACAACAACAGCAGCAGCAGCAGCAGCAACAGTAGCAAAGACTGCCTCCACAGCGAGCGGGAAGACGCGCCTGAAGTCAGAGTCGCCCATAACTTTAGCCTCGGAGTCTTCAGAGGATTCAACGGAAACAATTGAGGATGCAGATGATAATGAGGACGCCAACGACGACGATGACGTCGGCGATGAGACAACAGAACAGGATGAGGACAGCGAGGAGCTGGCAAAGCTCTGCACCACACATGAGCTGGAGGTAAGGCGAAAGCGCAAAAAAATAAAAACAAAATAATGCTTGCCTGCCCTTTGCCTTTTGCCCTTTGCAGAACAAAGAGCTGGATGCCACCAAGGATAATTTAAAGAATTTCATCGTGCGCTGGGAAACGCATCCGAACAGTCCGTACGTCTTTGACGTCGAGGGCAATGTGATAGCGCCGCTGAATGAGACAAGCTATACGCATCCGCGCCACCAGCATGGCCCGGACAGCATCTCCTCATCCCGAGGTGAGTACTGCCGCGGCACCGGCTCCCAGCGGCAGCGCGACAGGCATGCCCTCATCCATGGCAAATGAGCAAAATGAGCCAAATGAGCCAAAGGGAACACCCAAATCACAACCAATTTGTAAATTACACAATTAACTTTCAAAACAAAGCAAAAAACACAAAAAACAAGTAATGAAATCTAACCTCGGCTAGCCGAAGTTTGCATATCCCTGCAGAGGTAGAATCCAGGTGGTCATATCCAAAATAACTCCTCAGTTTAAGCAGTTATAAATGGGTATCTTAGGCATGTCGATGATTGTATACCCTGGCAGACCGAAAGTCTAACTAATGACATTCAAATTTAATGAGAAATTCAGAAATTATTTCTGTATATTAGCTACAGTTTTCCGATTTTGAAGATTGTTTGTTCCAATATTAGAGCATTATTATTATTAAAATGATTACTTGATAAACAAAGAAGTTTCTCATACAAGAACTCATCTGTCGTCCGATTATTCCAATGGCAGCTACAGTCCATTGCTAATCAAGGTAACTTCCTACAAAGGAAGGTTATATCAAGCCATTAATTAGGCTGATCAAGAATATATATATAAACCTTACTTTAGTGCTTTACAAACTTCACCACAAAATCAAAATACCCTCTGCAAAGATATGAAAGAAAAGCGTAAAACTAATTGTTGTTGTTTCTCTCTCTATTAACTTGAATGTAAGCCAAGTTAGCTCAATGAGAGAAGAAGCAGAGAAGTGCTCTCGTGCTCTCTCTCTCACTCCCTCTCTATCTCTCTCTCTCTCTCTCTAGCTGGCGCTCACTCACACTCTCGTATTCTCAGTTTAAATCTATTAATGTTTTGTGTTAACATGAGCTAAAATTGTAATTATGTTTTGTGTGTGTTGTGTTGTGTGAGAGAAAGTAGAAAATGGCATGCCAGCAGCAACAGCAACAACAAAAACCAAAACAACAGCAACAAATACAACAAACAACAAACAGAAACAATTACTTGCGAGTATTTACATAAATGTTGTTGTGTTTTTTTTTATAAATGTTAAGTTTAACCGTAGTTTTAAGCGCATCCTTGTTGCGGATGCTACCTCGTCTAACCAATAAAAACAAAATTGCCTAGTTATTTAAGTTGCTTAGCGTTTCGACACTGTGATAAAGACAGCCAATGACAAGAAAAAAATATATACTTCAAAATACAACAGAACAAAAACCTTCTTTCAAATACGAACTCTTTGCAAACATTCCGCAACAAATCAAAAACAAATACAAACCAAAACACAAATACACAAAAGACATAATCCTTACCTAGTTCGAGTTTAGCCTCAACATCTAGCCACAGTTTCAGAACTATATATTCCGGATAAGGTAAGCCCCATCATCGATCGACAAACAATCAAACAACAAAACAAGTCAAATTCTAAAGTTCATTTCATTAAACGGGCCTCTTTATCATCAAACATAGAGCTTATTTATGTTGTTATCCTTATGAATAAGAAATTATAAAAAAAAACATATTTGTATATATTTTTCAGTAAGGATTTAGTGGAATGCATTAAGTGATCTCTTAACAGCAGTGTTTATATATTGTTAATTATTTATTTAAATATTTGTTATTAAAAACAGTCATTAATTATTACAGTAGGGTATTTTGGAATGCATTTAATAATCTTCTATAAATATTTAAATCCCATAATTACTATTTAAACTATTATTTAAATATTGGTAATTAAAAACAGTCATTAATCATTACTCACTGTAAGTGAAATTTGTCATTAACAATTACTTAGTAATTGCAAATAAATGCAACAAAAAATAAAATGTTGATTATTATTTTGATATGGAAATTTCTCAAAATGTTAGAAAGTCTGTTTTACGCCTTCAAACTTCTTCAAATTTTATTAAATCTGAGCCGATAGGCACATAATTTCTTAAATAGGAGAATGGCATAAGGAAGCTCATCACTCAGAGTACGATATTTTCTCACAGTGTATTGTCTGTCAAGGCTACAGCTGTATACGATCCATTACTTACTTTTCTGTACAACTAACCAATTTGGCTGTTTTTTTTTTTTTTGTCTCATAAGCATGTTGTCTAATTTATATGTATAATTTTGTGTCAATATCTTTCGATATATCGTAATCCGTAACCCAAAAAAAAGAGAGAAACTAATCTGTATGTGATTTATAGAGTTCCAGGCTTGATTTTCAAATTGCGTTTTGCGTGTTTTGCAGTTTGTTCGCCTTCGCCCTGCGAATCGATAGCAACACTGACCGATGACGAGATGGCCAATGAGTTGGAGGTGGCGGAGACGCCGGACGAGGAGCGACACAGTGTGGAGAGTCCACACTCGGTGGCCACGACGCCCATCAATGAATCCCGCGAGAAACTGTTCCCCATGACGGGTGCAACAGGAGCAACTGCCTCTGGGTGTGCCACGCCCACACCCCAACATCTGTTCAACGAGAACTTTGACGAGTTCTCCGGCAGCGAGAGCAGCGCCCAAAAGCAGCGCAGCATGAAAAGCTATCTGCACACCTTCGATCGCCGCAACTCGGACACCAACTATCTGCTGGGCAGGCGCAGTTCCGGCGAGCGTGTTAATCTCGCCGATGAGATACGCAAACTGAGCGATCATCTCTTAATGCTCGCGGAGATTAACACCAAGTTGGGAGATGCAGAGGAAAACAAAGCAACAACGACAACAAGTGAAGAGAGCAGCTCCAAGCTGGAGGCGGGCAGCAAATGGACGAAGAGCATGAGCACGAGTACGAGCACGAGAAGCACGACGAGCAGCATTAGAACAACGGGTCGTGTTTCCACGCAGCTGCAGCAGAAGAGCAGCTCGCTGTCGATGCGACTGCAGCAGTCCATTGAGGAGATGCCCAAGCTGAGCAACGGGAGCAGCAAACAACAAACACAGTCCTTTAATCGCAGCCAATCCACAGTGAACACCATTAGCACGGCCAACGCACAAACGAATAGCAGCAGCAGCAGCAGCATCAGCAGCAGTCGCAGTCAAGTTCCACTCACTTCCAGTTTCACTTCCAGTAACATCTACACCGAGTCGGCGAGCAGTCGTCGCGCCAAATTTCGTATTAATCAAATGAGTCGCGATGTGCCAATCGGTTTACCAGATACCCATCAAACGGTTAATCTCGAGGAGGCGGCGAACACAACGAAAGATTGCCTACTGCATCTGCTGGAAAAGTACAACGAGACTAAGATACGCAATCCAGTCGGCCGACATCAGAGCATCAGCGTTGATTGGCACATTAGCGATAATCTGGAATATCGTTCGATGAGTTCCATTAATGCATTCTTCCAGCGTCACAGCCAGGGCAGCGGGGGGCAGAATGTGAAGCATATTCAAGCACAGCTGGAGGAGAAGGCAACGGGGAAATAATTACATTTAGAGCAAACTAAATATCATCCTCAAATATATTTGTATATAACTCATTGTACTATATATATCGTGTGGAAGAACACCAAAGAGAGTGTGTGGAACCTAATGCCAAACTCAGTTACAGTTAGTCAATTTCTATGTTCGCATGCATGAATTAAATTATTGATGTATTTGTCGTAAGTAATAAATCATATTTAATTTTACAAAATAAACTCAAAAATGAAAAACTAAAAGAGAACTGTTTATATTTTAAAAGAACAAGTGAAGCACTTTCCAACCGCAGCAGCAACAAAATTAAGTCTCTCTTCGACGCTTCAAAAACGTCACAGATATTTCTGCCTCTCTTATTTAATTTCGTCTCTTTGCGATTGGCGCAGCAGCAGCAGAGTAGTTTTCTTTCACTTTCCTCTTCGCATTTCACTTTTGGAGATGAGCAACTAGCCTTGAAAACTCCTGCTCTCTTTAGCTTTATTGTGGCTAGAAAAGCGAATATAATTTAAGTGCTTTGCTTGCTTTTCTCTAGAAAACATCATAAAATCAATTGCTCGCCGATTCAAGAATATTGTAAACAGTACGTGCATATATTATTTTTATTAGGTGTAGGAATTTTAATTGTATAAATTAACAGCCGATTAGCGTACAACGCGATAAAGATGCGCAGTGACTAATCGTGTGGAATGTGTGGAAGCCAATGATCTCTCTTATCTCTCCTCGGAAATTGTCTACTCTTTCCTTACAATTAGCGTTTGGTACGGAGGAGTATGCAAATATATGAAGCACACGTATTGGAAGCAACAATATAACATAATTAAGCAGTTGTATCTTCTTTGCAGTTATTTCTGCTTCTAACAAGTGAAAATACTCTAGTCGAGAGTATCCGCCTAGAAGATATTATTACAAATTACACTACTAAAAAATGAAAAACAAATTTTATTGGAAAACAAAAGTCAACTTAATAAGTGTACAAACTAAAATTGATACAAATAAACAAATAAAAGTCTACACAAATAAAATATAAAAAAAAAAAACAAACAACAACATATAAATGCATGTGTGTATGTGTGTTTGTACTCTTATACTGTAAGTATAAGAGTTGAAATTTGGATGATACAAAAATTGCAAATAGTTTGTCAGTTTTTTTGTTTTGTTTTTCCTGGTTTTTGTTTACTGGTGTTTTTTTTATTGTTGTAAGTATGAGTTGAAAAATTTTACACACATCATATGAATTATATATATAAATATTATGCGAATACTTTGGAGTTTGTTCTATATGCTAAGACTTATCAAATAGGATGATCGATGTGAGGGTTATTCAATAATATAGGCTCTGCCTACGTGTATAATAGTTTTTTGTATGTAAATATATATATAATTAGAATTAGAATTAGAATTATAATGTATAGCATTTGTTTTGTACATGTTAAGCAAAAATCGCTCTCATCAATTGCCAATCAATTTGGCAACGCGATCGAAAGCAATTTTATACATTTTGTGAATTTTGGCAATTTATGAAGTTTTGGTAATACTATTTAAGGGAAAAATACATATCATCAAAAGCGCACAAATTGGCAAAAATAAGAAGCTTAATTTTCTAATTGTGTTTACACTGGTCGAAAAAAGGACTTTTTGATTCAGCCACAAAAACTGAAACAAGAATAAATCAGACCTAAGATCAGATTTATAATTGTTAGTTTTGGGGCTTATTTTGTTAAGAGAAATCAATGTAACTCTGCTTTGATATATATATCAAATATAATAATTAATATATCGATATATAGAATTACAATATAAATGTAGTAATAATAAAGCAGAGCAACATTAAGTTGAAACTTTGCAAATTTTAACAGCAAGACCCAAAAATGTTGCTGTTAAAATTTAACAATTGAAATTTTACAAATGTTTGGTTCTTATAAATTTAAATTTTGTTTTTTGTTGTTTTTCAAAAGTGTGTCTCTAGGTGTTTGTTTGTTGTTGTTTATCAAATAGAAATTACATAGTAGTTATGTTGTTGTTGTTTTTGTTGTTAAGAACTAATCACTTAGTTTATGGCATTTCTCACTAGAGAAATCTAAAAAGTTTCATTTAGCTCGCAGGTGATACTTAAGGCTTACAGGCTAATTTTTGTTCTAGTACTAGTACTGGTTTTATTACATTGTTTTATCCATCGTTTAGTAACTGGCATTTTAAACTAGAAAAGTAGTACTATTAGTTAATATTCGCAACTTTCGCCCTTGCACTGCACACAAAATTCTATAAATGAGTACCTAATGTTTGTTTGTTTGCTTTCTTTAAAAACTTATACAAAAATTGTTATTAATGTGGTTAAAAAAAATTAAACATAATTCTTTTTTGTTGTTGTTTGTAGCAGCATTATAAAAATTACAAATAAAAATTGCAAATTGAGTGGAGTTTTCGGGTAATAATAATCAATTTTTAGTTGTGACGCGAACGTTTCAGGTGGCAACCAAATTGCGCACCCACACTGGAACTGGAGCCGGAATTGGTGCGCATCCGTTTGGCGGGTGAGATTTTCTTGGGTGCCTGTGCGAGACGCTTGCGCTCCTTCATGAACTCTACAAAGGAGAAAAAAACATGCACAGTTAGTAATTATTTTTAGGCATACAATTGGATAAAGTCAGCTGTTGGCAGCAACTGCAGCAGCAGCAGCTACCCTTATGGAATTGTGATATATTGTCTGTGGCAACAGCAGGCGCCGCCTGTTTTTGCACATTTTGATTTCTACTTAAATTGGTGGATTGTGGCACGTGGCAGGCACAGACGCAGCCGAGGGTTGCTGCACAGGGATAACAAATAGGGTGAGGCCAGCCAGGTAGTCGGCTCTGGCTGCATAAAATTACACGCCCTGTCAGAAACTGGGCAAGTTTTCGAAGGCTTCGCTGCACAAAAGTACAGCTAGACAAGGCCAAAGCCTCAAAGCCTGAAAATGCGGGCTGTCCAGCGCAGACAACTATTTTTTTCTTCTTTTTTATATATTTATGTTAATAACTTTGCCAAGTGGCATTCATAAAAAAAAGGAGAAACGAGTAAAATTATACAAAAGCAATCAACGTTGCCCGATAAGTGCTGCTGCTTTGGCGGGCGCATTGTTTAGCTGCAGTTCAAGCAGTCTCCCCTCTCTCTCTTTCTCTCTCTCTCTCTCTTCCCCCCTCTAGATCTATGCCTCTAATGAGGTCAACCAAAAAGCAGAGCCAACACACACTCACACTCACACTCGCACACACATCTGTTAGCATTTTATGCCCGCATGCAATGATCGCATCTATTTTTTTTGGATGAAAATCAACCCCCGCAGACGCAGGGGGATGTTGCGTGCATTGACTCTAAAAGCAGTGACAGCGGGGGAAGGGGGGGTCGCTGTCAAACAGCTGCAACGATCTGTTTGCAGCAAAAGCAACCCCCACTTTAACTAAAAATCACATAAAAACAAAGCTAATTATATGTGTTGAAGCACAGCACAACGAGCTGCGTTCGGCTTAAGACTATAATTTTGGTTTTCAGATTGAGCAACGCCCACGCGAGAGTTGAAAGTGGAAAGAAAACAAAAAGGGTTGCACAATGGGAAACAATTAAAGGGCAAACTAAAGAAGGAGCAGAATTGATTTGGGAATGGAAATATATATGTAATTAGACATTTGAAAGTGAAAATACCCAATGCCAGAAGAGGACTGCATTCAAGCAGCAGATAGGTTTGATGGGAACTGGCAAGTTGGAGGGTCACTGAAAAGTTGGAGCTATAAATCTGTTCTTCTTTAGATTCGATAAACATAATGCATATGTGGATACACATTTGAAATGGAAGATAGTTATACAAATATAAAGAACTATTAAATAGAGGTGGGTTTGATAGCTGCTGTAAAGTTTGAGCTATAAATTAGATGTTCTTTAGATTGAATAATAATTGTGCATATGTAGATATATGTAAATTTTAACTGAAAATGCATTAGCAGTTTTCCACATTGAATACCTTTATAATAGAGTAGAGCTAGATAAAAAATAATTACTATTCAAGAAGTATTTAGGCTTGACGGGGACTGGAAGGTTTGTTCAAAGCGTTAGCTTCTTTTCAGATTGAATAATACTAGTTGCCATTCAAAGCAACACTAAACTGAACTCCATCAACGAAACTCGGGTTAATGGGAAATAAGTGCCTAAAAGTCCCCTTTGTGCAATCAGGCATAGCGACTGGGAAAGGGGGACACGCAAGAGCGAACTGGAAAGTGAGGGGAATAAAAGATACTCACCTGTGATTTTAAGCTGTCGCTTGCGCTGCTGCTGCTGCGCACTGGAATTGCAGCTGACGCCGCCGGTTGAGGAGGAGGATGTGGATGTGGATGTGGCAGCGGAGGTGGCAGAGGAGGAGGCAACGCACAAAGCAGCCGCCGAAGAAGTGGACGCAACGTGCGTCAACGGCTCATCCTGCGAATCGTACTCCGTATCCGTATTTGAGTCCAGCGAGGAGTTCATCAGATTCTCTCGATCGGCACGTTCACTGAGCAATGCCTCCATTTGACTGGGCGTCGCACTGCACTGCTCGGGACGCACATGCGCGGCCCGGGTGAGGGTATACACCGGTGGTGCACAGTGCGATTCCTGCGTACTCACACGCTCCCAAATGAAAGTGGCATTGGAGCCGAGCGGACGATCAGCACGAAAATCATAGCCCCACTTTTGGCTGGCATATTCCGGATAGCGATCCAATTCCGTGCTGAAGGCGGAGCTGAGGTGGAACATAATTGTTAATATATTTATAATTATATATATATTTAATAAAGTGATCGCTGGGAAATTGAAAAGGTTTCGCTTGTGGTGTGGCATTTGAAATGTTTATAATTATTTATAATCAACTGATTAATGTATTTAAAATGCAGCACAAATAAAGTGTGAATATTTATTTATTAAGTGCTGCATAAATCGTTAAATTCACAGATTCACAATTGACTGAATTTTAAATAAATATATCAAATTATAACATGCACAGAAAATTAAATATTATATACACTAAAAAATTGTTATTGTGTATAAAAATTAAATGCATTTTACATAAATAAATCAAGTCGTAAAATGCACTTAAAATTACATATTCCACTTTTTATGCATAACTACAATTTCAAAGCGTGCTAAAAAAAAATAGCTGCATATTAAAAATGTTGGTTTTAATGCACTCAAAATAAACTCTTCTAATTTCGCCAGCGATCACTGTACCAAATTTTTGTTGCACTCACGTTTTGGACTCCAGCGATGTTGTCGTCGCCGTCGTCTGCGCAGAGCCAAAAAGATTGCGCTTGACGTGATCCAATTTACGGCCGCAGGCCAAATTGCGACTGACCGCTGGACTGGCGGTCATCTTGCAGAATTCATTCAGCATAACCGAATGGAGAAGGCGTGCACTGACCATGTTATTGTTGCAGTTGCTGTAGTTTTGTTTTGGATGTATTTCTGTAGTGGGCTGCGATGCGACGCAGTTTTGCTGCCTACGCTTTGGACACTTGTTTGCGAAATTGCGCGAAACGAAATGTCAAAGTTTTGCCGCCAAAACTTTTGTTTCTTTGT
Organism: Drosophila grimshawi; assembly: GCF_018153295.1. NCBI lineage: Eukaryota > Metazoa > Arthropoda > Insecta > Diptera > Drosophilidae > Drosophila > Drosophila grimshawi. Next base: position 3,205,630 of record NW_025062889.1, read on the forward strand.
GCTCGCCTGTACGTAAAGAGGGGCGAGCTCACACATACACTTAGTCTCCAAATCTCGTTCGAGGTTGCGCCAGTATGAGTGAGAGAGCGTTATTGCTTGTGTGTGTGGAGCACAGTTATTTGTTGGTGTCTTTTGCTTCTGCGTTTTAAGCACTTCTCGTCTGAAAAAAGTGAAAATTGTGTTGTTGCCGTTTTGTCGAGTATTTGTTTAGAATTATGATATAAACAAATGCGCTGCGAACTGTGTTTTTTTGTCCACTTCAATCTGCTATTTATATTCGCTCGAATTTGCTGCTGTCTGTTCTTATTGGCCACACTCAAAAAATGCCACTCAAACTCAAAAAAAAACTGACGAGTTGAGCACATAAATTGAAGAAACTTTTGTTCAAGGTCTGATCGTTTTGTGTATGCACTTTTTTCAGTTTATTTTCTCATTTACAACTAATATTGTAACATATTATAGTTTTTTCGGTATTTCGCGTTTATGAGTATATTTTTTGTTATGTTTGAAGTGGCGTGCGCACATTGAGCACAACTGAGCTCGACGAACAGAATAACAAAACTAAGCGTACGTTCACGGTGAAAAATGATATTTATGTGCGGATGACTTGTCACTCTGAAGCGTATAATTTACTCTCTTCGTCGCTCACTGACTGCGAGCACACTGCATGCAATGTTGTTGCCATGTTAGCTAGCTGCCACAAAACGGCTAAAGAGAGCTGTGTATGCAGCCAGAAACTGAGAGCGGCTGTAAAGAGCTAAATATATGCAAACAGTTGAATGCATGTGTTCTGTTAACATTTTTTCTTTGTTTTGAGTTTGTTCATAAAACAACTACTATAAGGAGGGGCATTTATTATTTCTTCAAGTAGAAAATCGCTGTTGTGTTTTATAAAGCTAGCTGAAAATCTCACACTTAGCTGTTTTTCAGCCAGATAAGCAGCCAAGAGACGCTGTCAACTCTGCGCTCAAATACAGTCGCTCTCGCTCTCGAGCCAGAGAGCAAGAGTGCGAGACAGAGAGTGAGCAAGAACACAACCAGAAAAAGAAACGTCAAACAACCACCGCAGCGTTGCCATACAACGTGCTTGTCTCGTCGACACAGCAACCCTCGCATTCAAAATGATCGAAGAAGCAGCAGAAGCAGCGCTGCTCTGTGTTTTTAAATGCTCTACTCCAAAATTAAGCATAACAATTTGAATGAGCAATTTGCAATGTTACGTTAGGAACTCTAACCAGCTATATCGATAAGAGCATGCGATATTCGACTTGCTGGAAATTCTATGCTCTCTTCTGCTTGTTGTTGTCTGGTGTTGTCTGGTCTGGTCTGGGTTGGAGCTGTACTTTTGTTGAATGCGTGGATGGGTAGATAAAAAATGTTTTGGTTTCGGTTTGTTTAACCTAAAACTGGATTTTGTTGTTGTTGTTGTGCCACTAGTGGCGCAGTGGAAACAAAGTCAGATGAATTGTATTTAGGGCGGCAGACAGTTTTCACTTTCCTATTGTAACTGGGGGCCATCAAATGTGGGGCAAACTCTGAAAACTGTACAACAACAAAAATGCATCAATGGGCATCAGACTGTAAAGATAATTTAACGGTTCTGTTTTTCGTTTTTTAAGTGAAAATGATATAAGTTTCCCAAGCTTTGAGTCGTTGGTATTTAAGTGCAAAATCGTAAAAAATTAAATTACATTTGTCGGGGCAATAAAATTCGATTTATATTGTTTGCACAAATGCAATTAAAGCGCACACAAAAAACGACAAGAAAAAGAAGTCAAAACTAAAGACATCATTTGCTTTTGTTCCTTTGCACTTCACAAAAAGAAAAAAAAAAAAACGGAAAAAAGAAAAAAACCGAGAAAAAAGGAAGAAAAACGTATTGTAATTAAAACCATGCCCCGAGTGCAATCACCCCAAAAAGGCAAGCGACGAAAAACCGATCTATCGATCGATTAGGCATCCGAGTCGAGAGATTTGGACTCGCCTCTCTCCCTATAGACGATACCCTGTGCCCTACCAAGTGCCAAGCAGACACACCGCAGAGTTCTGTTTATGGGACACACCCTCAAAAAAAAAAAACACAAAAAAAAACCAATGAAAAAATATAAAAGAACGTAAATTTACACAGTTTTTAACAAATTTGGTATCAGAAATTCTGCCGGCGTTGAGTTGCAGTCATGCCTGAAACATAAACAACTCAAGATCTCATGGTGGGGTAGCCATATATATATATAGAGTTCGTGATCCCTTTACGTAATTCCCTCAAGTATGTGCAGGATGTCCTGAAAAACTATATGGGTTGCATTTTGCTGTGTAAACACACGGAAAAAGGCGTCGAATTGAGAACGAACGAAAGAAAAGAGGTAGCTCAATTTATCAACACACAATGGGGTGTTCTTCAAGTGCTACTCCTAATCCTTTATAAGGGCAGCCTCATCAAAGGATTGCTCAACGTTTTCGTTTTGGAACGTGCGGGTTTTAGATGCGTATTTGTTTATCCATTGAATTAAGCCAATAATGCTGGTTGATAATAACCTAAGAGCTCTGGCAGATGATATGTTCTTCTTATCCACAAAATTTGACATTAAAACTTCAGATCAGGGAAAAGTATGTCAATATTGTTTCTAACTTAGATAAATTAGGTCCCCAATTCTCAGTACAATTTGTTAATAACTTTATCAACGTTTCATGTTTATCGATCAATCAATATAGAAACTAATAGTTGTAAAGAAATTAAAACAAATTTGATAATCAATGAATTGCTATTATTTCTTATCCAGCAAGCTTGGCCTTAAAACTATGAAACAAAATATTCTATGCAGAACAGAGTAAAAATTTGTCAATGTAGTTTATAAATTACAAGATAAGTTCACATTATTAATCAGTCAATTTATGTCCAATTCTTAGTTAAATTTGTTAGTCATTTAATCTATGGTTTACTTTTATCGATCAATCAATAGTTGCAAAGAAATTTAAACATATTCGATAAGAAAAGCATTATTATTATATACCGCGCTATTCAATGGTCTTAAATTTGTCTTAGTCCCATAAATGCACTCCATTTGACTGATAAGGCGGATAAGCCCAAGTCGTTCTTTTATTGCACTTGGTCTACGATAAGCGGCACAAACAAGCGAACAATAAACAATGCCCCAAGTTGAAGGTCGCCATTGTCGGAATGTTATTATTATCTCATAGAAGAAACCTCAACGGTCAACGATTCTGGTGCTGGCTCTGTATAAAATATACGTTACACTCATTTCAAATGCAGCACGCCTTATCGCACCGAGCGGAACATAGACAATCAACAGACACCCCCCCAAGATATACACCAAATACGAGAAACTTAACTAAGTATGCACATATCATATGCCACGTGTTCCTAGCGGGAGTTCTCCCGTTTATTTTTTTCTGGAGTGTTCAGCTAGCGTGACAGAACAAGTAACGTACAAAATTATACAAGATATATTTAACATTTACCCATATAGCATAGCGGGTCTTGCGCTATAAGGAAATTGCCATAAAATTGTTTAGCTCACGAACTGTGACCGCAAGCCCAATTCCGACTGAGATACTCTGGGGCAGGTGCGCTATGGTTAAGGATATGTAGAGGTATTTTTCTGCTGAAGGGCTTGCTATGAAATTATTCGCAGAACGCAGCGGAAGTGTTCTCGATTGGGTGTAATCAAGTCGAACAGCCCATGGGAAAATTGTATTTTTTAAATGAACTGAAGTTGTGTGGGCTTACAAAAAGAAATTTGTTATTTTCCCAGACTTAGCAATGCTTTTTCCTATATAATTTAGAAATATAGTAGTTACTTACTACTTTGATAACTATGTATTAAGTAATTATTATAATATAGAAAGTGTTGAGGGATGAGTTAGGATATGTTAAAGTAATCTAATCAGAAGAGCTTGTTATGCTTTAACAACTAATAAATTCTCAAAATTAAGATATTCTTAGGTGATCATTGGAAGAAAGTGTTGATATCGATCAGACTTTAAATACTTAAATATCGACCATTCAGTTTTTCAATTATAATATTGAAATTAGTAAATTAATATTATCAGAATTTCCTTATACTTCTAATGAGTCCAAATGACGCAAATGAATACAAAAGTCATTATAATAAATTGAAAGCTATTCTTCAATCTTATACTGTCTCAAAAGGAACACCTCAAAGATCTAAATTTGTCACTGCAAGCAAAATTAAAACGTATTCTTCCAAGATCTCAAAAACTGCCCCTTTTATATACAATTGTGTGCTTTCTATTAGATCAAAATCTTTCCGTACGATCGTTGAACCCTCTGGCAAATGACCAGTCATTTATATATACAAAACAGAAATCGTAGTTTCAGGACATTTATAAATGACTTGTGGCTTATCTTTTGGACAAATTGTTTGCGGTCAACGCTGGAGTTTTGTTTCGACAGACGGGATCATCTTTAACAAATCGTCTTTGATGAGCCATATTGATGGTTGTTGGTTTGTTGTTTTTGAAATGCAATGCAAATATTGTGTGGAAAAGGCTAATATGCAAGTATGCAAATATTATTCCTGGCTACCGTACTGCAAACAGAAAATCCTTTTGGGCTACTGTGCTACTTGCAACCGCAATAACAATCATCATCAATCATGCAACACACACACACAAAAACACACACTTGTTCCAGGCCAAAAACCAAAAATAAAATGACAACTCATTTTCAATTTTATTGGAACAACTAGCCGATAAACAAGGACGGAGAGAAAGGTATATATATATATATATATATATGGAAAGTGTGTTGTGTGAAAAGGTTCCTCGCTGGCGTGTTTTTCCCGGTAAACGCGTGTTGAGCCAAAACTTGTTTTTATCAACTTCACAAATGTATAAATATTTATGGAAATGCATTTGCAGCACCACCAGCAGCCGCAGGGAAAACAAACAAAAAGTCAACGCCAAGTTGACAACAGAATCTGAGTGTAACTTAGGTCAGCAAAAAAAAAACTCCACGTTTTATTTGTATCTAAGTTTCTATGTACCTTTGTATCTTTGCTTTGGCTCAGTGTTTGCTTAGTTTATCATCAGATGCATCGCTGTTGCTGCTGCTGCTGCAGTTGCACCTACCCCAAAAAAAATCCAACAACTTTGGATGCATAATAAAAAACGTTTTCAATGCCCCAGAGGGCAACGTTTTGTCGACTGCAGTCGACTGTATAAATAATAATAAAATGCATTTATGACTCTCTGATTTGGTGAGAAAACGTGTGCAGCGTTGGAGCATTGAGAATACATCTTGGCTTTCACAAAAAAACAGAAAGAAGAAGTAAAATAAAAATCCTTTCAGGAACCTTTTGCTCAACTCAAATGCGCAACAAAAACAGGTTGAGCCATCAAAGTAAGAAATGAGAAACGAGTGAGATTGTTGCACAAAGGAGTGCTCGACTTGAGGTTATCCTCTTTTTCATATATCATTCTGTTTTGGGATATTGACGAATCTATACAGCAACAAAAATAACAAGAATATAAACAAATATACATAAATGTATATAAATATATATATAAAGCAAAATTAATGATTTTTAATACAATTCAACTGTGTAATACAGTTAAAATATATATATATGATTTCTATATGCTCACTAATATTTAATTCTAATTAGATTGAGGCATTGGCATTCCCCTTTTATTATTTGTGGGCTACAGGGCATACACACGAAAGAAGAAATGTTAGGTAGTTAGGAAGCGCGTCTCGGACAGGCTTATAGAGGCAGTCAATGAGGCAGGCAGGTAGATGAATTGGGGGCAGTCAATCACAACAACGCTGCGCAGTCGCAGACAAATTTATTAGAAGGTCCCAGAGCGTGACCCTTTTTTTTAATTCTTTTTTTTTTGTATTTCAAAAAGACCAAGCTGAAGAAACTAATGAAAAACGAAACGCAGGAAAAAAGAACGCTAAACACGTGTACAAAAACAACAACAACAACAAGAAAAAGAACTAAAGTTGGGTTCCAGTTTCAGAGTTGGATTGAAAGACGTATTGGGTTGATTGTTAAGACTGTTCGCTGTTGTCTTGGGTATCCCATAAGCCGTACTTCTTGCCCACCGTTTGCTGCCAGAGACGCAATCCGCCTTCCTTTGAGCCCGATGCAAAGACCTCGCCATCGGGACTGTACTTGATGGAGCGCACCGAGTGTTCGTGTGCCACAAAGCTCTCCAAGCACTGTCCACTGGCATACTCGAATCTGTGGATGCGTTTACCTGCCGCACACACATACGTCTCTTTGGCGGGATGCAAGGAGGCGCCACTGACACACATCGAATGCTGACGATGCTGCAGTACCTGAAAGCGTTCCACATCCAGAAAGATGACACTCTGAGCATAGGCGATAGTCACAGTGCGTCCATCAGCATTCAGTTCCAGCGATTTGGCATGGTGTGGCAGATTTATGGAATGCACTTGACGTCCATTCCGCAGATCCCAGAGTCGTATGGAGCGATCATGGGAGGATGAGAGCAGTGCCCGATCATCGCAGCAGAAGATCACATCGCGTACCCCTCTCGACTGTCCCTCTAATTTCATACAAATGTCCGGCCTATCCAGTTCATACAGATAGAGGTCTGTATCCAAACAGTGAGAGTATCGGTACAGACAGCCCACAGCCAGATATGCTGATTTGGCGGCAAGTGCCACACAACGCACCGAGCATGGCGACTCAAACTTTGCCAGCTGTTTGCCACTGGTTGCATTCCAGATACGAGCAGTGAAATCCTCGCTGCCAGTGGCCATAAGTGTGGCATCCCCATTGATGTCCACACAGAGCATCGCCTTACCAGTCTTTCTCTTCCTCACTTTCCCAATTTTTCCCACCCAATCTCCCGTGTCACCGTGCCGCAATATAGCATGTCCATCCTTGGAGGCCGATGCCAAATAATATCCCGAATCGCAGATCTGGCTAAAGGCCAACTGGACCACATCTGCCTGGTGACCCACACATTCCACTGGTAATTGTGCTCCCTCCATTCTCTATTTAAAATTCGCTATTCGCTTTAGGAATTCTGATTTTACAATATTTTTGATAAATTATATTTTTACACCTTTTCGTTTGGTTTTTGTTTGAAAGGGCTTTGAGTCGATTGATGCGTGATCAGCTGGAAGTTTTTAAGCAGTGACTACTGTGATGGAAGTATGAAATCTTCTAAATTCTGAATTAATTCTAAATTATCCGATTTTTTATGAAGAGATTTGAATTTGTTAGAAGTCATTTATAGATAGAGATACAGATACAGGTCAGATACAGATACTCCTAATTACAATCGGAAAAATATCCAGCAGATGCCTTACTTTGCTGTGCTTCGTATACATTTAATGACTGTTGAAAAACTAAACGAAATCTGAAATTTAGCAAGGACTCTGCTGGTTTTATACATCAATTACTTTGTTGTTGACTTGGTTCTTGTTAATGCAAGTTTGTAAAGCAGCTGGATGTTATCCAAGTGTGAAGTGTGAAGAAGACAAGCTAATTAGCATTTCGAATGAGTTTTGGCAATTACTTGAATTCATCCACGCAGCGCCCGAGTACATTTTGTGTGGGTCTTGAGCATTTTTGGGAAATCCGTTTAATTTCCTCGAGCTGCCAGCAGCAAAAGATGCACAACTGACAAAGGATAAGTCGAGTCAATTGCGGGCGTGTTTTTTCTGTTAGTCTTGCGGTTTGGCTCTGAACACACACAGAGCCACACACACACACACAATTGGCTAAAAAGCAGGTAACAGACAGCAGAGAGATATGGCTAAAGGACCCAGAAGTGAGCCAGAAGTCAGCGCTGTGCATTGTCTCGTGTGTGTGTGTGTGCACAGGTGTCATCATCCTTGACAGAGTCCCTTGTTGTTGGTGTAAAAACCACTTGAAGGCATCGCACGCGCTTCCTAAAATTGCTCACATGTCGCCGCCTCGGGAAGCGTTCATCCTTCGTCCTTTTGTTGCGAGCGCCTAATGAAAGCAAAACGTTCTGAAATATGAATTGAATCTGCTTTGAGTGCATTTAATATACATTATGCTTTTGTACAGCTCTCTCTCTCTCTCTCTCGCTCTCAGCACCACCCCCTCGTTAATATCCTTGGCTGTCAGCGTCCTTTTGACTTCCTGCGAGTAGTTTGCATACTGCTTTTGAGCCAAAGAAAAAATGAAATTTAAATATATATATGTATATATAAAAAGTGTATGTGCGCCGTATAATATCCGCCGAAACGTTTAACTCAGATTAACAAGTGATGACTGATACGACGCAAAGTCTGCCAGAAAATACACTCTCGGAAATCCTTGGGGCGCTGTGTGCTTTTTATTAAATTAAAAGAGGTGAGCTCAAAGTGCGGGAATCAGTTTGACTTTGAGGACTACAGCCAGGAGCAGTAGCAAGTAGCAAGCAGCAAGGAGCAAGGAGCAACGAGATTGAGTTTAGTTAGCAGACGCCTCTTCTTCGATATTTTCTTCTTTTTTTTTGGGAGTTGACAGCTTCCGTTCAGTTGTTTGGCTTAAGATAATGTGTAGATTGTGTGCATATTAAATGTCAAAGCTGTTAAGGTTGACAACTCACAGGCTTGAGCTCGGAAAGCTGTTGAAAAGGATGTTTAAAGGATATACTAATTAGATGCTAATTTTATAGATATAATGTAGCTGTAAACAACTGCAAATTGGAAACTATCCAGGTCAGCATTTGTGGTTAAAGATAAAATTAAATTTTATGATTATTTTAGAGACCGAAAACTGTGCAAAATAATTGAGTATGTAGCATAATGAATAGAATGGAATCAATGCACATTAGCTATATAGAATCCTTCTATGGAAACAAACGTTTAGATTTAAGCAAATACGAGTATAGTAGAAGAAATCCAAACGTTTATATACCTCAGAGAAGGATCAACAAGAGACCATCATTAACGGCATCAATGCTTTCTTCTCGGCTCACAATCCAGGCATAAACCACACACTCGACCACCACAAAATGCAATGACCCACAAGACGTCGAGTATGGGGATTATGCAAACAGAAGATCATTAGTGAAAGTAAGATCGATACAGGGATCAATGTACCCATATTTGAACTCTGACCAGAGACTGGCGTTAAGTGGACAAAATGCCAGCAGAAATGCTGTCAATTTCTATAGTCTTTTGGCCCGAAAAATAGAAAACCGCAAATTGCAGACTTACCCCCTGAAGGTAAGCAAACAGAGAGAGAAAGTGAGTGAGAGTAGAGAAAGGTAAAGAAAATTAATACCTGAACCCTCGATAAGAAAATGTCGATCGAACATTTTGGCAAGTCTGAAAGACTGTCCCCTTCCCTCCTTTGGAAGACATAAACAATCTCATTGTGCGCACTCGAATCAAATGATGTGTGAGATATCAATTGTCAAATTGACAATAGGAATTGACAGATCGGTATCTGTAACGTTCCAATAGATGCGGATGCTGATGCCTCGTCTCCTCTTTGCACCGTAATAAAATTAGAAGTTTATTGATTTGTCTTGACACATTTCGCACACAGCCAAAAATTGAAAGAAGGCACTGGGAATCTGGCAAGCATATTTTTTAGATTGATGTAAAATGTGAGCTACTTTTTGCTGCCATATTATCAATGGGAGTGGCCCCTGCTGACTTTCTCATTTACTGCTGCTGCTGTTGCTGCTGCTCCTTTCCTTACCCCTTGCTGATTTCCTGTTGTTCTATAAAAATTATATGCAATTACAAATGTACTGGGCATTTTATACATTTGCTGTCGCTGAGTTTGCCATAAAGTGCTCATTTTTATGAGTCCCTGTAAATATTTTGATGGCAAGCGCTAAAATATTCGTTGGACTTCCGCTGACGATAGCCAATTTTTCAGTTTCTTCATTTTTCTTCCACTCCCATATAAACCATGCTGCCGATGATGATAAGGTTCGACTTCTGGTTGTTGTTGTTGTTGTTGCTGCTTGCAATGCCTCCATTTCCGCAGTGACGAGCTGACAAATGAAGCAACGCTTCCGCTTCAAGTGTCCCTGTTGGACTACGCCCCGTTTTCCAAGTCACTTTCGATTTTCAAATAGACAAACCAAACTATCATTAATAGTCTGACTTGGCGTTTATTTTCGAGTAGACTGCGTGTAGACTTTTTAAAGTTGTACTAATTATTATTAATGTTTTCATAAATGACTTGTAGCCGAAGGGCTGTTATTGAATGATGCCGCCAGTTTTGAGCAATGAGTTCATTTTATTTCTATGCCTGCTGGTCATAGAATCGAAAGCCAAGTCAAAGTGGGTCAGTGTGTAGACTTTTTGAAAAAGGGTAAATCATTAAGTTGGCTTCGATATTGTTTCTTCGTTTTTCCTATAGCTAATATAAAACATTCCTCAATCTTATGTGATATTATCCATTCAAAGCACATCATAAAATGTCAGTTGATGTCTAAGTGCAAAGAAAAAGTTTTCCCATGTTGTTTTTCCGTTACTCAACCGACGTTTATCCCTTGTAAAACTCGTGTAAACCCCAAATTAAATTATGCAAAAAAAAGGAGAGAAAGAAGAACACGCTCTACATCATGTTAAAAACGCAGCTCAAGTGATCAATCCAAAACGTACAATTTTTGACACTTTAAAGTGATGGCAAAGGGGAAATTGCAACCAGTCTCAAAATTCGCTATGGCTGTCGCATTCACAGAGAGAGAGAGAGAGAGAGAGAGAGAGAGCGAGAAACTTTCTCTGATCTCAACGGACGCGCACATATCAATCAAAGTTCGTCACAGTGTCGGGAATTATGTCACTCGCTTACTCAAATTGCAGGATTGATGGAACTGATGGACTGCATGATGGAATGATGCTTGCAACTGATTTGCATAGTCGCAAAGAACTCTTCAACTGGCAGCTGTTGCACCACATTTTCCCATATGGTGGTTGGTAAAAAATATAACTTTAAAGAAAATCCCATTGAAAACTTTAAGTTTTTTATGCCATTTCTGTGTGATTTTCACTGCTGACAGCCGGGCATCAATCATGGATTTTATGTTTTCATGTAAGCAGATACCTTTTAAGAGTATTTTTTCCTAATTTCTATAGAACATAGTCTTCTCTTTTCTTTTTTTTAATTAAGCTAAAAGTATTTAGCATATGTTTAATTAAAATTTGTTATATGATACTTTTGTGCGTTGAGGAAAATGCTCGTTTGAGTTGAGGGAAATAGGCACTGAGGGTTAGTTGCCTCATATGTGTGATGTATGACAGCTGTTGAAATGATTTTTGAAATATTTTCAGTTTTAATAATAGCCGACTTACCTACTAATAAAGTCATTTGCGAAAGTAGCCCACAATTTAGCACAAAAACTACCCAATTTCTGTACGATTTGCAACTTGATGCCACATATATCAATCAATTGTCAAATGGGCTGCCGATTTAATGATCATTTTATAATGGAGCAATGAGCATTAAAATTTAGAAATAGCCAGCTGCTTGGCAGTAGCCATAAAAGTGGCTACCAAATACTTTATAGATCTCTGGCAAACAAAAGCCTCAATCTGTTGTTTATGACCAGCGCAAATTGGTTTATTAAATTGCCCAGTTCAGCTGGCTTTTCACATGTCAAATAACTTGGCATTTGAGAGGAAAGAGACACCGCTAAGACGTTGTAAGAATTTGGGTGGTAGATGTTATCTGTGGCAGCTCCTTAAGAGCCTGCAATCGCTTCCTGTCGCTGCACAGCTAATTACATCCAGGATAACAATGCTAAACAGGAAGCGGAAACTAAAGTGGCCGCTTGGATGAGTCTTCTAACTAAGCAGCTAGCCCAAAAGGCAATGTCACACAACAAAAACACACACACACACAACACACACACACACAACACACACAGCAGCAACAAACACGCAACTAAGCAAATTTAAATTACGTGCGCGTCGCTCCGGGCGCATTCATTAAACGTCTGCCCGATAATTAACGCCCTTATGCAGGGACATCAACTACTCTCCGTTCAGCTCAGCTCAGCTCAGTTCAGGTCAGGCCAGTCCAGTCCAGGCACAACAATACCATTACCAGTGTCTGCAGGACAGGCAAAAACTGTCCCGTGGGCCATTGTGACTAATTGATTCGCTCAAACAAATGTGTCGCGACGGGTTTTCCTCATCCTCTCTCTTACTCTCTCTCTCTCTCTCTCAATTTGCGGCGGCTAGTTAATCGCATTGTAATGTCACTTGAATAGATTTCTTTTTCTTTTTTGGAAATATTTTATCTCTTCCAAAAATGTATTTAAAACTAAATTTAGCATGCTCTGCCTTCATTTTGAGAGGGGAAACTTAAGATTTGCTTGGCTCAAATTTTGCTTGTTTAGCACACAAATGAGCTGAACAATAACTGATAATCAGTTGTTATAAATGGGATCTTAACCATGAAGACTGAAATCATAAATCTATTGCTGAAAACGATCTGCAAAGAATTTTGCAGCGTTAACTTCAACATGACGTTGGAACTGGAATTGCGTTGCTAAACTTTAAGAATAGTATTAGTTTAGAGGTCAAACTTGAGGTCGAACCTGAGCTCGATTATTGTTAGATACAACTTCCATGTTTCTAAATTAATCCAGAGATCAAACCATGTCCAAAAAGACCTGGGTTTTTGTTCGGTTCAGTTCTGACAAAGTTATGGAAAGTACAAAATATGACAAACGAAATTTCAAAGTTTGTTCATGAATTTCGAGTAAAAAACGAGTTTTTAAATTAAAATGTAATATTAATGTGTATTACGTAAAATACTTTCTGAACCAAGTCGCACAGAAAAGAATTTCATTTTGCTGCCAAGGGTTCCAAATGAGGAAACTCTTCGCTGCTAAGGAAGTCATTTTCTTGCTGCGTCATTGCGAGTTTTGTTTTATAGGAAATAAAATTAATATTTTTAGTTCACTTCAAGAGTTCAAGAATCCAGCCCACGACCTTATGCACTCCACACATATATATATAATTCAATGTAAGGGGGTACTGGGTAAGGGGAACTACTCAAAACTATGCCATTTCGGCAAAAATTATTGACCCGTGCGGGGCGCATTGAAGTGAAGCAGTTTGGAAAAATGCTCAAGTCACAAACGGACGGAGGGACGGACAGACTGAGGCATGGGTCTGACAGATATAGGCTCGTCTTGGAAGAAGCCGCCGTCTAAGGAGAAAGAGATAGAGAGAGTCGTGGTGGGGGTAGGTGAAAAACTCGCTCAAGTGGTTTTTCTATTTAGGAGCAACCCTTTCAACTATCTCCGGCTTGGATAACTGTCAGGGATTACATGCGGATTGGGTTCCGTGTGTTTCTGGGCTGAAAGGAGGCTGTCGCTAACAGTTCTCCAGACCAGTTTACGATGAGGAGTGGCGGGGGTTAGGGAGGTTGATAGGAATGGCCAACTGCCCGCAGCTGTGATGCTGACTTATTGAAATTAATTTTGAAAGGTAGCCTCAGGCGCGCCCTTTTGTTTTAAGAAAATATCCCTCGCTCTCCCTGGCAATCACTCATAATAATTATGTTGCATTGTTGTTGCTGCAACGTTGTTTTTTTTCCACTCAGTAATGATTCAATTAACGGCCCAGCTGACCAATGTCCTCGACTCCTCTTTTATATTTATGTGTCATGTGGGAAAAACAAAAGGGTTGTGTGTGGAAAATATGCAAACATATAAATATATATATATATATATATATATATATATATATATATACAAATATATTTGCATACGAGTATTTTATCTGGGGGTTGTCTCATCTGCGCTTTTCTTGGATTACAAGTTCCTTTCTCTCAGACTTGTCATAACTTTGGCTGCCAGAATTTATGTGAATGGGTTTCATCCTTTATCCTTGACTCTGTCTTCTTGTTGATGGTCATTTGAGATGCGCGAAAAGCATTTGTAAAGATTTTACATAGGGTGGCCTTCTCATCTAAAGCTTGTTTGGCTCTGTAATATTAAACATCAGGTAAAATCATTTTACATTCAAAATAGCATAAGCTAAGTTCATTAATGAAAATTCAAAATATTTGTATGTTGTTTCTGGAAAAGTTACAACGGTTTTTAATTAAATTTTACAGCAAATTGCGATGAGTACTTTATAAATCAAAACTTATTTAAGATATTGCCATAAATGAAACTTTCATTCTTCGGGATTTGACTTCTTATTAATCTTCTGGCAATTACTTCATAAGGCCTACAATCACAGTAGTCACTGCTTAAAAACTTCCAGCTGATCATGCATCAATCGACTCAAAGCACTTTCAAACAAAAACCAAACGAAAAGGTGTAAAAATATAATTTATCAAAAATATTGTAAATCAGAATTCCTAAAGCGAATAGCGAATTTCAAATACAGAATGGAGGGAGCACAATTACCAGTGGAGTGTGTGGGTCACCAGGCAGATGTGGTCCAGTTGGCCTTTAGCCAGATCTGCGATTCGGGATATTATTTGGCATCGGCCTCCAAGGATGGACATGCTATATTGCGGCACGGTGACACGGGAGATTGGGTGGGAAAAATTGGGAAAGTGAGGAAGAGAAAGACTGGTAAGGCGATGCTCTGTGTGGACATCAATGGGGATGCCACACTTATGGCCACTGGCAGCGAGGATTTCACTGCTCGCATCTGGAATGCAACCAGTGGCAAACAGCTGGCAAAGTTTGAGTCGCCATGCTCGGTGCGTTGTGTGGCACTTGCCGCCAAATCAGCATATCTGGCTGTGGGCTGTCTGGACCAACACTGTCACTGTTTGGATACAGACCTCTATCTGTATGAACTGGATAGGCCGGACATGGCTTTGCTATTAGAGGGACAGTCAAGAGGGGTACGCGATGTGATCTTCTGCTGCGATGATCGGGCACTGCTCTCATCCTCCCATGATCGCTCCATACGACTCTGGGATCTGCGGAATGGACGTCAAGTGCATTCCATAAATCTGCCACACCATGCCAAATCGCTGGAACTGAATGCTGATGGACGCACTGTGACTATCGCCTATGCTCAGAGTGTCATCTTTCTGGATGTGGAACGCTTTCAGGTACTGCAGCATCGTCAGCATTCGATGTGTGTCAGTGGCGCCTCCTTGCATCCCGCCAAAGAGACGTATGTGTGTGCGGCAGGTAATCGCATCCACAGATTCGAATATGCCAGTGGACACTGCTTGGAGAGCTTTGTGGCACACGAACACTCGGTGCGCTCCATTAAGTACAGTCCCGATGGCGAGGTCTTTGCATCGGGCTCAAAGGAAGGCGGATTGCGTCTCTGGCAGCAAACGGTGGGCAAGAAGTACGGCTTATGGGATACCCAAGACAACAGCGAACAGTCTTAACAATCAACCCAATACGTCTTTCAATCCAACTCTGAAACTGGAACCCAACTTTAGTTCTTCTTATTGTTGTTGTTTTTGTACACGTGTTTAGCGTTCTTTTTTCTTGCGTTTCGTTTTTCATTAGTTTCTTCAGTTTGGTTTGTTAAATAATAAAAATAAATGCAATTAAAAGCAAATAAATATCCTAGTTAAGAGAACTCTATAACTTGATCCCATCTGACATATTTATTCAATTAAAATACATTTTATAGTTGAATTGACAAGAAGCTGCTACAATAACTTATCTATCAGATTAATGCTCCTATAGTCTCTGAGATACGTCAGTTTATGCAGATGAACAGATAGATGGACTTAGTTGTTGATGCTGATCAAGAATACTTTGAGAAATATTTATTTATTTATTGTTGACTAACTCCAAAGAGTAAAAATTAAATGAAAATGAAAAACTTCTTTGATTATCATTTCACAATTTCATTTTTAATGGGTTAAGCTTACAAATACATAGATATTATAACAAAATAAATATTTAAAATGTGCCTCACATAAGCTAAAATGTTTCAAAATTGATGTGTCAGTTTTATAAGGCATCTTTGGGTCTGCATCACATGGATATCAGTTAACACTATGCCGACCTTTCCAAGTATTTGCCACACAAGAACATTTCACACTCACCCACACACACACAGACTATCTCTCTTTATCATAAAGTGTGGTTGTCCAAAAAGCATGTCCTTGTCTCTGTCCTTGTCCTTGTTCTTGTTCTGTTTGTTGTTGCTGCTGCTGTTTGCTGTTTGCTGTTGTTGTGTTGCACAGCTGACAGCGACAGTTGCTCGTTGTCTCAGTTTACAGTTCGAGGCATATCATGTCCACACTTTGAAATGGCATTTAACTTGGGCTAACCTGGCGCTTAAGGCCTGCTCGGGCATTTAAAAGGCTTAAGCTTTAATTAAAAGGTGCAGGCAAAAGTGGAACAAAAAGAGAACTCGACACAGCTGTGCTTCAGAAACTGCAGCAACTCGAGGAACTCCTGGAACTCCAGGAACTGCTGCTCGTTAGCATTTGATCTACGCGTTGACAGGCCGAGCCCGAGCTGACTGAATCCAGGACACTCAGATCCTTTTTCTTTTTTTCTTTTTTCTTGCGGCGACGTCATGTGAAAAAAGTGCAGTTAGTAATCGGATACTTTTATTGCTGAAAGGATAAACCGCAAAATGCTTTGTATGCAATGGCCATAATATAATACATTTTATAAGCAGAGTTCGCGCTCACTTCTCCCTCCCTCTCTCTCTCTCTCTCTCTCTCTCTCTCTCTCTCTCTCTCTCTGTGTGTCTGTCTCTGTCACATAAGCAGCTTAAAGCCGCCGCTGCAAAACTTTACGACTGTTGGCAAGCGTTGTAACCATTTTGACAGCCAAAGACGTCTTTTGTTTCAGCCGGCAACAGGAACTGCGAGTGTGTGTGTGTGTGTGTGTGTGTATGGGGGGAAGCCACAGCAGTGTGTGTGTGTGTGAAAGAGGAATCATAATAATTGCGAATACGTAATGGGAACTCGAACTGGAATCCAACAGCAACAACAACAACAAAATGCTTGGCAATAAAATTGATGGATTCGCTTCGCGCGAGAATAAAACGTGAATTTATTTCTCTCTTTTTTTGTTTTTTTGTTTTTTGTTTTTGGTAAGCGATATCCCTCAATCGGAAAGTAAAAACGCAACAATATCAAAATCACATTACACACAACAACGAAAAAGGTGTCCCAAAACGGACCGGAAGTGTTTTTTTTGATAAGTTCGGCATTTGGCCTTTTTGCTCTGTTCGTGGCTAAGCAGATTAAAGCGTTAACTGTGCATTATTCAAATAGCGGCCGCAATAAGCACATTAACGGGATTATGCATGGCCAATAAACGGTCAGAGCCAAAAATAATAATGACTCACATATGCAAAGAAGACAATTCTTAGTGATAGATATAAGCAACTCTTCTTCTCTCTCTATCTCTCTCTTTTTCTCCCTCTTTCTCTCTATCTCCAGCTTAAAAATCACATATAGAAAAAGTGTTAAAGAATCCAGCTAAATGAACAACCCAAGCAGAGGCAGGAGATTCCCTTTTAGGGTGGTTTCTTCGATTTGGGGTTGTTATCTGTAAAAGGGTTACACTTACATCCAAACTCTTTTGATAGAGTCCTGTCCGTTGTGTAAAAGGATCCTTTGCCGTTTTGCGAAAACTCGCCTTTGTTCGTCCTGTTCATCCTGGCTGATCGTATGTGCATGTTAAGTAGCTGTGAGGAGAATGGGATTTACGTATCGCAGTTGAAACCCTTTCAGTTTCTCAATTTCGCGACACGTTGTAATAAAATGTTTACAAATTTCTTTGCAAATGATCATTTTGCATTTCGCAAATGCTGTAAGTGATTTATTGTTAAATTAACGCTGGGAAAAATTGAACAGTTCTTCAAATCTTAATGACTTTGTTAAACTTGCATAATAGCCTCAGTTTTCGGGGGGTGTGAAAATAAGGAAAGTAGGCAATAAATGATAAGATGAGCAGTTTTCTAAAGGATTCTATTTTTCTGACGTAAAGTAAAAACATCAAATTCTAAAGAGTTGAAAAAAAAGCAGTTAAAGTTATCAGCGCCTTAACTTAATTTCCCACAGTTCAAAGGTAGCTAAAAACTATTCAATTTGATTAGTTAAGGAGATTTGGCGTTGCCTACTTTTTATTGCCAGAGTTCTTCTACAAAATAACTATAACCCAGTGCCACAAATTCAGATAAATTCAACCACATCACACAACTGAGAGGAAAAGCAATCGTTCATCGCCGAGAAGTAAAAAAACAGGCAAGAAACGCATTTTTTATGACTTGATGACCATCTTTTAATTGTCTGGGAAAAATGCATTTTTATCATTGGAGTGAGATCAAGTAAACTGAGGAAGAAATGGGCAGCAACACAAAAGACATATCAGGGCATTCTAATATGGGTGAAAAAGAACGGTTGAAATAATGGTTGAAAACAAGAAAATACGTTACAAATGCAACGCTTGGCTGACTGACGACGGCAACAACTCTCAACTGAATGATCAACTTCTCCGAGTTGGTCAAGTGCTGACTGAGATGTGAACTCGCTGAGACTTTTGATGTCGCCCCATTTTCGCGCCTGCGTTGCTATACACTTGCCACAAGGGTGTTCTAAATGCGACTTGAGGCAAGGCAGTTACGCAGACGGACAGTAATTGAAGTTAAACTGTTCTCTGTGAACTGGCTGAGTTTTGTACGCGGCCTAAGGAAACTTGGTTTGGTTATTGCTTTTCATTAGTCTATTTATACTTTATATGAATTATTAACTTAGTTGACTTTATTTTGAGAAGATATATACATATATATATATACTTATGTCTAACTATGTCCCCAATCTTAAGTTGCTGAATATAGTAATTTCAATTGTGCCTAAGTCAGTCAATAAATGTAAACATTTTTGTAACAAAATATTATTATTCTTATTTTTACAAGAACTTAACTTTCAATAATAAATTTTTATTTAAAACAATTCGCTGTATTTAAAAAAATGGTTTATAAGAATTGAGAAACCTTTCCTCTTGTCTCAAAGATAACTCTTCTTAAATTGAAACTCTTCTTAACTTCAAGTTTAACATCTATAATTATCATGAGAATAAGACCTGCTTAACAAGAAAAATTAATAAATAAAAGAAAAAATGTATAAATAAATCAATAAATCGTAAACAGTTCAATTTTAGCTCGTTATAAACACATAATAAAATCGTAAAAAATACTTATTGCATTATTCTGTTAATAAATACATAGAAATAATATAATTCTATATATTCAGCTACTTTGTGATTCCCTTTCAATGTCATCATTATAATACTGATTAATCAGTAGTTATTATGTAAGTGAGGGTATTTTAAGAGTCTTTATTCCCGCATATTTTGAGTGTCAGTTTTTAACTGTTGCTTTATGGCCAGTGAATAACGTGTGAACAAGAACGGAAAGGAAGGCAGGAAGGAAGGAAGTATCTCGTGGACTCGATGCAATTTTGATTTGGGCAGCCCGTAGGCTAAACTAACAGCCAGAGGCTAAAGGGCTACCGGCTACAGGTGAGTGCGTTCCGTCAACGGAAACAGGTTGTTGCTGGCTGTTTTGTGTTTGTTTGTGTTTGTGTTTCGACTGTTTTGTTTGGGGCCAGTTTGAAGATGAGGGCGCTGCTAATTGGCTAAGGTGCATTTTATGGAAGCTAAATTCCGCGGGCGGGTTTCCATTTTGTGTGCTCATTTCGAAATTTTGCGCCAAATGCAATCAAAATATTTACGGGAGCAGGCAAGGCAAGAAAGGTGTGAAAGGACAATATGCCCGGAGTGGAAAACAAAGACAATCGAGTCACAAAAATAAATGGCAGACAGCTGAGCTGAGAGATGCAAATGTTGAATGTGGGAAAACCAGGTACTTGAAGAAGGGTTCTCACTCTCGCTCGCTGTGTGTGTCCTGGCAGAATGCATTGTCCTTTCAGGGCACGACAAAATATTTTCCAACTATTTCGAGTGTCATTTTATTGTCTCGCCGTGCCAGAGATTTATGCACTGAAAATGTAAATGCAAAAAGTCGAAATTAAGTTGTAATCTTTGTAATTTTTGCCACTTTCAAAAAGGGGTTGACAGCTGTCAGTAGGAAACAGAGAGAGAAACACAGATAGAGAGAGAGAGAGAGAGAGAGAGAGAGGTGGGGTGATCAGCTCACACCTTTTTGTAGCCGAGGTCCTGGGCCATGTCCTGCGACAATGCGACACATTTGTTTTGTAAATATTGCGTTTGTAATTAATGCAGTTTCTGAAATTTGAATACGCCGCTGCCCAAAAATGCATTTGCATATCGATAACTGCTTTTTTACTCAGCTTTTTTTCTTCGTTGGCATCATTTTTCATTTCGCGTTGATAAATATAGTTTTTTTTTTGTTTTTTGGTATTCAAATTTCGCTGTCATTCAACATAGATTAATGAGTTCCCCGGCCGTAGTCGAAAATTTGCATAAGGCACGGAAGAAATTTATGTGTTCGCCATATGTGGATGAGCCTTAATTAAGGGGCACGCGATCAGTCAGCATGCAGCAGACCCGACAGCTGCACCACCTCCCACTCCACCCTCTCGCCTGGTGCACACCCTCGCCCACCCCGCTAGCTGCTGCTAGCTGCTAGCTGCATCCAAATTACCAGATACCAAATACCACAAACAACATTCAACATTCCACCTATGCTAATTTTTGTGCAGCGACCCACGCGACAAAGTAGACAAAACCGCACGCGATAAACTCTATGGCAAAGGATCGCGTACACTGCACAAAATGGGTGGGCTAAAGCATGACTTTAAATTAAATAAGAAATGGAATAAGTTTTCTTTAAATTACAAATTGAATTTAGTTACAACATTTTTAAAGCACTGAAATAAATATATAATGAATATAATACATATATATATATATATATTAAATATATAATAAATATAAACTGATCGTATTAAAGGAAAGCTGAAAACTTTCACACCTTTTTTTCACATAAGTTGAGATATTTTATTAGTTATTTTTTCAAGTGTATTTTTTCACTTTCGCGTTCTGTGACTAAATTAAAACACTGCTGCTGCTGCCGCTGCAGGGGCAGCTGTCTAACTGTAAATTAAAATGCATTTGACGCAACTGTTCGCTGCGAGCGGCGAGTGCTGCATAAAGATCCTTGCAACAGATCCGCCAGCTGTTCTAATGGCACGCACTTAGCACTCTCCACAAAGGACACCCCCACACACACACACACACAGGACGCGGGTCTATTGTAAGGATCTCTGTGTGTTTGTGTGTGTGTTGTGTTTTTCGAGGAAAATTACGCATTTTCATGGTCGACTACCGTTCGAGAACGTCCGGCACCGAAAATAGATTAGCTGCAGTCAAAGGATATTGAACCCAACTGTATATTTATATAAATATATAGAAAAGGGACAGCTATGGGTCACTTAGCGGCTGCCTCGCTGAGCAGTTGATGAAAGGCGCGTGCCCATTGAGGGAACCAGGACCGTGCCAAGAACTATTTATTAATGGATCACACAAAAAAGGAAAATTACACTATTTAAACAATATTTCACATAGCTGGATAATTAATAGTTCGTTACAGATCATGTTTAACTAGAAAATTATGTTTCGCGTTATTGAATAAAACAATTTATTTAAATCGCATTTAAGAGTTTAAAAATTTTATATGAAATTTCCTTATTACTACCATGAATTTGCAATAATTCTTGATACATCATACAGTTATAAGAATTGAATGAAACTTCAATGGTAAGATATAGTCTGACTAAAAAAATGATTTAAGAAAATCATTTTGGGCTTTAGTTTGGAATTTTACTTATAAATTTAAAATATTTACAATAATGCAAAATCGAAAAGACTTTATAAAGTATAAGTTATACAGAACAAAAAACCATCCCTCAAACAATATGTTTCCACTTAAAAGCAATACAAGTCGATTATTTAAATTTCTGTTAAGGGCATGAAAACCTCGTTAAATTTCAAATTTAAATTGTCCTCGCGCCACAGAACAAACCTGCCAGATCACTTAACCCAACCAAATTAAGCAGTCTGGCTAGCTACGAACAATTGACATGTGGCAACGCTATAAATACTTCGCCGCAGCGCAACCATTTCGCCGCATGCCTATCGCTGAGCCGGCAAAACTTATCACACTACTCACTGAACGAAACAACCGGCTCAACGAAGTGATATTAAAGCATATACGCTGTTAAGTGGCGTTCGCATGCTGTTAAGTTGACAGTCAGGCAACGCCAGGCAACATAGTACACTATTGTGAACCACTGAGCCACAAGCAACACACCAAAAAAAGATTGCGAATTCATTTCGGCTATAGAAATTGTGTTTAGTGTGGCGTTTTTATATATCTACAAACAATTGTACCTACCTTAGTGTAAAGTGTGTGTAATTAAATAACAGAGAGTGCGTGAGGGAGAGAGCAAATAAACGGAGCATCAAACAAACAGTCGTCTTTGCCTCTTTGACTCCTCAGACTCCTCCTCGTGTGAATATATTTTGGTCATCATCGTTGTAGTTGTGGTTGTGGTTTATTTTAGGAATAGCAGAAGAAATAAACAACAGAATTGCAAATCGAGATCATGTCCCGCTCTGAGTCAGCCAGAGCAACGAGCAGCAGCAGGAGCTCGGAGGCGCCTCTCTGCAAACGCCTCAAATTGAATGAAGATGCCGGCCGGGCAGTTGGGGCAGTTGCCGGTGGTGGAGCCTCTGCTGCTGCCGCTGCTCCTCCTCCTCCTCCATCTACACTGTTGCCAGCAGCAGCATCGCCAAGCAGCAGCAACAACAACAGCAGCAATAACAGCAACAACAACAACAGCAGCAGCAGCTACGAAAATCACGACAAAGCAAACGACGTTGACATGTTGAATGTGAGCGAGACAGCTAGAGCAACGACTGCTAATGCTGGCGATTTGTGTGTATCGTCGTCCAGCTCTGACGCATGCAAAGCAAATAAGTCGTCGTCGTCGTCCAAGCAAGAAGAACAAGCAGCTGCCGGTGGCGGGGATGTCGTTGTTAGTACATCGTCAGCAGTGAATAAGGAAAGTAGTCGCATACAAAGTTGTGCGTCGTCCTCCTCATCGATAATAACTAATAATAATAATAATTCACAACTGGCAACGACAACAATAACAACAACAAACAACGCGCGCGCTGTCAGCTCAACAAACGTTAGTTCAACCAAAAACAACAGTAATAACAGCAACAACAAGAACAGCAGCAGCAACAATAACAGCAGCAGTAACACAAGTGCAGTTATGGCTGCCAACAACAGCAACAACAACAGCAGCGGCAGCAGCAGCGCTGCCGGATCTGCTGCTGGAGGCGATATTGATGAATCGCTGTATTCGCGCCAACTTTATGTGCTGGGACACGATGCAATGCGGCGCATGGCCAATTCGGATATTCTTTTGTCCGGTTTGGGCGGCCTCGGCTTGGAGATAGCCAAGAATGTCATTTTGGGCGGCGTTAAATCGATCACCCTGCATGACACAGCAACTTGTACGGTGAGTTCAGCGAGCAAAAAAAAAACGTTTTCGTTAAAAATCAATAATTGACATTCGCGCGCGCGAAATGCGTTTAGAATAAAAAGAACTGTAAGAACGTTCAATTAACGAGACAGAAAAATTAATACACATGATTCATGATTCTGCAAAAAAAATTTGAAGCGAATTGGCAAACTCGTTAAAAAAAATATTTTTCATGCAGCGGCGTCGAGCAATTTTTTTTTATAGGTTATGTTTGCCTAGTTTTCAACGCACTAGTTTAACGCAAAAGCGTAAAAAGAAAAAAGAAAAGAGCGCCTAAGCAGAAAAAAAGAATTACTTAAATATTTTTTTCATACAGTTTACTTCCCTACCCCTCCCCCTCCCACTTTTGGCATTTGCGCCCGCTTTTTGTTCTCGCTGCAAAAGTGTGCGAGCGAGATGACCATTGAGTATACTGCTGCTGGGTAATTTGGTTTTGCATTGCGCTTTGTTTGCGCATTCGCTTTTGTTTTACTTTGTTGGCACAGCAGCGAAATTGGCCACATAAAAAATATTTATTTGGTATGTTGTGCTTAATCACATGAATTGCGATAAGTAGTTCTTATTAGTTGCTTCTACGGCCAGAGTTCTTTTACCAGTTTTTGCTCAGGTTAGTTAACAGCAATTTGTGCGCTTTAACAGCGTTGCCAGACAGCGCACACAAAATGAGCACTGTTATGTGCATATGGCAAACAGAGCTTGCGCATAAGCGTCTCGGTCTGTCTCTGCGTCGTCTCATCTGCTTTTAGCCGTTTGTTGTGCCATTCATGTTTCCGTCTACCCCACACTGCACCACCCCCTTTCCACCTACCAAAGGGGATTTCTTAGTCACCGCTGGAAGAGTCAGCGACTTTTGGCTGAATTTCACAATATTGCGCGTTCGCTGAACTCTTTGAAAATTGGTTAAGCAAAGGGAGTAGCAAAGGTGGGAAAGACGAATGAGGAAATATGACTTTTCGATGGAGTATTTTTCTATTTGAGAAGTAGTTTCTTAAGAGGGGCAGTTGCTCTTATGCCAACAACAACTTAGTTGCTCTCGGACTAAATATAGCCTTAGGTCAAGAATAAATATATTATGAATAAATAAAGACATAAATCAAGTTCAGAATAAATAGTTATATATAAAAAAAGAAAGAAGCAGTCATCTGCAAGTCTATCACTCTTTTAACGTATTTGCTAATCAAACTCTTCTCGCTTCCCACGCACAGCTGAATGATTTGGCCTCGCAATTCTATTTGACCAAATCGGATATTGGCAAGAATCGTGCCGAGGCCTCCTGTGCCCAATTGGCCGAGCTGAATAGCTATGTGCGTACTCTCTCACACACGGGCCCCCTGACGGACGAGTTCCTGTGCAAATTCCGTGTAATTGTGCTGACCAATTCGGATGCCGAGGAGCAGCAGCGCATCGCACAATTCGCCCATGACAATAATATTGCATTGATCATTGCGGAGACGCGCGGCCTGTTCGCCAAGGTCTTCTGCGATTTTGGAGATAAGTTCACCATTTATGATCAGGATGGCGCCCAGCCGGTGTCGACAATGATTGCGAGCATAACACATGATGCACAGGGTGTTGTCACTTGCCTGGATGAGACACGTCATGGCTTCAATGATGGTGACTATGTCACCTTCTCCGAGGTGCAGGGCATGCAGGAGCTGAATGGCTGTCAACCGATCAAGATCAGCGTACTCGGTCCATATACTTTCAGCATTGGAGACACCAGTAAATTCTCGGCCTATAAATCGGCTGGTGTTGCCACCCAAGTGAAGATGCCCAAATCGGTTAGCTTTAAGCCATTGGCCGAGGCGGAAAAGGAGCCGGAGTTTTTGATCTCTGATTTTGCTAAATTGGATGCACCGGCCACGTTGCATGTGGCATTTAAGGCACTCGATGGCTATGTGCAGGCGAATAACGCCTTGCCACGTCCCTGGAACGAGGAGGATGCCCAGAAATTTTTGCTTATTTGCAAGGAGCTGAAGAGCGATGTGGATGAGCAGCTGGCGTTGCAGTTTGCCAAGATTTGTGCGGGCAACACGTGTCCCATGGATGCCGCCATCGGTGGCATCGTTGCCCAGGAGGTGCTCAAAGCGTGCAGCGGTAAATTTACACCAATCTTTCAATGGTTCTACTATGATGCCATCGAATGTCTACCAACTGGTGGAGTTAGCGAGGAAGATGCCCAACCGATGGGCACACGTTATGATGCACAGATTGCCATATTTGGACGCAAGTTTCAGGAACTGTTGGGCGATGCCAAATGGTTTATTGTCGGCGCCGGCGCCATTGGCTGTGAGCTGCTCAAGAACTTTGGCATGCTCGGTCTGGGTGGACGCAATGGCCAGATCTTTGTCACCGATATGGATCTAATCGAGAAATCCAATTTGAATCGTCAGTTTCTGTTCCGTCCACACGATGTACAGAAACCCAAGGCGCTCACTGCTGCCGATGCAATCAGGCGCATGAATCCCGATGTTAAGGTGACGGCACATGAATTGCGTGTCGGTGCCGAAACGGAGAAGGTTTTCTCCGAAGAGTTCTTTGGCAAGTTGGATGGCGTCGCCAATGCTCTCGATAATGTCGATGCACGCATCTATATGGATCGCAAGTGCATCTTTAATCGCATACCGCTCGTCGAGACGGGCACACTCGGCACCATGGGCAATGTGCAGGTGATTGTGCCATTTGCCACCGAATCGTACAGCTCCTCACAGGATCCGCCCGAGAAGAGCATACCGATTTGTACGTTGAAGAACTTTCCCAATGCCATTGAGCATACGTTGCAATGGGCACGCGACTCCTTCGAGGGTGTCTTCAAGCAGAACGCTGAGAATGCGGCCCAATACATCTCTGATCCGCAGTTTACCGAGCGCATCCTCAAGCTGCCCGGCATACAACCACTGGAGATTCTGGAGTCCATTAAGGTGAGTGTTGTATCTTGATATTGATTATTATTTATTTATATTGATTTCTTTCACTTTGTAGAAAGCCTTGCTGGATGACAAACCGAAGAGCTTTGCTCACTGCGTGGAATGGGCTCGCTTTAGCTGGGAGGATCTCTATGCGAATCAGATCAAGCAGCTGCTGTTCAATTTCCCACCCGATCAGGTCACCTCCAGCGGTCAACCGTTCTGGTCGGGCCCCAAACGTTGCCCGGAGCCGCTTGTCTTTGATGTGAATGAACCGATGCATTTGGATTACATTTATGCGGCTGCCAATTTGCGTGCCGAGGTTTATGGCATACCCCAAGTGCGTGATCGCCAGCAGATTGCCGAGCTGGTGCAGCAGGTTAAGGTAGGATGAGCGAGCAGTAGTTGCTATATGGTAAAGACGAAGAAGATTTATTTATATTCATTTCCATTTTAGGTGCCCGATTTTAGGCCACGCTCTGGCGTCAAGATTGAGACAAATGAGGCCGCTGCCGCCGCCTCGGCCAATAATTATGATGATGGCGAGGTGGATCAGGATCGTGTGGATAAGATCATCACTGATCTGCTGAAGAATGCGGACAAGAAGTCGACAATAACGCCGCTCGAATTCGAAAAGGACGATGATAACAATCTGCACATGGACTTCATTGTTGCCTGCTCCAATTTGCGGGCGACCAACTACAAAATCCCACCGGCCGATCGTCACAAGTCCAAGCTAATCGCTGGCAAAATAATACCGGCAATTGCGACCACCACATCGGTGCTGTCCGGCCTGGCTGTGCTCGAGGTGATGAAACTGATTGCCGGCCATCGGGATTTGGCCAAATTTAAGAATGCATTCGCCAATTTGGCATTGCCATTCCTCGCCTTCTCCGAGCCGCTGCAGGCGGCCAAAAATAAATACTACGACCAGGAATGGACATTGTGGGATCGATTCGAGGTGACCGGTGAGATGTCGCTGCAGGAGTTCCTCAACTATTTCGATGAGAAGGAGAAACTGAAGATCACAATGCTGTCGCAGGGCGTCTCAATGCTCTACTCCTTCTTCATGCCCAAGGCCAAGTGCTCCGAACGCCTCCCACTGCCCATGTCCGAGGTGGTACGCCGTGTCTCCAAGCGACGCATCGAGCCCTACGAGCGTTCGCTGGTCTTTGAGATCTGCTGCAACGATGTCGACGGTGAGGATGTGGAGGTGCCCTATGTGCGTTACACGCTCCCCTGAAACAAGCACATCAGCCACAAGCCGGCCGCGCCCACACGCGCCCCTAATCTTAATCGTAACAGTTAAATTATTATTTAAAAACAAACAAACAAAAAAAAACAAAAACACAAATGGAAAATCACTTTTTTGGTCATTGTTGTTGTGCGCCGCACTCAAAGAAAATTTGTACTGTGCATTTTAAGAGATACACGCAAAGGAAAAAGCACCAACAAATAGGAAAACAAAAAAACATCAACAAATTGAAAGCAAGCATTAAAACTCTCACACATACACACTCAAACACACACACGAACACAACTAATTGATATAGAAATTATATATTATATACAAGTATGTGTAATCCTATAAGGATAATGGCAAATATTGAATTCGCGTTACACAACAAAAAAAAATACAAAGACTCGACCTAAAAACTAAACAAGAAAAATCGATAAAACAAAAACAAATAATAAGAAAATAAACATTTGTCTGCTCAGCATATATAGGCTATAAAGAAACGTTTACACAAATTTGGAGAACATTTTCAAATTCAGTTAACATCTAATTTTTTTTTTTTGTTAAAATTAAATTCAAATTGTATTTAAATCAAAGGCGAAGCAACTGAATAAAGCTGTATATTTCATATGGTAAACGGAGTGATGAGTTGCGCGAATTGTTTTCTTATCTTTTTTTTTCCTCTTAGCCTGGCTAATTTCGTAAACGCAATTCGTTTGGAACATCTTTTGCATAAAAAACCACGCGCTCCCCGAGAGCTTAAGCCAAATTGCGCTGCTGCCAATGCAGCAACTCAGCCCGGATGAATATAGTACGGCCATCTTAAGCCTGGTTCCCTCCCCTCGCCACTCCCCTCTCCATCATTGCACTCCGTTGAGTCAGTTAGCAAAAAGTTACGTGACACAATTAAATATTTTATGCCCCAAGACGTTTATGCCGTGTCGGTTGCCACTGGCTGTGCCACTAAAGTGCAATTGGCAAGTTACAATGGGGGCGTGTGGCAGGGTTACTACTACTACTGCTGTGTGTGTGTGTGTCTTATAATTAAATATTACACGCAATGCAACTGAAGTATGGCAAAGTTATGCAGTTTCTTTCTACACGCTGCGGCCGGGCCAAAAACTTTGCCCTCAAATTATGCTGCTAATGAAACACAAACTACTCAGTGAAATACATCCTGTCCAACCGTCCGTTGAGTGGTGCAACTGACTATGTTGCTGCTGCACTAACTTCACGCATGTATTTTCTTGATGTTCTACGCGAAAACATTCTAAATTTCTCACTTTAGTTTCGAGTTTTTCTCCGAGTTGAGGAAAAGCTGTATTTTCTATTTGTCGGATAGTAAGTTTTCATGGAAAAGTTTCGATTTTGGTAAAAATACTGCTTTGGAAGGATCAATTAATTCAACCAAAACTTCACTGAAACCGTGAAAATAAGATTATTAAGATAATTTCGATTTTATATATAATAAAGTTTACAAAATATTAGAGCTATCATATAATTATATTTTAAAAGACTTACGATCAAATAATGAGAAGAATTAAAGACATTAAAGAGAAACCAATATGCTAAAAAAATGTGTTTAAGGATCTTAAAAGTCTTCAGGCTGAAGAGAAGAATTAAAAAACTTAAATACAATCAAATGTTATTTTGGGTATTACAAAAAATATTCAAAATATTTCTTTAAATTGTACAATAATCAGTTTTAGAGTATGACTCATGAATTTATATAAATCCAAGGAGTTAATTTATGTTATCGATGCTCTTATAATAATGATGTCATTAGTTTTCGTACACCCATAATGACATATTTCCGAACATCAGATCTCTGACGAGTGTAATGCATATCTGCATAAATTCAACCGAATTTTAGCGAAAAAGCTTTGGCTTGCTATATAACCAAACACGATAAGAGCATTAGTTAGAACACTGCAATGCGGGTGCAGTTTATATGTATTAATTTCTGCATAATTTTACGAATCACTAACAATATATATAATCGAAGATTTGTGCATCAGTTGGGCAAAAACATTTTGAAGTTTGAGTCATGGGGAAATGGCGATCGACAATCTGTTGACTGGAAGCAGCCAACCATGATTTTGATGACACTACGAATTTCCAGAACCCAGTCAGCTTATTATCATACTCCAGATGACAATGAGAGTTTTAATATTTATAGTATATTATTCATTAAACACTCACTCTGACGAATCAAATATTATGGATTTTTTTATGGGTCAATTTGTGATACGTAAATCGCATTAATCAGAATCGTTAATTGCCAACAGGAGCGCAAAAGTTACCTTATTAATTATGCCAATAAATAATTATATTTAATGCGCTTTACGCATTTATAGAGCATTTCAAATTCCCCACAATCTGACTAGACACGAGTCTCTCAACTCTTTTGTCTTTGGCTTCTTTGTGTTTTAATTTTTTATTTTTATTTTTTGTAGTATGTCCGGTGACGTTGCAAAACCTGTTGGCTTAAACCCAAAAAAATAA
Source organism: Drosophila grimshawi (assembly GCF_018153295.1). NCBI lineage: Eukaryota > Metazoa > Arthropoda > Insecta > Diptera > Drosophilidae > Drosophila > Drosophila grimshawi. The sequence continues at coordinate 3,235,728 of NW_025062889.1, forward strand.
CAAATAAAAATCAGAAAAAGCAACAATAAAAAAGATCCAAAATAAAAGTGAATTTTGTTATGCTGTACACATTTAAATGTGGAATTTTCATGAACTTTGTCATATTTTATGGAAATCTCATTTTTGTTGTGTTTTGGTAATTAATTAATTCAATAAATTTTCTCTGAGCGGTGACAGTTTTGCTGATAACGGGCCAAAATGAAATGCCAACATCGAATCTGATTAATGGAACAGTCTCATCGTCAAGGTGGACACTGATGGACACGGACACGGACACGGACCCGGGTGCATTGCACGGGTCATTGCAGTTGTTATGACAAAACAAAATATGCAAAATGTGAATATTAATTGCACAGACAGAAAAGCGAACTGCTCAACTGGCAGCCAGATGGGGAGGCCATCACAGTAAAAATTAGGCCGGCATTTCCTGTCTTCATGCAACAAAAAACGAAAAAAAAAAAAAAAAAACTTTTACTTGATGATACATTTGTATGGAAGGTGTGTCATCCGCAACCAAAAATTCATTACAACTTGTGTTTGTAGTTTTGTTAATAGTTTTTATTCACTAATCATGTTTTTATTAATCTTCAAAAGTGGTTTTGATGAAATCTTTGCAGCATATCTATATTTGTATGACAAGTGTCTTAAAAGTGCCTGTCAAGTTTATAGAAAACAATATCTATAAATATGATACAATATAGTATAGAATTTGAGAGTAACCCAGTTGTAATTGTCTCTTACATGGCCTGAATTAGTTCAATTATGAAGTTAAATATGCGGTTTGCTAATGAAACTTTTAATTAAAACCATTCACATTTTTCCATCAATTATTTGGTTAAAGTTAATAACAAGAAAGATTGACTATCTTAGAAAAGCTGAAGATTAGATACCCTTGCAGAACGGAGACAAGCTGCTGAGATATAAATTTCAGTATATATTTTAAAAATGTACTGACTGTTGATTGATTTCTATATAGTAGTCAGATGAGGCTAACTTTTTGTCAAAATGATAGGAGCAGAATAACAAGCATAACTGATGAGTTTTTTTTTATAGAAAAAATAATTATTGTTATAATTATTAATAAGTTAACAAACCGATAGACAACATGGCAGCTATTACATATAATAGTTCGATATACTAGTTATTTTAAATGCCAAGTTTGATTGGCATATCCTTAAAAGTTTGCATGTGTCGACTCGCCAAGTGATCTATATATTCTATGAAATAGGCAACATTTCCTTCTATGCATTACAAACTGAGCTGCCAAATCAGAATAAACTCGAAAGAAATGTAAGAAATACCTAAGCGTAGCATAGTGTATTTAAGCCACGATCAGTTAGCACCTTTCAGCCATCTCAGATATGGTCAGGTAACAGGCAATTAAAACACAAAAATTTCGAAATGGTTTTTGATTTCCTGCCTCAGTTTGGTTGCCACAGTGTGTCGCCGGTGTGGAAATGGAACGTGTTCGATTTAGCGCGTGTAATATATATATATATATATATATATATAGAGATATATGTGTGGAAACATGTAAATCGCGGTCAATGTCCATATATATAAATGAGAAAGAAATCGTATGCTAAAATAAAAATATTTAAATTGAGTCATAAAAACATTGCACAATAGGAAGTCTCTGGACAGGAACAACTCACTTATGTTAGACACACTACACTATCCATATCGGCCCACACACAGTCGACATATATATATATATATGTGTATATATACTGGCGATCCGCACCATAAATGATTTATGTCACGAACTTGCCACTGCCACGAGGCCTGCACAATATTGTCGCCAAGCTGTGTGAGATACAAACGCATTTATCAACGGACAACTAATGGGAGAACGCAATAAATATACAGCATGAGAAATGCAAAAACAACATTTATACAAAACAGATAATGACACAACTGAGTCATTGACATCGTCCATATATATACTATATAGATATATAAATGCTAACCTTAGTCCGACTTGGCGACTAAATGCATTGCTTTCTTACTCACTATCAAAAATAAATATTGCTATAAAAATGAAGAAAACATAAATCATGCCTAGCCGGATGTGATAACATGTGATGTGATATGTATATGAATTGATATCTATTTATATATATAGAGAGAGTGCGTATTTATTGATAAGTCAAGGCGTCTGATCTTGACCATGGCTACAATGCGTATACGCAAATCCGTTAAAGGTTTGGTTCTTTTTTTTGGGTTTGTTGATCGGAAGTTACATCATAATCTATATGTACCTATTGAGTAAGCCCTGCTATCTTTGATAAGGTATTATTTGAATCACTTGTAATCATATTTATTTACTTTTTTTTGGGTCATCACGGCCCATTGGCGCACAGTGGGTCATTAGCTGTACTGAGAAGTTACAAAAATCTATAAGCATTCATTATTCTGTTGTGTTTTTGTGTGTGTTCAATTGATGATTGAACTCTGAAGACCTCAAGACTGACTCGACCAGTTACTCAAATTTGCCGGCTGCTCAATTCGAGCAGATATATATATATATATATATATATATACATATATTCTCTATGTAGGTTGGGGTCTAGGTCTTTGATTATATATTGGCATGATTAAATGACAATAAATGAAAATTGAAATGAATATGGATCACAATTATCGACCGTGAGTCAGCCTCACAGATCTGTGAATATACAATATATATAATATATAAAATCAATATATTTGATAAAATTTAAAATACATTAAACATAGATGACAAGAAAATAAAATGTAAATGAATATGGATAATTTAAAAATACATAAAATATAGTTGATGGTATTGATCGAAAAAATGCTTGGCATATATTCCAAAATATTTAAAATGATTTCGAAAAGCTCTCAAAAGTTTCCAAAAGTTTCAATTACCAACGGATTATCATATAAAAGTGATTATAATAAAACCCAGTTATCAAAAGAAGCGATAATAAGTTAACAATTTATGATTAGGTTAAGGCATTTTATGACATAAGATAAATTAATATAAATGAATTTATCAATTGAATCTCTTTTTTACTGCTTTCTACCACTCTCGCTTCAGACTAAACTCCCAACTTCAAATGCCTATGGCCTAAGAGTAGTAATATGCTTTTGCTCTCTTTAAAAGCCAAGCGATCGTTAATTGACCCTCAGAGAACTGCAGTTGTGCAGCAAAACTGCTATTGGCTATTGGCTGCAGAAATAGGCGCATGCTCCCAACAAGAAACTCTACAAGAGATAAAGAGCAGCAACCATCTCTCTTCCGTTGACGATTGCATTGACTGCAAAGACCGTTCGCTCTTTGTGTGTGCGGTGATCACTCTCGCGCTGCTCGCGACTCTCTCCCTGATTTTGTGCTCTCGCTCGCACTTGACTGAATGAAGTCGAAAAAATAACAAAACAAACGGTCGCGAATCGCGCGCGTTTCCCTGTCGCGCTCAGTAACGCGCTGGAAGCCAAAGTCAACACAAGGCAAAGGCGGTCTAACAAGATTTTCGCTCTTTGTTTTGTGTTTCGTGCGCCAAACAAAAAGGATTATTTTAATATATATATATATATATATATATGCAGTAAAAAAAGAAGAAAAACTGAACGAAACGAAGAAGACGCAGGCAGCCGAACGTGAGTCGCGTGAGTTCTTCTTGTGGAATATATTGTTGTTGCGCCGCCGCCTACTACTTTTTTGTAATAACAACAAAAGCAGAGCAGAGCACTGTGTGTGTGTGTGTCCGTGTGTGTAAGTGAATGCGTGGGATTACAGCAAGAAAAGCAGCAGCAAATGCAGCAGCAAAGCAGCAATAACAGTTCCTTGGTAAACGCGTCGCGTGCTAATTAATTGTGTCGCTGCATTTACAAAAGCAAACAAAAGCTAAACAACAACAAAACCACATTAGCTAATGTGCGCTTAACACTCAAATTTCAATTTAATTTACTACCGAAATATATTCCCTTCTGCATGCGTCATTGGTAAAGAAGCAGTAGGAAAAAAGGGCAAAGCCCGAAACAGAATTCAAAACAAAAACTAAATAATAGAAAAGGAAAGAGCTACATCGAAGCTGCTTTCGCTGCTAGCGCTCGCGCTGGTGTTGCCGGCTGCATTGCCACAGTGCGCATGTGTATTAACCACCAACAACGACAACGACAACAACAAAAAACAGCAGAAGTAGTAGTAGAAAAAGTGAAAAGTTCAAGTCACAACAGCTGCAGCGCACTGCAAGAAGTGCAGTATACGAAAGTATTCAATCCAAAAAAAAAAGTGCGTGCAAAAATAAAAAGTGCAAGTGTTTTGCCAGTGTTGCCTCTGACTTGCATTCATTTCTACTACATACACAAGTGAAATTTGTTTGCGAGTGTTGCCAGGTCTGCGCACAGGAAAACAAAAATGTGTTACACATATGGAGGATTGCTGTTGGTTTCCCTCGGTCTCGCCTTGCTGTCGACGTCGACGGCGTCAGCTGCGGCGGCAACCAATAAGCAACAGCTGCTGATGCATCACAGCCACCACAGCCACAGTCACAACCATCATCATAATATCAACAATAACGACGACGACGATAGTAACAATAACAACAACAACGACAACATCAATAATAATAATAATAACCCTGGTCAGCCAGGGGAGCAACAGCAATGGGCGCAACAGCCAACGAGCAAAGAGAAATTGGATGTCTCCGAGGATGCGATGGTAAGTGCTTACATAACATCTAAGAGCAATGAGTTAAACAGTTATGTTTACTATGTCTAACGGTTTAGTGCGTTTTGAATATGCTGCGTAGAGCAGCCTCTGCATAATTATTTTTAGACCTAAAGTCGACTCCCGCATAAATCACAAACAGGAAGAGACACATAAACAAGAAGAAATGTTTTTTCTTTAGAACTTACACAAATTACAGTTTTTTTTTTTTATTTTGAGAATTTTTGTTTGTTTTGTAAATTGCTCAATTTTACTTTAATTCGAAAAGCTTACACTTAAATTTATTGCCTTAATGTGCACTTAAGCACAGTGCTAAAGATTATTATAATGATCTAGCTATGGGTTATCGTTGAGGACAGCTAAAGATTTTTATATATTTTTTATTTGGAATATTCATTCTGAGTATTTTATATGTATATGTATTTATGCATATTAATTATGTTCAGCTATCAGCAATAAGAAGTCGTCGGGAAGCCATTGACTTTTAACAAAAAGTACTCTGGCATCTTATTTATTATGATTTATTTAATTTTTAAAGTCTTTCTTGCTTCAACAATTTTTGTCATTATGATTTCTGTTTCTTAGACCTTAATTATCAACCGAAAATTTGACACCTGCTCTTGGCATGTCCGCCAATCTAAAACGGATTCATTAGAAAATTGCCAAGCCAAAAACAAACTTGAACAGCAATCGCACAATGAACAAAAAGACAACAGACAAAAGACAACAGACAACAACGTCTAAGAACTGACTTCAGTGTCTGTCTCTCTCTCCCTCTTTCTCTCTCTCTTTCTCACGCTCTTTCTCTCTCTCTCTCTCTCTCTGTCTGTGAAAGACATTTTGTCTCGCTGTGTATTTTTGCCAATTAGAATTGGTTAAAAGTTGCAAGCAAATTGCAGCAGTTGCAACAGTTGCAACACTGAGACAACAGTGTCACATTGGCAACAACTTTTTAAACAACAACAACAAGAAGAAGAATTCATCAAGTGTGTGTCTGTGTGTGTGTTGATAACTTAACTTAAGTTCACTTTCTATGTACATTTTCCGGGCAACTTCCGTTTGGGCATGCAACCGCACTCGCCTTTGCCCTACCCCCTACCAGTCTTCCACTTGAACACCAACTCCTGCCCCTCTTCCTGCTCCACCTAATCCAATTCCTCCTCTTCCCCTATCTGCTTGTCTTGGTCTCCTACTTCGACTTCCACTTCGTCGTTTTGTCGTTCGTCGTTTTATTTGATTACGCGCCACTCATAAGCGCGAGTGCGTGAGTGTATGTGAATGTGAATATGCCACTCATGAGTGTATGCCACTATCTCTCTTTCTCTGTGTATGTGTGTGAGTGCGTGCGTGCGTTTATTGAACCGGGAGCTCTGAGACACAGCGCCTAGCAGGCGACACTCAGCTACTACAGCCAGACGATGATGTCTTCTGCTGCTGCTGTTGCTGCCACTGCGTCCGTCATGTGGCACATATCTACTTTGCTATGTACACACACACACATACATATAGTATATGTATATATATATATATAATATGCAAACAAACACAGATACACACACAACTCAAATCGAGGGCGGTTCCATTAATAAACAACTGTGTTAAGTGCATTGAACACAATTTAAACTCCACTTGATCTATGATTTTCGAAAATCGAATTTAAATTAGAAAACCATTTTTTAAGAGGATCATTTATCTTTATATCACATACATCGATTTATATTTTGCAAATATTTTCTTGTTTCTATCCAAATCTGATTAAACTTCCAATATTTCCCAGAAAACGTTGTTTGTAAAAACTCATTTAAATTATTTATTAACAGCTATATTCATAGTTCCAAAACAGTTAAAATGAAACCTCTAAAAAAACAGTTCTCTTATATACTAACATCAATGAATATACACAATAGCGAGCCCTGTTGCAGCTGGGGCATGTAGCGTGTAGCATGTATAGCATATGCCCGGCTGCGCCTCGGGTTTCGATATCCTTACTAAATAAACAATATGCGGGCTGGATTGAAGGGCTCGCCTTGCCACTTGCCTCTTGCCACCGGCCTGACATCCGTCCGTCCGTCCGTCCGTCCGTACGGAGTTGGTTCTTTTTTCAGTTTCTCGTCGCGTCGCTCAATTATAATTTACTCACTCAGTGTTTTTGAGGGCCTTTAATAAATGTAAAAATTGTGCCCTTTTATTATACATATATATCTCATATGCATATACTTATTTCTGCATGCCAATCTCAATGTTGTATAGCCTTTGCCTTGCCACAGTAGTCGCTCGCTAACGAGTACTTACAGAGATTATGATTGAACTCAGAATTACTGCAATAGATGCATGGAAATTAATTAATTTTTATGTTCTTTTGTTAAAGATTTTTACAAATTTTGAAAATTGAACAACTAATTTAACTATACTTTATATATAAAAAATGATTCCAAAAATTATAAAATTCACATGTGCAAACGAAACATTTTTCTTTAGCTAGTGTCAACTGTGGTAGTCGTACTAGTTTGTGGCAGTGGGCGTATTTGCCACGTCGCGTGTGTCTGGCGCTGTGTTTCTGACTCATCGACTAAGCGGGTGTGAGGTTCAATGTCCTTAAGACTGACAACCCCCACACCCACTCCACGCGTCCCTTGCACTCCGCACTTTGCCCTGTCGCCTTGTGCGCTCCTTTACCACGAATAAATTGCGCATATTTTGATTAAAAAAAAAGAGAGAAAAAAGACACTCGCACTTAATGAGCGCATGGTCAGAAAACGGGTGGCAACGAGTGCCGGAGGGGTGGGGGCGCTTTGGGGGCAGCTGTGTTTAGTATGGATGAATAACAAGTTGAATGTGAATGCGTACTCGCATCCTGGTGGGGTAGACAAAAAATATTGCATTAAGCCCCAGACTGGACTGCAGGCCAGCAACAATAAGCGTGCATTGTGCGCTCAGCAATCGGTCATATTTATTTATATATATATATATTCATTATGTATGCTTATGCTGGGTATATCTGTATATGTGTGTGTGTGTGTGTGTGTGTGTGTGTGTGCTATGCGTTTTGGGATTTTGGGGTCATAGGCACGCGACTCGCACAGAGCCCATCTGCAGGGAGTAGAGCCGGCATATGCATTTGCCCTTATCTTGATGTTGGCCCGTTTAAAAAAAAAATGCCTATACACGAGCACACTGAAAGAAAAATACATGTATGTGGCTTGGATAAGTGTTTAATGGTTAACTAAAATTTAATTTAATTCAAGAGCTGATTTAGGCTTATGAAGAGGTTTAATAGAAAAATTGTAAAGATGAGAGTTGATTTTGACTTATGAAAAGGTCTAATAGAATCAATTTAAAGAAGAGCAAACTTGACACAAGTTCAGTCAGTTGCCAGTCGAATGTTTAGACCAATGCAAAATCTTTAAAAAACTTGTAATCAAATCAAATAATTTACTCTTTACTTTAATTTGAACTACTTTTCTTCTACTTGTAACTAGTCAAAGTACGATCGTTTGTATAACATCTGATATCTGGGAGGTGGCTTAACAGTATCATATCTAAATGTTACCAATGCATTTGTAGAATGTTTGCAGTGTATAAACATATATACATATATGCATTTAGTGTATGTAAATCGGCTGCTGTTCGGCTGCATGTGCATTTCGTCATTTTGTTTTTATTTTGAGTTGTTATAGCTGTTGTCGTTGTTGTTGTTGGTTGTTGGTTGTAGGTTCTTGGTTGTTGCTGTTGTTGTTGTTGTTGTTCTTGTTGCTGACCCCCGACGCACGCAATTCGTGTTCTTCTATTTGTGTGCAGTGGCACAGAGAAACGCATGTTGCATGTTGGAGAGTTTGCTCAGCTCTTTTCACTGCACATTCATAATTGTTAATAATGCATAGCAATCCGAGTGCAAATGACTGACTGACTGCCATTGCAAATGGAATTTATTTATTTTGGTTTGAGGTTATATTAAACGATTGCCATTTAACAAATTGACCAATTCCTGGTAAATAAACTGCTTTATTTTAAAATACAGGTTAGTATATTTAATATTCCTTATACATTGGAACTGTCAGCCATATGAAAGTTCCACAGAAATGTAGCAAAATAAAGTTAATGGCTTATAAAGAACACACGCGATTTACGTTGAATTTGATTGTATAATTACTTTTTTACTGAAACAATACGATGACTAAATGATTTTGAATATTTTTCCAAGCCCTAAGTGATTATACCAAATGAATATTGTGGCCCATCAAAAATTGATCATTCATCTCAGTCGGTGCATTGTCTTCCAGACTGATATGGAAATAAACTTATATATATAGTGTATATATATATATACATATGCACAGCTAATGCGTGGGGCATCTTTAATTAGTTGATCGTTTAATGGCTTCCTGGTAGACACAGAGAGAAAGAGTCGCTCCCTTGGGCAAATCCTCGGCAACTGTTTACTTTTTATGGCACACTTAAAGCATTGCCAGCATTTCACTTAAACAACAACAATAAACAGAAGCAGGGAATATAAAAAAACAACAATAATATTTTAAAAGCCTCGCTTAATAGGCTTATGACAATTGTCTTTTCTTTTTGAGCGCCAGTTGAATGCACTAAGCGTATTCAGTCGACGAAGATACGATCAGTATAATATATTTTATATGGCCATGCCAACTCCATAAAACGATAATAAATGAATAAAAACAAAAAAAATAAACTGAAAGACTGTGCGAAGAGGTTGCCAAAGGGGGGAAAAGGGCGCAGTTTGAAACAGATTAAATATGAGGCTATTAATTAAGTGACGACAATTGCGAGTTGTGTTGAATTAACTTAAGCTGAGCTCCTCACACCGCTGATTCAGAGTACTTTTTTTTTTTTAATGCCAATTAATCGAGTAGCTTGTTTGTAATGCAATTATAAATTACACTCAAATATTTCCGTTTACATTAACATTTTTAAATTGGAATAATTTGTCAAACTAACAAGTTTGATGAAGTTTTGCCCGTGTGTGTGTGGGCCATTTAATGACAAATCCACAATGTTTGCTTATTGAAAAGTACTAATGTGACAAATATTTGTTATTTTTTTATTATATATTATAAAAATCAAATTAGAATGCTCTCTAGTCGAGTGTGTTCGACTATGAGATACACTTAAATAGATATAATTCTAGCTGAAAGTCCTATTTTCAATAAGAAAGTGTTTTGTGGATGAGCAAACTGTGTTACTTCTGCGATCCTATATTAGCGAAGTTGATGAAGTTATCGATAAAGTTTAATAAACTAGATCTGCGTATGATAAACGAGAACTTATATTCTAACTGGGAAGTCTCTAGATAGATAGACAAACAGCGTCGACTGTTGAACCTGATCAAGTGTCGGAGTTGCTTACTTCTGCGTGTTACGTACTTGTGCACAACTTCAGTATGCCCATTTCTCATTTTAATTGGCAGTTCAAGTTCATAGATTTGTAAGCGATAATGAAGAGAAACGTAGTAAGTTAAATATACGTTCATAAATGAGTGGGAACACCCATTTAGACTGTCATTCACAACTTTCGATAAGTAACATGACAAATGAATATGAATATGGATGTAAAATACTAAATATATTTGCTTACTCACTCTTTGCCACTTGTGAAATTTGAGGCTTTCATTCTCGCATTAATACTGATCAGTAATATTGTGTTCAAAATGTAATAAATTTTAAATCGCTGGAGTTCAGACAAAGTTAAAGAAGCTTATAAAAAGTCATACAAACTTAGTAATCCTTTGAGTTGTGTAAAAACTAACCATTTTACTCCCTTAATCCTAATCTAATTCATATACTAATTGCTGGCTTTTTACCGTTTTTGCTCATAAACATAAACATGTTAAAAGCGCACATTTTCTTTTTAATGTTTTTTGAACACAGAGCATTTACCTTGCTCTGTGGTAGAGTTGTGTGTGGCGCCCTCTGTCGTCCAATGTGTGCAGTCTAAGCCTTTTAGCATGTTAAATTTCGCTTTCAATACAAAATGCGAAGCGTTTTTTACAATTTTCTATTTAGTTTTTTAATTGTGTCACGTAGAAAAACTAAACACAAACACACACACACACACACGACCATTGAAAATCCTGGCTGCCATTTTGGCTTTGCCACAACAATTGCTGTGTGTGTGTGTGTGTGTGTGTATTTGTGTGTATTTGTTGTTGAAGCCGTGCACATTGAAATGCAAGGCAGCATAAAAATGTTCAACACAGTCTAGCACAGAAACAAATAATGCCCAATTTGCATTGGGAATTGCATTCAGCGAAATAAACCCAAGCGCAAAAATTTATGCACTAAAAAATATTCTAAAGGGAACGCGCCGAAAAAAAAGTAAAAAAATAAATATGTGAAAATAATTTTCAGTACGTACAAAGCGAACAAACGAATTATAAAAAGAAAACGTGCAGAGCACAGCTAATATGGCAGACCTGCGAGTAAATAGGAAGTATTTACTAAATATAAATATATTATGTATGCCAACTGCTGCTTTGTATACGAAATTTACTTAATTAAAAGCTGATAACAGCAATAAATGAGGCGCACACAAAAAAAGGAAGCTGATAAGGCGAGCGATGCATTTTTCCATTTGTTTTATCAGGGCCTTTGATTGATTTTTAATAGCATTAGGGCTGACGCCAGACGCACATTATCATCATCAATAGTGGTAGCAATAGCAGCAGCAGCAGCAGCAGCAGCCAAAGCATTATTGCCAGGCCATCCACGTGGCGTATGATTGATGCATCCATTCAGTGTTGAAAACTTCAGTTTGCTGTTGCTGTTGCTATTGCATTTATGCATTTTGCGTATCCGCATCGCGTCATTATGACTGCGGGTACTTAAATATATGAGAAATTTGTTGTGCATACAAATTTCGACAGTCAATGCATGCAATGCACATTAGCTCAGCCCCCGCACCCTCTACTCCATTTACCCTTTACAATCTCAGCACAAACACACACACTTTCACGTCGTCCATCGGTCATGTGCACAATTTTGGTTTGCAATGACATGCAGACAAGTTGAGTTGTGGGGTGGCGGGTGTTGGGGATTTGCACACAGGAAGGCAGTTGCACATATTTGATAGGGTGTGTGCATTGGTGCCTTGGAGCCTAGGTGCGCACAGCTTGCCAAATTGTGGGCGGTCTTTGCACCACCTCCATCAATGCAAAGTATGCGGTTGCATCGATCTGAATGCAATATGTGTCTGTGCCCTGCCATAACTCACAAATTGTCGATCCCAATGATGTTGCAGCTGATGATGATGATGGCCAAAATGGGGAGACGATTTAAGAGCTCTAACTCAAACTGCAAACAGCTTTCAAAGTAAGTGAATTGAAGTGAGCATAAAAAAATAAAAGAAAGGGCGACAATTATGGTATGACTCTTATTTTGACCTTAAGACGAGGTTTGACAACTGCTTGAAAAGTATTCGAATTGACTCACATAAAAGGGAAGTTAGAAATGAGTTGCGGAAAATAAAAAGAAAATATCGAATATGTTTAATAACATCTAGCGTTTCTAAATTCTATTAGAATTAAACGTTGAATATTTTTTAATCAGACTAAAGTGGAATACTCTTGGAATGCTTTTAAAAGAGTTTCAAAGTCTGCTTAAGATTAACGTTTACGTTAAGCAGATCAGTTCAAATTCACACTTCCCCTTCCAATGCCAATTATGAAAGCATATCTAAGTGTTTTAAGCAAGCAACTGAGACATTTATAAGAAAAACACAAGTTGTCTAGCTGAGTGGGTCAAAATGTAGAAATCTCTTGATGTTATCAGTAATCAGCTATGTTGTTACAAGGCTTATAAATTAAAAGAGCAATGCATAGGCTAATACAACTGTGTCTTATAACAAATCTAGGTTAATTAAATAACTAAATGAATAAATATTTATATTATTTACAAGACTCTATGCTTTATACATATATTTAAGAGATGCCTTCTTATTAGTATTTTTTAAAGGTTTTCGAATTCTTTACTAGAATTTTTGATTTAATTCACTTTAAGATACGTTTGCCTTTTTCATCCCATGCACTCAATTAGGTAAAGATAAACCTGTCAGCACTCTTTATATTATTCATTTCGAAAAACTTTGGGATTCACTCCATCCTTGCCCACTTCTTCAAATTTATTTCCTCTTAAACACACTCTCTAAATTCTAAGCGCTTTAGCTAAGCGAATCTCTTTTCGCCACAACAAATAATAAAAAAAAAATGCATTATCGAAATTGAAAAATCGTTATTGTTATTGTGGGGTAAAAGTTTTCAGCTTTATCTGCAGCAAGAAGACGACAGTTGCAGCAACAGAGTGAGTTAGCAAGGGAGTGGAGTTGAGTGAGGGGCAGATAAGGAGAGGTGGCAACACTGGACCCTCCATTAGCAGTAGCAAAAAAAAAAATAATAATAAGAACAGATGCATAAAAGCGCTTTTCTACTATGTAGATTTTCAGTTGGCACTTTTTACAGTCCCCATGGCCACTAATGGCGCCTCGAAAGAGTCTGTGTGTGTGTGTATGTGAGTATAGAATAAATGTGCAATAAATCCAAGTGAAACATAAATAAATATATAAATCTATCGTGAGACAAAAAATAAACCAAGCACACAAATTTGTTATAGAACATTACCATATATATAAATATATTTATATATATATGTATATGTATATATATATATATATATATATATATATGTATAAATATATGTATCGCATAATGTATAACGCGTGCCGCTCTTGTTGTTATTGTATGATTGCTTTTGTTGTTGTTTGTGTTATTGTTCTTTGTTGCTGCATTAAGAATTTATAAACAACATGTAAAGCAATTGAATTTGACCCAGTTTTCCCCTCCAGTATCTCTCTTTCTCTCAGCTGCCTCTGTTTGCTTTTGGTATTATAAATATATTTTTTTCTTTGCCTCTGATTTTTTGTACTTCTTTCTTTCTTTCGTTTGTTTTTTTGTTTTTGTTTTATATTGTATTAATTATCACTTTTTGGTACTGATTACAGCAAACAGTCAAAATTTATTTATATATATTTCTATATATATAAAAGCGAATTTATATTTGGATTATATTCTTTTTTGGAGGACGGCACGCGAGCTAACGGGAGTCACGAGTCACACTCGAGGGAACGGTAAAAAAGGGGGTTGGGGTGGGGTGGGCTACTCAATGCAATGTTTTGACTGTTGCCAAAAGCGCTGCTGCTGCCCCCAAAAAGTCGAACTTGATTTTAATGATGCACATGCAACAGCAGCAGCAGCAGCACCATCAGCCCAGTTGCTTTAACTGCCTCGCAATCTGGCTGGCCTTTTCCACTGAAATGCCGCTGCATTCTTGCAATATGTTGCCACGGCAACAACAGCAACAATAACAAAAACAACAACAGCGACAACGCCTTTTTGGGCCCGTTTGAGGCATCCCAGCAAGTTTCCTTTTAAGTGTCGCTGGTTTTGCCATCAATTATGCGGCATGTTGGCCAGCATCATCCTCTCAGTGTCTGTCTGCCACACAACCTTCGCTTTGGGCCGGTCTCTCTGTGTGTGCTGTTGCAAGTGGCAGCTGCCTGCCAAAGAAGGTGCGCGCCAAGTCAACCAACAACGCAACACAGCACGTAGGTGTGCAGTCAGCTCTCGCAGTTATCGCAGCGTTTTGAGTGGCAGCCAAACCGTCAACGTTTTGCCAAATACCCTGCAGCATATACTATAAGTGGGGCATATTAGTTGATCCTGATTTAGGCCGTGAAAGCAGTCACAGTTAATATGTAATTATAGTTTGTGTGATGTGCTTTGATAACCCTAGGCTTAAACAGCTTTCAATAATTTCCAGAGCTTTCCACACCAAAGAGTATTTCTTAGTCAAGACTACCCGCATTCTTTTTTTTTGTTTGCGGCATACCTCTTTGGTTACCTTTAATCATCTGCGCCAGCGCAGCGTGTCTGAATCACTTCACTGCCCAGCTGTGGTTCAAAGTACACAAATATTGACCACTCATAAATACCGTTTTTGGGTTTAGCCCCTACCTAAAAATACAAAAAAATCACCTTTTTACGAATTGATCAGCGCTGGCAGCATCATCCGACTTGCTAATTTAGTCGAAACAGTAGTCATACATTGTGGCTACAACCAGCCAAGAAACGGGTTTATTGGCCTACAGTTATCGGCGCTCTGAGATCTGGTCAGTCCACTGGCGCTTAAACCTAATCCCGCTCTATTAGCCACTTGTGCAAATAACACAGCAGGTTTCTTGCAGTTTATATAAGAAAATTGTCTAGTCTTGCATATTTAAATTCCTTAAACAATTGCGACAGGAGCTTGGTTATAGAATGCATTTGAAAAGCGGAAGATTGGGCATGTTCGAGAAAGTAAAAACTGCAAAATAATGAATATATAGAATAATTTAAAGACGATTGCATGAAGCTTATAAGATAATCTGTGAGACGATCAGAGCAATTGGAAAGTGTAATTGGGTTTCTATAAGTACGGTTGAGGTGCAAATTTAAATTGGAATTAACTCTGATGAAAATATAAAAATAAAATCTTTGAGCAGGTAAAAACGATCAGAAAATAAAAACTGAGAAAAAAATATAAACATTCACAAGAAACAAAAATGTATCGAGTCGGAATAATATCATTATGGATTATGTTCTGAACAATAAATTGGCTTATAAATATTCCAACTTAATAGCGGATTGCATTGCCTTAGCCAGAATAAGATGTAGTCCCCAAGGAAAATATGTCTTAAGCTCAGTAGATGTAGAAACTCTCAAGCTGACTTGTTAAATTTGAGTAAGAAACAGTTTTGATGGAGAAGCTATAAGCTCAGAAAGTGCCACAATAGATCTAACTGGTTTTCAGTACATGATGCGATCCCCAATAAATTAAATAAAATATTCCAACTCGATGCTTTTGACCTCTTTATTACATCTTGGTATTATTTTATTATACATTAATTTCTAATCAAAAATTCAATTCATTCTCAATTTTCCATTTTATTTACTGCCAATATTTAAATTTAGATTTGTAGTCTGCTGATTATTTTATTTGTGCAGCTCATATGTGCCTTCACTGCAAACCCATCGAGTCTTAGCCTCTTCATTTTGGCCAACATTAGCATTTCAAAGCATAAACTAGCATGAATATATGGGCAGACTCAATTGAATTATTAAATAAATTGTGTCGTGCATACGAAAACAAATACGAATGCAAAGTCAACCGGCAACAGGCAGCAGTCAGCAGTCAGAAGTCTAAAGCTGAATATAAAGTCAAGTCTCAAGTCCCAGCCAAGTCCCCAGAGACCAGGTCTCTGGGTCTTTTGGCCTGCGTTCTCGTTTCTGGCCATAAACACAACGCACAACGCACAATATATCAATGACCATATCGGGTGGCTGGTTGGAGCCATAATGTGCCTCTCGTTGCCCGCAAATGGTTTTAATGTCAAATGTTAAAACGAAACCTTTTACCACCAATGCATCAATGCTCGTTGCTCGTTGCTGTCTACTCAGATTGCTCTGCAGTTCGTAGAATTTGCATATAATTGGACTGAATCAGGGGTCGGTCAGCATGCCTGCCTGCCTGCCAGTCAGTCAGTCAGTCAGCTGGCTTGGCCAGGCAGTCAGCTCAATCTGATTTGCACTGGGCTACCATATGGTGCATTTCACAAGCGCCAAGGAGAGGGGCAGCGAGCGGAGAGGGTATGCGGGGGGTAACTGAATGCTGTCAGTGATTTCAGTGTTTATTTAACTGTCGTGCAAGTCATTGAACGCAGGCAACTTTGTGGCTTTGTTTTAAATGAAAACTCAATGCAATATTGTTCATACTATGGCACATAAATAATGATTTATTTGTTTATTGCAAAATTGCGAACACTCGTTCGCACTTACACACACATACTCGCGCGCACACACACACACACATACAGACAAAGCGTAAGTTAATCAATTCTTCGTTGTCTTTAATGTGAACTCAACGGCGAGCAGGAAAAACCTTGAGAGTGACTTGTGGCTCTCGTTCGTTGCTTTTTAATGCACGCCATTTTCCATTTTCCTATTTTCCCATTTACTATTTGCACAAGTTGCTCGAGGGAGCCTGGGAACGGGCCAGTCAGTCCAGCTCAACTCAACGCAGCTCGGCTCAGTACAGCTCCAGCTGTGGGCCACGATGACTTGTTGCTTGTTGCTTGTGGAGTCCCATAGCTACCATCCCGGCTGATTCTATTCGCTCACCCTCTTTTTAACCCTCTGCACTTCTAGAAAAATTGAATCTTGAATTGAGAAAATCGATTTTATTTAAAGCAGCTTGCCTTATTTGGTTGAAAAAGCATTTTTTATATTTCTCATAAATTTCTTATTATTAATTTTTAAGTTGATTTTAATCTGAGTCATATTTTTATGGTAGTCAGATATTTTCTCTCTTTTTCTGTTAATCTGACCAATAATCTAACATTGTTTTCTAAAAGAATTATTAAAGAAATATAACTACAAATATTTGAGATTTTCAAGTTGCTGTTAAGGCATATATTTTTTCTCATACTATTGCATAGCTTTCTCTCAGTGTAATCATAGCATTCGTGGTGCGAGTATCTCATCACTTTCCCATAAACATTCGAACTGTTTGAGAGCTTGCTGGTTGGCAGGGTGGCGATATTGCAATTTACGTTCTGTGGTCTAATTAAAGTGCAAGTACAACTAAACTTGCGGCAGGTTGAGCTCCGATTCAGTCCTAGTAGTCCAACCAATGCCTCAATGCCTCAATGCCCCCGACCGACCCGCAATGTTCGAGTGCCAATGCACATTGCGTGTTCGTTGTTTTGCGGTCAATTCATTTGCACGGCTCCAGGCTGGAGTTTGTAGTCCACAGTCCGCCAGTCTATAGTCTATACTCTGTTGTCTGTCGTCATTTGTAGTCCCACAGAACCCACACTGTAGCAATATATATAATATATATATGTATATGCGGAGGCAACTCAGTCTCAGTTTGAGTTTATTTATATATTTGCTTTGTCTTTGGCAGTCCAGGCAACATTTTTCTCGTATCTCACATTAATCAATGTTGATTTCAATTAATTTAACCATCTCTTCACTTGCCAGTCATCGTGGCCGGCGTCCTTTTTAATAAACCAATAACACAACAACAACGACAACAACAGCCAAAGAAACAAGAAAAAGAAATAAACACCTACTTTATTGTGGGCGAAGACACGCCCATCTTTCAACTCTTGGCTTTGCGTGTCTTTTTTTTTATTAAAATTTTGCAGTCTATAAATTTTGCGGATAGGTGTTTATGCCTGTTGGGTTAGACCAGGCAGACAGAACGCTAAGAAACGAGGGCGTAACTGGAACACATGTGTTATCCAGTTGGTATGGATATATATATATATATATATATATATATATAGATGTGTGTGTTATATGCTTAAGTTTAAGGCGATAAAACGGATGTGCGTGGATTGTGTTCGACTTCAATTGAAACAGCAGCAGTGGAAAAGTATCTGCTTTGAAATGCGATTAAAGATTGGGATGAGCACTTACACTCTTCAGTTTTCAAATTTTATAGAATTGCAGTATTAATATGAAAGCCAAAGCATGACTTTGAATCGAAAATCGCTTCAGATTTGTCAAAGTTATGACTGTGGAAAGTTTTGATCCAGAACTATTTAACAAAAAATCGTCAAAATGTAGTGACAAATATTTAAAATGCAAACTAAATCTGGAGCGCAAATTTGGAAAAGGTGTAAAAAAAAGTATTTATATCAACTTACAAATGTCTGTCAAGGGTACAATTTTTGTTGACTTTTCAGCATAAATTATGATGGATGATTCCCCTGCACAAGTTTGCAAGTTTTGGTAATAATTTGCATAGTATTTTATTGATAGTTCTCAAGGACAGGACACACACACACACACACACATTCTAGACCAGATGCCAACCATTATCATTTGTCATGCATGAGAATCGCAGAGGAGGTGGGAGAAGGGAGCAGCAGCTTGCAATGGAGAGAGTACATATTCCAGGTTCTCAATTGAGTTTTGGAACTGCTCATCTCAATGCAGCAGTGAACATTTTTTTACACACACATGGAGAGAGATGCAATGCGACCATTATATGATTGAGTTATGTTTTGTTGTCCCTGTGGCGCAGCTAACACGTAAAATTCCATTCAGTATGCCCCGCAATCCCTTTCACCTTGCTGCATGTGACAACCATCAATTTTGAAACCTGTTGTTGTGTATGTAACTGAGTGTGTGTGTGTGTATGTGTGTGTGGAAGGCAAGCAAGCCATATCATGGCCATATCCTGTCAATTTCGAGATCCACAATCCTTACACCATGTTGCATGCAGCTCCTTGTGGCTTCTACTGCTGCATTTTCGTTTTTTGCGCATTTCTCACAATTTGTTGCGCCTGGTTTGGCGTTTGACTTGACTCGACTTGGCAGCCAAACATGCTGCAACTACAATAATGTGTCGTTTCTTCGATTTAACCTTATTGTTGTCATTGTCCTTGTTGTTGTCCTTGTTGTTGTCCTTGTTGTTGTCATTATTGTTTTTGTTGTTGATGCTACTGCTGCTGCTGCATCTGGTTAGAGTTAGATAGATGCGCTCGTTTGTTGCAGTTGCTTGTCATTTTTATAGGTTTGTTTGCGGCTCAGTCGATGGAGCTTTTGCTGTTGGGTTTGGGGCTGCAACCCCTTATTGCTGCTGCTATTTGTTCCACCCTACCTCCCCGCAACCCTTTATTAGTTGCTGGCTGTCGTCGATGCCAAGAATTATGGCTGTCAATAGCCATTGGGTCCAATATGCAGCCGCTTCGACTGCCGTCAGATAAACCAATTTGATTTGTTTGTGTGGCCAACTACGAGACTCAGCTCTCCGCCCCCTCCTCCCCCTTTTTTGTTACCCAGCCCCAGCCCCTCCCTCGACAGACAGTTGATTAAAACATATGACCACCCGCATAGTACGCCCTCCCCTCCCACGCCCTCTGATAGCTATTTGCTCAAGTAATTGAGTTAAGTGACAAAACACACCATGTTGCCCCTTTTAATTGTTGCTGCTGGTTTTGCTGCTGTTGTTGTTGTTGTCGTTGTAGTTTTTCTTGGTGCCCATTCATAATTATAATTCAATAAAATAATAAACATATCGCATTGTTCAATTTACTTTCACACACTCACGCACTTTCCACAATATAGAAGAACTTTTGTCACGCCAACTTAACTAAATTAAGCCAAAACATTTATGGCAAAAAGGCAATTGCTTTTATACCCAACACTTTGTGCGCCAACTGGGGTATATTGTCCCCAAAAAGAGGTCAATGTATGAACTCATTTGTATTTAAACTTATGTGGATTAGAGTGTAGAGCTTGAGAGCTTGTCAAGTGTAATTGTGATTGACGCAGCGATTAAAGCGATTTAGTAGACTATAAAGCAACAATATAATTACTTGAACCTCATTTGTGCTTACTGTTAGGCAAATATTTTAAGTGAGTTTGTGATGCTAAATATTACACATTTATTTAAAATTGCTCTTTAATATACATCAAAAATGCTTTGTATATTTATAGATCAGTTTCTGTCTTATTTGTTGTACACTTTGATACTGAATCGCTATTTTTCTCTTACTATCCATCTCTTTTTCTCTCTCCACTTTGTTTCATTTCCTCTCTTATTCTCACTTTATTTTTCCAAATCTATGCGCAATCTCTCTCTGCTTTCTTTCTCTCTCTCTCTCTCTCTCTCTCTCTCGCTCTCTCTCTCTTTGTCTATAATTTGTCGTATATTTCATTATTGATATTATATCTTCTTATTCATCCAATTTTGTGTATTTTTATATGACTGCCTCTTTTTTACATTTTCTCTCTTTTTAATATGCTTGCGCTCCCTTTCTTTTCTTTATCTCGATCTTGTTGTATTTTTATACACACATTGTATTGTGCTCCATCATCTTTATCTTCCATAATTTGTATATTCCTCTATATTATCGCCGTTCTATGCGGTTCTCATAATCTCAAGCCTTACATCGATTGCTTCAACTGTCTGATGCAGGAGTATAACGTAGTCGATCATTTGACTCTTTTAGAAGTTTGCTTATTCGATTTGTTATTGGTTGCTGCTGGTCTTGTTATTATTTTCTGTATCATGATTTTGTTTACACGCCAAATGCGCACGTAGCGCGCGTCGCACTTTTTACTATGATTATTATTATTTTTTTTCTTTTTTCTATTTCATCTTTTCTTTATTTATTTTTTTTGTCCGCTCGCCACTCACCTGTTTTTGTTTGTGTTGTTTTTGTTGCTTTTCTATTAGCCTGAATCGTCGCTTGACCACGTACAACATGCACTGCAACAGCGCCAACGACTTTTGCCACCCCGCCCCCCCTCGCTGCCTTCTTGTCTACCTTCCCACTTTTTTTTCGATTTTCAAACACGTAGAGCGCCAGCAAATTTTCCATTTCCCATTAAAACGCGCAAAAGGCCAATGCATAAATGATTGATCCTCTCCCACCACTCTCCACCCTCACTCCCCGATACCTGATTCCTTATCCTCTACCGCTCTTCGATATGGTAAAAGTAACGCGCGTTTCCGTTGAGCTCAGTGCTAGCGGCTCTGGTGCGCGATTCATTCATTCACTTACTCACTCGTTCACTCATACACTCATACACTCATTCATTTTCATTCGTGCCACTATCAACGGCTATTGTAGTTTATTATCGACGGCGTCATTGCCGTGCGGTCATAAAAACCCAACGCTTGTCATCAGACGCCAGGTCTTCGTATTTATATCGGTATCTCTATCTTTACCTGTGTATCTGTAACTCTGTTTTTGTATCGGTGACTGGTGTGAGTGACTGTAGCTGTGACGGAGGTCACATATCCATGACACACCTTCTTTAAGTTTTATTTACGGCCAATGCCTTCGATTAACCAAATTGACTAACTTTGCTGTTGCTGCTCGCCTGAAGAACTCCGACAAAAACTTGAGAAGAAAACGGGTGTGTGCTGAAAGCAAGCCTGATTGCTATTAATCAGTTCCGGCCAGGTTGTTTTTAGCAAGGATCCTTTTATGAAATTTGAGTTCCAGCTGCTTGTGAAATGCAATAAGATATAATAATTTTATAATCTGCTTAATAGACACAATGTTAATACCATTTGTATAATCATCTTTTTCTTTTACCTTACTGTATGATTCAGTTCCATTTCAAGAACTTGATTTTCAATTTGGGAAATTACAATGACATGAAAATTTTCTGATCTTTTTTTTTATTTTTAGAAATTCTCAAGAAAGCAAAAGCTTTTAATATGTTTTGGTTTTTTCGGATAGATTAAAAAATTCGCTGCGGGTGTCAATTGACATGCGTCAGCTGTTCCAAAATGAAATTGTGCTGAATATATTATTGATATTAAACTGAAACCCACTAAATTGTTCGATTCAAAAGAATTTCTAGTTTAGTGGCACTCATTGCACTGAACTTTGGGATTAATTTGATTGGTTTTTTGTTGTGCACACCAAACAACAGACTTACCGTTAGCACATGCCACATGCCACATGGCACATGCGTCACACTCCTTTGGCCTTAAGGCATCTATTTTGTTTTTTTATTTTTTATGATTATATAACTTTGGGAACCCGTGCAGCATTGCAAGTGCAGCAGCCCGGTGTGCAACAATAAAGAAAATAAAAAACTTGGCACCCCCTGCAGGCGAGAGAGATTTAGATCTATGTGTTATAAAAAAAAGGTAAACTCGAACAACAATAACAGCAGGGAGAAAATATCAATGCCGCCAGTTGGTCACAAAGTGCGTCAGAGTCAGAGTCAGAGTCACACAAATGTTGTCACGTTGTTGCAACACGTCGGCGTCCGCGTCACTCTTTGGTTACGTTAACGTGTGCGTTACGTTGCCTTTTGTTGTTACGTAGCCGCAACTTGGTGCTGTCGCCGAGGGTAGTCGAAGAAAGCCCACACAAAAGGCGCATTGAAATTCATATAACGTATTGGACAAGGGAACCCACAACAACAATAACAACAACAGCAAGAATAGCAACATGCCTGCAAACAATATCAATTAAAATATGTACAAGTTTTATTAGCTAAGGAATTGGACATAAGTGAAGAGAACTCAACAAATGGACAACTAACGAGCGGAAACAGTTTGTCTGCAACAAGCGACGCTTGATTAATTTTAAATAAGCGCTAAACTTTTTTATTTTTCGACGCATGCAACGCAACTCGGTTGGGTTGAGGAACAGAGAGAGAGAGAGAGAAATATATATGGTATATACAATGGGTCAGTTGAAATGTTAATCGGAATTTGATTTTCCATTTCAAAGTCAAAGTCATACTTGGACTGTGGCTTAATATATCATTAAAGAATAGTTATTTTCAAAGCGGTTCTTTCGCTTTCCCAACTCAAAGATATTCTTGAACTGTGGAAAAAATATTAAAATATTTATTTAATACTTTATCAAATAAACTTGTCATTTAAAGCTGTATTTTTAGTTGCAAATATTGCAGAGAATTTATATTTCTTGATATTTTCAATAAGAACAATAAATTTTGCGCAGATAATAAATAAATAATAATGCATTTCCAAAGCTGTTCTTTTGAGTAGCAAATATTTATGCAAAAATACTGTCCTCCTTCAATAAATATTCCCCAGCTAATAAATAATTGTCACTATAGAAAATCGTTAGCTGATTAGCTTCTGCTTAAATACTTGCTTCAAGCCACTTGTCTTATTAAAGAATCTGCACTTTAAGTAAAGTATGCAAAAACCTAAATCTTTATGCAGCAATTCCACCTTTTTTTGCATTTTGCCCTTCAGTCATTTTGCATCTCTGCCATTAAATGTGCAATAAATTAAGCAGCGTTAGTAAATAATTAAGTCATTAGATTGATTGTCGCCAGCAAGTTCTTCAACTTGTTGCACTTCTTCATTGCCAATTAGCACTTGCTTAACCGTAAAGTAGTTTGGCTCAGACCCCTCTCCTCTCTCCCCTCTCTCTGCTCACCCTTGCTACTTTGTAGTTTCTTTGACCCAACTCTGTCGCCTAATCGCGTTCTACTTTGATATGCATAACACGATCTATGAAGCCAAACGCCATTCATCAATCGATTCAACAATAAATTCAACTAATCGCCACATATCACGTTCCCTACCCCCCTCCCATCGTTCAACCTCATTGGCGTCTATAGAGGAATGGAATCTTAACTTGTTAACGATACTTTGCCATTAAAATTTTGGTGAATCGCCTTTTGTGCGCTGATTCAATAACAACAACAACAACAACAGAAGCAACTACAGTAAAAAAGTGTAGCCACAAAAATCGAAAGAATTCTTTTACTAGTTTGTTGTTTTTCACATGTTTTTCAACAAATTGCGTGTTGGCAGCGCGGGTGGTTGGTGCTGCAAAGGGTGGAGGCGTGGCCGTGTGGCAGTGTGTGACAATTTTCTCATATATATCCGAAATGAAAGAGAAAATTTAATTTGCAGGTCACGTAATTTGCTGGTGTATATGTCTCTGCGAGCGTGTGTGGCACGCCCCCATTCTCGCCTCCACGCACACACACACATACCCGCAGTGGCATGTGTGTTGGTAAATAAATTTGCCTGGCTGTGTGTATCTTTTCGCTATGTGTGTGTGTGTGTAATACATGTAAAAATATGCAAATCCAGTCTACACATATGGCCAGAGCTTTCTGTTTTGTCGTCGCTGGCGCACACTTTACAGTTATGACTGTTTATTTGGTTGCAGGCCATGGGCCAAAAAAAGAATAACAACGGAAAAAAGCCCATCGATTGTGAGCAGACTTTCAGAGGCTTGAAGCTGAAACAGAAACCCCGAAACTGCGGCTGATAGCAGGCCCTCTTCATGTTTGCCTCCGTAAACTACCCTGTAAATGAGTTGAGAATAACGGGGTGTATTCAACACATCGATTTTATGCTGATAATATGGATTTTTATCTTAGATTATTATTACAACAAGTCAATAAAATGTTTTTGAACTACAAGTTTTATGCTTTTCTGATCAACTTTATGCATTTATAAACTATATTTAATTCCTCAGGAAAACTAATTGTGTTGTGTTAAACCAATTGGTATTTGCAAGCGACTATTGTGCTTTAAATAGTGTATCAAAGTAAATCGCACTTTGGTTCAATTTATTTTGTTTCGGTATTCGGTTTCATTACGTTACTAGTAATATCAGTTTATGTTCCTTCAATTGTTGAATTCCTGTTCCGGTAATTCAATGGGTAAGGTTGCGGTTCCGCTTCCCACTTCTGGTGTCACTTGGAGACCCTAGAACTTCCACACAAATTTATTTGAAGTGCCATGCAAATCTGATTATTATAGACTAGTCTTTGAATTGTGTTATAATTTGTCTCCGTAAAGTTATTATCCAAAAATTACAAAATTTACTTAGTTAACTATAGATTTATGACTGGTACGACTGCTTTAAATTGGTCTCAAATTTAATAACATATAATTAAATATTAAACAACCCTGCCTCTCAAGTTTCTCCATTAAAATGCGCTGCCAAAAATGAGATAACTAGGAACGTAATCTGAGAGTCGAGCACTCCTTCAACTTTTACCGCTCTATCTATCTTATTTTATTTATTTTTTTGTTGTTTTTTTTTTTGGGGTCGTTTTTTGTGTGGCATACTTTTTGGCTTATTAATGTAACGTTAAACTTTGTTGTTTTTGGCTGTTCTTTTCCTTTTCCTTTTTTTTTTTTTGTTGCTTTTGTTGTTGTTTTGGGTTGTTCTGCTGTGACTGTTGCTTTTATCATTAACTTTATGCAAAAACTTTTTATGCCAGCACCATTTGCCGACGCGCCTACATTAAGCCAACAAATAGTTTGGCTCACAACTGGCAGCCATTTCAGTTTGGCACACTTCCCTAATGCATCTGTCTGTTACACCCATACCCACAACCAGCACTCTCCCCTCGATCTGTCTGCTTGCCGCCTCTTACTTATCACAATTTGCATCTTTCCACTTGCAGTCCAATTACCTCATGCAGTTTGATTATCTGCCCGAGTCGGATCTGAAATCGGGCGCGCTGCGCTCTGAGAGCCAGCTAATAGAGGCAATACGTAATCTCCAGGTACGTTGCTGCTGCCAAGCAGATGTTGTTGCATGCTACATGCTACATACTACATGCTGCACATAGGCGAGCTGTGTATGCCACATGTATTATGCACAATTTCACAAACTAACATTTTGTGTCCGTCTGTCAGGAATATGGCAACATTCCAGTTACGGGCAAAATCGACCAGGCTACGGCCAAACTAATACGAAGTCCCCGTTGCGGCGTCGGCGACAATAAGAATTCGTATAATTTCTCACCGGATAAGCTCCGGGATCATGGCACACGTCAGCGACGCTATGTCCTTCAAGGCGCCAAATGGAGTAAAACGGATCTGACATGGAGGTGAGTCTAACGTAGACAAATAAATATAACTATTATTATTGTATAAGCAAAGTTGGCTCCTATTTCAATTGCCCAACGAGCTGCATTTACCTTGAAAGATTGTATCACTCTAAGAGTAAGAGGAAAAGGAAGGAGAACAAGTTGAACAAGAAGAAGAAGCACCAGGATATACATTAATGTATTAGAAAACACTATTTGGCAGCACTGAAGAGAGCTTGGCTTGAAAAGTTATTCAACTCAATGAGTAAATTTTGAATTGTTAAGCAATTTTAAAGGTATACAAAGCATGTAATATAACCTAAATTTCAACAGCTACCCAAAAGTATGCCACACAAATAAGAGCTCTTTGTAGCTTTTAAATGCTGCAAGTATTTAAAACCCTCACAAACTAAACTAAACATTGGCTTAATGCTCAAAGTCTGTGCCACAAAAGGCTATTAAATAATTGAGCGTATTATTGCCAACCAGAAAAAAAGGATAAAAATGTGTTTAATCAAGAGAATTTGGAGAGAAATGCAACAGTTTTGAAGCGATTTTATTGGCGCATTGTGAGTCCTTTTTGGTTGAGTAACCAACTGTTTGCCAATGCATTTAACTGGCAGCAAACCATTTGATAACAATTTGAACAATGACCATTTCTCTCTCACTTTATTTTTCACTCAATTTTCCCTTTTCACTTTATCAACGAAAAGCCAACAAAAAAACCGAAAAAAAAACTGGAACAAAAAACCAAAAATAAGAAAAAAATCTGCCAGTTGAGGTAGGCTTGACTAGGAAATGACCTGTATTAAGGTTTAATCGTGACAAACGTTAGTTAAAAGTGACAAAATAAGTAAGTCAGTTAGAATTTAGTTTTTTTTTTTAGATTCCTTTGGAAATGAACTCTTTTGAAAGCCAGAAAATCGATTAGATTAATATGTTGAATTCTAACATATATACATTTAAGAAAATCCTTCCAGTCCCCGCAATTTTTCTGTAGGGTAAAGAGAGAAGAAAAAAGAGGAGAATAAAGAGAAAAAGCTGAGAACTAAGGCCAATCGATGACAGAGCCAAAATGCGAATGACAAAAGAGTCACAATTGTTGACCTTTTGCGTAGTTAAACAAGTTTAATTAAGACACTCACAGCCAGCACTTTTTGAGTGTGATGAAAACTTTGCTTAACACCTTACGCATAGTTGTTCGACAAGTGGCAAGTGACCCCAAATAGTACACAGTCTAACTAAATACACCGATTGGGAAACTGCAGTTGAAAACTTCATTTGCAGTCAAGTCAAATGGCATATTATAAAAGAGTTTTGCAACAGTTCGCGCGTGTTTTGTTTTATTTGATGTTTTTTATTATTTCCTATTGCGAAACAATTGGCAATTTGGCTTAAAACATTTTTAGGGGCTTGTGCGCAAGTTTTTCTGGCCACTTCCTGTTGTTGGTGATGCGGTTTCCCTCAGATGTCTGTTGATTTGTGTCTTTGTCACTTGCAACACAGCAACAACAACAACAACAGCAACAGCGGCAGCAGCAACAACTCCAACAGTTAATACCACGTTTCTCAAGGCATTTGCTATGGCACACGCAACTTTGTCCATACGCCAGGATGTTGTCACTTGATGTCCTTGTTGTCCTTGTGTGCGCAAACAAAATGAGTACAAAATGCTTAAAACGACTTCCGCTTCGACAATTTGCATGCTGCGTCGCCGGAAATGGAAAAACACTTCTGGGATGCTGTGCGACGTCGCAACTGACTTCTTTTCCCTCTATTTGCCCCAGTCCACCTACCACTCCCCCCTTCCATTGTCGGTCTCCTTTATTCGCCTCCTGGACTGCCTTTGTTTGCAATTAAGCGTGAACACATGCAGTTAAGATGGCGCTTGAATATAAAGAAAGCAGGTCACTGGATATATACATATATATATATATATATATTTCAATTTATTGACTAGTGTTCGCTATTGTAGAGATAAGCCATATTGTTACTTTTTAGTCACAGTGACTGCTGGTTTTAAATATCACTTAAAAAAGTTTCGTTTGAATTATGGAAATATTCGATTTATCTATCTATCTATCTGTTATCTAGCGAAAAACAATTGCCAGTCAACTAGTATCGCTTACTACTAATAATAAGTATCGCTTACAAATATCGAACCAAGCAATTTGTATTTAATTTTCTCTCGTATCTTGATAATCGTTATTCAGTCACCGTATTAAATGTTATTTATCGGTGACTGCGATCTCAGTCACAGTTCAGCTCTAATAGCTAAATGGAGGGGTATTTGGGGTTCGGGGATTTTGTGTGTTTTCTTATGTATATTTCATGTAAACTCAATTTGAGTTGAGCGTTGACCAACCGCTGCGCTTCAAGTAAATGTTTACCTCCTCTTTCGACATCCCCCTCATATCCTTACTGACTTCGCCTTAATGGCCAATTAAGCGTAGACGACACAAGAAATAATTAAATCGCTGCATGCAACGCGCCACAGTGGCATGCGGCATGCAGCATGTGGCATTCAACTACACACACACACACACACATATATATATACATATATATGTATATATGGCGTTAATAGCACACGCGCCGTATGCGTAATCTACAATTGAAGATATTTTCCGGCGCCGCCCAAAAGTATGCAATCGTTTTTTGTTTTCATGTTTTTTGTTTTTCTCGTCTGCCTCACTATGCAAATGACTGAAATTTGTTGCGTGATAATTTAATAAACGAGCTGCCGTTTTTGGCAGCTTCTGCACTTTTTTTTTGTAGTTTTTAATGCTGAACGTATTAAATATTTTAAGCGCAATTATGCAGCTGTTCATTAAAAATCAAATAGAACATTCAAAGTGACAGCTGCAATCAGAGCGCTACTCCTTGGTTTCTTTTTTTTTGCTGCTGTTTCTTCTTTTTTTGACCATCATAAAGTTCAATTTGGCGCAAAGTGTTTAATGAAAGCGCCAAGTTGGCGACACCATGCCCCGAACTGCACGACCTACCCTCTCTCTGAGCACAGCGTGCCAAGTTGGCCATTAACAATTCACGCAGACGTCGCTACGCATGGCTAAGAACCAAATACCAACAGCAACAGCTACAACAGCAACAACAACAACAAAAAAAACAGCAACTTGTTTTACATAAAAACACACTTTAGACATCAAATTATGCAATGCAGGACGCGCCCCCAGCAAGTAATGTTTGAGGGGGTGGACCTGGGGGTGTGGCTTGACAGGGATGAGTTTTTGCAAATCACTTTTTTTTTTTGCTGCGCACTGACAAAATGCAATGACTGTAATAAAAATTAACAAGCTACGCTACGTTTGAGTTTTGAATTA
This sequence comes from Drosophila grimshawi, assembly GCF_018153295.1. Classification (NCBI taxonomy): domain Eukaryota; kingdom Metazoa; phylum Arthropoda; class Insecta; order Diptera; family Drosophilidae; genus Drosophila; species Drosophila grimshawi. The sequence goes on from NW_025062889.1 coordinate 3,265,180, forward strand.
ATTGAAAGCGCGTACGCGCAGGACATTCTATCAAGCAAAGGAAGTGGAGGAGCTTGTGGCACAGATTGCTGCAGTTCACTCTGACTATTCGGGGTGTGGTCTTTTGAATACCGTTAGCGCTTGCCTTGTAAAATTATAAATTCGCGTCTAAATGAGCGTTGCAAAATTAATGAACTGCATGCAGTTTAATTGAAATGCTCTGCCAACGTGGGGTTGATGAACGGGGAAAGGGTTAAAACGGATGGCAAAGGGGCTTAGGTGTGTGGCAAAATGCATAATGAAAACCAATTTTAAGCTAAACAAAATGCATCAGCTGAAAGGAGCTCTAAAAAAAGAGTTGCTCGCCACGAAATGGATGAAATAAAAGTAGCAAAAATAACCTTCCAGCGAAGCTTAGGGTTAAATAAATTGAAGGGTAAATCTTATAAAAATTATACAGAAATCTTTAGATAAATCCAAGATGTCAGTGAATCAAAATTTCTATGGTTGAAAGTATTTTATGTATTCGTTTATTTCTACTGATTTGCTGCTAAAATGTAATCTGACGATTTCTACCTGACTAAAAGCCACAGATTGCAGATTGTAACTGTTTCGGTTTTTTATTGACTGATTTTTGTTACGCATACGTAGTGTGGCACACAACATTAACGAGCTGGCGACCATCAAATCTGTGGCTTAGAGGCAGACAGCGGTGTCAATTGGCAATGAGGCAACAAACTTGCAGCACTGACCAGCCACATTAATTGGCAGTTTTGTGTGTGCGTGTGAGTGTGTGTATATTTGTGTGCGGGGCATTAATAAAGCGCAGCATGCAAGATAGTTCTTACTTGGTGTTTGTGGGCAAGTTGTTGCCATTTGTTAGATTTTTAATAACATTAATAAAGTTGTGCACAAAGCAAGAGTCAAAGTGCTGAGCGCACGCCATGTCCATGCACTCAGAAAAACGATTAGAAAGCTTTTCTTATTTTTAAAAATAACTTTGTTATATTAGAAAACAGTTTAGCTGATAATTACTTCAGAGTCCGAGTGTTTTACTAATGATTAATAATAATATAAGTAACATAAAAGCTACTATAAGAATTCTTTCTTAAAAAAGAACACCTTGGAAAGTACGACATATATTTCTAAATTTTTGAATTTGAAATTAAATTATGGAATACAGACTTTTGTAGAAGCCTACAATTTTAGAGCTGTACTTTCTGAATAAGAAAGTGAGGAACCCTTGGCGCCAAAAGTATGGCGAGTTACTAAAAGTCAGGTTAAGTTTTTTCCGAGTGTGGTAACAACAGGACGAGGACGAGGAGCTGAAGACAGGCAGACAGGTCGAGGCAGGCAGGTCGGGCAGGAAGGAAGGAAGGAAGGAAGTGGCAATCGAGTCATATGGCAAGTTTGCGTTTATGCTTATTAGCGCTGGCCCTGGCCTCTCGTGCATGCGAGCCATTAATACAATGCAGAAGCTGACGCAGCAGAAGGATCTCCGCTGGTAGCAGGCAGCAGGCAGTAGGAGTAGTAGCAGTAGCAGACAGGAAGCAGGCAGGCATCCTTTTAGCTGCAACATAAAGAAAACGTGTATGAATGTCTTTAGCATTGGCTGGCTCATAAAAACCTCGACATATACATCACCACGCAGTAGCAGCAGCAACGGCAGGACTCAGGACTCACGACTCAGGACTCTGGCTGTCATGTTACAATGATAAAAAGTAATTTTATGACGCACTCACAACAATGCATGGGCCGAGACCAAAAAAAAAAAACCCAAGCAACCCGCTGCACTTATTGGTTCGACAGGCGTTCATTGTCTTTGCCAAGACACACACACACACACACACTCATACACACATCCTGTCTGTGTGTGTCTTGTGTGTCCCCCTTTTGTAATGACTATGGCTGGGCATAAAAGGCGTCGCTTTTAAAAGCGCACTCTGCACGCCGCGTGTAACTTAAAACGCAAACTCTAGACGACACACACCACACACACCACACACACACACACACCACAAACCCTAACTTCAGCAACCCTCCACCCCTTGGCCTCCTCTGTATACCTACCCCTACAAACTTGTAGAATCGAGACCAGCTTTAAGATATCTTCAGCAACCAAGCTCAATACTCGTAAATTCTTTACCAAAAAAAAAGAAAAAAACAACAAGCAATGGCAACAACTAAAAGTTCTGCTCTATTCCAAAGTGTACGACTATAAAATACTCTGCACTTAGGTTAAATAAATGATGCCTGCTACAAACGATATGCACTTTGGTAAACCCTTTGGCAGCATTTTTTTAATGGCTGTAAAAACGGAGAATATCGCCAAAAAATTGCCGAAAAATTCTAAAACCATTTGGCGAACGCTGACTGGATTTTAATGTCATTTGTTGCAGCTGTTGCAGCCAAGCCTGTAACGCGCAACGCGCAACAGCAACTTGCCGCAAAAACCAAGGCTTAAATCAATTTGGAGCGTGGGGTGCACAATCGAAAAAACCAACATGTGGCAAGTGTCACAGTGCAGCAGAAGTAACAGCAGTAGCAGCAGTAACAGCAGGACATGCCACAGCGGCCGCCAAAATGGCAGTCGTGTGCGTTATTTCCGTTTCCGCTTACCATCGCCGTTGTTTTTAATAATATAAATAAATATATATTTTATGTTGTAATTTTTTCATATATATTTTTTTTTTTGGATAAGCGCGTTTATAATAATTTATGCAACAAATGAAGTAAATCACACGCACCACTGACCAAAAGAGAAATAAAGAGAAACAGAGAGAGACAGTCCGAGAGAGAGAGAGAAAGAGAGAGTCATCGTTAAATGCCGCAAACAGAACATGGCAATAGTTTTATATCCAAATTGGTTGTTGTTGTTGCTGCTGCAACTGATTTTTCAGCAGTCATTTGCAGTTGCTGTTGCACTTTGTTGCCTGGCCTTAACACCTCCCACACCAACCACCCCTCTCCATCCAACTCATCCCTTGCCTGGTCGTTTCAACACGCTTGCCCTCTTCATTTTCGCCGGTGGCAAGTCTAATGGACGTCATTGGCCATAGTTTTCTGACTTTTTGTATGCTGTCAAGTGCTCGCACTCGAAATTATTATCTGCCATTAATCATGGCTATAATGTTTTGGCTGGCTGCTATAAAATGGAAGTGGACCAAGTGGACTCCACTACTCCTCCTCCTCCTATTACTCCCACTCCTCCACCTCCATCTCGCTCTTTCTCTTTCTCTCTGTCTGCCCCCCCTCCCCGGGCGCAACTCGAGGAAATTTGAAAATGTCGAGGGCAGCTTTAAGCTGAAAGCTTAAGAGTCAGTTGCTCTGATAAATGTGAATTCGCGAATATTTCGCGCTTAACTGTGGATTAAAGCACTTGATTTCTATCTCTGGTAAATGGCATTACAATATGTTGTTTGGCTAAGAGCTTCCACGAATTATTGCTATCCATTTCAATAAGCTGCTTCAGCTGAGTGAGTCGAATTTGTATCTCGAAGTCAGTTTTGGGGTAGCATTTTTTAGAATCGTGTTTTCAAATTTGAATGATGTATTAATCTAAGCAGCTTGACTGTGATTAGAAATATATTGCATTTGAAAATCGTATAGTTTTTGACATAGTTATGGGCATCAAAAGTTTGAAACCATTTCCACATATGATTTTTGAGTATAGATTACAGAATCATGCTTTCCAGTTTGTAGTAAAAGTATTAATCTAGAATTATGTTACTTTTGACTGTAGAAAGTTTGGAATCATCACATAGACGTTAAGCATGATAAAAAAGCATAATTTTAAATCTAGAGTTCAAACCATTATCAAAAGTTAATGTTGTAGAAATAGATAGAGAGCTTAAATTCGGCATGTAAATTTGTGTATGAAAAATCCAATTAATTATCATTATATTCGGAATAGTACCAAATTATTATCAAATTATTTCTTTATGCTACTCATATATTAGTTTTTATTGAGCAACTGCTCGAACTGCCCTTGCATATATAATTTTCTGCATCACTTTATTACAGTGACAATTATTTTAACTGCAGGGCATTTTTATTACGACAGTTCTTGTTGAAATTGTTGTAGCTGTTGCTTTTGCTGTTTCTGTTTCTCTTTTTTTTTTCTCAGCGTTTTTTCTATTTCTTCTCTTGTTCACCCGCTGAACTTTACATTTATGTTTTTTTTTTGTTTTTTTTTTTGAGTTGTAAGTCACCCTTTTCACCGCCTCGCCAGGCATTAGTCTGGTTTTGTTTTATTTTTTATAGTACAGAAAGCCACACGCTGTGTGTACAGCAGGGCGCAAAAGCCCTAAAAACAAAGTCCAGACTATGGCCATAAGGTATTGTAAACTATACATAAATAACAAGCTCAATTTAGGCTCATATTAAAATAGAAAATATAAAATTTTCTGCTGAGCCGGCCGAAAAGGTGAAAGGGGCACGGGGCGTAGGGGGGAGTGGGAGTGGCCAAGGGGTTATAAATATACACCAAAATGTGTGTCAACAATACGTCTGTCTGGGTGTGTGTAAGAGTGTGTGTGTGTGCAAAGGATTGTTTATTCTTACATGGCTGGCTGAGCTGACTGTCTGAGCACTCATACTTGTATTCATATTTATATTCGTATAAAATTTATGACATGGCATATTTCCTTCTGCTTCTGGGTCTAAGGCTTTGCATTTTACATGAATACCGATGTATATATATATATATATATATATATATATATATATATATATACAGAGGCACATACATTTACATCCACATCCACACGTATATATCCTTTTGTCTTGCGGACACCATCTGATACGGTTCAAGGGGTAGCATTTCAATTTAATAAACCACCACAGCATGTAAGAAACAACCAACCATTACAACCACCACCAAAAGCAACAAATTCTATAAGAAGTCTAAGAAAGTTGAGTTATATAATTATTAAGCCGATTATTAAATACTCTGTGGCAGTTAAATAATCTTATATCAGCTTCCGATAAGAAAACAATTGAATTTTAATTTTGAGTTTATTAGGAAGTAGCAGCAAATGAAACAACTAATTAAAAAAAACAGATGGCTTTCATTCAAGAGATCAATTATTGACAAATCTTGCTTATAAAGTTTAATTGTGATGTTTAAAGCTGTTTAAAATTCATAATTTGTTTGCTTGCTGTACAATCAATTGAACTTTTATCGATATTTCATAAGTATTAAATATTTCAATTCAAACAAATGCGATAAATCAGCTGCCTGCCAAAAATGAATTCAAATTTAAGCCACAAGTTTAAGCGACTCAATTTATCAATAATATTTTATATTATATAATCTGTATAGCTGCTGTGATATCTTTATCTATATTCGCAATGTTACAAACCAAAGCAGTCGAGGTACAATACCCACTCTGTGAGACGTACCACACTGATGAACAACATGTGGCACTTGCCACCGCAAAAATTTCATAAGCTGAGCTGGGCAAGCAGAATTCTATGCGGGCGAATCCATTGAAAAACCATTTAGTAATGCTCGCTCCAAACTGGGTTTCAGTTACACCCGCAAACCTTTGTCCCTTGCCCCCAAAACCCCCCCGAGCAACCCTAATTTCTTTGGTCCGGTTTGCTGTACGTGTCAATGCAGCAAGCGATCAAAGTTTTCATTTTTTTTTTTTTTTGGTGTGTGTCCCTGCCCCTTTTTCGATTCTCGTTTTTTGTGCCACATCAGTCAAAGCACCGCAGCAACAGCAGTTTTCTCTCACACACATACACACAGTGTGTGATGCAATGTTGCCCCTGCTAACGGTTTTGTCGGTGGCAACTTAACACCCTGCCGCTGCCTGTGCCTCAGCCTCTGCCTCTTGCTCGTTGCACATTTTGTATCAGCTTTCCCTTTGTTGTGTCTGTCTGTGTGTGTGTGTGTGTGTGCTAATTTGGCATCTAATTTTGTAGCATGGACATCAGCATCAAATGAGCAACTTTGAACTGATGGCACCTACGCTTGCAACACTGCCTCATGCAGCCTGCTGCCGCTGCTGATTTTGCTTTTCTCTTGTACTCGACTTGCATTTGGCAATCGCAACTGTCAAACCATCAAAATGAGATGACGCCAGCAACACTGACGACAATTGCATTTTGTCACTCAGTCAATGTCAGTTACACTCCCTCTGCCCCTCGCTCTGCCCCTCTATTCATCTGTCCTTGCCGTTGTGCTGCAATAACAAGTGCAGCATTTTTGTTTTAGGCCAACAAACTTCATTAATGCGCCTATGCAGCTCATTTGTCAGCTTGTAAGCTGCATGCAGCTTGTGTCTGTGTCTGTGTGAGTCGTTAGCCAACACTGCTAAGCTAAGCTATTTCCAGCTATCTATAATGAGTCATTAGATTGAGCATTAATTGTCCATAGACAGGCTTCAAGCTGAATTTATCACACTTTATCACAGCTGTTAAGCGCTTTACACTCTCAGCTCTGTTAACTAACATAACTTTTACTCTTAACTGTTTCCAATTTTAAATGAGCTTACCTCAATTTGGAATGGTTTTCAACTGAGCTATTTACTAAAACACTCCACTAAAACTCTCGTTAAGTGGTTATAATGCAGTGTATTTATCATACACATACACAGAGCTCCACTTCTATTAATATTAAGGTATATGGTAACTTTAGTTCTCTCTTAGCTTTCACTAGAACTGTTAACAACTGTTAGCTAACAGCTTCTACTTTTGCTTAACTTTACTTGCAAGAGCGACACTTCTGTTAATATGCAGCTCAGCTTTCATTACATTAAATAGTTAGTTAAATAGTTCTGTAAGCAACACTCGCTATTGAGCTTTAATTAAATATGCGATCGCTGTTAACCAATTGTTATTAGTTAACAGCTGCTACATTTGCTTTATTTTACTTGGCAGACAAACGTATCACTTCTGTTACTGTTAAGCTCAGCTCTGATTATAACAGCCACTTGCATTAAATTAATTATTTCTCCCTGTTTAGCTGAAATTAGCTGTAAATAAATATGCGATCGCTGTTAATTATACGGGGTAGCTAACAATAAAGCAACTGCTGTTTTGTATATTGCATAATGCTGTTGGTATTATAACGCCATCGTAATCGCCAACGCCAATGCCAATAAATATGTGATAGCTGTACTTTAAATTCCGAACATGACGCACAGGACACACACAGCTGGGCCAGGCAGGCAGGCAGCTATATTATCCCCACATATAAGTATGAGTGTATGTATGTGTGTTGCTTGTAACATTGGCGTAATTATGTTTGCTTACGTGGCCAGTGTCGCCAGCAACAGCAAGGACAGCAACAACAATAACAAGGATGTCGCCAGCGTGAACAACGCCAGCAACAACAACAACAATGTGGCTTGAAATTTGACACTTTCACAGTTGGTCAGTTGATTTGCTCGCTTGCCAGCCATATTCTCCCTCCCTTCCTTCCCGTCCTCCCTTCGGCGCTTCCAGCCTTGCAGCCTGTCTGCATTTCGTTAGATTAATGTCCTGCTCAATCATCAATAGGTTCAGCGTACTGCGCCGTTTTGTTTGTATAGCACTTGTTTATCGGGCCACCCACTCCTACCCGCCACCCTCCCCTCCTTGGCAGGGCTTTCCTCTTTCCGTTAAGCTTTACTGTTTTCTTTTTTTTCGATTTTCCTTTTTTTCTCTTCTGCTCACTTGCTGCGCTTTATTCTATTTACTGCGGCTTTCATTTTGGCTTGTGCATTCATCCTTTGCTTTGTTCTTTCGTTTACTTTTAATTCATTTAGGTTTTCTTGTTCGTTCATTTTGATTGATGACCACTTTAATTGCGGATATTAAATGACAAGCGAATGGCGCCCCCCAAACCACCAACCCCCAACTACCTCCCATTTCCGCCCTTCCCCTGCCCAAACATGTGTCACCTTCTTGCTGCTTGCCATCAAATTTCACATTTTGTGGCTTCATCTTGGCGCTCTAATTTCCAACTGGTCAACTGGGCAAGCAGCAAGCAGCAAACTTAAATTCAACACGCTTTTCTTTTCCTTAATGGAAAATTTGCTGGGTGTTTTCCTTTTATTGAATACAATGCGGAAAACAACACACTGCACTTTTCGGATGTATATATTCTTGATATATATTCCTGTTGAGTTTTCATGCACTTTTTCGCTTAACAAGCACGCAACACACACAACGCACACACACAGAAAACAGAGTTAATCAAAGTCCAAAACAATTGCAATTTCATTTGTGGTTTACTTACGCGAATTTTGATGAAAAGTCGACTGAAAGCTTGTGCATTTATATTATTTTCGATTTAGCAAATGGATGGATGTTTGGTATACAAAGTGAGAGAGAAAGACAGAGAAAGAGAAAGTGGAAGAAAATGAGATAGAATTTAAGCTAGAGATCGATAAAGAGAGACTCAGAGAGACAGAGCTATATCGAGAGATTATGATAGATAAAGGTATTGAGATAGAAAGAGACAGGAAGAGATACAGATAATTAGACATATACACCTAAGGATATGGAAAGAATTATAGAGATGGAGCGATTGAAAGATAGCAAACGAACAGATTGAGACAGAGAGATAGACTTTTAAACTAATTAAGTGAAATTGAACTAATTATGTTCAATGATTACACAGATTGATATAGATATAGAAGAAGCTGGAAACGAATTATTAAAAATGCACTTAGTTTAATTAATTTAACTTATCGCATTCAGATTTGTCTATCAGGCCCATATTCATATCCTTCATTTTGTTTCAAGCTCATCAAAGTTCTTCGTTTGAAGTTCGAACTCCATCTAGAAATGTTATTTTGTACAACTATTAGAGTAGCAATTAAAAATTCCCTTTTCCCCAGAACTTTCACTTATATAGCTGACCTCTCCCCCTCGCTCTCTTGGTACTAATCAGGTAATCAGGTATTCTGACAGCCATAAACGTTAGCTCGCTGATTGATGGGGGGAATCCGGGGAAGGGGATGAAATGGGGCAGAGTTTCACGCAATTTTATATGCGCCTTTGATGTGGGCGTTAAATATAATGTTGACTCTGACTGCCAAATGAAAACTGCTAGCTGAAACTGGGAACCGGAAAACCTAGAAACCTGGAAACTGTAACCGTAACTGGGCTATAAATGTACATAATAATTGTAATGAAAAATGTCAAGCTGCAAATTTGATTAGTCGCTTTGATTGTCAATTAAAGCGCAACAACAAATTTGCAGCAGTAGACAAATCTCGTTAGAGAAGACTATATACATAATATGATACCATATATATATATATATATATATAATATGATAGAGTGAGATGATGAGCAAAGCCTAATTAATTTACGCAGACACACACACAGAGAATTTGTTGTGTCTTGTGTGCATTAAATGACACAGCAAATCCGTCATTAGGCGCATTAATTGATAAATTGATATTGGCTGGACAGTGCCACATTGCCCCTCCCTCCCAGGGGGTAGGAGGGGTTGCTGCTGCCAGGTTATGAACTAAAACTAAACTCAACTCGAGCCGACTTTACGACTTGTGTGTGTGAGTGTGTCCCTTTTTTTTCTTGCCACTTGCAGTTCAAGTTGTTAAAAAGTCTTTGCTAGCTAAAAGAAAAAAGGGTAGAAGCCAAAGAAAAAGGAGGAAAACATCTGCAAAAAGGGCACTTTTAGTGTCTGGCTGTCAAATCAAACTTTGATTTGATTTGATACTCGCCATCTATTTGTTGTTGGCCGTGCAACTTTTATGCGAGCTGACATGAAGTTGGCAACAATCAGTTAATGCAACACAACAACAAAAATACCCCAAAAAAAAAAACGAAAATTGAGGAGGAAGACAAAAATTTGAGTTGTGTAGTGTTGATTAATTGTGTGGCAGGGTTTTAGTGTCAGCAGGCGGGCGAGGTTGATTAATGCCAGTGTTGTTATTAGTGTGTGTTGACCAAATTGTTAATTGTTGTTAAGCTTTTTAATTTTCATATATGTTACCGTTACCAACGACAACAACAAGAACAACAATAGCAGCAGCAGCAGCAGGTTAAATGCCAAAGTGACAGCAAAAAAACGAAAATAAAATGCTAAAGAGTAAGCAAAGCCGAAAGACATAACGAGCCGAAAGATACGAAGCACGAAACAAAAACGAGCAGAACGAAACTAATTAAGGATGCGCCTGCGCACAAAGCACACACATGAGAGAGAGACAGAGAGAGAGAGAGCACGTAAGTGGAAGAGTGACGCTCTTATAAAGCTTTTTCCAGCGAGCTTTGGGATCGGAGCAAAGCACAGACAAAACGTAACGTAAAAGTCTTATACATGGCTTGATTTTCATTGAAATACGGCAGCACAGCTGCTCGAGCGCTCAGTTGCTGGCAAGTGGTCGGTGTGAGTGGTTGCAACAGCGGACAAAACACTGGAGCCATACAGCAGCAGCAGCAACAGCAGCAGTAGCATTAGCAGTTTATATTACTTTTACTAACAGTGAATGAAAATTGTGGTGTTAAATTGATATGTGTGCACAGCGATCAGCAGCAGCAGTCGTGGCAGCAGCAGCAGCAGCGACGCTACTCGAATCATCAGCGAAGGTATTCAACGTAGTCAACATAATCCCCGCTACTTGACAAACAACAGACGACTTTACAATAAGAACGATTAAAACAAAATAAAAAGAAAAATCCAAAAGAAAAATGCACTCAAGTGCTCAAGTCATTTGTGCTCTCATTGTTGGAGGATCTCTCTCTCTCCCCGGCTGAATGATGACTGCAACTGAACTCAACTCAACTCAACTGAACTGTAAATGCAGCTTAACGTCAAACACACACTCACACACACATACACACACAAACACAAATAATGTCTGCTAATATTTGAAGAGTGCGCCACATTAATTGACATGGAAAAAAATAGAGAAGAGAGGCGAAAAGTAAAGAAAGGCAAAGAAGCGCAGGAGGAAGGAGAAGCAACTGCTGCTGCCGCCTAGATTTGCGTCAGCTTTCGTCTTTGACTCTTAATGAGCGGCGCGAGCTGAATTCACTAGCCTAGGTAAGTGCCGGCTTAAGCCTTAAGTTCTGCTGCGTCTCTTATTCTGATACGTGTGTGTGTGTAGGTGTCTGTCTGTGTGTGTAGGTGTCTGTCTGTGTGTGTGTGCTTTGTATTTGTGTCTGTGATTTTAGTGGCGTTGCCAAAGTGATTTATGTGCCAATAAATGCAAGAAACGGTCGCATTAATATTGCAGCTACTCTATCCATCTCTCTCACACTCACTCACTCACTCATTCTCTCTCTGTCTCTATCTGTAAACCACTGCCGATTGTTGGCCAATATTTTATGGTAAATTAGCTTGCGATGTAATTTAGTGTTGCATACCCAACAGGCTGGCGTGGAGTACACTAAATTACATAACTGTAGTCATGCATATGGCACAAATTAGACGACAAACGACTGTTGCTGTCAATTTGCAAATTAGAGACAGCCACGAATAAACACACACACACACACACACATACACACATCAAACACACACACACATACAATCAGCATTTGTTAAATTTGTTTGGTGTCCCTTTTTTTTCGCTTTTTTTGATGGGCACTTTTGTCGCTTGGCAATCAGCCATCAATTGTTTAACATATTGCACTTTAATGTTGGGTTTTTGGGTCTCTTTCTCCACCCCTGCCCCCGCCCCTCCCACCCTCTCTCTCTCGCTCTTTCTCCCTCTCTCTACACAATTTGATTGGCCTGATTCCGTTTTGTGTGTGGATTTTCAGCAGCCAGTTTCTGTGGCCTTTTTTTGTGGCCGTTTTGTTTGTTTGTTATTCAAATATATATATATATATATATATCTATACATAATTACATGCAATTACATTTAAGCCCTTTTTTATGAACTTTTACATTGTTATTTATCACATTTGGTGTTTTAATCAAAGTTTGCATTGATATGTAAATAATTGATATGTGAAACAATATAAATGCTGGTAAATTACTTTTTTGTTGTGTGATAAATCTACACAAATGTCAACAATTTCTTTTGTGCTTAAAAACTAATCAAATAATGCGCTTTATGTGTATATAAATTAATTACAGTTAGATTTGTGCTGAATTTAAAATTTGAAACGATTTCGCCAAAGTTAAGGCACTTAACGAATTATATTTTATTTTAAGCTTAACTTCCTTAATGCAAAATTCCTTAATTAAATCGGTTCAGTTTTTATAAAGTCATTGGAAAAAAGCAACACTTTGCCTTTCTTCAGTATTTTCCTTCCATATCACTTACTTAGAATATCTTCTTTCACTATGACAACGAAAACTGCTCCCTTATTAGCAGGAAATCACCTGATAAGCATTCGTCCACAAACTAAGCTAATTTGCAGTCAATTCAAAGTCAGGCAGAGCTACACTAGCCAGTGCAAATATTTGGCTCAAACACTTTTGCTTTCAGTGGCGAATTCAATTAAGAAAGGACAAAGCAAGAAAGAAGAAAAGTTCAAAATAGAAAATAGAAAATAGAGCAAAGTGAAAATGGGGCCCGAAGCCTTAGCTGCTGATTCTGCTACTGCTGCTGCTTGCTTTTGGCTAGCAAAAATCTTTTTTAATAATATTTAAATGGAATTACTTTTAATTAAGTCCAAACTCCAGGCACCGACCACAAAAGGCTGCAGTACTTGGCCGGCAACGCAACCAGCCAAAACCAAAATGTTAACAGTCTCAAATTACTAAGTCGCAACAGAAATACAAAACAAAAATCCTGTAGAAGAAGGTCCAAAATAATCCTTATACTGCGAAAATTGAATACCCTTCGTTATTATTGGATATGATTTTGATTTGGGGGCAACACAACTTCCAAATTTTAATGAATGGCAAATTTAATTTGTAATCAATTTGGGGTAAAACATTTTTTTAATGATTAAAATGGGATTGGAAGCTATAACAACTATGAGATACTCTGTTCCCATGATAAATCAGAGCTTAAAAGCTATAGCGACTTGAAGCTGCTCTATGCCTATTTTATTTTCTCGATTTAATGCATTATTTTCAAATATTCCCATATTCTCATCTTCAAAATGTTACCAACTCCCTGACAAACTTAGCATACTTTGTTGCAAAGTGTATCGAAATGTTGCGCAAGGAAGTGATTAAAATGTACCTACCTAGGCAACTGGCCGCTTGCCTCACAACCTGCCACTGCTTGCCCCTGACCCTGCTTTGCCCCGCCACCGTCTGCCTTTTGGCCATAAGTTTTTGCCTTTTTCCTGGTACCTTCTTTTTTGTACATTGTCTTCTTTTTTTTGTCTTTTTTTTAATAAGTATTAATTAATGCAAAAATGAACAACTGGAACTTAAGTAGGGCTTCTGCTGCCGCCGCTTCTTGTTTTACAAATGAGCAGCGCTTTGCAGCAGGTTTTTTTTTAAATATATTTTTTTATTCTTCCTTTTTTTAAATTTTTTTTTTTTTTTTTGGAAATTTGAGAGCGTGACGCAAATTAAGAACCCGATTGCCGTTGAGGGAGCAATGTGCCGCAGACGGTGTCTACTCAACTGGCAGCAACTTAATGAAAACGAAATTGACACCTGCCCAGTGGCAACCTCCCCCCCCCTCCTTCCCCACGACCCTGGCCCCGCTGCACCTTACTGGACAGTACCTGCCCCTGCCCCGCCCCTTAGCGATTATAAGGTATTGTGTTCTTGTCTTCAACTCTGCTTTTTTTTAAATTTTGTTGCTGTTGCTGACCGCAGTAAAATTATACGCACGTCTGAGGTTACGTGAAATGTCGATGATGGGGACACGGCGTGTCAATAGTTGAAACACCATGGCAGGCGAACAGACAGTCGGACAGGCAGCAGGCAGATAGACAACCTCCTGCCGCTTACAGCGGCAAGTCCTTGTGGCATACTGTTGCCCGGGTATTTCCTGTGTGAGATGCCGTTGACATTCTCTATATGCCATCATTGCATACAACAGCTACTGCGTGTGTGTGTGCGTGTGTGTGTGTGTGTGTGTGTGTGTGTGCGGACAGAGAATATGCTCATAAATCTTCTCATAGTGCGGCAAACCCAACTACTACAAAATGCCCTTACTCACAATTCCCACAGTGTTGTGCGGCGTTATTTCGATTTCAAAAATATGTAAGTATGTGTGTGCATGCGTGTGTAACTGGTTGTGTGTGTGTGTGTGTGCCTATGGTGACTTTATGTTTTATCTTGCTTTACGCTTCCGAGCTGCTGCTTCAGCTCCATCTGCTGCTCCAACTGAGCTCTTGGCCATGTTGTTGGCCATTGCCCGAATTGTCTCCAGTTATTTCAGTTTGTTGTTTAGCTCATAAATCTGCTTATCTGGTGAGTCGTCGCATTGGCTGCGCACACCGCCTCCAACGACAGCTCAAAGTTGCCAACGCCTGTAGTCTTGCACTTTTTGGTTTGCCACCCGGATACCCTGTAATCGAAAGGCTGCCAAACATGTTTAGCTGTAAGCTATTCTGAAACACGCTTACTCTGCAACTTTTGTTGTTATTCGCAAAGCGTATTCGAAAAACGTAAGCCAAAGCTGTAAATTCCATTTAAAAATGAGATTTCAAGTGAAATTCTAAAGAATTTTTAAGCATTTTTATTTCCGCCTAAAGACATAGAAAAAAATGCTTAAATTGATGAGCACTTAAATTGAAACTTAAGCTGATTTCGTAGAATGAAATGAAAATTTTTAGGTATTCAAATTAATGGAAATATATGTTTAAAGTCTGACTTTGAATCAATAACCAACGAACTAATTAAACCTAAGATATATTTATATTTATTTAAAAATGCACAGTTAAAGTTTGAATTGAATGGGAATATTTACATTTATTTTTAGACGTCAAATTCCTTAATGAAATTTCTAAGAAACTTGTCGCTTAGGGCATTTCAAAGTCAAACACGCCCGACTGGAGAACTCTTAGTAGCTTTCAAGTTTTTGGTTTGAATGTTTTTTTTTTGTTGTTTAGTTTGGTTTGGTTTGGTCAGATTTTGGTTTAGATTTTGGGATGGAGAGCCCAGCTGTGGCGCATTAAAGGATTTTGCAGCAGCTTGACCCTGTTGCAGTCATGCATAAATTTGTTAGATTTGGCCATTGACAAGCAAACAAGAAAGACCAAACCAAAAACATACACACAATAACAACAACAAGCAATGGTAAAACAATATTGTGCCAACAATTGCCGAAACCCAAAATGGTCGAGCGCCTAAAAGTTATAAATATTTTTTGGGAATTAATTAAGCTCTTGCACGGGCAATGCCAACAAAACTGAACACTTGCCAGTAGCTTAGAGAGGGTGAAAGCGAAATGAGAAATGGAACTGAGACAACCAGCAGGCCAAGCAAAAGACCAGTCTCCTCCTTCTCGCCGTGCCCGCCAGTTGTAGCCAAAAGTATGTTTGAAATATGTATGCACGAAATGAAATTAGTATCCAAAAGATAAAAACGTAATGAAATCAAATGCGGCCTAAATGTTTTGAGTTGTTTTCGGATTGTCCTCGTCCTCGTTCTCGTCTGGGGAGCAACCAAAATACACGCAAGAAACACACACACACAATGCCCCCAAGGGTTTTCTTGGAGGGGATGGTGGGCTGGCGTAAGGCAATGAAAATTGAAATATGTGTCTAATGGGTTACAATGTTCCATGCTCCGAAGGAGTTTACTGAAGCGTTAAGTCCAATGCGCTAATGAAAAGATTGCGAAGGCAATGCATAAAGATGATTACTCTACACACAGAAAGAGAGAGAGACAGAGATAGGGAGAGAGAGAAAGAATTATAACTTTTGGGAGTAAAGGAAGGAAATTGAAAAAATTAAACAACAAAAAAACAGAAAAAACGTAAAACAAACGAAAAACTTTTGGCAAAGGAATTAATTGATAAATTGATAAGTAGAATTGTAAAGAAATTCAAGAGAAATTCTTTTTATATTATGAAGGACTGTGGCAAAATGCTTGTGAAATTCCTCGAAAATATATATATTGAAAATAATTATGGAAAATTATTTTATTTCTGGAAATGAAAAAATAAAAAAAATGTGAAAAAATCTTTACTATGACAAATAAAAGCAATAGAAATTGATTGATGAAAACGCTTTTTTAGCTAAGAACTCAAGAGCAGCTGTGAAAATAAAATTCAAGAGAAATTGACAAAAATATTTATACAAATTGTAAATGAGAAAATTAATACAATGGAAAAAAGCATTTCTGAAGTGCCACTTAATTTGTTGATTTCTTTATTTATTATTTTCTAAATGTTTATTTTTTATCTGTCAAAGGACAATCATCAAATTGTACAAATATATAAATAACCGGATTGATTCGACTTTATATGTTGCTACAATTAATTATAATTTTTCTATCTACAGATACATATTTATCGATATATATTATCTAAAATCATTAGTGAAATCTGTGAAATTGATTTAATAAAATTGACAAATTTCAAAATAATCTGTTACCGGGTTATTAAAAACAGCTTATGTCTATTACATTTCTTAGTTATTTAAACATATAAATAAAATCCCAAATCAAATAAGAATTACTGGTTTTTTTTCAAGTATTTGTGGAACCATGTGGAAGATGTTTTCCAACCAACTTTTTGAGTTCTTTAATATGAATGGACATAAATCATATCTGAGCCACTGCTGGTCATTCAGTTTTTGATTACCGACACGGGCTAAATGTCCCCAAAATTTAACAACCACTTTAAAGACAGACATGCTCCACCACCTCTCTCTCTCTCTCTCTCTCACACTCTTAGTCGCCTGGGCTTAAAGTCGTAAAACGGGGCTAAGAGACAGCTAGAGAGGGAGAGAGGGAGAGAGAGAAGGGAATGGAGCACAAAATGCGGTCCCATTTAATTTGAATTTTAATGTGCGTTTCAAAAATTCTTGCATGCCCCGCACGACACAAAATTTTCTTTTTTAATATTTATTTCAAATGGCCGTTGCTGCTGCTGCTGCTGCTGTTGCTGGTGTCGGTTGTGGCAGAAACTGCTTTGGCTGAAACTGCAGTCGTAGTGGCTAAAGGGACAGTTTTGTAGTGTGCGACAACGTTCTGCATACGTCATCGAACTGTTGACCGAGTTGGCGTTTGGCCAGCACCAGTTGTTGCCTGTTGCCCACTGTGGTTATTACACTCAGAAAAAAACTTCACTGACTTGTAGGTTATAGCTTATTCTTTCTTTCAGGATTGACTTCTCTAAAGTAGACAACAGCCTAACTCTAATTTAAAAGCCGAACCGTTAAATTTCATTACTTTGACTGCTTTTTAAAAAGGATTTTTTAAGAAATAGTGTTTACCTTTTCACCTTTTATAAAAGTTATATTTTAATAATATTTTAGGACAAGTCTTGCTAATTTTAAGAATATTTCCAAAAACATGAAAAGCTCTCTGATTTTTAGTCAATTTTTTCCTGAGTGTACTGCTCCCCCAGCTGCTCCTTCCCGTCTGCCTGCCCGTCTGCCTGCCTGCCTCCTGGCCTGCTGGCCTGTCAGCAAAACTGCGACAGAGATAGCGCCAAAGGACACGCAGCTGCATGCAGCCTGTCGTTCGTCTTCTGTCCTGTGTCGCCTGCAGTATGCAGTCTGCTGTTCTGCTGCTTGGGAAAACTGTTTAATGCATTGCATGCATTAAGGCGCAAAAGTGTTGATAGGCTGGACACACACACACAGGATACAGATTTCTGCTGACACAGCACGGGTCATAAAAATACAAGCGGCAGGCAGCTGTTGACCACCAAACGGGCTATTACCTGTTACCCCTTTTTGCCTTCTCAGTTAAATAACTACTTCAGCCGGCCATCCCATCCCACCCCGGCCACGTTCATATTTGCGCCTTGGCATCCATCAAACGCGCGCCATATTGAATCAAGGCAAAATAATTGCTTTTTAAATGGGTTTTTATGCGATATGAACGCGCACATAAATTAAAGGCGTAACACGGCTACTTGCCACGCCACGGGGCAAAGTTTTCAGTGGCTAGTCAAGTTGAGCGATGTCTTCTATATGTTTTTGTACATATTTTTTCTTATTATTATTTTATATTTGTGAGCTTTAATTTTAAGATTTATGCTGTGCCAGCCGCAAGGACATTTTAATAAGATTTCTGCTACCCATCGCACGTAGCTGGCCGAAAGAAGGGGGTTAAGGCGGCGTGGCTTCATCCTTAAGCGGTGACAGACGCAGATTATGAGCCATGAGCCAAAAAGTCAGTGTACTAAGCAGCTGCTGCTACTGCTCCTGGGGAAAACAAAATGAAAATGGAAATGGGGTTGAATAAATTGAAGATGCTGCTGCTTCAACTATTTTGCACTTGGTTGGAGTGCACAAATTCATTGCTGCTTTTCTTGTTATTGTTGTTGTTGTTGTTGTGCTAGTAAATTTGGGTTTAGAAAGGCTACGAAATAAGTGGCAAACATTTTAGATTTGTTTTTCCCATCATCTATTTCTTGCTATCTTCCCACTCTCTCTCTCTCTATCTCTATCTCAGTCTCTCTCTCATTCCTAACTCTCTGCTGACTATTTGTTTCTCGGGAGACACGCAACATAATTGACTCGTTTATCAAGTGGATTTGTGGTTTCACAGAGTTATTTCAAGTACAAATAGCAATTGCTTTTCGCTTCAGTTTTTGTTTCACTTTTAGATTAGTGCAATTTTTATGTACATTTGTGCAGCAAATCTATATATTTGTACAAATAAGCAAGTTAGCTTTACCATTATTAGTTAAAGTGTTTGCGTTAAGCAAACAAATTGATTGAAACAATTTCAATTAATTTATACAAATAAACATTTCATGACGACAAAAATTAAGGAAAATTACATATATTGCTGTTCCCTAAATTGTAATTAATTGGAAACTAATTCATATTACATACTCAAACTTTTTCACTTTAGGTTTGACAGCCTTGTTAAGACACCTCAACATATTCTTCAAAAAACCATAGAAATTCAGTCAAAATTTGAAACCAAAACGAGTTACTCGCAATAATTGTGTCAAATATGACACAGAAATGTGCTTTGAACTTAAATAAAATATGAAAGCTTTTTATTTTCTCAGACAGACGCATTATGCAACTATCAAGCTTCAATTGCTTCAACATGGTTTGAGGCAAACTTCTGCGTAGCCGCCTTAATTGCTACATAACATTTTGAGTTGAACAGAGTTCCACTTTTTCAACTGAAGATTTAATTAAAAATATACGCATACACACAAACACACACACACATATATATATATATATATATATATATAGAAGAGTAACACTTGAATAGATCCGAGCTGTTTCAGACAAAACCCAAATAAATCGCATAGTTTGCCGCCTTGCGCTACTTTTCAACAAAAACAAATTGAGCGCAACATTTGACGCATAGCAACAATCAAATACAATTTTCATTAAGACTAAATTCCAATATTTTACACAGATACACAGCGAGTGAGACAGAGATAGAGAGAGACGGATAGAGTGTGTGAGACAGAGAGAGTCTGAGCAATACAGACGAGGCCATAGATTTGTCATCGAATGTTGTTTATGCCTGAACTTAATTGAGTTCAACTGAAAGTGTCAACTCATATGACACACACACTCAGCACGCACATACAGCTTCTATATGCTATACGCAAATGAGGCAGGCAGAGTGGAAGAAAGGGGCCCAGAGAGAGAGAGAGGGAGAGAGAGGGGAAGAGATTGGGTTGCGTAGAGGAGTTTGTACTTTTGTATAGACTGTCTAAATGATTTGGCTTAAATGACAGCTATTTAACTTGCTGTTTAGGCTTAGGGGAAGGAAGGGGGGGCTGCAATGGGTTGAGAGGGATTTTGGGTGGAGTTTGCGCTTTTGATTAGCAATTTGCTGGGTTATTGTGTGCAAAAGTTATATCACTGCATGATAATTGCTGTCATCAGGCAAACGCATAAAAAGCGACTGCATGTAGCATATCCGGCCACAGCTCACAGCGGAAACGGAAGTGTAGAAACCGCACTGTATATCTATGTGTGCTTATATCTCTCTCTGCATGTGTGTGTGTGTGTGTGTGCTAAATGTTTCGTGTCTGTCGTGAGGCAACAAAAAAAAAACCCTTTTGAGCCAAGGCGCATTTATAATTAACATAATGATGGCATTTTGCTAAACAGCGTTTTCCGCACGAAAGCTACCCGGCCACGCCCACCAGCCATCCTCTTACACATGTAACAAAACACACACACACACACACATATATATGCACATAAAGGACACTTGAGTGTGTGCTGGCATAGTTGACATGAAATGCCAACTTAATGTCAGAAAGTTAACATGCCACTTGAAATTAACAAGCCCCAGCGACAATAGCAGAGAACCACCCACAACCGAAACCCAAACCCAGAACGCAGTACAACCCTTTTGCGTCATTGTTAAGTGTGTTGGTGTGTGTGTGTTTGTCCTCTGTGTGTGTGAGCGCGTCCTGTGAAGTACTTGACGTGCGGCTCGTCAGGTGAGCCGCATTAAAAATGTAGAATTTTCATCTTTTAGTCAGCAATTGTAACGGGTTTTCTTCTCTTTTTTTTTGTTAAGTGCCTGCCTGTCTAAGTACTCAAGTGCTTTTGCGGGCGGAGATATGCGGGGCTGCTTTTTTAGCATTGTTTAAAACTGTCGCGCACTTTGGCAAACCGCAGCAGCGACTGAGGCGTTGGTTTGGTTTCCCCTTCATCTGAATCCGCACATTCTTTTTGGGGCTTGGCTCAATTATGAATTTATGCCCAAGCACACCCAGAAATATTCATCTTCTTTTTGAGATGTTCCGCATGTATGCAACTATTACAAAATGTGTTCAATAAGAGACAAACACACACACACACACACAGACACACATACGCACACCTTGCAACATAGACTCGTGCAACAAGAAAACTTTGTCAGACAAAGCAATAAAAAGCGAGTGCGAAAAGTTGAGAACGCGCAGCATTATTGTGTTTTGTCCTGGCTTTGGTAAGATGATATATGCGTTATATGAATAGCCATGTAATCCAGGATGATTGAAGTGCAGTCTGCTTTTCTACATTCTCGTCAGAGGAATGTCTCTGTTTCCATGGATAAAAGATTGACTGCGCATTTTTATAAATCTTTCGGGGTTTCTTTTTTCTGAAGTTGAATTTGGTTCAAGTTGAAAATCTTGCAGAATATGCCTTTTATCTAATAAATCTGTATTTATTAGATCAAGGATACGAAATTGCCATAAACCGATTTAGAAATGATTGAAAAATTAAATAAATATTTATATTCTCGGCTCATTGATTATATATGTATAAGTTATATGCTTTAATACAGACTAAACTAAACACCCATTTATTTGATTAGGGATTATATAAAATATTTACTTATTTATGTTATCTGCGCTTTAATTGATTTCTTATCTTACTTTTCCAAGTGGATAAACTTTCAAACACTTAAATATTAATGCAAATGACCTCAATTATTGCGGAGGAAAACTCATTAAGTAAATATGCCCAAAAACTGTGCTAAGGTTTTAATGAAATAAACAAATTTGCATTGCAATCAATTTGCAATAAAAACCAAACACCAGAAAAATGTATCAAAACTTTTCAAATGCTTAAATCCAATTTAATATTCACATTTCTAAGCAAAGCACAAAATGCAAGCATGAAGCAAAAAAAAAAAAACTGAAAAAATTAACTGCCAAAGCGACCGTTTGGAACGAGAAAAAAGCCCCCAAATTGGTCGTTAGCACATTGTGTGGGTCGTTGGGATCGAGGGGCGTCGATGGGGCGCGGAGGGGTTGGCTACAAAGTAGTGGGCGGGGCTGGGCGGTTGGGTTTTCCGTCTCCAAAAAAGGTTGCTGCAAATTACACGTGACAAGCGAATAGCAGACGCCAAATATGATGTTGCCTGCTGATGATGATGTTTGGAGTCGTCTCCAACTCCTCCAAGCAGCCCAAAGTGATCATAAAATTAGAGCGCGAAAAGTAAAACATATGAGACGCGATTTGAATTTGACACCATTAGCTTCATTTGTGTGTGGAAAGGGGCGGGGCAGGGACGGGGGTACAGACAAAAATGACGCAGCAGGCGCCAAAGTCATTTGCATAAGAGAGACTCCAAGTGGAAGTGTGTGTATGTCTGTGTGTGTGCGTGTGTGTGTGTGTGTGTGTGTATGTGTGTGCGTATGAGTGTGTTTGTTGTGAGGGTTGAAATTTTTACGGCTGTGCACTTTTTTATTGATGCCTGTTAAAAATAAGTAAAAAAAACAAAATAAATAAAGTAAACGCAAGCAAACGCTGACTGGCATACTAAGCGTGCTGATAATAAACACACGCACACACGCACACTCACTTACACACACTCATACACCTAATTATGTAGGACCCCGATAGCGTTAATTATGCAGCGTGGCAAGCCTAATTATGATTTGTTGCCCCAACCATGAGAAGTGAAAAGTGGAAGTGCGAAAAACATTGCGTTGCCTACTTGCAGGCGCAGGCTTTCCAATTTCCTCCATTCTCATTCGCTGCTGCTCTTGTTTTCTCTTTCTCTTTTTTTTTGCATTCTGCTTAGGCAATCAATAGGCCTATTGTATAACACAACGAAAAGTCGAAAACGCACTCGAAACTTGGCTGCTTCCTCCTTTTGTGTGTGTGTGTGTGTGTGTGTGGGTTTTTTTTTGTTTTTGCTGTGTGCGCAATCTACAATCGGAGCGAGCGAGTCTAAGTGGGCGTGGGCGGTGAGGTGGGCGTGTCAGCGTTTAGTGCGCCACTTGAGTCAAACAAAAGACAAGCGCAAAAATTGTAACTGACGGATGCGGCTGCAGCCGCAATTACGTTACAAAACGTTGCAATTAAGGCAAACTGTAACAATGGGCAACGTCCAGCTGACAGCATATGCCCCACTCCCTCCCCCTACGCCCCTTCTCCCTCCTCTGTTACAGTCTTCTACTCCCCAGTCGACTACCACTACGACTACAGTCAACACTCGACAGAGTGTCGCGCTAACTCCCATTTGAGTATATGTACACTGTAACAAAACCATTTTTGACAGTGTTTTGGTAATGAAAAATGTTATTTTTGTGGTAAACAGTTAAAGTTTTAGCAGTGTGAAAGAAAATGTTGTTTTTAATTTTAAATTTAGTCAATCTTATGGTGAACATTTCGAGGAAACAGATTCTGTTTCAAATTTTAAACAATGATCAAAAAAAGCAGTGCATTGGAAATCCGTTAGAATTATAAAAGGTTTTAAATTTGACTTTTCTGATAGGTTTTTAACACACTCAACAAAAGTTGCACTGGCATCAAAAGCAATTTTTCGAATAGATTGCAAGCACTCAAAAAGAGTTTTTGATCTAAGTTAATTTTCGTAACCGTCATATGTAAACACCCAAGTCTGGTTATACACTCAACACTATTTTCAACAGTGTATATTTATATGTACAAAGGAGCTAAGGCAAGTCAGAACCAACTTCCGACACTGTCCTCATCAACACTTGAGTGCACTCTGGCTGTGTGTGTGTGTGTGTGTAGAAACAAGCATTCATATTGCAGTATAAAAGCTGTCTATACACATACATATAAATATATTTTAGTGTGTGTGTGTGTTGAAACGTGTTCAATTGATATTTCTGCACGCGCCGCTTTTGCCCAAGAAAAAGTTATAAATAACAAGAAGCGAGCAACTTGAGCCAAAAAACACAAAAAATATATATAAGAAAGCAAAGAAAATGAAACGAAACGAAAGAAAGAAGAATAACTGCAATATTCCTTGCCTTACACTAAGTGCCAAAAAGGCAGACAAGTCTAAAAATACACACACTCACACACACACACACACACACACAGAGCCACACACCCAGCGGGCACTTGAACATGTGTAAGCAGGCAACAGCAGTGCAGTTGAGTGAAGACTCTGCCACAGCTCTTGGCTCTTGGCTCCTGCTGCCTGCAGCAGCATGTGCTGCCACCACCCCATCCGCCCCCCGCCCCATTGGCACCTCAAATAAGCTGTTACTTTGGGGCGGCAAGTTTTACTAGTGCGGCAAGCCAAACAAGTGCCTGTTACTCATATTGATTGCTAAGGCCCAGGCCAAAAAGTTATTGGCATACCCCAGCACAAAACACACACACACACACACACACACACACACACACAAATAGTAAATGTCGATGCTATATAAAGCAGCGACACATCGAAGTTTCAATACCCTTGAACGGCTGTAATTGAAACTGTCACTTTGACAGCTATAGTTCAATCTAAGTTCAATCTAAGTTTAGTAATACAATCGAAGGGGATTTAAAGGCAAAAATATTGTGTCTTTTGATTGTTTGATTGATTGATTGATTGCTTGTTACTTATACATCTCTTTTGACCGTTTGATTCTAAGGTTTATTTCTTTTTTGGGTACTAAATTGATTTGGTATTGGTTACTTTGACAACTTAGCTCTCTGTTTTGTCCTTCTAGGAACTCATTAAGTTCATTATAGATTTTTGCAAGGAATGTTTCATTTGAAAACGGACTGCACCCTGTTAAAAAGTAGATGAAAACTTGGCAATGCAATCCAAAATTGGCCATGTTTTCATTTAGCTGTCACACATTGCAGAAGACGGCCGAAAAGCAAAAAAAAAAGGAAACCATTTACCTGTTAAGCCCTTTCCCCTATCAAGTTGCATATTGAAATTTTATTGCATTTGCAGGTGAAATGAAGAGAGAGAGAGAGAGAGAGAGAAAGAGTGGGGGTGTGGAGGGGACGGGCGTTGATGTCCTGGGGGTGTGCTCGACGGGACATTCAGTCAGGCGGCACAAATTCAAACATTTGTGTTGCTGAAATTGAAAAAGGTGTCGAAGCTGCAAATGAAAAATTATCCAGGATGCAGACAGGACCACAGAGACTGGGTAAGGGGAAGGGGAAGGGAAACGGTTAACAGCGAGTGGCCAGCATTGATAGCAAACGTTTTTGTCTTAATTTTTTTACACTTCATCGTTCTCGTTGTTGTTACTGTTATTGTTATTGTTGTAGTTGTCTAGCCAATTTACAATTGGTCGCGAGGGGGACTGATTGGTGGGTCTAAAGGTAAATTGAACAATGTTCAACATTTGTGGGGGCAGCTTTTGGCAAATGTTTTTCATCGCTGCTCGTTTATTTTTTATACATTTTTCTTGGTTATTGTATTTTAATTGTGATATATGCAGCAAGTGTCGTAATTCCCCCCATTTGTTTTGCTATGTGTACAGTTAATTAATGGCATAATTCATTGATTTGCGTATATCATTCTTTTATAGATTGCCTTTTAATGTTGTGCTCAGTTTTTGTGCAATTAATTAGCTATTGGCTATTACTTTTTTCATTTTGTTTGTTGTCATATTTAATAAATTATCGTAAACGTTCTGTTGACAAACGCCGTTAAATTAAAACAGCTTTTATTGTGGCATTTGTTTAATTTGGCATACACTAATTAATCTGCATATTTTTCTACAATGTTGTTTATATTAATATGCTGTTTATTAACTGCATAAAATTCTAGTAAATATTATTGCTTATTGCCATAACTATGGCAATTTGAATTTCAATTAATTCACTGGTTGAAATACATTTTGAATATATTTAATGAAATTAAATATGTTGGACAAAATTTATTAAATTTATATAAATCTAGCATAATTTTACTACTTAAATATAATTTATCATAATTTAAATGTGTTTTTTGCGTTTGCGCCGCAGCAAAGTTGAATGAATATTTATTGGGTAGAAAAACTATATATAAACCATATCAATTCTATATTCAATAAATAGTCAAAAGATTCAGTTGAACTATATTTCATTTTTAATAAATGTCTGATGTGTTTCATTTGTTTATTTTTCTCTACGTGTCACCTCCAAAATATTAAATTCAAAACTGTCAGCAATCTGACTACAGTCACAACTTGCAACAGGCATCATATACTTGCGTCACTGCAACACTGAACCTGGTTTTCCATTTTATTTTTTATTTCTGGTTTATCTCCGTGCTCAGTCCGTATTTCTTTTCGTGCTGGCCGTCGCCTGTTTTGTGCGTGTTTGCGAAATTTATCTTTCATTTTGCTGCTGCATGCCAGGCATTTATGCAAACATATGCCGCGTGAACAGACATACACTACGCAAAAAAGAAAAACAAGGAAGAACAATCAAGCGCGTAGACAATCACAAAAAAGGCAAAGTTTTGGCAAGCTAAAACCCAAAAAAAAGAGCATAACAAAAAAATAAAAAAGAGCCACCAGCCGGCAGCTAGGCAGCTGTCAACAGTCAACAGCAATCTGCATAGAAAATGCGGCCTAGAGCGACTCAGAGGATGCAACCGGCAAGCGGCAAGCGGCATGTGGCAGGTTGGCAACGTGGCAGCGTGGCGGGTTTTCCATGATGCAGTCTGTCCAAAGGATGATGACATTTTTAGCCTGGCTGACAGTTTAGCTGGAAGGCCTTCAGATTTGCACATTGCATTTTGTTTTTGTTGTGCAGCTTATGCGCTATAAGCACTGCTATGTTCCCTCTCTCTCTCTCTCTCTCTCTCTCTCTGTCTAACTCCCTCTCCTCTGTCTTAATTACTTACCTTGGCTTAGTATACAGCTAATGCTGCTGGCTTAATTATTTTTGCATAATAGCTACAAAAACAGCTGACTCCGCTCGCTAAGCCCAGCATCGCGTTAAGTAAATTTCAATAATTCTAAGTCTGAGCAAAAGCAACAAACATAAAACATGCTGTACGACAAAAAACTTGGGCGTGCTCTAAAAAAAGAGGGGTGGGGACTGGATGTAGATGGGCGTGGGTGGGTGGTAGGCTAACAATAGCTGGCAAAACACATGAAAAAAGCTCACTGAATGTTTGCCAAATGTAAACAAAGGCACACACACAGACAGAAGGCTACTCACACATCCACACAGAGACCCTGTCATTGCAGTCACCCCCGCCCGGACCTTCAGGAAACGTGCAACTCACGTCGTTTGGTTGTTTTGGCTTTTTCATGCACCATTTATATAACCAGTCCAAAGGCAAGCAACGTCTGTCTGCTCTCGGGCAGCTGTTCCGGCTACATTTCAGGCCACTTTCCTTTCCCCGCATACCTTCCTCACACCTCAGTCCGGCTGTGACTGCCCAACCCCAAATGCTGGATACAATTTGACGTGTGCTCGTTTATCATTCATTTTCCCGCTACGACGTGTCGCTCTCTCTCACTCTCTCTCTCTCTCTTTCTCTTTGTTTCTTAGTCTGTCTCTCTCCCTCTCTCTCTGTCTTTCTTTAGTCAAGCTGCAAACCTAAAGCATTAAATTTTAGCACGTTTTGCGTTAACGTGCGCTCATTTTGGCCTGAATCGGTATTGGTCCAATGTCTTTGGGCATTACGCACGCCATAAAGCTTAGCCAGCTCCTCCGCTTGAGCAGCAGCTATCCTCTCTGTTATTCCGTTCGTGATATCAGCATCGAAGCCATAATGAAGTTAAGTGATGGACGTCAAGGCGGCTTTACAATTTACGCTGCCAGCTAAAAACATTGAAAACAACAACAACAACAGCAGCCGCACAAGAAAAATAACTAATACATAAATAAACAATAAAGTTAAGTTAAAGCTGAGACTGTAGCGGCGGGGCAGCAATGAGTTCTCGTAAAAGCGGCCTAAGCTTCAAAAGGTGGCAGGTTGAATTTGCGAGCTGCCGACTGCCTTAGGACTGAAATAATTGCCACAGCTTTGAAGTGAAGGGGTGGAATTTAAAATTAGCTCTCAAGTCATTTCCTTATACAATAATAATCAAAAATTTATATTTATCCATCTGTACGTAAAACAATTTCCATAAAGATACCTGATGAAAATCATTTTGATCTATCTTCGCAATCCAATTATCTGAGTTTGTTTAACGTAAATGCAATTTTCATTTATATTAAAAACATTTTGATTTTTATTTAATTATACAGTATTTTTAAAAGTTTTGCTTTCTTTGCTTGTGTTTAAATGACATTTTATTAGGGATTTATGCAGCTGGTGCTTTTAGTGTTTAACTTTTGCCACTGGATAGGGGCATGTGACGGGGCAGGGGCAACAGTATGAGCTTCAAAATACGAGCAAGAGCTCCACTCATAGTTGAAATAATTTTGTTTATAGCGCAAACATTTTTACGCTTTTGGCCTTCGGCGACAACAACAACAACAAAAACAAGAAATAAAACCACAGCAACAACATGAAGAACAACAAAGGCAATGTCCTCGGCCATTAAATTCAACGGCAGGTGCAATTTCATTACGTAAGCAAAAAAAAAAAAAAGAACTGAAGAAAACTGAAAATAATAAAGCAATTGAAAGCGAATTCCAAACGCAGCTTATTTGTTTATTTACTTATTATTCATGCGATAAAAAGCGGAAGCAGCGCAAAGCTTTTAAGCAAATACGTGTTGGCCAGGTGAGATTCCTTCATAAGAAACATGAGACAAAGCCTGAAGTCGCCTCGCGCACTTTGGCGTCATTTCAAATTCAATAATCATAATTAAATGGACGAATGGAGCGGACCGAGAAGTCAAAGCATAGCCTGAATAGCCCTATGTCTGCCGATGGGGGGAACCCCCACCAAATATGAAAGGCACAACTTTTAATGTTTCTAACTACTGCAGCGCAAGTTGTCAGAGCTCTGTTTATGTTGTTGTTACTGCTGCTGCTTCTTCTGTTGCTGCGTACATTTCTTCTTCTAATGGAAAACTTGTTTAAAAACTTTTAAATTAATTTTATTTTCGTCCCAGCTACAAATGTCGCCCATTGTTGAACCCTTGAGCCGAGTTGAGCTTGAATTGCGTTGAGAGTCCAGAAGCTAGCAATTAAAATAACAATACTCCAGTTGCTTACCCCCTTATCTAGTAGTATCTTTATCAGTATCTGTGCATCTTCCTCTTGCTTCATTTCATAGCGCTTTCCACCCTTCCGCTCGCCAACTAAACCAATTGTCTGTTTGCCAGCAGAGATCTCGACCCTTGAGCACAAAAGAAAATGAAAATGCATGAAAATGTGCAACCAAAAGATGCACACAGATAATTTGATTTGATTGTGGCTTAAGAGAATGACAAATATATTTACATCTTTCCATATATAAGCAATCATAATTTGAACTCGCTTTATGTTGCAAAGTTTTAATTGACATAAATTGCTTGCATTATTCTAGATAAAAATCAAATCGTAAGTCAAAAGAAGTTGACAAATTTAAAAATAAATCAATAAATTTTCAACAAATTTTTCAAGATTCGCTTGGGCTTCTCAAGAAAATAGTCTTGTCGTTTAAGAACTTAATATTCTCTGTCATTTCCGCTTAACTGACATAAGATCGGCAAAGAGAATAAATGAAAACTTACTTATTGTTCTGTTTTATTACTAACAGCTCCATAAAATACTTCCATGCATTACAATTTTTGGTATATATATAAAAAAGAGACTAAAACAAAGCAAAAACTTGATGAAACAAACTTTCGGTTTTGCAAAATTTTCAATTTCCGAGAGCAAGTGACAAAAGTTTTGCATGCATAAACAAGTAAATTGCAGTGGACTAAGTTAAAGTTGAACTCTTCAACTAAGCTGAGCATGCATCTCTCAACTGGTGGAATATATAAATATATATATGTATATATATATATATATATATATATATCGCTGCTTATCATGATTGGCGCTAACTGACGCTTCGTTCGTCTGGGTCGATATGGCCCAAGGCAGTCGGAATGTTAGACACGCAAACTGGGCAGAGTCATCGCGTCCAGTCTACAACTCTACTCAACTTTACTGCTGACTGGGTGCAGAGGGTCCTGTATGTTCTATTTGGCCCCAGGGCCACACAATCCGGTCACTCTGTCAGGGTGTTGTGCATTTTTAATGTTTGTTTGCTGTCGCTGTGTCGCAGTTTATTGTTTTTTTTTCTCTTGCATTGCTATTATTTTTTCTAGTTTTTTCCTCTTTTGGCTTTCTTGTTGTTAAATTTTTTGTGTGTTGCCGCAATGTTGACTCTAGTTGTAGAACACGCACACTTTGAGCGATAGCCAAGGGACAAACACGGCAGGAAAAAAAATAATAAGAATGTTGTGCCTAAAAATATGATCGACTTTGCAAATGAGCTGTTATAATTTAAAAGTGGGAGAATTATTTATTCTGCTGAAAGTTTCAGTCTCAATTGTGACTATTATCAAGCTTAGCTAACTTTCAGGGTTTGAATGTAATTAAAATTGTTATCCATCTATCTTGATATGCCTATAACAATCTATCCTTCAGGGCTACAAAACGATCAAGAATGTATTTATTCATATTACATAAAAATAATATTATTAGTATTAAATATACATGCAGATGTATAAACTCTGCAGCCATAACTTTCAAAGGGTATACCATAAAAAAGTGACCAGCCGGCCGAGTGTGTTATGCAAGTTGTGTTTTGTATTGTGTGTGTGTGTGTGTGTGTGTTAACACAACAAACTTTCCAAATTACATTCTGTGTATTTTGTTATTTCCAATTGCCGCAGTCAGTCGTTTTGTTCGCTTTTCATTGCTGTTGTTGTCTGGCCTCTATAAATACACTGTAAAAGCACAAGTTGAATGCGACATTAAGTAAAGAGTGCAGCTGTGGCCCTTGCCCCATTTGGGGAGCGCCGCTTAAGCGCTGCCAATTAACAAAGTAAATTGCGCAACTTGTTTTTTATGAGTCCTTCCACGTCCTTTAGCCAGTTGACATTTGAGTGATTTTTGCGCCAAGCCCTTATTAATTTTTACACATCTTTTTTAATGCTTTCCTTTTTCTCTGCTCTTCTCCTCTCTTTGCAGGTATGTATCTATTGATGACATGTCTCCGACTCTTAACATGTAAACGCCATTTTGTTGAAGAGGGTAGACAGGGAGGGTGAGGGCGTGGCAGCTACTTCCGGCGCTTGCTGTTGAATGCAGCAGAGCTGTTTTTTTTTTTGTTGTTGACTTTTTTTTTTAACTTTTCATCTGCTGTTGCTGGGAAGCTGCTGCAAAAGTTTATAACATGCTGTCATTATGGCCAGGCGGACACTTTGTGACAATTCCAAGCTCCCGCCTTCCGCCGCCTGCCACTTGCCATTTCCGCCATTTTGTTTCAACTGCTTCAGTTCTCAAAAAACCACCTACCCCTCATCCACCAACGCCGTGTTTCCAAATTTCTTCGACATTTATTTTTGTGCTTTTTGCGGTAAGTTTTTCGGGCGCGTTCGCTTTGCGGACAAAGTTTCAAGTGTTGCTTTCAAATGTAATTAAAGTGCTCACGCGAAATTATTTCCAGCGACAAAATGTTCAAATCATCATTTGGCCTGATAAAATGCCATTACATACATATATGTATATATGTGTTATAGAAGTTTTAGATTGAGAAAATGTTTCATCTTGTTTTTGGGGGCGCACTTGAGAGAATCAACAACTAATTTGTAGCATTAAATAAGAATCAAATAAAATTATCAGGGCAACTTGTAAATGCTTAACAAATTGACATTTGCCACAGGCTGCACACACACAGACACACACACTCACACAGATACACACACTCACACACATACACTCATACACACATGTTGCTTAGCAGGCGTTAAAAGGCGGTTGCGTTCTGGGCACTTATGCTTACAGCGCACGTAGGCGATAATGTTTGCCTGCCAAGTGAGTCGAGACGGGTTTAGCAGCAGCAGCGGCAGCAGCAGCAAAGGGGGGAACTAAGGGGAGTGGCAGCTGAAGTGACGGCATCTGCTAGACCTTAAAAAGTGCAAAATAGTGCGACGTGGGCACATGCCACAAGGCCTAAATGTCTGCCACATCAAATAAACATTTTTATACCTACTATTTAGAAGGATGTCTGCATACATATACACCCCTCCCCCCCTCCCCCTTCCCCCTCTCTCTCTCTCTATAACTCCCGCATAAATCATTCTGTTTATCATGAACATATGCTTAAGTTATGCGAGCTGTCAACCTTTTTGAGCTTTCTCCTCTCCCAAGCGTCCTTTCAATATTTATCAATAATTTATTTCGCCCGTCGCCTGGTGCGATTGCATTACGCTTTTCATTTGACATGGACACCAGTGTAATTAACCAAATTGTCAATTAAACTGACCCTTATGTGCTTATATCTACTGTACACACATATCATATTCCATATTCCATATCCCACATAGCTTAAATATATGACACACATAAATATTGACTTTATTACGCAACCAGCAGCATTTGTATATTGGCCACTGCCAATCGACCGTTATATTCAATAAAGTAAAGTGTATGCTGACAATAAGTAATTAGAATTATGCGCCAATTATGACTAGACTTGTTTTTAGAGTCCATCGATTATTCCAATAATAAATGAAAATAATATAAAAGTTGAATGCTTCAATCAAAATGAAGTCCCATAAGGCGAGACTCTCAAATTCTAGCAATCTGCAATTAACTGTGACCAAATTCAATAATAGCCACATCAAAATTAATTAATTCGATTTTTACTGTTACACAGAAATCCACTTTAGCCAGCGCTCACTGTATAGCGTAATAAACCATCCCTGAAACATTGTCTAGCCTATTTATAACCGTAGTTTTTGCCCCGTTTTCGGCTGCGCATTGTCACGCAAGCCACACAGAGTCTACAGAATGTGTATATATATAAATATATTGTTATATGTATATATACATGTATATATATATATATATATATACAAAACAGCTACAATGCCAGATATTTATCTGGCTTTATTGACAATAGCGTTTTGTCGATTGTTCAAATAAATTATGCCCTTATCAATAAAAGTCTGCGCTCTCTCTGTATGCGTTGAGTATTACTGTGCCAGGTCCCAGCCCCTCCACCCCCCCCCCCCTACTCCGCCCCTGACTGCTCTTGTGCTCCTGTGGCACATACAACATTTGCTGTAGTCGCTGTGCCTGGCTCTGTTGCTACGTGATGTTGACTGTAACTGGCACAAGATTTGTTATGCCCATAATTTAAGTAAGGCCAAAATCAAGTGGTTTTATATTTGTGCGTATTTATGAGCTGTTGAACGCAAGCCAAAAGTAACTCTATAAATCTTTAAAGAGCGAGGCGCTTTCTTTATTTCCCATCAATACCCTTTACCTTTGGGTATTTTAATTATGCTGTGAAAAAGTCATTTGACCTGCCATAAACCCTATATGTGTTTAACTGTCTTGATTTACTCTCCCTTACAGCTGTGATTTTTATGATAAAAACAGCACATTAATCAAAATTGACCTACAAATAACTCTTTTGTTGCTGCACAAGTTTTTAAATAGCCAATTATTCTTTTTAGAAATGGACAACCTTTTTTTCAATATCAGAGAACAATAATTTGTATAAGAGCTGCACATGAATCAAAACAAGTTTCTAAACATACAATTACTCTACATATTGACCGTTTTTTCAATACCGGAGAAGTATAACTTATAGCTACCATATTTAGACTAGTTCTCCTTCAGTAGAAATCTGCCAAGAACTTAAGTCATATGAAAGAAGTTGTCGCAAAGCCGCTGCTCAATTTGCTGCTCATCGAATTCAACTACAATGCTGTTAATACCACCGCTGACCACTTGACCCAATCTCGCTTAAGATCAACTTACTTTATATATAAATATATATATATTTGCTCTACGTACATTTGCATAGCTGCCCCAGAAGCCAGAGTATTTCCTCTTCGGCAGCTCACCCTCATTGTTTGTTGGTTGCGAGTGTTTGCCAAGTGTTTGCCTCTAAGCTTTGTACTCGCCTTGGGCCCTGTGTTCC
Organism: Drosophila grimshawi; assembly: GCF_018153295.1. Lineage (NCBI taxonomy): Eukaryota > Metazoa > Arthropoda > Insecta > Diptera > Drosophilidae > Drosophila > Drosophila grimshawi. The sequence continues at coordinate 3,298,886 of NW_025062889.1, forward strand.
CTTGCCTTTGGGCTGGTGCGGTAGGGAAACGCTCGGCGTTTAGCCGAGACAAATCAAAAATCAAATTGTTTAAGTGATTTTTCATTTTGCGCTTTCACCTTGTTACGTTAACATAATTTGAGCGCCACTTCAAACAAACAGCAGCCAACGTCAAAATGGCAACATAAGTGATTTTCATCGTTGTTCTGCTCTCGCTGTTGTTGTTGTTGTTTTACGTTGTTGCAACCCCGCAACGCTCTACTTTTTTATATACATTGTTCAGTACGTATACCTAGACCCCCACCCACTCCCAGCAGTAGAAATCCCCCTCGGTTCACGCCGCAAGCAGCCGTCATTTAATTTTATCGTACGGAAGTTCTAAGTGCAATGTTTTTGTCGTTCCTGTTTTGTTGGACAGGTGTGTGCGGCGTGCGTGTGTGTGTGTTGGGTGTATGTGTGTTTGGGTGCTCTCAACGACATTGCTTAAAAGTGCGCTAAAATGTTCAATTTACTTTAGCTTTCTTTTTCTTTTCATTTTTTTTATACATTTTTCTTTTATTTTTTTTTTTGAAAAACATTGAAAATAAATTGAAAATGGCAGCTTCCCTCATAAAAGCGTTGTTGACACAGCAAAACAACAGCAACAACAACAAGAACAAAACAGTGTATGTGTTGTACAACAAAAATGTAAATAACAGAGGATGAAAAAGAAGAGGCATCAGCTACATTGTGCAATATAAATTTATATTTATTTATTATGATTTTCCATTTTTGCCAAACCAGCAATTTAAAATGCGTTGACTTCGTCTCCCATCAAAATTGGCACAAGCTGCACCCCACGCCCCTCCCTCTCCACGTCCCCCTCCCTTTATTTGCATATTTGTTTTATTTTATTTTTTGTATGTTGGTTTAACAATACAAACAGAAACACCACACACACACATACACACCCTCAGCAAATGGAAATCTGTTAATATAGACGCTTAAAAAAAAAAAAATAACAAACAGGCAGGTTGCAATTTGTGTCCTGCCCAACGGCTAGTGGAAAAACAAATACTGGCAAAAATCCGCATTGTCCGATTTGATATAATATGATATGATAAGGGGAGCTGAGCTGATTGCGTGAATTGTGAATTTATGGCCTTTATATGAACTACAATGCCAAATCAATAAGGAATCGAGGATAAATTGGCTTGCAGATAGGTTTGAACTCTGATTTTATGGATAGAGTGTAAAAAATGCAATGAAAGTTAAATAAAAACCATGTTTCGAATTTTAATCGAGAGGACAAACAATGAACAGACTTAAAAATTAAAATTAAAAAATATATTGCTGATGAGAATTGTTTCAGTTATGATAGTGTAAAATGTAAAACCATCTCAACATGCTTTTTTTTAGGATGGAATTTGTACATGAATTTCGACCACAAAATGTGTTTGGAAATTTAAATGCAGTTTTAACATAAGCCTCAAACCACGATCAACAAGCCAATGCTTTTAAAAATCGGTACAGTTTTGACAAAGATAAATCTGTTGAAAATGTTTGACAATTGTTGACAAATATTTCTATATTTTACCTTTTGTCATCTTCACTATTCTCTTTTAAAATAAACTTTCGGCATAACCAAACGTTAGCCAAAATCTTTAGCAAACTTCAAACAAAGTGAAGTCATTTCCCTAGTTGCTGTGCAACTACTTACAAAAGCACAAGTGCAAATATTATGTTTAATAATGGCAGCTGCAGTACTCTACTAATACTGTACGTACTTGTATGTATTTTCTTATGATTATTACACACATAGAATAGGACAACACACACACACACAGAAAGAGGGGGAGAGAGTCTCGAGGAAGGTTTCCACATAGTAAAAACATTTATGCCTGCCAACTACATCATATATCTTGTGCGTGCTCACAGCAGAACAAGCAGCTCAATAAGCTAGCCTGCAAGAAAGAAAACAACTGAGGCACGAAAAAGGAAAAGCCAAGTAAAAACATTTCCCGCAATTTTCACTCTGCATGGGACATTTGTGCGCATATTTTAAATAGAACGCATTATGTTTTGAGTGATTTACGGTGCAAGAATCCGAAGAAACAATGGCTAGCAAACAAAAATAAAAAATTTGCTTTTTGTTTATATTTCTATTTGTTTCTTGTGCCTTGTTGCTGTTGCTGTTACTGCTGCTGCTGCTGCTGTTTTGGAAATGATTTGTGTTGCAAAGTTTGCACACGGCCAGCGCCGTAGCTAATGCTAATGCAGAAAAGTATGCTATACAATTTGTTGCCACTGCCGGTGGGACCAAAGCCAACTCGCCAACACCGATGCGCAGTAGTCGACGCCAACGCCAACGCCAACGCTGATGCCATTAATGTCGCCAACAAACTTTAGATAACTAATTAGACGAAGGCTACTCATAGACCAAAGCCGTCCTGTCCGGGCTGTAGTTTTGTGCCAACCTTAGCGCAGCTAATTACATTTAATGTGTCGACTAAGCAACTGCAAAGTGTGGATAGATGGCAAACGCTTATTAAACAAGTGCGAAAATCCCACAAATATAGACTAGCAAGATGCCCTGTAAAGCTAAAATGGTTCGACAAAGTTAAACTAATAATAATCAGTATACTTGAATTGAATTTAGTTTTCTGATAACTTTAATATGTATTTTTTTATAATTTATATTTATTTATATTCTGTTATTACTGCTAGATTCTGTCTTCAAAGTGGCATATTCTTCGAGATCCTCAATGGTTGCATTATATCTCTACAGTCGTATGTTTCTATAGTATGAGTAATCCTTAATAGGAAACCAATCCTCACAAGCTACTCCTCATCTAAAGAAGATACTTGTTCTTCTTTTTCTTATTTTGTTTTTTGACAAGCATTCCCCCCCGTTAGATGCCAGTTTATTACAGGGTATCGAGCATAAGCACTTGCAAGCAGAGCACGTAGCTCCTTCGTACATCTGTGACTGTGTGTAACTGTAGCTCCTTAAGTGTTATGCAGGAGTTGGCGCCTGGCAAACGTGTGCTCAACTTAATTATAACTAATTTGTGGCATATGTAGCCAGAGACGAACTAGAGTTTGAGAGAGAGAGAGAGACAGAAAGAGAGTGGGCGGGACGGAAAGGGGAAAGGGGCAGTGTAATGTGGCTCAGGTAATATAGAAAAAGTGCCAAACAAACCGCAACTGTTGTGGCTCAAGTGGCCATTAAAGCATTAAAGCCGAAACGCACACACACACATTCAGTCTAATGATATAGCAATTAGTGTGTGTCTGTGTGAATGTGTGTGTGTGTCAGCGTTGTGGCATATGTTGGAATTAGGCGCACCTAAAAACTATGCAACGCTAATCGCATTTTGTGCGAAATGCGCGCATTTGCATATTTATTAACGTTCAAGTGTGCAGTGCGCATCCTTTGTGCCCCGTGCCCTGTGACCTGTGTTCTTTATCCTTTTTGTTGACCCCAGCGGACAATGTTACGTGGCCAAAACCAACTAGCCAGCAAAATGATTGAAATTAAAACCACAAGCGTACATAAAAAATCGCTTACGCTTAAAAGCTGCTCAACATTCTCTCTCTCTCTCTGTCTCTCTCTCCCTCTCACTCGCTCTCTTTCTCTGGCTGGGGCCAATGAATTCACGTAACCACATAAAATCAAACGAAATAAGCCAAGCGCCGGCCAAAGTGGCAACAAAATGCACTTTATACCAGCCACTGCCAAACCCAGCCGCATTCAACTTTATACGTGCCCCAAAGCCACCACCCACCATCCACAACCCCCTCCCCACACTGCACTTTCCCATCGAATAGGTGTAATAATGGCCAAGGGCTGTACCGGGCACGCACGTGCCCTGCCGCCAATGGACCAGGCAACTGCTGTACTGCTGAACATGGCCAACGCGCAACGCACAATGAAAATGCAGCAGAAAATTCGTTTCGGGTTAAATGGAAAACCGTTGACCAGCAGCAGCAACAGCAACTAACCGAACAAAAAGCAACTTTTTGCCCATAACTGTAGTCCACCCAAAAAAAAAGTCCCAACACGAAATCGAAAAATATAAAAAAAATGACTGCAAATAAAATAGCATCTACAAACCGCTGAGCAAATCGTACGAAAATCAAGTTGAACATTTTGTTGAGGTTGAGGCACAACGTTCAACACTTCAAATATGCTGCAGGCTACATAAATAAAATAAAATTAAAACTGACAGCTAACATTGCTTGTGTGGGAGGGGGCGTGGCGGGATGAGAAGTGGAGTGCCAGCTGCATCAGGTGTACAGCTGACTGTTTAATTTCCAAGTCGCATCCGTATTTCTACACTCAGAAAAATAGGAATTGTTTTCTTGTTTTTAGAAATAATTCTTAAATATAAGAATTAAATTCTACAAATTAGAAATTAGTCTGCAATACAATATCGATTTTTACATTTATTTAGAAATATTTTGTTAATAATAATAATAATATTTCTTAAGAGTTGAAGAATCCCTCGATGTGAAAATGATGACGTACTTTTTTTTCTGAGCGTATTAAAGTTTTCGATTTCATTCGAAAAAACTAAAGAACTTCAACTTTTTTGTATAACTTCGCTCTGCAAAATCAAACTTGCGTTAAATATTTGAAATATGTTCGAATAATTAGTGGATCCTTTGCTCCTTAAGCAGTTTCCTTAAAAATATAAAAGCAGTTCAAAAAGTCAAGTTGCTTACATATTTGTCTAAGTTCGGTTTCTTGAGTATTGCAAGCGATAAAAAATGACTGCAAACTAGACAACTCAACTAGAAACTTTAGAGTAGACAGCTTAACATATTATATATATAGATATATATTTAGCAAGTCTTGCAGCTCACTTAACTTGAGCAATTTGCTAGCATATTGCATACATCTATATATAAATTGTTGTAAACTTCTGTCGCAGCACTTGAGCAAAATGTAAATGCGGTTCATTTTAATGCGATTTCTGCACATGTACTTAACGTATTTTGTTCTACTCAATTGCCGGCCAATTGACTTTGGCCAACAAGACAAACAGCTAGACAAACGATAGTCTATTGGCCAGGCTATACGCCGCATGTTAGCAAAGTTTAACTGTCAGTAGAAACTCGTACGAGTGGTTGCTGGTTACTGCTTACTGCTTACTGCTGATGCTGCTACTGCTACTGCTGCCACTGCTGCTGTTCAATGGCTGTCAGATTGCAGGGCTCAACAGCACTTCCCTCAAGCTGAGCACACACAAGCACACACTATGCACACACACACACACACACACACACACACACACACAGAGAGATAGAGAGACACCCAATGAAGACAATAACCCAAATGCAACTGCCAATATTACTTAGTTACATCAGCCAACTTTTGCCTTACAATCAAACACACACACACAGATATTCATACATGTCCTGCACACAAATCGAACAGTGAGGAATCGACCTGAATAGAATATAAGCACTGAGATCCCCGTAGAGCTAACGACATAAGCGACATACGTGCCGGGGCAGGAATTGCCAGATTGGCAGAATGGCAGAATGGCAGCAGCCAACAGCAGCAGCCGTAACAAAAGGCACAACTTTTTTGTGCAAAGAGACAGAAAAGCGTCAAAAAGTAAATATGCAACAAACAATGGCATTATGCAACTGCAACTTAAAGTGCACAGCAGTAGCAGCAGCAGCGGTAGCAGCAACTCAGTCAACAATGGACCCCCAAATCCGATTAATGTAACCCCAAACCCAGCCCAGCCCTGCAGCAATACCCCACAAGATGCTTCACTAAATACAATGAATCGCTTCAGCACACACATACACACGAATGTGTGTGCGTGCGTGTGTGTGAGAGTGTGTGAGTGTGTGTGGCACATGGCTAATAAACAAAAGGACAAATGCGTCGCATCGCTCCGCCCCAGAGCCAATCAATCGCTATGGCACCCCAGAGAGTAGATCGGTTCGGGTTCGGGTATCTTGTATTTGTATGCTATGCTTTTTGGGGGCTTGGGGTTGCAACATTGCAGAGGCGATTGAACGCAACCTGACACGCGACCAGTTCAATGCACGTTTCCCTCGCTTAGGTCAAAACTCAATCCTCTCCCCATGACCTACTCCCCAGCAAAGTCGTACATTTCTCGTCCTACTCTAACATTAACTAGCAATAGTAACTAAAGCTTTTCTTACACAATATTTAAACAATCCACAAAGTAGAGAATTAATTTGGATCTATTAAAATTATGCAAACTATTTCACATAAACAAATATATACAAATAAAAAACTATGCCACATGAAAATCAGAAATATAAATAATCTATTTACTATACAACATTTTGAATACTGCTAATAATTAATATAAAATTAATAACAAAAACATATATGAAAGCGAAAAGTAAAGCAAAATAAAAAGAAAAATAATGAAAATAAATCAAAAATTATTCAAAAGCAGAACCAAAAACTTAATAAAACATGCAATTTATAAAGTCTAACATTAGTTAAACAAACAAATTTGAAATGAAAGAAATTTAAAACTTGTGACTAGCTTCTGAACAAATTCAAAAAGTATTTAAAATAAAATACATAATTATGAAAGCTAAAAACTAACTCTTGCAAGCAATTTTAATAAGCATAAAAAACCGACAAATTTTGCAAAAAATATCAAAAAATATTATTAAAAATGAAAAGCAAGCAGTGCAATAGTAAAGAAGAGAAACGGATAGATTAAATAGATCAAAGCATTGTAGCGAACATACACCACACACACACACACACACATATACACATACGCACACACATACACATACACACACGCTTACACATGTATAGCTGCAGACAGTCACGCCCAAAGCAATGCTGCGTTGCACTGTGGGGCTAGCGCTGCAAGCGCTTAATTCAATTACATATACCAGGCAGCGAGCGTTTGCAAAACTTTAATTTGTATGCAAAGTCAATGGGTGGTGCACAGCATACGCTGGGGGATACCATTGGATACTGTTTCTCCGTTGGATACTATATGCAGGCGTCGTCATTGCTGTCATGTCCTTGCGCTCTCAGGCGTCTAATCCTTTGAAATTACCACGCACACACGCAGCAGGCAAAACCAAATGCCAATTTCAATACCAATACCAATAGCAATGCACAAAAAACAATACAGAATATGCAGTGGCTTAAGCGTTGTTTATATTACGCATACGCCGCGTGGTGTGTTGCTCGTAAATAAGCAGACAAAGCGCATAAAATGTAATGTGCCTGAATATTGCATAAGCGAATTACAAAATGTTAACTGCCATGCTGAAATTAGTTAAAAAGCCAGACAACTGTCATAGTCACAGTCAGACTCACAGTCACAGTCCGAGTCACAGTTGTTGCCACCCAAAAAATATGCTTATATAAATAATAAACGTGCATAAAAATTTGCAAAAGCAGCCAGCAGCAGGCCCCCAACGAAATGTATTTTTCTCATTTCCGTGGCGTGCACGAAATATTTTTGCGATTTCCGCCACACCCCTTGGCAACATGAGACCAGTCCAACCCTGTCAACAGGCCCCTTTCCCCTTTCTTCCGTGGCCGCAATGGGGCAAACCGGCACAGCATGAAATATAAATACAGTACAAATAAACGCGTGTCGCGCATATTGCACAATGTTGTATTTATTTACAGCACACAAACACACAACAACAAAAGGGTTGGGCATCTGGGTGGCTGAGCATGTGTTTGTTTGTGTGTGTTTGTTGACAATTTGTCAGCCTCCCATTTAGCCAGTTAGGCTATAAGCCCTGCAGACCATGAAAATTTGTGCTGTGAAAATTTGTTATGCGCTGCATTAAATTCATGTGCAAGAACCAAACAAGAGCAGCAGCGCATGCTAAAATGTATATATAGACAATATACATATATATGACAATAAAATAGATCACTTTGTGGTAGAAAAGGAGCACAACGAACTAAAGCATACTCTATTTTAAACAAAAACCTTACCCAATTGTATGTTGTGTTAACAGCAAGAACCAGGATTAAAATTTAATACAAATTTATTAAATAGAAATTTAATTTGAATTTGAAATGCTGTCAAACGCGGTGCAAAAGTCGAGCGACTCTGACTTGAAGCATGCACACAGTGCAAATGGCAAAAGCGTTGAAGCAATGAAACGAATTTGCACGCGCTCATAAATATTTTACATATGCATATTGGCCACAACTCTGCGCAGAATGCGACACCAAACTGAAGACTGCTGTTGCTATTGCTGCCTACAAACATACGTGAAGATGTTAGCTGCTGGCACGTGAAATGAATGCATATATAATAGTACGCACACACAAACATACCCCAACACACAAACACACACACACACACACACACATATATGCGCTGCAAATTATTGTGACATAAAGTGCTTTGACAGCGACACCCAAGCAAAACGAGAACCTCTGCGAAGAGCGACTGCGACTGCGACTGACATTTGAGCTGCTGCTGTTTGTTGCTGCCACTGCATGCTGTTGCTGTTAACTGCTTGCTGCGGCTGCTGCCTGCCTGCTGCTGCTGCTGCTGCTGCTGCCTGCCTGCTGCCTGTCTGCCTGCTACTGACATTCATGGACAACATAATTCACGTCGCATACTTTGAGGGGCGAACTTGCCGCCATTGGAAATTCAAATGCTGAACCAGCCCCAGTAACGCCTCGTCTGATTAGTCTCGAGCCCAACTCTCCCAGCTCATGCTCAGCTCATCATATGCATATGACATATTTAAGTGGGCTATGTGCCACCCGTAATATACCTCATTAAATCAGGCAACAAAATAAAATAAGAAAAAAGAGGCAGCTCATAAGTCGGCAGTTAATGCAAGTTATGCATAGGAGTATATCATCTATGTGCACATCGTATACGATATGCCCCTAAATATATATAAAATATAAATATATATATATGTGTATATATGCTCGTTCTTGTCATTACGGTCTGACTGTAATGCTTACATTTAAGCGCCTTAACTTCGGGCGCCACGTTGCCTGGGGGTAGCCAGAGTTGCAAAGAAATTGCGGACCAATGAATTACAAGGAATAAGTAGCGAATATTTCCATAATTTCTTCGTCTTCGTCTTTTTCTTTTTTTTTTTTGCCTTTTTGTTGCTTATAATGTAAGCGACAGTCGGTAACTAAACTACACTTGATTGATGGACTAGAATATATGCTCAACTTTACGGGATGGAACTGAACTTATTAAAGAATAGTTGTTGTGCATTACTTGAATCTACTTTTCAACAACCTTATAGCAGTTATTATTCGTCGGCACAACTTTGTTTGATATACTCGTTGTATTAAGGAACCGATTTGCCAAGTTAGCTATTTCTAACATCTGACTTTCGACAGTTTCTTTGTTTACCCACTGCTTTTATTATGAAAACTTCAAAAGCATATACAGACATACTCAAATCTAATATATCAATAATAATCAATTCTGTTGTTGATTTTATAGTTTTTAAAACTCCAAATGCTCTTCATAACTCCACACATTATTTTTCAATTTATTTCTTCAAGATTATCCACACACAATAGCAATCATTTAAAGAACTTTTAATGCACAAACAGCTCTGTACGTGTTCAATTCAATATCAAACTGACAGTTTGATTTAATTATTTAGTCGATGTACATCGAAAACACCCTGCGGCATTCTAATGTGGTTTTGGCATTTAAGATTTGTATAAGCAAAGCAGAAAATCAATTTTTGAAATAAGCTGTCTGCACGTTAATTTATGGAAATTATAAATGAAGTGTGTTATCTTCATTTAGGCTTGACATTATTTTTTGTTTGAGAGCATTTCTGACATGACGCAGATTTATTTTGAAAATTTATTGAGATTGGATTTAAATAATCCATTTTCATTTAGCGATTATTATTGATTTAGGTTAGCTAATAAATATAGGCATTCTGGGCTTGACAGTCTACCCAGTGACCATTTTGCATGATATCAAAGTTAAAGCCAAGCAATACGGCCAATTATCAGCTAATCCTTTTACAATTTGGGTTGCATTATCTTATCCCATAAAACTTATCTCACTCGCTGAGTGTGTCTCTTTTGTAACCAATTTTCTTTTAACTTCTGCTGCAGTTTCGTGCTTGCAGGCTAATAAGCTCAGCACATTTGCATATCTCTAAAGAACTAACAGCGCTACACTTAAGAAATTCCGTGCCGAAAAGCAGCAGCAACCACAGCAACAACAACAAGTGAAAAGCTGTCAAGTATCACGCTTTTCCTTGTCGTTGCTTTCTCATGTTGCCTTCTTCTGTGGTTGTTGTTGTTGCTGTTGTTGTTTTGGCCCCTTGAGGGCCGCTTTGCTTTGGATTTTTATTCAGTTGTTATTTCTTTCACTTTGCCTTATCCAAAAGTAATTATTTTCCATTAAACGTAATAATGATGCCTGGAGACTGATAAAAGTCTCGTTGCCGCAGCCGGAGCCCGATCCGCAGTGGAAATTAAATTATACGCCGTTTCTGTTATTCACTTGACGCGCGGACAACCCGCAAGTTTTGTCTGTCTCTTTGTTAATCCTCGGGGCTAACTTTGTCACCTCCAACACAACTTGTGATATCAGCCCAAAAAGAAAATAAAAAAATATATATACACATATATATTATATATATATATTATAGTATATATATATATATTTATACTTATAGACTTTACAGAGAACAGTAACAACAATTGCTGTGCCTTGTCGAGGTTTGTTAAGCGCCGTCATAAAACGGCTCAGTACACTTGATCGACGCCACAAATGACTTTGGCTAGGGTTGCCGCCGCTCACACACAGATACACACACACACACACACACATACCCTATCTACATAGACTTCTCCACTGCCTCACGTAGGCCTGGGCCAAGTGTACGCCTCGCTGGTTTTCTATGCGTTTATCAAAAGCATACATAATATTCAGCGATATTCTCGACCGTCCCTATTTCTATGGCCATGCACATTATAACAAATTTCTCGCTTGCATAAGCAACACACACTCAACAAATATGGGCGTGTGTGTTGGCTTATTAGAGATGTGCGCCTGTAAGCATGAAATTATGTCTATATACATTTATATCTATATTACTATGCCTATATTAAAAAGTTTCTCGATAATCTTAATTGTTATTAGCCACTTTAGCTATGAATTAGAAACCACAATAGTCAGCTTCAGTTGGAAAACTTCTGGAACTTAAAGTTATTTATTGATTTTTAATATGAAAAATAAAAAGTAAGGAATTTCTAAGCCTTTTGGAGTATATTTTATGTACTTATATTTTTATGAGAATGAAAATTTCTTCTCCCGGCAACGTGTATATTTTCTTATATTTATTAAAATATTTTTAGATATTTTGTCCTCTTATAGAAGGAATAAATTATAGAAAATAATAAATCGATAGTTCAAAGTTTAAACTAAATCTAAATCGCCCGCTCATCTCTAATAAACATGTAAAGCATTAAACGCTGGCTAGGCTAGCAGTCGCTATATCATTGCATAACAAATGGTCGGCATACACACACACACACATACACACATGTGTGTGTGTGTTAGAGAGAAAAGCGTCATGGCGGCAGTCCATAAAAATGGAACGGAACTGCAAGTAAATTAACAGGCTGTGGGCACAAAGCTAGCTAGCTAGGTGCTGGCAGTGGGTGGCAGGGGGGTGGGCAGTACGTGTCTGGCAATGTATGCGCCTTGTTTTATATAATCAACCCTACATATGTGTACATATCTATGCATATGTGTATGTGCGTGTGTGTGTGTGATGTTGGCTACTTAAGTTACACAATGACATTTTTCAATGTGTCAGAATTTTATTGTTGCAACTTGGGGCATTGTTGTTGACAACTGACATCTTTCTTTCTGCAGCTGACAGAGCGTCATGGCTGCCTTTTCTTCTTCTGCTGCTGCTGCTGCTGTTGCTGTTGCTGTTGCTGTTGCTACTCCTCTTCTTATTTTATCCACTTCCATTACATTTTATGCTGCTGTTGCTGTTGCTGTTGCCTTCTGTTGCTTCTGTGTCCGGAACTGTTGCTGCTGCTGTTTTTGCTGTTTTGTCTTGAAATGTTGACAACTGTTTTGCCACTTTTGCCGTAATTGAAAAAAAATAAAAAGCATAAAGTATTCAAATATTTTTGTGCTATATACATGCAAGAAATGTAACTACAAGCACATCTACATTACTTATATATACATATACATATATATACATTACTTATATACTTATATTTGTTTTTTGTCCGTGAATCCTATAAAGTTGTTTGAAGTCATAAATGGGCAAATCAGTTAGCTATGTTGGTGGAAAAGGAGAACCTAGTTTATAAATTTGTGGTTCAGAATTGTTTGCAAATTATTGTGGGTCATCAAATTAAACTTGAATATAATCCTCTTTAAATTTATGGTATTATTTTAGTTAAGCTCTTGTTCGTATACGAGTACCTCCAAAAATATATTTTTGCAGTTGAAACTAGTTTCCAACAAATTAACGTCAACTGCATACGAATATTTGGCAGCCACATTTATTTTGATAACATATATATCTGCATGCAGAAAACTATTTCTAATTGCAGCTGCTCGAACAAGAGAAGAAATGCAGAAAATTTCACACAAGTTCGCAGCTGAAAATATCGGGCAAGCTGCAATTCCAGCTGCATAGATAAGGAAAAAGGCTGTGAGTGCTCGAGCTATATGCAGTGCATTACTATCCGCGTATTCATAAATATAGAAACATCCCAACTCTCCTCTTCTCGCTTATTGTTGCTGAAACTGTGCGCCAACTAAAGCAATTTACAGTTCTTAAAAAATAAAACAACAAAAACAAAAGAGAAGGAAACCCAACATGCAACTGACCTGCCAAGGAGCTCGAAAAACAGGAGCGCAGCACCAAACCAAACAAATGGAAAAAATTCAAATTATCTGCCAGGCAAAAATAAAAGGGCAAAAACGGCAGCAACAAAAGCAACAGCAACAGCAGCAGCAGCAACAGCAACGCGAAGTGTGTTGCCAAACTTGAGTTCTTTGCACACATTCTGGCACTTGAACATTTTTCTTATTGTGGCGCCCCCAACCCACAGAGAGAAGCTAAAGCTGTTGGAATTTTTGGTGGAACCAAATTGCGCTCGCTGTTCTCTCTAACGTGTTGGGCTTAAGTTGGCTTCTGGTTTCTGGTCTCGGTTTTTGGGCTCTGTATGCTTTTGCCCAGGGCAAGGGAAGCTGTTGCCTTTAGGCCATTTTATTTGCATGCCAAAAGGCAACACACACACACACACACACACACACACACACACAAACCAGCTAAGTGAAAAAGTGATTTTGCGTTATGTTTTTCTTTTATATATACATATATATATCTCCTCTTTTTTTTTGCTGAAGTCAGGCAACTTACTTTGGGCTGCTTAATGTATGAGGGTGAAATGAAAAATGAACTTAATACACTTGCAAACTACACGGTTCGGGTAATTGCACGCTGATTTACAAAATGCCCACTCACAGACAAACAGCAACACACTCACACACACACATACACACTCACACACACACACTCAGACACAGGCACCGAAGACTATTAGCTTGCTTAAAGAGCTACGAAGTTTTTGGTTTCATTATTTTTCTGGGTGAGATAACTTAAAGCCTGCCACAAATGACCATAAAATGTTTTGGTCTTCTGCGGCTGTTCGGCCAAACTTTTGGACAAAAAAAAAACAACAAAAAAACACCAACAAAGCTGACAGTTGGCATTTGGCAACAGTTTAACAGTTAAACAAAATGTCAAGAGCACAAACATATTGAAATGTAAGCAATGTGGCAGCCGTTGAGTGTCAGTGCCCCCTTTTACTGGTTTTTGCTTCTGGTCAACTCGTGTCCCTTCTGGTTAACCCCATTTCAAGCTCTGCTTCTCTGTGTATGTGTGTGTGTGTTCGTTTGTGGCCAACGCAATCTGACAATTTATTCATTGTGCTGCACGTTTTTCAGCTTAATCCATTAATGGCATCAACTACAAAGCGTTGACAAATGGACACTGTTTGCCAACAATATTTTTCAAGTTGTATGTTTTGTACAGTCAAAAGTAATCTTTGAATTGGTTTCATTTTTTTCGGTCAAAAGGCATGCATGAAATATGTGAATAGCAATTAAATGATTAAAATACATATGCCGACATTTGATCGTTTGTTCAACGTTTCATATTATTTATACACGCTTTGCATATATGCATATTGTATAAATTATTCACTCGCCGCTATTGAGTTCAGCGAAAAAAAAAAACGGTGTTAATTTAAAACTGACAGTTTTCTTAATAGGCTGAACGTGTCACAAATTGTTTATTTAAACCGATCAAAGAAATAACAATTAATTGTTTTTTTTTTTTAAATAAATATTAATAAGCATAACGATGTAATTTTAAATTATATATGATATTAAATGAAACCCAGAGTAACTTCTACTTTCTTAGCAAATATTAGGTTTTCTATCATTGCCTACTTTTTGGGGCACCCGAATTTCAATGCCTTGCTTGTCTAGGATGTGTGCGCTGCTATTTGCAGTTAGCTGGAATTTTGAAGTTAATGCTTAGCCTGGCTGACAGCTAATGCACTTAAAACTTCACAAATGTCTTGTCAAAGCTTAAATGTTTCCGACTGCGCCAAAACGTTTACGGCCACGCCCAACAAGCGCCCAACGACAGCGTCAACGACTTGAGTGCAAAATTCAATTAAGTTGCTTAAGCACACACACACACGCACACGCACATATGCGCGTACACATGCGGCATACAAATGCAGTGCTGCAAGTATCTGCATGTGCGTGTGTGTGTGAGCTATCAATTTCATGTCCAATCAAGCAGGCAGCAGCTGTAAATGAAACTGCAGCAGCAGCAGCTGCAACAACAATGGTGGATTGCCCAAAACCCCAGCCACTTAAGCAGATGTCAACTTCATTTTGCATATGCCACATGCCACATATGCCACACACAGCGCTCTGGCACTTAAAGGTGCGGCTGTCTGCCATGCCACTCATCTCCCTCTCCCTCATCTCCTTGGACAATTTCGCGAGCCAATCAATCCAAGGCAGCTGCGGCTTGACTTGCGGCCGTATCTTGTAAATGCGGCTAATTGTTTTTGCGGCACATTGTTGAATTATTATGTTGCATGTAATACACTCCACCATATCCCACACTAATTAAAGTGCTTTGCATATCCAATGAGGCAGAGAGAATGTCGCTGTGGTTTGCCAGATGTAAATGTCAAAATTGTTGTCGTTGTTGTTGTTGTTTGGCCTGTCAAATAAGAAAGCATTTTGTCCAAATGTTGCCCGTTACGACACAACAAAGTTTGACATTTTATGATGTGCATCATAGTTACGTACAACATGGCCAATGCCACCTAACCACCCAAAAACCACCCAAATCACCCAACCATCAAACTCAACCGCAAAGCCCTTTTGCCTGTCAATTACATCAAAATCGTGAATTGTTGTCCGTTATGCATTTGACATTTTCGAGTCAATATAAATCGAAAATAACTCACAATGTGTGTGATTGCTTGTGCCTGTACCTGTGTGTGTGTGTGTGTGTGTCTCTGTATGTGTGTTACATATACAATCCAATCTGGCAAACAATAGTCGTACACCTTGTTTTTTTTGTTGCTTTTCCTCTCTCTCTCTCTGTCTCTCTCTCTCTGTCTCTCTCTCTCTCTGTCTCTGCCTTTCTCTATCGTGCTAGCTTTTTGCGTGCCATCAATAAATAATCAATGAATTGATACCTTTGGCTCAGCTCGACGTATACGTAATATGCTGTGCAATTTATTTGATGCCCCCAAACAGATGAAAGAGTAATTTGATTTGTTTGTGATTTATATCTGACTTTGGCATCTGGACAAACTGGAATATTCATGTGGCAATAGTATTATTGCCACACAGAGTTGCCCCCAATGGGAGCTTTAGGTTAAGTTGTCTAAGATGCCAAAGCAATCGACACACATTTGCAAAGGGCTTCTTGAAAATACAACTTATGTAATAGTTTCAGATAAAAGTGAACAACTTAATGATGACCTTTAAGTTTGCCCACTCATAAATAAGATTAATTAATATTTTATTTATTTTCATTTCAAGGTTTCTATTACTTAACATATTTTTGAAATGATTTTTTAATTATACTTAAATTGAAAAGCATATCAAAATAGAGTTCTTAATAATGTGTACAAATAGTGTCCTTCGGTTTCTGATTTTCCACCGAAAGTCATACATTTTTAGACTTCTTATAATTGCTGCAAGCATTCGGCTCGATTTGTTGCCCTTTGCACCTGAAACAATTTATGTCAATTGCGCATTGATTTATTTGCACTAAATAATTTATGTATTTATTTATTTATTGCCTTTACTCCAAATGGCTAATGTCGTGACTGGAAAGTAAATTAGTTTTGATTTTTGTTTTATTTTTATTTATTTCCTTTTTTGTATTTGGTATAGGCTATCGTGACCAGGTTGCAATTCGATAAAGCACTCGGTACCTGAATAAATAGCGCTGTGTTTTCAAGAAGTAGTTGATACGGGAAACTAGATAAAATGCACGGCAAGAAAAAATGCCCCGTGCGCATAAATTGTCGAGTCCAATAAAAATATATGTAAAGTGGAGCAAATGGTCAGAGCCAAGTGGGTGGGCGGGCGCTGGGCGTGCACATTGCATAAAAACTCGGTGTTAACTACACATTTGGGTATTTGTGTGTATTAGCACTTTGGCAGTTCGAGAGAAGCAGCTGCAGCCAGCAAGGACACAGCCACGACCAGGACGAGGAATCCAAGTCGTAGTCAATTGCTGAGCTGTTGTTTTGCGACCAGGCTAAAGTTTAATTGGCTGGTTTAATTGTTGGCAAATGCAAAGGCAATGAAAAGGAAAAAAAAAACAGAAGCGATGTATAAAACACAAACATAAAGAAATTTAATCAAGCTAGGAACAATTGTTATCCACATACACACACCTACACACACACAAACAACAAGTGTATAGATATGTTGAGTGGATAGAAAAAAAAGAGTGCAAACGTTTATTAGATTTAACGAGCTATCGCAACGAGGACGCAGCATGAAACCACTTTTAGCGCAATGGCAAACGAAGCCAGCTTAATTTAAATGTCACCTGCACTAAACAAATACCAGCCAAACGAGAACAGAGCAGCTCAAACAGGGCAAAACAGACAGGCAGACGATGATATTGTTAGTGACACTCTTTCAGCATTAAGTGTGTACATGACAAACACACACACACACACACACTGTTATCCCTGTGTGTTTGTGTGTAACTGGCTGCACTTCAAAAGCCACTCAGTACATCAACACAGACAGCAGCCAGGACCCATGGCAAAAAAAAAAAAACAACAATTAAAAGGGAAAAAGCTGGAAAAAAAAAGTGAAATATATCTGAAGCACAGCAATTGGCAATTGGCTGGCCATGTGGGCCGACAGCTGCTTAAATATTTTGATTAAATTCAAATACCGTCGATACGCAGTAAATAACTTAATGCTATAAAACATCAGTAGACAATATATAAATGTGATTTAAATAAATAATCGCATAAAAATATTGACGTGAACGAAATTCGATTAAATGATATACCGGATAAAATATTCAGTTTATTTTTCCAATTCGTCAATAAATATAGACAAGCATATTTAATAAAATTCATCGCCTGTAATTATAAATGAGCAAACGGACATTGACATTGGCCAGTTCCAAATAGAAATCATTATAATGCTAATGAAAATAAATAATTTAGAAGTCTGCAAAAACTGTGTTGCTTTCCATTTAGCTAAACAAACGCAGCAGTTGCTATAACATTTACCAAAGACACCGCCACTACCACCATCACCCACCCACTTGCTGTTCATTATTGTGTGTGTGTGTATGTGTATGTGTGTATGTGGTGCGGTTTTTGTGGGTAATGGGCCGCGTCTTGTGGCTCATATCATTATGCATCATTAAGTTGATGGGCCAAGGAGCAACGCGGTGGGTGGTGCTGGTGGTGGTGTTGCAAACACTTCGATTTAATGGCCCCGGGCTTCGTTCGTTTCTTGGCCATGGCATCAATGGCATATGTCCTTTTTCCAAGCGCCTTCTGTGCGCGCTATTAAACGCATATTACTCATCAAAACAATATTTTGTGTCGCCCTCGATTCGATTGCAAATGACATAAGAGACATAGTTTTACGAGTTTGTACAACTTACGGCAAAGCTAATAATTCGATAGTTAGGTGCCCCCCTGTCCCCTCTCTGTTAATATTGTGTGCAAGCAGATGACGTAACGCATAAGCGTTTTATATGCGTTCAACTTATTGGTAATTAAATATTTTGTGCGTTACGTAAGCAAATGCAGAAAAACAACCAACAAGACTTCTTCACTAATTGATATTGGCAGCAAATTGAGTTTATATTCGGTGACGTAAGCAAAGTCACTTGTAGTGCTTAATTAATTGGGTATATTTATTACACATTCCACTGACAACATTTAACTTTCAATCTCGCACAACTAACTTTAATTAACAAAAATAAAAAAAAACAATGCTGTGCAATAACTCCATAAGAAGTATAATGACATGTTAGATCATTAAACTAACAGACAACTTAAAACTTTTACACCAACGAACTTTTCACATTTTAACCCAAAAGTAAAGCTGAAAAAACAAAGAAATAAAAATTGGAGATGGTGTAAGAAAGACAAATTACATATAAAGTGCAACTCTATTTGACACAGCTCCCAAATGGTTGACAACTTAACGTAAGTGCTTACGTCATTGTGTGCACAACTGTACACGTTGTGTCTGCGTGTGTGTGTGTGTGTGTGTGTGTGTGTGTGTGTGTGTGTGTGTGTGTGTGTGTGTGAATGTGTGTTTTTTGGGTTAGCAAGCAATATTCGCTGCTATTTTGTTGCTGTTTCTGTTTTTTTTTGCTTGCTATAACTTTTCATCTTCAGTGTCAACTTTTTGGCACATTTGCTTGACAAATTGTTTTGTTTGCGCCGCCCGACGTCAGCAATCGATATCCGGCATATATACTATCTATATTATAGAGTTTGCTGGGGGGGAGGTGTGCAATATAAACAGCAACAGCAACCGTAACTGTAACCGGCCACACCCACAAATAAAGGGAAAAAAAACTAACTAAGCAAAGTAGTTGTCACAGCAACCAAACATTTTCGTTGAGCTTACGCTGTCAGCTAAATAAATATAAATATATATATGTATATGTATATGGATATATATGTAGCATGTACAACACTTATATAGATTGACTAAAATTTCAATTCCTTTATATGCTTTTCCCTTTTCTTCTGCTTTCAGGTAAGTCGCAAATGCGCTGTTTGAAGCTTAAAAGACGCTCGATTTGGTTATAAAATCAAAGTACGTACTTCTTTTTGACACCCACAAGCACAAACACAAACACATACCTACACACACACACACAACACACACCACAACCAGTGTCAACAAAGCTGCCATTAGACGTCTAAGCAATAGAGAGAGAGAGATGAAATCAATAAAGTCAAACGTATCCTGCTGATAGCTGTTTAATGTTTACAATATGTCTTTATTTCTTTTTTCGCCTGCTACTTCTGCTCCTGCTCCTGCTCGCGCTGCTGCTGCTGCTCCTGCTCCCGCTGCTGCTCCTGCTGCTGGTTCTTCTTTTTCTTCTTATATATTTTCATTTCCTATATATGTAACACTATACACATTTGCCTTTGACTTTACCTTCAGCAATCTGCTCTCAATCTCCCGCTCAGACTCTGACTCTCTCTCTCTCTCTCTATTACTTGAGTATGCAAAACGATTTGATAATACCCAGCGTTATGACCCTATGGCCAGCAGCTGCAGTTGTTATGATAGCAATACTGCAATCGTAAGGTGTAGGAGGAAGTGGCAAGTGGTAGGTGGGGTGTTGCCGGCGGCAACAGCTATAATGCCAAACAATTTAGTGCTGCAGTTGCTGTTGCCGGGGGTGTCGCTTGACAAAGGTGGTCCACCATTATCCGATTTGCATTTGGGTTTAGGTGAATGCGCTCAAATGTGCAATTCAATTTAAGCAAAACTTGCAGCCAAACACTCACACACAAACACCGTAGGGTCCGCTGCTGGAGTTTTGGCATGCAGTTAACCAGAAACAGCAGCGCAAAAAGCAGCTTAGCTCCCGGGTTCAACAGCAACAACAGCAACAAAAAGAAGAAGAAAAAAAAAAGGTCGACATGGCGTATAAAAAATTCAAAGTCAGTGAAACGCAACTTAAGCTTTTTTTACACTGGTTACCAAGTGGCTGCTGCTGAGCGAGGGGTAGAGACAGAACACAAGCACAAAATCGGGATAAACACACATGTACAACACAACACACACACACACCCACACACACACACGCAGAAAGAGACAGAGACAGAGAGTAGGAGCGAGACAGACAGCTGAGCAGCTGAACAGCTGCGGAAAAGCGTTGCAGGAAGTTAGCACATAAGCGGAGTAGATTAAACACCGCAAAACAGGCGCTCAATGAGTCACATGCAAAATAACCAACGACCCACACCCACACCCACACCCCAAGCCCCAACTCACCACCCACTCCCGCACACAGAACTACAAAGTTAAGATTTTTATTTTGATGTTCTCTCTCTCTCATTTTGTGTTTTGTTTGTTCTTGTTGTTGTCGTGTTAAACCATTCAAAGCCGACAAAGTGCGCTTAAAAATGTCAAAACAAACGGAGTCCGGTTCCATCTGACTGTCCATCTGAATGTTTTGGGCCAAAAGCGTTTTGGGACAAACCGCATTTGGTGAACTACTGCTCGTTGTGTTGACCAACAGAAATGTTGAAAAACTGCAAAAAAAAAACCAAACTTTTTTTCTGTTGACCAACATAAACTTTTGTTTCTCTAGATAAGCTTATAGAAATGCTGATGCCATATCTAAATTACAATAAGCTCGACTTTATGCCAAATAAATGTTACGTGTCCTTTCATAGTTTTTTAATTATAATAAACTAGTCAACAACAATTTGCATTGAAAGCTGTTTGCAATTTTAAATGGAAATATGATGTTGCAGTTTTGCAATACAGAGTTTAAAGCATTATTGCACAAGTTTAAAGCATTTGTCAGCGCTAAAACAAAGTGAGAAGCGATTAAAAACGAGTTACGTAAAGCGATCAAGGAAATTGTCGTTTGCTTTTTCCAGCACTTTGCTTAGTTTTCCTTCAGTTTTGTTCTACGTTTTTCCCTGTTGCAGTCTGTGGGTATTAAGAAAAGCGCAGCGATTAGCTGCAAGTGACTTGATTTCTTTTTGCGTTAAGTCTTTTGGTGTTTTGTCTGTTTTCCATCACTTTGCTCGTCCTTTTTAGCAATAACATTTTCTTGGCCAAAACCAAAGCAGCACAAAACCTGCAATCTATTTTTACCTGGCTTGAATTTTTTTTATTCATATGTTTAAATACATTTTGCTTTTGATACGTTCAAAGCGAAAAGCGATTAGAGCAGAAAGTACAACCAAGCATAGAAGATATCTATTTGAGTTGGCTTTAACTTTGACAAGACTTACAGATTGTTTTCTTACTTTACTTTGTGTTTGTTATACAAAGAGTCGGAGATCAGTCAAACCAAAGATTCGTTTCTAATGGGATTGATTTGTTGAATGTGTACCTTTGACAACCTTGAAAAGCAGTGTTGCAACCCTCAAGCAGATATTTATATTACACTTCACACTGTTTTCTTATCAATTCCATATAATCTTAAATAATTACTTCAGCGCACAAGTTAAACTTATAATTATAAACTGAAATGTGCATTTCGAGTGCTGTTGTCGATGCGCGTTCAATTGACACATCAAATAATTGAGTGTTAAAGTCAGCATTGTATATTTTTGTAGCACGTGTTTAGGCAATAACAATTTATGCATGAAGTCCAAATATTTGTGTAAATGGCATAACAATTATTGTTGACTATATAATCAACATTATGTATGCATGCGCCAGGCGAATTAAACATTTTATAGCTAGACCCATGCTATGCTCAAGCTCTTATCTAGGTACGTATACATATAAATATTAAATATGCATTAGCTTAGGTTCACTTGACTCACACAACACACACACACACACACACTGAATACAACACCATCAAATTTTCACCCATGCGCCCATTTGTATGCTACATTTTTTCATACTTTCGTTGCCCTCTTGCACAACCTCAGTCGTCGCTGTTGTTGCCGCCTACCTCTGCCCCAGCCAAGTGGCGCCGCAATGTGTTAAATTTTTACAGTTGAATTTGTTATACGCTGTGTGTGTACACCTGTGTGTGTGTGTTTGTGTGAGTGTTTGCGTAGTAAATTTGAATTTGATTGAAAAGCATGTGACATAGCGCCATCAAACCGCGCCACGTACAAACCACCCCTTGCGACACAACCACGCACCCATCCCCCCTCCGCCCCTTACGACCCCTGTCGAAATCATCTGAAAGAGGTCGCAGCTCAAGGCTGCTCCTTTTTCTTACCTGAAGCTTTCTTTGGCAGCACTCCTTCGCCGTCTTCGTGCTCGTCCTCGTCCTCGTCGATGTCTCTTGCAGTTTAGATAACGTTGAACGGTGCGCATCATTTGGCGCTCAGGTTTGACTGCTTACTTTGCCACACGATGTGGTGCGTCGTCTCCTGCTTGTCAAATGGTTTTGTATAGATTTCTGTTCGGAAAACCCCCCTCCCCCTCCTCCTCACACCACCCTCCTTCCTACCCGCCTAGCAAAACTACCCGCCCGACTAACCAAGCTCGGCCTTTGTGAGTTTTTGTGACAGCTTGTTAGACGTAGCATGTATTCTAGTTAGGAGCTATAATAATAGGATGGGGCAGGGAGGAGGGGCATGCAGCATGTGGCAGAGCCAGCATTGTGCAGCAGCAAACTGACAGCGATGAATGTAAGCGATTTATTTTATGATTTATTGCGTATACTCATTGTATTCGCTGTCTTGGATTTACCATACAAACCCATAGAAATATATATATGAGATATATCTATATATACAATGTATAAGTACAAATATATGTATATAAGTTCCAGCGTATTTGTGCCCATTTATTTGTAGCATTGTTAACACTTGCAAATCACTTGGCTATTGAGATTTTCCGTGCGGAAACACACTTCAACAAAAGGATTTTAGAAAATTCTAAAGCGCTAAACAAGTTAATGCTCTTCAAATCATATATATTCTATAGTCGACTGTTCTCAATTACAATCATGCTGGCAACAAAGTGAAATCAACTTTAAAATAGTTTAATTAATTTGAAGCTTCGTCAAATCTTATAAGAATTGTCTGTCGACAAAATCGCAATGCCCTGTGGCAAGCGTATCAGGGAAAAATTGGTAGAAACTGTCGAGTCTGAAGCATTTAAAAATTTAAATTCAATCAAGTGTCAAATTAGTGCGGATTTTTAATTTAAGCGTCCCTTTTTTACTGTTTCTTTTTTATTGCCATTGGACTTATAAATAAAACATGTACCTGCCACTCAATTAGGGAGCCCAGAGAGACAGGGCTGAAACTAAAAGGGCGGCAGGACGTTGCACAGTGCCAAGAGTGCCCAGAGTTACAAATCAAAATGTATAAAACATGCAATTTGTTTGCCAAAAAGTCACGCGTAAGTTGCACACTTTCCACCTTCCCCGTACTCCTCTCACCCGTATGAAACTACCCCAACTACTCAAGGGACCCAGAAAAACAGACTAAGAATACGAATACGAATACGAACTTGACTAAGAATTAGAATCTCAATGTGTGTGAGTTTGAGGCGTCAAACTTTATGCAAATGAAGCGTTAAAGTTGAGAAAAAGTGCAAGAAAGTAACAGGAAAAAAAAAGAGAAAAAATTAAATAAAAATAAAAGAACTAAACATTTTGTCTTGCTTTGACTCACTCAACCTGGGTGTGATGTTATTTCGATTTGGTATCCATCACAACCTCCTTGAGTGAGCGATAGCAGGATAGAATATCCACAAGAAAACAGGCGACAGGCGATAAGCTAAAATTAACTTACAAATTATGCGAAGAAAACTAGTTTTAAATATGACAAAAACGAAAATACTACTTAAGCTAAAGTTTGTCTAAAGAGCTAGTGATAAATATAAAAGAAAACTCTTACTTAGCTTACAGTATGTGTGAGAACATTAAACTCCACTTATACTAAGTCTTTGCTTTCCAGAGCGCTTACAATTCAGACATTTGTCGATTTTTTATCTAACTTTTATTGTGATTAATATCTGATTTATGTGTGTGTCGAAAGGTGAACAAATTTTCATGGTCTTGGCTTGTTTTTTAAGGGCACTAAACTCCATATTATAACCGACAATTTGCTATAATCTATGACCTCGTCTTGATATATACACCACCAAAATAATGTATAATGGGATGCCCTTTCTTTGATTTTTTGGGGCAAGCAGCGCAGCGCACATTCAAGTTGCCCCAAAATATGGAATGGCAGCAAAAGGGCCTCGGGACAAAAGTCAAGCTGCGTATGCATAATAAAATTTTGAAATGCCAATTTAATAATGCTTAATGGCAAAAATCATTTTTGGTAATAAATTTATGAGCACATGGCTAGCTGTCGTTACATGTGTGTGTGTGTGTGTGTGTCTACATACATACGTGTATGTGTGTGTGTGTGCCCCCGGGGCAAGCACTCAAGTTGAATCCATAGCTTGCTTCTAGTTGAGCTGGGCGGGGGGTTTGGGGCAGAGTCTTATGGCAAATATTTACCTTTAGAGGGGTTTCTGCTCCCAAGCGCATGTGAAAATAACATTTGCAATTTTAAACACTTGAGACTTGTCGCCACAAATACATGTACAACATTTATGTGTGTGCAAGTATGTGAGTGTGTGCGTGTGTGAGTGTGTCTGTCAATTTTCGTCTCTTACTAATGACAATTTTCATTGCTGTACACATTTTTTGCTTAGCTCTGTTGCTGATGTTGATGCTTATTACTCTTGTGGCTACATTGTGATTATTTATTAATTAAATTTGCTATGAGACAGCCAGCTAAAGTAAATTCGTTTTCGTATTTTGTGTTTGTGTTTGGCTTTGTGGTTTTTAGCTCTCGGGGATTTTCGAGACCCGGATTTTAAACCACAAAACACACACACACAGACACACATCACTCGCCTATTATTTGAAGACTTATCCTTGGCTCTGTTGCGTGTCAGCATTTTTCAAGTCAATTTATTGACTTTTGTATACACAAACCCTTTTTTTTAAAACTCTCCTTTTTTTTTGTTGTCCACCAGCAAAGGTTGCAACGGTCCGTCAAGCTCTGGACCTAAATATTTAATGTACGAGCTCGGAAAGCTCAAGCGTAATTATCTCCATAGTTGCTTTCCGGCGCCAGGTGAGAAGGTTGCGGTTGTAAGGTTGTCCTGAGTTATGTGCACTGTGTCCCCAGGTGGCTTCAACTGCAATAAATTGTTGCTGTTAAGGACCTTAAAGGATCAGTATTATATGCTGACAATTATGAATGTGTGAACTGAGAATTTGTGGAAAGCATATTCATCAAGTCAACTTGTCGTCCCCAGATACTTCTTCATAGTTAAACGGTGCGTTGAGTCTCAATACGTACACGGTTTATTGTGAACCAGCTATTGATAACCCCAGTTGAATGACAAATGCTCTCAAAAGACACGAAGTATTCTCAGAAATACTAAAACGCACACTCCAAATACCCTTTCATTGTAGTTATAGTTATGAGTAATACTTTTCATTTTAAATATCTATATTAATAGTAGCAACTTATCAATATCTTTCCTAAAATAGCCATCAGCTTAAAGAGCTATCTTAGAAAAGATATTGCTTACTCTTCAGAAAGTTAATTCATTGTTACTTTGTGGTTTTACCGTAGTAATCCTGCAAATAAAATATACATTTTCCTTTTTTTATCAACGCAAATTATAAGCGAGCCAGAAAGATGGGCGATTTGTTGAAAAATGTTTATAAAAAGAATATCCAAAAATAAGATTCAGTAACTTCTTTGGAAGATTAACTTCTTCGCCCACATATTGCCATCAGATTACTCTTAATTCCCAGAAATAGTATAATAAATTCAATTTATTTGTAAAACTCGAATTTAATGTGTAACATTCAAGGATATTTCCTACAAAAAAAGAGCCAGAGAAAAAAAGCTGGCACTCTTCACATTGCCATCCGGAATGTCAGCATTACGGCAATCTGTGACAGCCTATCACAGTCATGTCACAAAGTGTCCTCAAACATACGCGCACAATATTTTGATTAAAATTGCAGTTACTAGCTGGCCAGGTGTGTGTTTGTGTGTGTATGTGTGTATGTTATCTGTGGTGTGTGTGTGTATTTTGCCTGCCCGCTTTTCTGGCGAACGATTTGTTCATCCTTCGTACGCCAATTGATTGAATTGAGCACATTGAGCCATGAAATGTTTGCTCGACGGCTAACAACTAAATCACCGTTGGCAGCTTTGCATGCTTTTTTCCTCCTGTATCTAAAGCAAAAGTCAAGTTACACGGTAGAATTGTTGAGTATATGATTTTGCAGCTGAACTCTTAGATACTACGTGATCAGCAATAAAGTACTTGACAGCTTGCAGTCATAAAAGTTTAACTTGCTACAGCTGTCTTGAATATTGTATATATTTCAAAGTTGCAATCATTAAAGTAAAATTAGCTGCACTTGTGTTAAGTATTGAACATACTTTAATATTTTAATGGGTATATGCAATTTTAGCCAATTTAATATGGCATTGCTCATGTCAACTGCTTAAAGATTGATGAATTTTATATACAGCTAGAATTATTTTGTCAGTTGTATAACAATAAGTTGTCATTTTTTGCTTGACTGCAACAGATTGTCAAATACCAACACTCTGCATACATATACCCAATGAAGCAACTATGTGTACAGGGTAGTGGAAGATGGCGTAACAGAAAACGGCTCGGGCCGCTGAATGCAAGCGTAGCCAACACCAGCGTTGGCGGTGGCGCATTTTGCAATTTTTCCTAAATCGCATAGATTTTTCTTTGCGTAGACGGAGACAATTTCGTGCACATTTTCGTTGGAATACTTGCTTGCTTGTTTCTTTTCGTTTTGGCCCGATAAACTTCCGTTGAAAGTTTGGTTGGGTCTAAAGAATTTTGTTTGCTGTTGTTGTTGTCAGACAGTTATCGAGAAAGTTTTCGGCAATGTTTGCCCAAGAGCGTAGCGAACTAACAAAATGAGCTTATTTTTTGCTTAATTTCGCACAAATTAAAAACGTCGAATCCGGCTCAGTTTCGGCAACAAAAATCCGTACATAGATATGGCAATGAATAAGAAAAGAAAAAAGTAACCAAAAAAAAACCAAAAAAATGAATGAAAAGGGAGAAAAGTTTAAGCTGCGTGCGTCTTGCTGAAAAACAGCAATTTTTCGTCGCGCAAACTTTTTGTCGGCACTCTATGTCAGCTATTAATACATACATATATACATATATACATATATATATATATATATATACATATAGATATATTTGTGCGTGTGAATTACATCATTTTTATTAAGAGTTTGCGTGGATATCTCATGCTGGCTTTTCTTAAAAGTCGATTTCTCGAATCACAGCCGAACTTATACGAGGCATTCAATAAGTTGGCAAAGTGCTTAATGTTCAGGCCTTAAGCTGCCAGCTGCCAGCCACAAAATGAGCACACTGAGCAGATTCAAGTCAGCTCAAATATATAAAGTGGATTATGGTTCGTCTCGAGTGTCGACGGCGCCATTAACTGTTTGGCCATAGCATGTTCACAACTTGAATAAAAAAAAAAATACAAAAATAGATAAATTAAATACTACTTCAGGAAGTGATTTAAAAGGCCGACACGACACCAAGTACATTTGACCAGTATTTAATTGTATATATAATATTTGTAATATGTACATATGTAAATTACCAAGTAAATTGCAAATTGCAATTACAAAGAAGTAATTAATAATACTCACTTGAGGTAACGGAAAATTGCAATGTTCCCAAGTAATTAAACACGTCCATCGGGCGATCCATTATTCTCTGCATGCATGTAAAATGCCATTAAATATGGTATTTTATTTAAAACCTTCCGCAAACCACCTCAGGACGACGGCAGGCGGTTCTCGGTCAATAGACAGCTCTGCTCAGTCTGTCTGAAATGAAGCGAATGAACTCTCGCGTTGCTATTTGGCATATTGTTCAGTTTGTTTTACGTGTAAGGCAACAAATTGGCCAAAGCACACGTTTGCCACCAGCTGCAGCAGCAGCAGCAGCAGCACCTAGAGTCCAAAGGTAACCCAAACACAAACTCGAACCCGCAATGTGGCTGTGCCCCGTGCCCCGTGCCCCACGCTGTCAGTTAGCGAGGCAGGTTCATAATAATTTAAATGCTCGGCACACAAAGTGACATGGCAAAGACAAACAGAGGTCAAACTGGAGACTCGTGTTGCTGTTGCTGTTGCTGTTGTTGCAGCGACTCCTGCGACTGTTGCTGTTGCTGCAGCTGGAAATGGCTACGTGACAGGACGCAGTGCAATGGCTCGCATTTAAATCCAAGCGCAGTGGCAACGATATTAGCACGACAAAGGCACTCGTCAGCCTTTGGTTGGGCAACAGCATAACAGCATAGCGGGAGCATAGATGTGGATACATCTCCTGTTGCCAGTTCAGTTAATTTGCCATTGCAAAGCAACAACAAACGATGAGCAAATAGCAAACGAGCCGCGTCAACAGCAGCAGCAGGACGAGCTGTGCTTATGTCTCCTGTCTGCTCCTCCTGCTGCTCCTGCTGGTTGCCTGGACAAACGGATCAACAACTAAGCAAACAAATGGCGTTGCAATTGAGCACGTTTTGGGGTAAAGCGCTACAGAATCACAGTCGAAAGTCGTCCAACATTAGCCCAATGGAAATGAACTGCGACACGAACTGGACACATAACATTCAGGACATGGGCGCACACAGGACATTCGACGACAGACTAAAATATAACTAGACAGGCTATGTCATGTACGGCACAGTAGTCGCTCGCTAATGATAAACTCTTGGGTTACACAAATGTTTATCATTTATTTTGGTAATTAATTCTTGTTTGAATAAGTTCTTACAACTATGAAATCTAATTACAAATCACAAAATTTATGACTTCTACTCAAAACAATATCAAATACTGTCAGTCGCGCTATTTGAGTGTTCACTGTGACATTCTTCAATCACACGTAACGTACGTGAGGCTAATGATGTTGCAGCCAGTTACGCCTTCAGTTGTTGGCTCTCATTCAAATGCAGATGCGACAGATGCAGCTGCAGACGGAGATGGAGATGGAAGCCTTGACTTGGCGACGTGTCACACACAATTTGATTGGAAAAACTATGCTGTAAGAAGAGTAGCCTACTACCAGGGACTAAACCACTTAAATGGCCACGAGCCTCAAATGGGCAGCACACAAAACACGCATACGCACTGTGTAACCGGAGAGAAGTCAATAGTAAAGGGGTCAGTCACAAAAGCCAACTAAACGCTTGCAGGCAGAGAATAAAAACAAATAGTTCTAAAAAAAATATATATAGAAAAAATACATATGAAATTAAGAATGAGGACAACAGCTGAGAGTAAGAAAGTTCTGCTTGCACAGGCCTGTGGATTTTGTGGAAGCCACACACAAACAGCAAAAAGACAGAAAGGACAGAAAAACGAAAGGGTGAATATAACTTTGTGCCTTAGTGAAGAGCAACAGACGGGCAGCTGCAATGTCATAAAAGAAACATAACTAATTTGCATAAAATGTGAAAAACATGGAGCAGCACCATCCAAAGCTATGCTAAGGGATAGCTACTAAAACTGCGCCATCATCCACTGTCCGAGCGGATACAGCGGCAGGTAAACTTGTTGCCAACTTTGGCACAAAATTTACCAAAAAAAAAATAAATAAAAATAGTAAACTAAGTGAAAGCAACACGCCCACAACTTCAAGGCCCAAACCACTTCCATGCTCAACCCAAAATTTGGTTGAACTAACTTGTGTGTGTGGCAAAAAAACAAAGGATATTTTTGCATCACAAAGTGAAAGTTATGCGTGTGTGTAGGTGTGGGTGTGGCTGTGTGTGTGTGTGTGTGTATAGTGTTGTCGTCCCCTCATATTAGCGGTTTGTATCTTTTGCAACATGACCACGTTGAGCTAAAGTTGTTGGCCAAATTGTCAGCGAACAATGTGCAAGGAATGAAGTCTAAGCACTCTTAAATATCGTATGAATGTATCTCCAACTATGCAACTAAGGAAAGAATCTTTTTCAGTTAGGTATGCGCTTTGAAGTTTCGAGTTTCAACTGAAATCTTTGATGACGGATTTTCAACCCAACCATAACAACAAAAAATCATATCATATTTTTTTTGTTTGTACTTTAGTCAAATTCCTTTATTGTCTCAATGCAAATGCAATATTCGAATACAAGAGCATTTCAAATGCGCTTTGTAGTTGTGAGCAGCTCTTAAATATTTGAGAAGATAAAGAAGCTTTACAATTTTGAATGTGTCTTGAAATCAACGAAATTAAGATTGTCTTTGCAAACTCTTATAAGTATTATATTAAAACATTTGCATTTTTTTGATATCTTTACAGTTTTGCCAACCTATCAATGCCAGATGTGGGTAAAATACGAAAGCTGATATCTCGAGCGTTACTCGTATGGGAAAACCATTCGAAGTTGACGTTTCGTGAAGTATATAGCTCTCAGGCGGATATACAGGTTATGTTTGTGAGGTGCGTATCAAGAAGGTGTGCTTCTGTGTGTGTGTGTGCCTATGTATGTGTGTGTGCGTGTGTGCACGTGCATGTGTGCGTGGGTAGGTTATATATACTGCTTTATGTACACACCCATAAAAAATCAAACGTTCTTTAGCGCCATAAAGATGGGCAGCATGGGGCAAGCACATAAAACTGCACTTAAAGCCCGGCAACGATAAATAAGCCAAGTATTAAAACCATGAAACCAATGATGATGACGACGACAACGCGCTATGGATGAGGTACTGGGTGCAGAGAGGGGCAGAGCAACGAGATGGGTGCGTTGTGCACTGGCTACCAATTTCAAATCAAAGAGTTTATGTTGCAGCTGCTTTTTTGCTAGATAAGCTGCACATTAGATTCGCCCATTTCATTTTCTTATTTCGTTCTCTGTTTTTTGTAAAAGACTCGTAACTTCCATTGAATTGACTAATCAACGCTTGCTACAAGCTGCCAACTCCATAAACACATCTTACTGACAAATGATTGAGGCTTTTTTTTTTTGGGAAAGTAAAGCTTATGTATTCGTTTGGTGCAATGTTCCTGGATGCAATTCGAAGTTCCTTAAAGAATAGTTTAAGGGATGTCTTTTTTATAATTAAAGCTGTCATCGATCTATACACTGCCTTCTACAATACTCAATTCTTTCGTAATCCTTCATTTTGCAGGGGCGATCATGGCGATGGCTACAAGTTCGATGGACCTGGTTTGGTTTTGGCGCACGCCTTCTATCCGGGCGTTGGGCGCGGAGGCGATGCACATTTCGATGCAGATGAGAACTGGGACTTTGATGTGAATAGCAGTAATAGTGAAGGTACGTTGAGGTCTAGCTGACAGCTGCTGCTGTGGCCACATCATAATTTAGTCGCATAAATTAATTACGTTAGATATACAACAATAGCAACAATAATAATAATAATAATCATAGTCAGACAACAGCTACAGCATCAACGAACAACGGCTGTTGCCTGCGGTCTAAAAAACCCTGCGGGATCAAATTGCAAGCGCCAAAACCGCAACCATTGCCACAAAACATAGGAGCCGACTCTCCCAGTTGATGCAAGTGGCAAAATCAATAAGCGTTGCATACGCAACGCAACACGCATAACGACAGCCACGGCAACAACGACAATTGCTACTGGCGCCGGCTGCCTGCATGCGTTTTGTAATTTAGCGCTATAAATCGTGACCCTAGCAACAGCCCAACCCACCTCGCCTACCCCCCTTCCCATTCGAATCATAACCCATAACCCCAAGCCGACAAACCCTTACCCATAAGCAAACCAAAAACGCACAACCAACGTCGACATTTTTAATGGTTTTTAATGCCAATAAAAAATTGTCAGCATGACGCGTGACGTTGGCTAACGCAGCAGCGAGCAATCGTTCTTTATACCCTGTAACCATCAAGTGCCACATGGGGTTTAATAGAATTCACCTTGCTCAATCAAATGTTGGGCAATAATCGTATTCCTATCAGCTTTAACTGCATTAAATATGATCTCAAAGAGGGTATCAGCCATGTCGAGTACACCCCTTAAATGTATTTTAACATGAGACTTTCATTGTAAATGTTGCAACAGCGCCATTTTTATGCCACTTACAAAGTCGTCAGGACGACGACGACGCGTTGTTGTCTTTATGCCCCTCGGCCCCCTCTTTATTCCCTCTGTCCGTTCACAACTGATGCCATTAACCAATCGGATATTCCGTCTTCCTTTTCACTACTCTTTACAGGCACCAACTTTCTGAATGTGGCGCTACATGAACTGGGTCATTCGCTGGGCCTGGGCCACTCATCGGACGAGAATGCGGTCATGTTTCCCTGGTATCAGAACATTGACGTTAATGGCAAATTGCCAGACGATGATCGCAATGGTATCCAGGAGTTATATGGTGCCAAGGATAAGGTTTGGGGACCCTATCGACCACGACCCACCACCAGAACAACTACAACGACGACAACAACAATACGGTCTCTCACCTACTACCCAAAGAGGCCCATCAACTACTATCCCAATGAGGATCCCACACGAGATCGTGCACGGGAAGAGCGAATTCGTCAAGAGCAGGAGCGGGAGCGGGAGCGTGAGCGTGACTGGCAGCGTAAGCGTGAGCAAGAGCGTGACCAAGAACGGGAGCGAGAGCGAGCCCAAGAACGGGAGCGAGAGCTTGAGCGTGAACGAGAACGTGAACGACAGCGACGCCGCGATCGGGTACGAGAGCGACAGCAGCAAGAACGTGAGCGAGTGCAACAGGAGCGGGAACGTGCACGCGAGCGTGACCGTAATCGTGATCGTGAGTTGATGACAACCTCGACAACAACGAGTAGACCGTACAACTACCCAATTACGAATCGGCCCAATAAACCTCAAAAGCCACGCAAACCGAAGCCAGCCACGTGCATGACCAGCTACGATGCCATCTCCATGATACGCTCGGAGCTCTTCATTTTCAGAGGACAGGTAAGCAGAAAACGAATAAAATATAAAAAGTGAGAAGTCAACTAGGAATATTTTTGATATAGTTACAAGTTTCGTCGATTTTGTATTTGTATATAAATTACGAATTTAAAGTTGTAATTAAATTTGTTTTAACTGTTTGTTTGTTTTATACGTAATATAGTCTCCAAAATATCCTTGACTAATTTTACTAAGGTATTCTTTTCTATTTTAAATAATTTGGGAAATTTCTTTGTTCTATTTGTTAAATATTTTATTTTCTCTTCTAACAGTTCGTGTGGCGTATCGGGAGAAATGGTTTATATCCTGGTTATCCGGCGGAGACACGCAGACACTGGCCCGATCTGCCCGAGGACTTCAACAGGGTCGATGCTGTCTATGAGAATTCACAGCACCAGATTGTGTTCTTCGTTGGTAAGATAATAAAAGATTAATGCGAAATAATAATATATTCTAATTATATATTTCGATTCCCAACAGGACGTCGTTACTATATATTTGATACGTCGACACTGGCGGCAGGATATCCACAACCGTTGACTAGTTTGGGTTTACCACCGACCTTGACTCACGTGGATGCTGCCTTTGTGTGGGGTCACAATAATCGAACATATTTGACCAGTGGCACTCTTTACTGGAGCATCAATGATCACACGGGCAAAGTGGACTTGGATTATCCACGGGACATGTCCATTTGGGCGGGTGTCGGTTACAATATCGATTCGGCATTCCAGTATACGGACGGCAAGACGTACTTCTTCAAAAACTACGGATACTGGGAGTTCAACGATGATCGCATGAAAGTAGCCCATCCACGACCCAGACCCTCCTCCCGCAGGTGGATGCAGTGTGCTCGCAGTGTGAACGAGGTCGATGAGGAGCAGGGCTGGACGGCACCACTCGTATCTGCTGTCAATGAGACAACCGAGGGGAATTCAGCGACAAAAACCAGTACAGGGCAGCAAGGACTCTTGTTGGTGTTGGTGGTAGTGTTGAATTTGTTGGCCCGACTTAGTTAAGATTCAACGCAACATTTGATCTATACAAGTCTAGAAATAGCTTTAAGCATAATGTAAGGTATGATCCTAGCAGTCATCCTTAAGCGATACTACTGTCAGACAGTAGAACGTTCCATTGCATAACCCACACAGACACACACACAGCGGCCTTACAGAGCGAGTGTACATTTTAGTTTATATTTTTCTAAAATTCATTCACTTGCTGTCGAACAACTATTTAACAAGCAAAAAAAAGTAGAAGAAAACTTGCCATCTATTGGACCGAATATCAGGATATGTTTTTGTACCGCATGTCTATATTATAACGTATATAACATTTTTTTATACAATTATATATATATACATAAACTAAGATATCTAGTTTTATACGCAATGAATCCGTTTTGAGAATTTATTCGAATTTCTCAGCCACAACTGCCTTATATCGTTAAGTACAGTATTGCTTCATATGGACGAACAGATTGGCCCGAGTCTTAGTAGCTATGAGCTGCCCCGCATTTCATTGTATTTTTGATTTGATTATTTTAAACCCATTCTAATTATTTATATTTAAATAATGTGATATTATCATAAATTTTATGTGTGCGCTTCAGTTATGAACCATAAAACGAAAAAAGAAAAAAAACTCAAGAACAATAAGCAATTCGAGTTATTAAATTTATTATTAATATTTTTTGTTAGTGTTAGTGCGATATATCTGTATATTTATGTCCTTAAAAACAACACACATTTAAGTTGAGCGCATATACATACATATTTTGATGAAATAAATAAATACACAGTTTTGCTTCATTCATGGTAATATAATTGTGTATTATTGATTCCCATTAAAATGCTCAAGACTTACCCACTACAACAGAGTGAGTTTTGGGTTCGTTAATGTCTGTGACATTTGTACAGTCCGAAATGCCCAAGTGTAAGCAATGCAAATTGAACTCCATCAATCTGCATTCAAGGATTATGGGGTCATCTAAGAAAGCAAATAAAATCCTCCAAAATCACCTAAAAACAGGATCCACCGCATCCTGCACAGACACAGACATGCATTTCCTGAGTATTATTGGCGTTGCAGCAGTCGCGCAGGCAGCTTATTAAGAGCTGGTCCTTTTGGCTTTAACTTAAGATCAGTTATGTAATTGAATTTCCATTGAACACTTTCAGCACCAATAAAATGCATTGGAAACTTCGATTAAATTGTAAAAAAATTGTAGGTCATTCGAAGAACTGCCCGTATTAACAAATATATGGTCACTAAAGAAATTCTGCTGTTTCCTGATCTCAAGTAGCAGACGCACAGAATCGGCTGCAAATTCTATTTAAATTTGCATTGCCTACTTTTACGCTGGCTGAAATTGATGAAATATTAAAATGCATTGCATACTTTTGCTGTTAAATATAAAAATGATTGCATACTTAATTACAAAAACTCGTTAATTATTATTCCCTACGCTTTTACTTTGAATTGTGTATGACTAGGAATATTTTTTGAGTTCTTTAATAAACGAGCGATGATAAATATATGAGAAACAACTTAAATTACTTATATCAAAGGTTGTTGATAAGGTCGTTGCTGTGAAGTAATGACTTGTCAGCTGTTTTAACAAATCAAAATTGATATACTTTACGATATTTGTTATTAGACAGCAAAATAAGTGCACATGTTCCTGGGTAGGATCATTAAATATATGCGCGATAACGAATGATAATTAGTGCGGCTATGTAATAAAAAACCGAGTGAAACTTTACTATGAAAAAAAACAGCAAAAACAATAAAACAGATGTATCATATTTAGCGATAATGCCCTTATCTAAACTCTGTAGACAGGTAAAAATTAAAATGCTTTAGATATCATATTCACACTCGTTAATTGATAAACTGTCGACCAAAAAGAGAGTGTCGAAAACAAAACCAGATGTTTGCTGGACTTTATACTCGTGAGACTTTCATCTCTGTGATGGAGCACTTGCCGAAGATGTCACTCGAGTGCAGCTGATATCTCCTCTTCATAATCAGACTACCTATTATATGTATATTTTTATTATACATGACATTGATATCTTATCTCTGCTGGTTAACTGCCTGTTGGACACCAGTGCTAAATTATTCTAAAGAGTCATCAATTCCATTCCTCTCTTTCTCGCTCTTTGTCTCTTTGTATCACTCTTGATTTTGAGTCTTTTCGCATTTGGGAAGGGTGCTCCAACAACCTGTCATTTGTCCATGCGTCATGTAAGACCTGTGACGACATGAACAAATTACTCGACTACCCAAAAAGCAGAGTACCCAAAAGTGAAGCGCCGACAGTCGCACATCGACCATACTCGCGGTCAGTAGTATTTACTGGTTAAATTTCAATTTATTATTTAAATAACGCAGCACAGCACGACATATGCATATATAAGATACAGCTATCTACTGTATGTGCACACACACGCGAACGTCGGGGCACATTCATACTTATATAAATTACTGCTAACATTAAATTATAGACAATTGTGAGTAGAGGTCGAATATTACAGTGCTCAAAGACAAGTCAGGGCCTAAGCCTTTGTAGATAGTGTGCATAAGGTTGATCTAGCGCCATATATTGATAAGCGTCTGTGACTAATTTGCCGACACAAATGTAAAATAATTGTAATTAAAAATCGATGTGCATGTTTAATGTTTGCTTAAGGATATTTGACAATCCAATAACAAATCAGCTTGGGTAGCTTTGCTTTCATATCTAATCTGAGGGTTTATATGCATGACAGCCGCAATTTTCCCGGAAGTTCGCTTTCTACTATTAATATATGATATGATATATCTATATATCTGTTGCAAGAGTGAAATTCAATAAATCAAATTTTGCGTGTATCATCCATTAGAAAAAGACAATGTCATCCAATCGGAATAGCGATGATTTTACCATACGTCCACTCAGCGCCGAGCTGGAGCTCAGAGCGCAACAGGAGCTGGGCGAGGTGCCCGATCGTGTGCCCGAGGATATTGAGGCAATGCGCACATGGATCTCAAAGCAGCCACATTTAAAGGCACGCGATGATGCACAATTCCTGGTCGCATTCCTGCGGGGCTGCAAGTACAGTCTGGAGAAGACGAAACTAAAGTTGGACAACTTCTATGCGATGCGTGGCGCGGTTCCAGAGCTCTATAAGAATCGCTTTGTGGGCGACAAACAGCTCAGCATACTCAAAACGGGGTATGTTTAATAATCATCTATATTGCTCACTAAGTATTTATGTTGGCAATTGTTTAAACAGCTGCCTGCTGCGACTGTCTGAACCACTGCAACCGGATGGTCCAAGGATACACATCTCGCGCTATGCATACTACGATTCCAATCAGTATTCGATTGCGGAGGTCATGCAGGTCAACACAATGCTAGGCGAGATACAGATACGTGAGGATGATAATGCAATGGTTTCCGGGTTTGTGGAGATCATTGACATGAAGGGCGTCACAGCCGGACACATGTTCCAGTTCGATGCGATGTTGATCAAGAAACTGGCCGTCTTGGGTGACAAAGCGTTACCCTACCGACCCAAGGGATTTCACTTCATCAATGCGCCATCGATCGCCGAGAAGGCAATGTCCATCGCAAAGAGTTTGATGAGCGATAAGATACGGAAACGGGTGAGTTTCTGGAATAATCCAATCAATAATCTAATTAAAATAAATATATGTATTATATCAATAACTGTATACGAATTGATTCTCACAGTTCCATATACACTCCAAACTGGATACACTCTACAAATATGTGCCCAAGGAGTGTCTGCCTGTAGAATATGGCGGCACCAATGGCAACATACAGAATGTTGTGGATACCTGGACGCAGAAGCTGATCGACTACACCGAGTTCTTCCAGCAGGATGCGGGATATGGTACAAATGAGAAACTGCGACAAGGTCAGCCCATCAATTCCGAAACGCTCTTTGGCATTGAGGGTTCGTTTAGAAAACTGGACATTGATTAGCTCTAAGCAACAAAGTAATCCTAGCAGATATATGGTAAATAATAACTGTTTAATGTTTTAGAAAGAATTAATTAAAGCACACAAAATCAATAGATTATGGTAAAGCACAAGAACAAAAATTAAACTTAACTGGGCAGTAAAATTATTACAAAACAAAAAATGCACCCTTAAAGGATCAAGGACATAGGTACTTTGAATAGCTTCAGTTCAGAGCTTGGACTCCACCGCCTGCTTGGACTTTTTATTGAGAAACTCATAGGCCTCATCGTGATAGGGCTTGGCAGCATTGCGGACGCGTTCCAGCCACTTGGCCACCTTGGGAAACTTTCGCTCGTTCACATTGAACTTGCAAAGTCCTGGCAAGGAATATGGGCATTTAACTAGGTATACATTAAAATCAAACTTAATGTGACACTTACTCAGCTGCTCAATTTCGGAGACAGCAAATAGATCGGCAACCGTTAGATTTTGTCCCACCAGAAAGTCCTTATCCATCCACATGTGCTCCAACAGACCCAAAGAGCGCTCAACATCCTTAGTTAACTTCTCAACTGCATCCGGTTTGGGATTGGGCGCCAAACCATTAATGGGCAGCAGCCAAGCCTTCATGAAGAAAGTGCCGCAGGCGACGCGCACATTTAAATGCTGCCACTCCAGAAATTCATCAACACGAGCTCGTGACTCCAAGGATTTTGGATAAAGCTGCTCGCTCATCTGATTCTTATCCGCAAGGTAACTAAGAAAGTACAAAATGACATATATTTAATTTCTAATCTTTTGACCTTTGGAACTAAGGTTAATATACACACCGTACCATGGCCACACTCTCGCTCAAATGGAAGTTACCATCCACCAGGGCGGGCACCTTCTGGAAGCGATTGATCTTCTTGTACTCATCGGTCAACTGTTCACCTGTAAAGTGACATCAAATTAGTTTTCCGGCTTTTGGAGTAAATTCGCATTTGTACTGACGTTTGCGCAGCGCTACGGGGCAAGCCTCGAATGGCGTTTTACCCAGTTTGAGTGCAAGCCACAATGCACGCGATGGAGGCGATAGAAAGTCAAAATAGTATTTAATTGCTTGTGCCATTTTGATCAACTCCACCGGATAAATATATTTGTGCCAATGAACCCAGCTGCGGTACAAAGTTCCAAATTCGCGTGCTATACAACACTGTCACACAGTTTGCGGTTTGTCAGCACTGCTCTGACTACTTATATAGTTGACTCGCTCACACTTACAGCACTTAGGAAAATTGCGCGCGTATAAATTGTAATTCAAATGCAGAGCAGTGAATAATATTAAATGTTGTTACAAACCATGAAGGGCTTAAAATGTGAATGTCAACTTTGGCATTCAAGTGATTTAGTGGATTCGATTGCTTAGTTTGTTGGGACTGATTTAACAACACAACCTTGCAGTGTCGAAAGCCTTTTATCTAAAGCGAAGATAATATCGTAACACAGGATACGTCAGAGGCGCTTATCAGCTTGTTGATAACATTTTACAAACCATTGCGACATAAATCATTGTACAAATCAAAGAGAAAAGAGGAACAAATAGTGTGGTATCTTTTTTGTGGCGAATCAGATGTTCATTTTTTTTTTTTGTTTTTGGTTTGACATTTAAACAAATTCGTTTTAATTTATTAACGTACTCAACATGGGTCGCTACAATAATACACTGTCAATTGTAAGTATGTATCTGTAGTATGTATGCATGTATATACTAATATATATGTAAATGTGTAAACTAGTATCAAAAATTAGTAGAGACGACACTTAGCCAACGCATAAAATTATCGAAAAAGAATGTATGTATGTATGTATGTATATGTGTGCATGTGTGTGTATGCATATTTGTAAGTGGGTATGCATGTTTAAAATAAAAGCCAACCAAAACTTATGTATATAGTAAGAATAAAAGTAGAAGAAGACATCCATACATATAGTGAGCGATATTTAGCGTGAAACAATCTTCTTGGTTTTTTTTTTAGTTTGGAGCGTAAAACAAATTTTTATGGAAAGTCCTAAGCATAGGGAAATGTTGGTATGTTCACTGATAAGAACGGCAATAAATTATAATCGACATTCATGAGGTTTTTGCCATTTTATGGCTTTTTTTTTTCTTTTTTCTTTTCATTGTTATTTTAGTGTGTTCTTTGCTGTAACATTGTTCAATTTTGCTTTTAGTATCGATGTTGCTTTCTAAGAATTTTTATAAAATATCAGGTTTTAACAATGACCAAAGTTCGCTATAGCGCTGTATACTACATACTATATGTATAGGGTATGTGGACAAATATATATATATATACATATATATACACATATATGTATGTATTTACATGTACATATATATGTATTTATATATATATATAGTATGTATGGAGAGAGAGAGATACAGAGAGATAGAGAGGGAGGGAGTGTGAGGTGTATATGTTTTTGTATATATATATATATATAGTATGTGCATTTGAATATACAGTTAACAGCCCCCAAAGCCCCGGAAGCCCCTCAATCAAAATCTAGCTTGCGAAAGGTGCCCTCCTCAGCGCTAGCGACACCAGTGACAAGCGCAGCTTGCTGCTGGCTGTTCCCAGCACGCAGCTTCTCATCGACCCCAAAGCGCTCATCGTCATTGAAGTACGGCGTAAAGGTGTTCAATTGTGCCTCATAGCGGGTAATGGCTTCGTTCAGCGATCCATTGTTACCACCCAGCTCCGTCGGCAGGTACTCCTTGCCAATGGCCTTATGCAACGACTCCAAATTTGGATGTATGTGCAGCTATAGAAGATAATGAACGAGACTGATTAGAATTTGTTCGATAAGAGAACGACATGCAGTTTAAGTTACACACCAGTTCTTTTTGTTTCATCACATTGCGGATTATGGTTAGGACAAATTGTGTTTCACGCGAGGCATTCACAATGTGCGTAGCCAACAGATTCGTGGGTATTCCATGCTCGAGGAATGCATTCATGCGCTTGAACAGGCTCGAATCAAACTGCAACAGCAGCGAATATGGTATTTTTGTGAAATCAATGACCTCAACGACTCCGGCAATGTTCCAATTGTCATCGGTATTGATCTCTATCTCAGAGCGGAAAGCATGAAAGCGAAAGATGTCGCCAACGCTGTGCTTGGAAGTCTCGATATGTCCCATGCGTGTGAAATGGATACGTGGGCCACCAGGGCCAATGGGATTGGGTAGTGTGGCGAATATGCTGAATGAAAATAAAGCGAAAATACAAATACATTCACTTGATAAAGTTGACTTGAACTTAATTCTCACCCTGATCTGGCCAGTTCAAAGAGTTTGTCATCCACAGCACGTGACTTGAGCAGGCCACGTTCCTTGGACTTGTAGTCGTAGAAGAAGAGCACTCGCTTCTTGGCCTGCTCCAGATCCCACAAACAGAAGCGCAGAAATGCGACCAGGAACTGATCATCGGTGCGCGCCTCCAAATAGTTCTGTTCGTTAATCCAATTGCGTAGAGCCATAATTAAGGCATCTCGATTCGCCTCATCCTCGTTGAGCTCCACACGCGCCACTTCCGCCAACTCTGGCACCAGCTGTCTTATTTTGGCCATTGTGTTGGGGATAACTGCAAATTTTGTACTATCGAAACTTTAAGCAAAATTGTGACAACTATGGTTATTCGAGAGAAACTTGTGTATGAGTGTGTGTGCATGTGTGTGCCCCGTCTAGGTTGAAACACGACTAATGGCAGCAGAATCGACGCCTGCTTCGAGGTGACGACTACTTGGCGAACAAGTGGACGCTAGCAACTTGTAGCAAATGATACGAGTCGATATTGGGACGATACCAAAGTGCACAGTGACCCTAAACTAATTTATATGCACTTGCTCCAATATTGTGTTTATACTTTTCTCAAGTTCAATACGAGCATAAACCAAAAAAATTGATATCCTGATGATATTTGGAATTTATGCAGGCAGGATATATGTCGGAGCCGATCTAATAACTATAGCATGTAGCTGGGAGTGTAACGATCGATTGGAAGATGTTTTTATATATGAAAAACACTGTTAAGAAAAACTCTTTAATTATGCTGTGGAACAGCAGCTATTCCATAAGACAAATC
Organism: Drosophila grimshawi; assembly: GCF_018153295.1. Lineage (NCBI taxonomy): Eukaryota > Metazoa > Arthropoda > Insecta > Diptera > Drosophilidae > Drosophila > Drosophila grimshawi. The sequence goes on from NW_025062889.1 coordinate 3,341,223, forward strand.
TGTCGGCTTTGATTCCAGTTTACAAAGGTAAGTTATCTTCTTAGTTTGGACTATTATTCATTAAACAAACAGAAAACATTTCATTTGCTAAGCAATCACCACTGTGCAGCAAAAGTTTTGCGATAAGATAAGACTTAGGGTAGATATAACTGTATGGTTCGATTAACAGGCCACTGATACCAACAACTACAACCTTTATTGAGCGAAGCGAACTTTGCATCTGCATTGACAATAACCATTTCCTAGCTCCCGACTCACAAATCTGATGCGATGACCCTTATCCCAAAAAGCCAATGATTAACAGTTTTCATTTTTATACCCATTGAAAATGGGTAAAAATGATATCATGGATTTGTCCGTGACTGACAGAAGGAGGCATCTCCGACCCATATGAATATTTTATCAATCAGAATCAATACCCATGGATATGTGAATCTCAGAGATATTCATTAGAGTGTTCGAATTTGGAATATAAGTTCTCATATACCCCGCATAGATCGCCTTTATTTCATTTTATCGATAACAGCCATCGTTTCACAAATATCAATACATATCGGTTTCTACAATCTTTAAACCTGTTGCTTCTTATTAATATATAATACGCATTGACATATGATTGATCGACGGGAAAAACTTAATCAAGATCGGATAATAAACGCTCAAGTTATAGTTAAAGACGTATTCGCATATTGATCTCATTCATCATCAGCAGTCGCAAGCATTTTCTGTTTCTTAAGGCAGACAATAAAGGGTATATCGAAGTTGAGCTCACTCGAATACAGCATTCTAACTTGTTTGACTGTTAACAATTACTAAGCATGAATTTGACGCTCAATCTAATCAAATTAAGATAACATAACAGAGTACTTCACTATGCTTTGCTATGGAGTCCAGACGAAACAAAAAAAAACGCATTATCAACTAGCCAAACGATTGGCCATAAAAGGTCATGATTAGCGAAAACTGATTAGTTGGCCAAGAGCGAGAATAGAGAAAGAATTGGCTTTATATAGTTCAGATTCAGTAATCGCACAGTTGCCACGAGGCGCAGTACAGCAGATTATGGCCGAGGAGCTAATACGTCCACTCAGCGCCGAGTTGCGCCACATTGCGGCAACCGAATTGAATGAGGTGGAGCAACGACTGCCCCAAGATTTGCAGGCACTGCGAGATTGGTTGGCCAAACAGCCGCATTTGAAAGCACGCCAAGATGCACAATTTCTCGTTGCCTTTCTGCGGGGTTGCAAGTTCAGTCTGGAGAAGGCCAAATCCAAACTGGATCATTATTATACCATAAGAACAATGATGCCAGAAGTCTTTGGCCAGAACTACATGGATGATCGAAGCATTGCGTTTTGCCGCACGGGGTAAACTATGCAACTATAGCAAACTGACTGGCTCAGCAAGATGTCTAAGAGCATTCTCTTCATTTCCAGGACATATGTGCGACTACCAAAACCACTTGGCGTGGACGGACCACGCATCCAGCTAACGGATTATTCCAAACTTGATCCGAAAGTCTTTCAGATGATCGATCTGTTTCGGTTTGAGACGCTGGTCATGGGGCGACAGATAACAGAGGATGATAATAGCGTTATCAGCGGCTACGTTGAGATTCTCGACTTGTCCAAGTGGAACCTCAGTATGGTGGCCCAATTGGATTTTTCGCTCATCAAGAAAATGGGCGTGTTTGCCGAGAAGGCGGCACCGATGCGGATGAAGGGTGTTCATTTGGTCAATTGCCCCAAGGAGGCAGTAGCTGTGCTTAACTTGGCCAGAAGCCTTATGCCCAACAAGCTGCAGGATCGAGTAAGTTATTTAGAATTTATTTTTGAAACTGTGGCAATATTCTGTTATATTTTGGCTCCAATTTAGGCCATTTTTTTTTAAAAAGAAATAGGAGATAATCTATTATTATCAGTTTGCTATCAGCCCAGCTATGTTCAAGTACCAAATATCAATTGATAAGCCCAAAAAGCTCTATTAATTTCCAATTAGAGAAAATCAATAATGTTTTCGATTGGAATAGATTGATATTGAAATATACCCGGCGTACAGTAAGGGTATTATAGATGGGGGTTCACTGTGCTGTATTATCTGCATCAAATTAACTTTATGACCACAATTAATTGTACCAGGATCATAAATTTGGTACTTCCCCTTTCAAGTATATAAATAGTCGCTTTAAAGTATAAATCTGCACTATTTTGGGGGATATTTAGAGGGTTTATTTATGTGATTCCTGTGAACGGAATCTAGACCGGCAAAATTATAAAAGTTTATTTATAAAAGGTCTACGTCTTTTATGAGGTATATCAATTTCTTATCACATATTTTGATTTGGTCATATTTACGATAGTTAATGAGAATTTCTTCACACAGTTTTACGTGCACAAAAATATAGAACAACTTTCCAAAATAATACCCCGCGAATATCTGCCCGAGGAATATGGCGGCAGCAATGGACGCATTGCTGACATCATTGTCGAGATGGAACGGCAGATGCTTAGCTATAACGACTACTTAAAGGATGAGATGAACTACGGCGTCAACGAGCAGCTGAGACCCGGCAAACACCTAACTCCCGACACCCTGTTCGGCATTGAGGGCTCCTTCCGCAAATTGGACATCGATTAGATTTGCTCACATTGACAAACCGACATTGAAGGGAAAGAAGATCTCTAAATTGACATAACTTAAAATTTAATTATATGTGAGATGCAAAGATTAAAATGCTAGATAGATCATCTGAATAGAGCCCGTATATTTGCCCTAAGTTGAATTGTAAAAGGGAAGTGTAATGAATACAGTGAAACCTCGAAAATTAGAAAACTTAGATGATTCTAGTGCGCATTTTTTAAATATCATACATACAAATAAACTAAATCTATTAATTTCATTTATTTTATTAATTTATAAAATGTAATTTCAATTCTCAAATTATTCTGATTGTCAAAAATCCAAATTATAAAATATATAACTTTGAAAAAGAGAATCAAAACAATAACCACAAAAGGCACTATTTCAGTTATCAGGAAACTAATAAATATTATGCTTGTTTGAGAAGCGCAAAGAGAGGCGGCGCCCTATTGACAACCCAACAGATGGGCATTACGAGTGGTAAACAAAAAGCGTCAAATTCAGAAGCTTTTAGTGTGCGATATCAGTGACAAGTGTTAATAGCCTTATCTATCAGTTAAGTGAATTAGATGGGAGATCAATAAAAATGTTAATTTGCATGTTAACTGGAATTCAACTGGCAGCTGACCAAGTCAGTTGCGCTGCAGCCATAGACTGAAAAAGGAGTTAAAAAAGGGCATATAATTTTAATAGTATGGACGTGAGTAGCATATTGCATATTAAATACAGAATTATAGGCATTATATCTTTGACTTTCTTTCAGTTCGATTTTAGTCAATGGGATTTTCCGGAGGATCGCATTTGGTTGCGTATACCGAGTGGGGAGATTGCGTGGAAAGTGTGCTCCTTCCTGCCACTAATTATATTTGGCCTTTACGGCAATTCGGTTATGATCTATTTAATAGCCGCAAATCGTACGCTGCGCACGCCAACCAATTTAATTGTGGCCAATATGGCAGTGGCTGATTGTCTCACACTACTCATATGTCCGACTATGTTCATGATCAATGATTTCTATCAGAATTATCAGTTAGGCTATGTGGGCTGCAAGATGGAGGGTTTTGTGGTGGTTGTATTCCTTATAACAGCCGTTTTGAATCTTTCCGTGGTTAGTTACGATCGTCTTACAGCTATTGTCCTGCCACTGGAGAAGCGTTTAACGCTGCGTGCCGCAAAGATTGTAATTTTTTGCACTTGGCTGGCAGGAGTTCTACTTGCACTGCCCCTAGCTATATATCGGGATTATAGGGTGCGTGTATGGCGTAATTTTACGGAGCGCTATTGCAAGGAGAACATAAATGTCCTGCCCAAATATTGGTATGTGCTGATCACGGTATTAGTTTGGTTGCCCTTGGGCATTATGCTCATTTGTTATACGGCCATTTTCATCAAGGTGAGAGAAGAGTTTAAATATATCTATCTTATTTCTATAATCAAATTTAATTCCCAGCTTGATCGCTATGAAAAGCGCGTTTTAAGCCGTGAAAATCCGCTGAGTGTTAATTATAAGCGCAGTGTGGCTAAAACCCTGTTCATTGTGGTTATTGTTTTTGGGGTGCTGCGTTTGCCCTTCACCATTTTCGTGGTGTTGCGCGAAAAGTATTATAACACCGAGGTCAGCGTGGATAGTGCAATGCAGTACTTTTCATACTTTTCGCAATACCTAATGTTTGTCAATGCCGCCGTCAATCCCCTTATCTATGGCTTCAACAACGAGAACTTCAGACGTGCCTATGCCGAGATGTCTTGTGTGAAACGTCGAAGAGCCAAAGGGAATCGCGTTCATCATTGTTGCTATTGTGATTTCATCAAGAAGAACAAGAACAACAAACAAACAGAAGCAAATGCAAATGCAGAGAAGAGCTGCGCCAAGGAAATATCACAGTCTGCGACTGCGGAAACAAAAAGACTGCAGGAAACATCCAACTTGGATGGTAGTGTCGAAGACACTTTGGTGGCACAGATCGATGGAGAGGGTTTCATTTAAAGTCTACATTATAAATATATTACACTACCAAAATGGCAGGTCATTAATTGAATATTCCAATACTTTAACAAATTTCTGACATTTAAAATGTATTTATTTATTCATTTAAAACACATTTTGTAGTGTTTACATATATTTATCCCTCTGAACGGGATGAAATCAATTTAAATCATCCCGAAAAGGAATAAAATTGTTCTTGGCCTTAAGATCTAATTATATAAATATTTCGTTTTGTTCCAAAAATTGTATTTTATATTTGAGGACCACAATATTTATCAAAGAGTCTTCACATTAATCAGAACATTTATCGAAAAGTCTTCATATTAATTTTAGGAGGGTCTTCACATTACATTGACATTACGGTATATAATGTTATTGGTAAAGCTCAAATAGCATTACACAACACAAAGAAAGAATAATAAACAATGGCAAATGACAACAGATATGAAACCATTTTCATTATCACGTGAAACCAAAGAACTCCGACTTCATATAGCCCGTGCCATGGGCCTCCAAAAACTTGATAAACTGTGCCATATTAATGGGTCCCTCATCGCCGTCAGTGCCATCATTGAAGAGCTGCTCCGTAAACTGCTCAAAGCGACGCTTGCGACACAGTTCTGTACGCACCAAGCTGATCTTCTGCCAGCGTAAGGCCCTAATGGAGCGCCAGTATTCCTGCACCTGCTCCTGCTCGCCCTCGACACAGATAATACCCGGCTTCCCGGGACGACTAAAGCCGCTGAGTTGCAGTTGTCGTGCTTGACGTATCAACTCCTGTCGCTTGGAACTCGACTTAATGTGATGCGAGTAGATCCAAAGGCGCTCGAGCTGCACCACTTTGGGTTGCTCCTCGGGCACAGCAGGCAGCTCGCTGGCTGGACGTAATAACAGAGTTTCAATTTGCTCCTGCAGCCAGATGAGCAATTGATATATATAAGGTTCCCCTGGATCGCTGCGTTGCTTTGCCAAATAGTTCTCGATTTGCTGCTTGAGATGCTCCGTATTGGCCTTGTCCAGCAGTGCGCTGTGTACACTAATCCTGGCCAGCTCCAGCAGCGGATACAAATGCGGCAGCTCAACGCGCACATCCACAGAACTCTTGCACGGCAAACTCAACTTGATGATGTACTCAAGATGCGAGCGAAGAGGTGTCTGCGACTCTGAACGCACAAACTCATTGAAATCGGCAACGACGCTGGCATCGAGCAGCTGCAGCTCGCGAGGACCATAGTATATGGATTCGAGCAGCTCCAACTCCTCCAGCTGCTGACGTAGACAGCGGCAATAGGCCTGGAGATCCATTCTTCAAACAATCGGCTGCCGAAAATTGGGAAAGAGTTTTTTGGTTTAGTCTCGGGCTGTTTACGGGAGAGCCTGACAAAAACTCAAACAGAAGTGGAACGAGAACCGAGACTACAGAGAAAAATAATGTTAAGAGTGTACAGAACTACTGCAATTCCCGACAAAGCTACGAAGCAAAGCAAAGCATTCGAAAAGCAGATTTAGATTCAACAGATAAAGAATAAATTCATGGATTAATATAATTATCATGATCATGTTCGAATATAGGTGATTAATTATATGGAAATTCAACGGAGTTCTGATTAAGCGAGTTATAATAAAGATATCTTGATATGATTAACTGGTCTTTTACAATGTAGAAACTTATAGACTCTGTGCTTTGTAGTGTGCCTGCTGATCAGCTGATCGTGCTAAGTCCACAATTGATTCGCTCTTCCTCTCTCACTCTTTCTCATTCCTGTTTTGGGTCTTCCTCGTGTTTTCGAAACGGTTTGAAAAGCTTCTTCGAAGCTTTTTAATTTAGTGTACGGTTTCTTTGTTTGAATACGTTGCACGTGTTAAGTTTCGTCTAATTAATTGAAATGTGTCGTTTCATGTTTATATTAATATTTCTGCTCTGGAAACATGGATATGGTTTCGAGGTGCGTTTCCAGGAAACGCTACCAAGCTACCACATCTCCTCGGATTTTGACGCCGAAACTGAGCAGCGTCTGCATAAGCGTGAAATGCAGCAATTTTTCGATAAAGGTGTTACACAAGACAACAAAATACAAGTTTTAAAGAATTGTTTGCCTTAGTCTCGGGCTATCTACTTGAGAGCCTCATAAAACTCATAAAGAGTTTGTAACCTTAACAAGCCTTCACAAAAGCTTTGTTTTTTTACTACTTCCAGCTGGTTACAGTTTCGATGGCCTGGTTCGCGTTGCTTCTGTTCCGGTGCCCTTTCCCCTGGACATTTGCATGCTACAGTTGCCCACGGTGAAGTATGCAACCACGCTGCACAAGGATACGGCAGGAGTGCATCAGTTTGCGGTCTACATTTGGCGTGCAAGGGAACAGGATTATGCGCTGTTGCTGCAACAGCCAGCGCCCAAGGCTGTGGCCCTCGACTGCCTGGCATATGCAGGACTTGGCTTTGTAGCACTAAGCCTGAATCACACAGAGCCCGTGCGGCAGGCACGCGAGGGTTCACCCATCTTCGAACTGTCAGCCGAGCGTGGTTTGCGCACCGTACAATATTTTGCGGGTCAACGGCTACGTAGCATGTATTTGAGGATTAGCAGCCAGGAGCTGACGCTGCTGCATGCCTACGATGGCGGCGACACAAAGAAACAGCAACGTTGTCCCTACTTCAAGTGGACGGGCGCCACCTTCCAGCAGCTTGGCTCGATACCCTGCAGCAATGCTCGCCGCTTGGAGGCATTTGGCATTGATTATGCCGATTATGTGGCAGTTGCCAATTATGCCAGTGCCGATGGACGCACCTCCACCCACTCAGAGATCTATAGATACGATGCCCAAGCACGGCGCTTTCAACTCTTTCAACGTTTGAGGAGCAACGGTGCCGTCGATATCAAGTATTTCAGTCTGCCGGTGAATGAGGTGAGTCGTCGACATTTTCTCATACTCGGCAATTCGGTGGGATCTGCGAGAGCAGCTGCTAGCCAAGCTGGTGAGGCGGACACCGTGATCTATGTCTTCGATAATGGACAGTTTGTGCCTTATCAACGTTTGAGCTTCGATGCCCTGGAACGCTTTTTGCCCGTGACGGTGAGTTAACCTTCAACTGTGAACTGCTTACAAATAGAGCAATTAAACCATATTGCATAGAGTGCAAAATTAGAAAAATTGTACGAAATCTTGAAATGAATGCAAGTTTACACGCAACCTTTGCATGCCAATTCAAATCACGAATTATTTTTAATTCTAGAGATTTGCACAGCAAGTCAAATTCAGAATTTATAATTACAAGTTTAAAATAATTTAATTAAATATTGAACTTAAATTAATACTAATATATGCAACCCCAAAGCCGCATTAATTTGCACAAATTTTTCCCACCATCAGCAATAAGCATTATAATTTGAAATCACAATTTCCCACTTGTAGCACTCGATATCGGAAAAATTCCTACTCTTTGTGGTCTGCAGCAAGCAGGATGTGAAAATATATAATCTAAACGATTGGAAATTCGAGGAATCCACAGTACAGTTCACCGAGGGCGCATTCAGCAGGGGCGTGGCACGCATGCGCAGCTACGAGGAGAATGAGCAAAGCTACTTGGGTGAGTCTCTCATGGTCTTAACAAAGAATTAAAGACTAAGCCAACTTCTTGTCACAGTTATAGCCAATGAGAATATGGCCGCCAATGAGACAAACATATTCCAGCCACTCTACAAACAGGACGAACACGCCAATGTCCTGCGGCAGCAAATCATTGAATGGGCACGCGAACAGCGCAAGAGATTGGAGCAGATCAATGTGGATCAATTGGTGCAGAATTTAAAGGTCAGTCTAAAGTTCACTCAATTCTGTAGGCTTATTAATCAAATTTTGTTTCCACAGCAAAAACTTGAGGAAACGCAAAAACATTTAAAGCGAATGCACATAAAACTCGTGAATGCCAAAGCGGTGAGTGAAATGTAGACTGAAATTAAGAAGAGAAAAACTCTAGTTTCTAGAAATAAACTTGAAATATACTTATGAAACCTAATCCGAACCCAACTTAACTTAATACACAGCTAGTCGACCCGCATCAGAAGCTAACCACAAATTATTGGGATGCGTTGCGCTATGCAAAACGCGCCTTGGATGTGATTGAACTGGATGCAGCACGGGCTCAGCGTCGTCCAGCAAAGCGTGCAGTCGAGGATCAGCATGAATTCGATGAGATTACAGTCGGCACCCTGGTGGTGCATGAGAAGCTGCAAGCTCAGCACATCAACGGCGTCAATAGGGAGCAACCGGTTTACGAGTCGATCAGTGCCAGCAAAGTGTATGTAAGTGAGGAGTACAAAGAGGCGGCATCTGAACAACTGCTGCCCCAAATGGAGCAGCTCAGCGTGCAAGATCTGCAATTGGAGGGCAAGCTCAACGGTCACAACTGGACCGAGCTGTTGGAGCAAACACTCAAGCGTCGTGGCAGTGAGGTGCAGTTCATCAAATCTCCGGTGGACATCAGCAATTTGAGAGCGGAGGCTGTGCTGGTTAACGGCAATGAGATCAACGATCGACCTTTGAGTCAACTTATCTCAATCGATGGTGGCGACTACATTGTGCAGCAGGATGTGCAGTTCGCCCAACCCATCGAAGTGAATCGACTGGTCATCAATCAGCGCCTGAATCACATTCACGTAGATCGCCAGCGCTTTGATGTGCTGCTCCATCAAGCGAATCACACCCAGGTCATCGAGGGTGTCAAGCGTTTCGAGAATATACGTGTGCTTGAACCCATTACCATTGCGGTGAGTGCAAAAGCCTTGAGCTAATTACTACACATTTAATTAAATAACCTCTATTAAAAATATTGTAATAGTTACGGTTACACTACTCATTAAAGTTATTTAAGTTGTGGCTCCATAAAAAATACTATTATTTCAATTATAGTACTTTTTTTTAGAGGTCAAACCAAGATAAAAATCGCGTTTTCAACTTGGAATATTGTCTTTTCCCAGAGACCAAATTATGATCAAAAGTCCCTTTAACAAAGTTATGTCTTTGGAAAGATTTGTCCCATCCCAAAATCTCTTTTGACTCTAACTTCTACCAAAATTTCTCAACTGATTGCAGGGTCAATTGTTAGGCTCCGAGCTGATCGCCATGTCGCCGATGAAGGTGACCCATCAGTCGCTGGAACTGCAAGGTGACTATGTGATCGATGGCGATGTGACCATAGGTCAACTATTGCAAGTGCAGGATTTGATAGAGGCCAGCACACAAAGATCAGCAGCCGCCACATTGCAGCAAGCACTGAGAGTGAATCAACCATTGGAGAACATTAATCTTCGATTTGAGCAACCGCTGAGCGCGAATGACACTAAGCTGAGCTTCATCAATGCGCAGGATTTACAGTTTCTGGTTCAACTAAATGTGGACGAGGTACAGTTTGTTGAGGGCGCCAAGTGGCTGCCACAAAGCCTAACAGTTAGCCAAGGCTTCGCTGAAGTTAATATTCTTAATGGTGTCAATGTGGAGAAGTTGTCCAAGCAGCTGCTGCTTAAAAGTGGCAATCAAACCTTTGCATTTCCCATGCAACTCGGCGGATTGCAGGCGCCACAAATAAATGCCACGAAATTGCTGCTGAACGGAGTGGAATTGGAGCAATATCTGAGAAAGAGTGGAGATCAGCGTTCAAATTCCAGTCTCTATGTAGAGCAGTTGCAGGTGGAGGAGCTGCAGGTGATCGACTTACTCCTGCATGGCACTATTTTTGGCCACACTTTGGAGGAGCTTAGCGCGCAGGGCACACAAAGAGCGCACAGTTGGCAATTGCCGGAGAACTTCAACGGGACAATACAGGCGAGAAATATGTGGTTAAAGGGGCATTTGAACGATGCAAGTGTGGCACAGTTGGAGCAACAGCTGCAACAATTGGCGGGGAATATTAAATATGTGGGCGACTTTACTTTTCGCCAGCCGATGAACATTACTGGACTCCACTTCGGCATCAGTTTGAATGGCATTGAGGCACACCGGTTTGGACACTGCTGGCTGGAGAGCAGCGGGCAGCAGCAATTTACAGCACCGCAAACACTGGCAGCGGTTGCAAGTGATCAGGATGTGGTGCTGCAGGGACGACTGAATAATTATACGCTGGAGAAGCTGGTCAACGGTAGCTATAGGTTAAATGGAACCGAGCAGTTGCCAGCTGTCAAATTTGGTGAGTAAATAAATTAACATAAAGATTGCGATTCATTATTAGATAAATAATGGAAAATATAAGTTATGATCTTAATAATATCCACTTCAATCTACAATTTATCCCTTTTCAGTGAATCCCATAGTGCTTCAAGACTCACTTAGCGTGGGTCGTCTAAATGGCTTGCGTGTGCCGGAGGATATGCTATATGCCCAAGGAGGTGGCATGCTGCAAGCGCCTATGAAGATCAATGGTCAGCTGGTGGTAGCCATAGATCAATGCAATGTGAGTGCTTTAAATGGATTTCAGCTGGATGCACTTGCGCAGTATCTGAGAGAAGACTCTGCGCTGGACACGCTGCATGTGGAGCATGCCGAGTTTGAGGCGCCGCCGCAATTTGAGCAGCTCAATGGACGCCAGTTACAAACGCTGCTGGACAAACTATGGCTGGACAATGAGTTGGTGCAACTGAAAGCTGCACAACTCGATTCGGCCAGCTTTGAGGGACTGCTGGAGTTTGAGGTGAGAGAGCTGAGAGCTGAGAAGAGAAACTGTAAATCAAAAAGCAACTTTTGCAATATTTACTTGCAACAGGGCACTTTGAATGGCCTGGATGTGAATCATATTGGCGGCGATTATTTTAGCTGTACTCGCAGCCAGCATCTTAATGTGCCGTTGTATTTTGACCATGACGTCACTTTTGCTCAAACGCTAGCCGCACAACGGGTACAGCTACGTGTCAAAGATGGCGCACTTGTTGAGGGCATTGGGTAAGTGGTAAAAGCTGTAAAAGCGTTTCAACTGTAATTCGGTATCGAGTTTCACTGCACATTTGTTTACGCGCTAAAAACAGTTCGACAGCCACTGGGCCACCAGCACACACACAGTCAACACCCCCGTCAACTGTGTGACACACACACACACATACGCACTTGGTTAAATCAGCTGTGCGCGCTACTGTTTGCAGGTGAAATTTCAGTACATTTCACTCGTAAATTGTGATTTCTTAAGATTTCATATAGACTTTACCTCGTATTTGTTGGGCGTTGTTTCTTTGTTTTTTTGTTAATTTAAATGCACTTTCTACGGGCCTGCAGCCGTTTTCGGAGTTTCAACACTTCACCAGAAGAAAAACATTAAAGTGACAACGCTCCCAGGGCTGCTACACAAAAGATGACACTTACATATATCGAACTATCGACACACTTTTCAATAGTACGAAGAGTGACCGTATTTTTGGCGGTTATTATTAAAATTGGGAATTACATTTTTGTTTTTTAATGAATTTAATAGGAATTTTTCGCTAAATTTTGACGATTTTGTGGCAAATACATTGAAAACTGCCGGCGAACACAATGTAACGGGACACTGGAGCATACATGAAGCCCATGTACCAGGCGATTTAAATAATGTGCTTATAAATCAATTAAATTTGGTTGATGACGTTTTACGCAACGATACCAAAGGTGTTACTTTAATAAATGCACCCAAAACAGCGACGAGTGCCATTATCAAACGCCTCTTTGCCACGCCTACAAGCACAGTGTGCAATGTGCCCGTGGCACAGTGGATCAACAATACGGTTTATATTTACGGCAATCACAGCATTGCTGGCACTACAATCCTTGAAACGCTTAATCTCTACAACGATCTGCGTGTTGTGGGTCCGGTTAATGGGATCCATTGGCAACCGGATCAACTAATGCTATGCGATAAGGATCAGCAATTGGCAGGCTCTTTGCTGATTGAGAATGCGTTGCCAGAACAGCATAGAATTCTAAGTAGCAACATTGAGGAGCTATGGGTGGATCGCATAAATGGACTCAATGTAAATGAGCTGCTCGAGAATAAAGCACATAATCGTCCCAATCTGCATGTGGCAAGTCAGTTGATCTTCGCCCAACCGCTGAGCTTGGCCAACTTTGAACCCACGGCGGGATATAAGTGGAAACGCGGTGTGAGCAAGGGCAAAAATTCCCTTGAAGATTGGCAGCAGCTGGCTGAACATGTGGCTGCAGTGCAGCAGCGTTTGGCAGGTGAGTGAAGAGAGTCGTATTAAATTCTGCATCTGCATTAAATGTTGAATTCATATTAATTAACCAAATTCTTTGACAGAACCCGCCTATATACTAAAAAACTTTGCAGTGCTGCAACAATTTCCTTTTAATGTGAGCCAATTGAAAACGCTTTACGATCAGGATTTAAAACAGGATGTGTTGGGCATTTGGCACACTGATAAGCGGGGCGTGCAACACGTTGAGAGATATGTGTGGCAAGCTCAGTTGGAGCAGTTTGAGTACAATGCAAGTAAGTGGATATAATGCGTCTTTATTTATCATATAATTTAAATGTGATTTGAGCTTATCAACTAAAATGATGAATGGATGAATTTTGAGTTTGATGATGAATTCTTGTTGGTAATTTCTACGTTTACACGATGCGCGTTTTATGCGTATTTTTTGATAAACATATAATCATTAAAAGTTGTAGATTAAATTCGAACATCAATACGATATTGGCTCATTGCATAAACGTAGGAAATTTTCTTAAAATACATCAATATTATGTTGCAATTGAAATCCGGCGTTTACACGAGTTCTTTAAATACTATTTTGCAATTAAATAATGCTGTCTTATATATATATTATATAGTCTTTTTTACGAAATCAAGTAGAGTAGATATAATTTAGCTGCCGGTCTAGGTTTACACGTTTCAAATATCAAGTCGCAAATAAAACGTTTTAAAGTTTAAAGTAATAAAAATATACTGCTAATTCAATAAATAGATATTGCTTTAAGTTAAACTGAGCAGCTATAATCAATAATCTCAAAAGTTTTCGTATTAAAATCTTGTAAAAAGAAAAAAAAACAGCTAAAATATAAGTTTGTACTTTTGAAATGGGACTAAAATATCATGAAATACTTGAACATGTAAACCATTGCTAAAAACTCGTGTAAACTTGCAGCCTTGCAATAATGTCATATTAAAACCACACAAAATGTTGGTTGTCGTCTACGTTTTGTCTCTAGCTCTAGGGGATTTTGATCGGCTTGGTTGGTTGGCTTAGTGCTCCAACTCATCGCTTTGCACATCGACAATGGCGCGTAGGATGCCCAGCTCCAGTTTGGCAGCTGCACGTTGTGAGATTCGATTCATCACATTGGCCACATAGAGGCCGAGTGCCTCGTGGCGCTTCGAGTTGCATAGATTCTTGAAGAATGTCGGCGGCAGCGAATTATCATAGTTTCCTAAATTGATAATCTCGGCGGTGTTGTGGGAGCCCGCATTCACCTTCGACGAATCAAAGATGATCTCATTGAGCTCGTCCATGTGCGGCGAATACCCATTGGTGCTGGCCATCGATGTGGTTGCAATTGTGGCAGCCGTAGAAGAGTTCGCACCACCACCACCAGCACCACCCACCAAATTGCCATTGAGCTGTTGTGAGGGTGGTATAGTTATGATATTAATGCCCGGCGGTGGTGATTGATTGCTCTCGCGCTCCTTCTTCACCTGCAACAGTTGGGCGGTAGTCGTGTGCACCACATTGCTAGTTGTGGGTGTTGGCGCCTCTGTGGATGTGGATGCTGTGGCCATTTGCTTGGGACTTGTCTGCGTCTTCTGCAGCTTCTTTTGCACTGACGGCAAACTGGCGCATTCATCGGACAATTTACGTTTCACCGACTCTGGCAGTTGGATGGTGGTGCGTGCAGAGTGTGCCATCTTATGCTGTTGCAGTTGAGACGCAGCTGCTATTGTTGCCGGCGATTTGTGGCCAAAAGCACCACTCGGTGTCTTTTTCAATGTGATGCCCTTCTTTTGCAGCGCTGCTGCCGCCACAGAAACAGCGCTCGCCTGTTGCCCGCACGATCGTTGCGGATTACTGGCCATTGTGTTTAGCAGTTTCTTCTCCTCGAATGCTGGACGCGGTGTGTCAACATTTGGCTTGTTGGCATGATGGGATTTCTCCTCCTTTTCGGGTGTGCCGCCGCCGGTGCTGCTTGATTTTGTTGGACTATCGCCATCGGAGCTGGCCGAGCCGGTGGAATTTGATTTCTGCACGTATTCCTGTGTCGTGGTAGTTGCCTCATCCTCCTCCTCCTGCTCCTGCACCTCCAGCATTTCATACTCTTCCACATCCTCCATGGGCAATGACTCACTTAACACATAATATATATTTATTTATAAATTTTAGATGTAATTCGATTTTTTTTATACTTACTCCTCCACTTTGATGGCGGCCTTGGGCTCCTGATGGATTTTCTGCATGAGCCCGAATAGCTTCCAGCCGGAGTTGCCTTTTAGTTTCTCCTGTTCGTATTTCTTTTGTAGCACTATGAAAATGGAGCGCGACTCGTGCACGGTCAGCTTGTTGAGGCGGCCAATGCGCGCCCAGGCGTCGTCCTGCTCTTGTTTGCTCGCGCTGGCATTATTCGGATGCAACGCTTTTTCCTTGGCAATGTCCGCCAAAATCTTGTCCAGCTGTATAGCCATTTTAGTCAGTGACTTGCGGCCAACGGTTTGCGCGGCGTTTTTCTGAATTTTGACGGCTTTTCTTCACACACACACTTTTTCACTTAACTTAGGCTTCGGCGCCCTTTTTTTCGCTAATGTTTGTGCAGCTTCTGCTTCGTTTTGCAACTTCGCCTTTTTCACGTATGCGACGGCGTCGGCTGCGACGCTGATTTGGCGGAAAATATTTAGGTGGTCTAGCCACGAGCAGACAAACACGTCAAAATGGCTAAATCGTACACTGCACTAGGTACTTAACATTAATTATTTAAAATATTGTACATTTATTTAATATTAACGAAATGCAACTATAAATACATATATGCGTTTTTAACTTCAAATTAAGCAAATATTAAAGGATACAGTCGTACATCATGCACACTGAACGTGTGAGCAGCACTTAACATATTTAAATGCAAATGCAACCCTTGCGACACTTGGTCTATCGTTTCGCAACACTGCTCAGAGATAGACCAAATAAATGCCATATTTTTGTTTATTCCCGACGGCTGTTCGAACAAACAATTTCACATGCCGAGACAATGGTATCCCTTTTTAGATTTTCACTATACAATGTCGTTAGAACACAGAGTTAAGTAATAATGGCAATTAGCTTAACATATTTTGGATTAGATTCCTTTCAATGAATTCTAAAAAATATTCGCTGACTGGATTGCTGACAACATAGGCGAAGTCCTTCCTGCCATAGCAGGTGACCAGGTGACTGCACAATGCCCCAAACGATTCATGGCGGTGACAGCGACCTTGAAGTCCTTGTAATACTTTGCAATGCGTCTTAAACCCACCTTGGCACTAGTTGTTCCATTTTCTTTGCCGTTGTGTTTGTAACATAACTCGTCCTTGAAGTTATCAAATTTGAGTTCGGGGTGCTGGTGTTGCTACTAAACTAAAATCGCAGCGACGCGGTTTTGAATGCGGTTTTTGAATGTCGCATTTGCAAGGCCTAACCAATGAAACCTTATCACTCATCTGTTTTTTTTTGTGCTTATACCCTAATGAACATAGGGGTGTGTTTTTTGATAAACTTATTATATTGTTCATAATAAAAGTGAGCTATAAATACATACATATGTATATATATATATACGTTAATTTGTACATTTTTTATGACAGAGTATAGAAGCGAGCGCCGTTCTTATTTTATGTTATTTTTCCTTTTGTTCCTTGCAGGCCTGTCAAAACGAATGCTGCCCCATGACAAAGCGACTGTGCACTTTTCAACACTCACCGCGGATGCATCGTTGCATGGTCCCCTGCGTCTAAGTGCCCTCGATTGTTGGGCGCTACAGGAAGGAAGCAAAAAGGTTATCATTTATTGCCACGAAAATGATAGGATCAATAGTACAATCAGGCGACAAGCTGTATTGTCAACCGGACATGTAATAAAACAGTTGTTGTCAACGCCGAACGATAACGGTTCACTGCTGGCGCTGCTTGGTACCAATGTTCTAGAGTTGTGGCAGTGGCACAATGAAAACAGCTGCACGCTGCAACAGCGCCTGCAACTAATCCAGGCTGATCAAATGGCTTTGGCGCACTATGAGAATCGCCTTTATTTGGTCGTCATGACGGCATCTCCAGCTGCCTCCATTCACATCTACAGGCATGCGATGAACTTCAGCTAAAAAGCATTTTAAACATATTCATTTATTTCTTTTACAGTTCCGACAATAGCCACGCTGTGAATTTCCAACTGGAGCAAATCTTTGACTTGGATGACTCGGTTCGTCTGCGTCAGTTAATGTTTGTTAAACTGCACAAATCCAAGGATCTGTTGCTATGCGTTGCCAACGCCTCAACGTCGCAATCTCTGCGCATCTATCAGCAACAAGGCGTGGCAGGCTTCCAGCAGATTCTCGGCGAGAGCACACTGCCAGAGGCACAGTTCATAAGCGCCTTGGAGTTGCCCACGACGCAACATCAGTTCTTGGCTTTAGGTAATGCCGATGCCATATTGTTGGTCGAACCACAGTTCACAAAACTTTGAGGCCCTATTAATGGATGCTGTAAAATATGTACATTGTTGTACGTCTGAATGAAAGTATTTTTAATAAAATATGCTTCAGACTTATACAAATTATTTATATGATATTAAATAAATAATTAAAATATCATTCTTCATCTTATTGCATCGCAAATTTACAGCTTTTGCCAGAGATGAAGAAGACGTATCCCAGCTAACGAAATAGAAAACAGATAATTCCATCATTTTGTTTATTCCCTTATATGTGTTCTTGTTCTGCGACAATTACATTTTTTTGGAATTATATCTAACTTTTTGGCAAAGGCTCCACATGTACATACGGTAAACATTTGACCGTCTGCACGCTGACCGTGTGCGTCGGATTGCTGATCATATAGGGGAACTCCGGTATGCCGTAACAGGCGGCTGCATATTGCCCCAAACGATTCACGGCGATGACAGCGCCAATGAAATCCTTGTAATATTTTGCAATGCGTTTTATGCCCAACTCGGCTGCTTCTTGGGGCGATTTGCCATTCCGCATTGCCTCGACGGCGAGCAGCGAGGGCAGGAAACGCATCATAACATCGCCATCTCCCGTGGCCACAGCCGCACCGACTTCATTATCCGCATAACTGCCGGCACCCACTATGGGTGAATCACCCACACGGCCGGGTATCTTATGCGTCATGCCATTGGTCGAGGTGCCCGTATGTATCTGGTTCTCTACATCGATTGCTATCATGCCGATGGTATCGTGATTATTTTCCCCAATCTCATACTCGTTTCGCGCCCGATCCTCCTTCCAGCGTGTCAGAGGCGTCGCCTTGGGCACATAGGGACCACACGATAGCTTCGGATCGGGATTAACATTGAGCCAGCAATTCGGTTGGCAATTTTTCGCCTTCCACTTCTCCCATTCGTCATGTGACCAGGGCGTCACAAGGGAAGAGGTGCGAAAACCCATCGATACGGCAAAGTCCGTTGCAGACTGACCCACGAGAAGTGTGTGCGATGTGTGCTCCAGCACAAATCTCGCCACACGTATAGCCTCCTTAATGTTCCGCAATCCGCCCACAGCGCCCACATCCATGAGGCCCCCATCCATGACCATAGCATCGAGGGTCGTCTCGCCTCGTTCGTCGGGTGACCCGCCATAGCCAACGGAATGGAAACACTGCAACTCCTCGCACCTCGTGACACCCTCGACGACAGCATTGCGGGTCTGGCGCACACCTCCCTCCGACTGCTGAAGAATGCGCCAGGCCATCTCATTGGCTTCCGACATATTCCACGTGTTGATGACCATCGGCAGCAGTTGTTCCATTTTTTTAGCCGTTAGAGTTGTAATGTAACTCGGCCTGGTGCTAGAGCCACGGCTTGTAGTTATCAGATTTGGGTTTGGGGTGATGGTGTCGCTGCTGCTGTTTGTAATTGGCTTGAGGGCGGTGCCCCAACTGGCGGATGTGGAATGGATGACCATGGGCATTGCTGCAACCCACAACAGCCAAATCGCTGACTTTAGCATCTTAATCAGTTGATTTACGTCTACTGCGCTGTCTTTGCTTCCCAAATGAAACTAAAATTGCTGCAAAGCGGCTTTTAAATGTCGACAAATGAAACCTTATCGCTCATCTGTTTTTCTTCTTCTTATATCACAGTTCGTAGTAGTAGTAGCGTATACTAGATAGATATATATATACATATCACATATATATGTATATATATATATATATATTTGTATATAAAAGAACCGGTAATAAAGAACACATTTTATTCTTATGTTTCATTATGCTTTAGCCTGGTATTTAAATTTCTTATCGCAAGCAGAGTGTTTACTTTGTTGTTTTTCCTTGTTATTTTGCAGGCCTGTCAAAACGGTTGCTGCTCAATGGGAAATCGACTATGCACTTTACAACACTCACTAATATTTGATTTGGATGAATCGGTTCGTCTGCATCCGTTAACGCGTCTACAACTACATATATCCAAGGATCTGTCGCTGTGCGTTGCCAACGTCTGATCGACACAATCCCTGCGCATCCATTGGCAACAAGGCGTGATAGATCCTAGTACTTTTTACAAACTTATCTTCAGGTGCAAAAGAATTTAAGATAAATTTATGTACATAATAGATCGAATAATTAAATTGTCAACCAAATTAGTTAAAACCACTCTCTTCGCATTTTAATGAAAGCAAACCAAAATACATCAAAAATAAAATAAAAGATTCGAAAGATTAAATCCTTTAGGGTAAGAGCTCACCATACGAATACCAACTGCGGACGGATTGGTATCTTAAGTTGGATCAACGTGGCCAATTTGCCGACACAATTTAACTTGAAAACAATTCTGCATATTTTTAAAACAGAAACAAAAGCAGCTACTTTAAACTTGCAGATTCTATAACGAATTTCCAGCAGATGCGTTCGCACAAGACACAAATTGTTGAAACATTATTGTTATTTCTAAATAAAAATTACTTTTTATTAACGTATTTTCGTTAGCGGCGTAAACTGTTTAGTTGTTTTTGTTGTGTGATTCTCATTTCTATAGTTTTGTTTAATCGTCGCTAGACTCAACGGTCTCCGTTTGCAAATTCTTGAATGTGGGCACGGGCACAAACGTAACCAATGTGTACAGTTTGTTGGGAGAGTCCTCGTCATCGTTGCGGCGACGCGCGAGACGCACACGGACGCGGAATGGCGTTGACCTGATGGGGAGAAATAAAAGATTAGATTTAGAACCAAAATGGCAATTCGAAATATAAAATATAGATTTGAATGAACTCACCTGATACCCTTGGACCAGATGTGCTTGTTGAGGCGAGTGTCGATGCGGACATCGTTGGTGCCCATCTCGCGCTCGGCAAACTTGCGGATCTCTTTGATGGCGCGCGGTGCACGCTTCTTGAAGCCGATGTTGTGCACACGCTTGGCCAAATGGATGGTGCACTCGCGGGTGACAACTTCGTTGATCGCCGACTTGTTGCGTTTCTCGCCCTTGGTCTTTGCCATCGCTATTGCTATTGCTGTTCAATCCTAATAAACCAAAAAACAATTCGTTTAGTTTAACTCTCAATTTTGTTCCATCAAAACAGAGCAATTTTCAAACGCCATTTAAACACACACAGCGCTGGCACTGTTGCAACATTTCGCTTGTCGCGTTTCGCATTGCGTGTGCAGCATTCATTTTCATAGATTTCATTGCATTTAATTTGGCATAAATTGCGATGTTTTTTGATTATATTTTGGGTAATAGGCAAAAACCAACCTATGGGAAATGAAAGCTTGACGTAAAAGAGTTTGACAGCTGCGTAGTGCTGTCAAAGTGCGACCACAATTCAGTGTTGGACAATCAACGTATGCAGCCCTGCACAAATGACAGCCGACTCCACAGCTGATTGTTGTTGCTATGTAAATAAACAATGCTG
Source organism: Drosophila grimshawi (assembly GCF_018153295.1). Classification (NCBI taxonomy): domain Eukaryota; kingdom Metazoa; phylum Arthropoda; class Insecta; order Diptera; family Drosophilidae; genus Drosophila; species Drosophila grimshawi. Next base: position 3,361,943 of record NW_025062889.1, read on the forward strand.
GCAACTGCAAGTAAATTACTCTTTGATTGTAAAAATATGTTATTTAATTAAATTGTTCTGCTTACTTCCAGTACAATTGCTGACAGTTGGCCTACTGTGGGGCGTTACAAATCCTTTTATACGCCTGGGGAGCCAGGGCATTGAGTCCGTCAAGGACACTGGCTCCAAATATCGAAATTTTCTCGCCGAGATTCGCATGATCGCTTCGCGTCTGCATTATTGGATACCCTTCGGGCTCAATCAGTGCGGCAGTCTGCTCTACGTGTGGACATTGCAAACTGCAAACATTACAATTGCTGTGCCAGTCGGCAATTCGCTAAGTTTTGTTTTCACAGCAATAACTGGATATCTTCTCGGCGAGCAACTGCCTGGCAAAAGTGAGTAGGCGATAAAATATGAAAATACATGTTCTTTAATTTGTATTAATTGTGATTTCGCCAAAGAGATCATCATTGGAACACTGCTCATTTGTTGCGGCAGCACCCTGATGATTTATGACAAATTGCTGCAGGAGCAACAGAGCCAGAGTCTGTCATTCCATAAATAATGTTTGGTGCCAAATCTGAAAACCTACCCTATATTTAATAAATTAAAATTATTATGTTGATTATACTGCTTAAAAATGCATATTATTAAATATTTTCGTGTACTATTTTTGAGTTTCAAATCAGTTAATTAAAAAACGTATAATAATTTTTCAATCCAGCGACTTCTTTCAAACATATTACTGCGATTTAAATTCAAATATTTTAAGTTTCCACGTTTTACAGTTTATTACCCTAAACCAAGGCCAAAAGTTGTGCTTAACATATAGTAATATAATGTAGAAAACATTACAATTTAATTGCTATTTATAACGCTTGATGCACTGCATCCACGAGTGTCTCCATGCTGACAATGGGCGTCTGTGGCGTTATGCCATGCCCCAGATTGGCAATATAGCGCGATTTGCCAAATTTATGAACCATTTCAGTTGTTAAAGTGCGCAACTCGCCAGGCTCACGATACATATCCTGTGGATCGAGATTGCCCTGTAGTGTTATATTTGGTCCGACCTGCGCACGAGCTTCCACCGGATCCACCGTATAATCCAGACTAATGACATCGTAGCCCAGCTCACTTTGCTCCTTGAGCGAATGGCCAGCGCCCTTGGCAAAAATTGTCTATGCAGAAAATAATGAGATATATTTATATTTAGACATATTGATCAAATTTGACTCACCAGTGGCACTAATGGCACCGCCTTTTTGGTGAGACGCTCCACCAGATCGTTGCGTATGCGACGCAAATAGGGCGTTGACCACACCAAAAACTCCTCCTTGCTCAGATGCTCGGCAGATGACTCAAAGATCTGTAACATTTGAGCGCCAGCCATCACCTGCATCTCCAAGTAGTCCACAATTACATCGGTAATCAGATTCAAAAAGAGTTTGGTGTCCTCTGGGTAATCGGTTAGCCAGGCCTTGGCCTTGGACATAGTCTTACTGCCGCCACCCTCGATCATATAGCCCATCAGAGTCCAAGGTGCGCCCGTAAACCCAATCAGCGGAACACGACCATCCAACTTATGCCGCATCATGGTAATGGCATCGCCCACATAGGTCAAACGCGACAGAGCGCCGTCCGGCGTCAAACGCTTCAGGTCATCCGGTGTGCAAATGGGTTGCGGCAACACGGGACCAACGCCGGCATGCATCTCCACGGTCAGGCCGAGTGCCTGTGGGATAACCAATATGTCCGAGAATATGATGGAGGCATCGAGATCAAAGCGACGCAACGGCTGCATTGTCACTTCGCAGGCCAGTTCTGGTGTGCGGCAGACCGTAAAGAAATCGTGTTGTTTGCGCAACTCCTGAAATTCCGGCAAATAGCGTCCGGCTTGGCGCATCACCCAAACAGGGACACGATCGACGACCTCGCCTCGTGCGGCACGCAACAAATTATCATTCTTCAGCGGCGGAAAGGGCTGCAAGCGAAAGGTCAACTTGAGTGTGTTGTTTTTGTTGTCGCTAATTGAAATTCGTGCAAGCAGCAGCAATAGTACAATTAATCGAAGTCCAAATTGTTGCCGCATTTGCTGAATTGAGGTCAAGCTGCTTGCCACAATTGTGATGTAATTGTATAATGCTTACACATACACACACTCATACATCATGCTATTTACCTTTGTGTCTTTCATTTTGTATATGGGAATTAGGAATTTATTGCCTAGTAATTGAACTTATTTAATACACCAAATTTTGATGAAATAAACCGGATGAGTATTTTTGCATTCGATTATTATAGCATTACGATAGATAGTTGAGTTGGCAGCACCACTGGCTTTTTGTTTATGTTTTGCAGAGCTGCCAGATTGGAAAGTGAACCGGCAGTGTCTACTCTTGTTTGTGTTTTGTGGTGTATTTACTAATTTTTACTTTGGCATGTGGCCATCGATGGCTACTCCCAATTTTTATGTACTTTTTTATATCAAATGCTTTAGGCACTTGCACGCTTATCGTGATTTAGTTTTGCTGCTACCTGTTTGTTGTTGTTTACGTTTTGTGGAGTTGCCGGATCGTGCGAGCTGTTGACAAGTGCGGCCTTTCTTTTCCCCATCACTAACAAAACTGCATTCGTGTCACAAAGTAGAACGCAAAAAAGAAGGCTCTCATTAATTTTTCCTTATTAGAGGTTGTGGCTGGTAAACACAATTATTGTCGGCAATCATGTGTAACATATGGTATATTTTCAGCTTATTATCTACTAACAATGGCTGATGAACAACCCAATCTGGTGGCTGGACACCCACCTGCATGTAAGTGCTAGATTCATCACTATTTCTCTTTCTGACTACGTTTGTGTGAAGTCTTTTTTCGGATAAATTATGTTTTGTTTTGGTTTACAAATTATGTTATTATTGATGAGCTAAAGTGTCGCGTTGGCAGAGCTTATTTTGTCAATTCATTCCAAATGGTCCCCAATGTCTTTAATCTTATCAATTTTTACCTCAAGTAGTGCAGACACGCACACACGCACGTACTATCGTCATCTATTGCGTAGTCGTGTTTATTTTTTTGACAGTTTGATGACGTCATTATGTTTATTTACAGTGAAGGCCGGTGGAATGCGTATAGTGCAGCATAAGGCGCCCGCCTCCGAGCGCCCAGCCAAGGATGCTGAAGATTGCACGGGACTGACGGTAATTTATATATATCTACTATATTCTATACATTTTAATAACTTTTTTGGCACAGCAACCGGTGAATGTGAACTCTAGTTCGGTGAGCGGAGCACCCGTCAAGGGTAACACAGATTTTACGCCCGCTGGTGCGCAGGTGGCTCATTCGCACAAGCCACCAGCAGCTGTTCAGCAGAAGCCGCAGATCCATCAGATACAGCAGCCCCGCAAGTGATCCGATTCTGCGTCAAGCACTGACTTCGTAACTGTATTTCGTTTGCTTTTGTGAGCGAGATTAATTTAAATATGCCTTATATTTTTGCTACTCTAATATTTGTTTTAAATACTTTTGTTTAACACTTTTCATTCCACATGCATTTTCGCATCGAGTTAAATAAATAAATAAAAACAATTTAATGTGTATATCTTCGTTGTAATTTGTAATATGTTGCAATCGTTATGACATTTTACTTAGAATTCCCAAGTTCTTTTTCCCGCATTTGTGCTCGTAAATACGCCTATTTAGAATGAGGACTGCCGCCCCACTGAGCTTCGGTGGTCCGGGGTGCGGACTTCAAATCCGTAGTCGATTAACGTCGAAGTGGTTCGATTCCACCTGGGGGGCGATCAGCGGCATGTTTAATTATTATTTTATAAATTCGTTTATTTATTTTTAGATATATATTTTATAAATTTATAGAAGAATAATTAATATGTACATAAACACAAATATTCAATGTATATATTTATTATTTAAGAGTTTTAAAGAAATTATGGTAGATGGAGCTTGAAATATGCCTCATTTTAGTTTAGAAATTCGCGCGATTATAAAATTTGTGTTCGTTCAGTTTTATATAGACTTTATTTTATAAAAAATGTAATAGCCCAGAATTTAAATTAAATTTTTATACTTCATTTGCCGTCTTAATTATCCAGGAACGCATGACGGCCACATTGACATAGACACCTGGGTAATTGGGCTGAGCACAGCCGTGGCCCCAGGAGACAATGCCAGCCAGCAAACTGGCGGAGACCAGGGGACCACCCGAGTCGCCAGTGCAGGCATCCTTATTGTCAGTGGCAGCACATATCATTTCCTGTCCCACAAAATCCCAGCCATAGCCGTATTTGGCCGATGAGCAATCGTCACGCTCGATAATCTGCAGCTGCACCAATTGCAAACTACTCGAGTATTTACCAGTGCCAATGGCAGTGTTCTCTTCTTCCGTGTTGCCCCAACCACTGACGAAGACACTGCTGCCACCTGAAGGACTCGTTGCAGCCAATGCAATCGGTTTAACGGAGAGACTGAAGCTGATCTGCGTGGCCAGACGCAGCAGGGCAATGTCGTAATGCAAGAGATATGGATCGAAGTGCTCGTGTAGCTTGTAGGTAGCCACTGGGATGAGTGTGCCGCCAGCATTGTGTCGATTGGAGCCCACACGCACTTGCAATAGAGTCACAGATTTATCCTTTACACAGTGTGCCGCTGTCAGGATGATGTCCTTGCTGTAGATGCTACCGCCGCAAATGTGACGAGCGCTCAACTGAATGGACACCTGCCAGGGTGCATTATGTATGGCCAAATCGGTGCCACCCACAATGCGTCCAAATTCCTGATTGGTGGGCATTGCCATTGCTGCTCCCAGAAGGGAAAGTAGCAGCAGCAACAAGCTGCAGTTAATGGAAGACATTATATATATATAAATACATATACTCGATGAAAGCCAAATGGGAACTGAACCCACTTTTGTCGCGCATTATTGCAAAACTTATCGCTTGCCCAAGAGCTGTAAATGTTAATCGCCTTCTAATGGCTTATCGAAGCCACCATTTCGAGTGTGTTACCCAGGCGACCAGCGACAAACAAACTAAATTCGTAAGCAACCGTCGAGCGTATCTTGTCAACATTTTACTAAAATAGAAAAACACATTTAATTTTCAAAGTTAGCAGACATTTTGTTGAATAAGACAAACTTGTGAATCTCTATTAATTAAAGGTATGCTTAGCAAACAACATCATAATTTATGGCGTTGGTGACAATTTGCTTTTTTGTTAACATTGGAACATTTGTATCGTAAGCAACTGCAGCTCCATCTCCATAGTGCTTGGCGACGACATTTGGGAACACAACACTTGTCACATTTGCAATTATTGATATATTCACTTAGTGTTAAAATCTAAGCCAAGTAAATTTCGTTGCGCAGCATGTCTGATCCCATAACACCTGAGGAGCTGATGCGTCTGCGCGATAATTGCCTGCAGCAGCTGCGCGACGATGAGCTTTATCAGCTGCGCAACGATGCAAAACTTCGGGCAGTTAACAACACTCAAAGCTTCGACGAGTTCAAGTGAGTGGGAAATTTATAAAAATAAACGGCTGATGGCGTCAATTTTTTTTTTATAGGGACATTGTTGATGCTGCTCATCTTCAGCCCATTAGCAAGCAAGACAAGGCGAATGCAAGCACCAAGAATCGTCTGTGGAACTCAGCTGTCCGAGAGTAGCCATCATAGCAATAACTGATTTGTTCAATAAAGTGCGAGTTAGTCGTTAAATCATTGTTTTATTTAAAAATGTTCTTAGATGGAGTTGGCGTTGTCCACCACCCAGCTGCGAAGGACAGCAACATCGGCGTAAACACCGGGATAGTTGGCAAGAGCACAGCCAACGCCCCATGAGACAACACCAACGAGTCTACCACCGGAAACCAATGGGCCACCAGAGTCACCCTGGCACGAATCCTTGCCGGCGGCGCGGGCGCAGATCATGGTGCTCTTGATCTGACTACCGTAGCTGTAAGATCCGGAAGCGCAAGCAGACTGGCTGACAATGTTCACATTGACGTACTGCAGTTGAGCAGGAGTGGAGCTGGATCCGGAAGACAGGGTACCCCAACCAGAGACGGAAGCAGCAGCGCCATTAGCTGGAGCAGAGGTGGCCAGAGCGATAGCCTTGATGTTACCGCTGTAGGCGAGGGATGAGCTCAACTTGATGATAGCGATATCGTTGACCATGGTGTTGGCGTTGTATCCGGCGTGGTTCCTGAAGGAGGTGACCTTGCTGACGACACCACCAGAGTTCCAGTAGCTGGAGCCGGCGCGCACTTGCAGGACGGAGGCGGACACAGATTGCAGGCAATGAGCAGCAGTCACAATGATTCTGTTGTTGTAGACGGAACCACCGCAGGAATGGCCACCATTACGCTGGAGGGAGATCTGCCAGGGGAAGCTACTGATGCTAGTGGCAACGCCACCAACAATGCGGCCATCCAACTGGGGGAGGAGACCCTCAGGGAGCGCAGCTCCAAAGGCGCAGGCAACAACCGACAACAAGATCACGAACTTGAACATATTGAATTAACAATGTGTCCCTCTTGGAACTGTAGGCGGCTTTTATAGCAGTCCGAAGTGTCTATTATCTCCACGATCTGAGCTAATCGAAAGTTTCCATTCATTTTATCAGAAACTTGCCATTCGTTGAATGTGAATTTGTTAGGAACTGATAAAAAAAATCGAAAAATAATAACCTGAGGATTCAACGAGTGCAGATATGATTATTATGAGTACCTATTTTGTGCGGATGTGATTTTGTTTCTAATATAAACTTTGTATTTTTTAAGTTGTTATAACAAGTAATACGTTGTACATATTAAAATTGGGTAAAAACTTTTCTCAGAGTATTTACATTAATTCCACATCGCGTCATACATATATTTAAAAACCTTAACATAAAAAAAAAATTATATATATTTATTATTCTAGAATTTTCACTTAGCTTTGGATTGTAGGATTTTCCCAAACTGAATTTCGTGCAATTTTAAAATTTGTCTTCATTCATTCATTTACAAACAATTTTATAATAAACCACAATTTATTCAAATTTTTATACTTCATTTGCCGTCTTAAGTATCCAGGAACGCAGGATGGCCACATTGACATATACACATGGGTAATTGGGCTGAGCACAGCCGTATCATCGAATGCTATAATTTAAAGGCGACGACTTTTGGGAACATAAGAACACTTGTTGCATGTGCAATTATGGTGCAATCTATTGCATATAATATATTGCTATTTTGTATCTATTGCATGTTTAAAGCTAAAATCTAAGCCAAGTAAATTTTGTTGCCAGGTATGTCTGATCCCATTACACCTGAGGACCTGATGCGTCTGCGCGATAATTGCCTGCAGCGGTGCAAAACTTCGGGCAGTTAACAACACTCAAAGCTAAGACGAGTTCAAGTGAGTGGCAAAATTATAAAAATAAACGGCTAATTATTTTTTATAGGGACGTTGATGATGCAGCTCATCTTCAGCCCATTAGCAAGCAAGACAAGGGGAATGCAATCACCAAGAATTGTCTCTGGAACTCAGCTGTGAGAGAGCAGCCCCTATAGCAATAACTGATTTGTTCAATAAAGTGCGAGTTAGTCGTTAAAGCATTGATTTATTTAAAAATGTTCTTAGATGGAGTTGGCGTTGTCCACAACCCAGCTGCGGAGGACAGCAACATCGGCGTAGACACCGGGATAGTTGGCAAGAGCACAGCCAACGCCCCATGAGACAACACCAACGAGTCTACCACCGGAAACCAATGGGCCACCAGAGTCACCCTGGCACGCATCCTTGCCGGTGGCGCGGGCGCAGATCATGGTGCTCTTGATCTGACTACCGTAGCTGTAAGATCCGGAAGCGCAAACAGACTGGCTGACAATGTTCACATTGACGTACTGCAGTTGAGCAGGAATAGAGCTGGATCCGGAAGACTGGGTACCCCAACCGGAGACGGAGGCAGCAGCGCCATTAGCTGGAGCAGAGGTGGCCAGATCGATAGCCTTGATGTTACCGCTGTAGGAGAGGGATGAGCTCAACTTGATGATAGCGATATCGTTGACCATGGTGTTGGCGTTGTATCCGCCGTGGTTCCTGAAGGAGGTGACCTTGCTGACGACACCACCAGAGTTCCAGTAGGTGGAGCCGGCGCGCACTTGCAAGACGGAGGCGGACACAGATTGCAGGCAATGAGCAGCAGTCACAATGATTCTGTTGTTGTAGACGGAACCACCGCAGGAGTGGCCACCATTACGCTGAAGGGAGATCTGCCAGGGGAAGCTGCTGATGCTAGTGGCAGTGCCGCCAACAATGCGACCATCCAACTGGGGGAGGAGACCCTCAGGGAGCGCAGCTCCAAAGGCGCAGGCAACAACCGACAACAAGATCACGAACTTGAACATATTGAATTAACAATGTGTCCCTCTTGGAACTGTAGGCGGCTTTTATAGCAGTCTGCAGTGTCTATTATCTCCACGATGCAAGCTAATCGAAAGTTTTTAATTCATTTTATCAGCAAGAAACTGATAAAAAATAATAACCTGAGGATTCAACGAGTACAGATATTATTATAATGAGTACCTATATGTATTTTTTTTGTTGTTTTTTCTTTGTATTTTTATACCATGAACCTATTAAAACTGGGTAAAAAGGGTATAATGATTTTGTGCAAATGTATGTAACAGGCAGCAGGAAGTATCTCCGACCCCTTAAAGTATATATATTCTTGATCAGGGTCAACAGTCGAGTCGATATAGCCATGTCCGTCTGTCCGTCCGTCCGTTTGTACGAACACGCAGATCTCAGAGAGCTAGAGACTTCAAATTTGGAATATAGGTTCTCGTATCCAGACGCAGATCAAGTTTGCTTTATTTTGTCGATAACTGCCTCCGTTTTTCGCTGTCGATACATTTAAATTTCCGATAGCAATAAATGCTACAATTCTAAAGGCAGAGTCTTCTAATTAATGTATAATATGCATATGCATATTATTGATCAACTGCCCAAATTTCATCAGGATCGGATAAGAACGACTTATGGTATTTTCGAAAATATATTATCATATTCATATCATTTCTATCAGTAGGCGCAAGCATTTTCTGTATGCATAAATATGCGAGCGCATGTGTGAAAAAGAGATGACATGGTAATCGACGCGAGCATCAATGTGTCCTTGTGTGTATTCTGCAGACCACAGTTACCGCATTACGATTGCATGTACATACATATACATATATATGTATGGATTTATGTATATTCACGTGTTTGTTGCCAGTTAGCTCGTTTTTTAAAATTTTCTTTCACATCGCGTCGTTAGTTTAAAAACGAAAATGTTTAAAGGTTTATTTAAATTACATAATCGCTGATCCAAGGCCAGACTAGATGAGGAAAATTCTTTCCACCGTTTGGGTATTTCTCAATTGAAGAAAGGAATAATAAGTAATATCGTAAGGTATTCATTTTATATACATATATGCATATGGCAATCGACTAATTACATTGCACACAGTGAGATGAGAAACAATTTTAATTGAATTTCTAGAGCATACTTTTCCGAGCAATGGAAAAAAGTTTGTAAAAAGGATTCATGGATTTGCTACAAAAAAAAAAAAAATCAATTTAATAAATTTGTACAGTTAAGTAGTTGAAAATTAATTAAAGTGCTTTATTTATTTGCCAAGGTTCTTAGATTTACTTGGCGTTGTTCACCACCCAGCTGCGGAGGACAGCAACATCGGCATAGACACCGGGATAGTTGGCAAGAGCGCAGCCATTGCCCCATGAGACAACACCGACGAGTCTACCACCGGATACCAATGGGCCACCAGAGTCACCCTGGCACGAATCCTTGCCGGCGGCGCGGGCGCAGATCATTGTGCTCTTGATCTTGCTACCGTAGCTGTAAGATCCGGAAGCGCAAGCAGACTGGCTGACAATGTTCACATTGATGTACTGCAGTTGACTGGGAATAGAGCTGGATCCGGAAGACTGGGTACCCCAACCAGAGACGGAGGCAGCAGCGCCATTAGCTGGAGCAGAGGTGGCCAGATCGATAGCCTTGATGTTACCGCTGAAGGACAGGGTAGAGCTTAACTTGATGATAGCGATATCGTTGACCTTTGTGTTGGCATTGTATCCCTCGTGATTCTTGAAGGAGGCGACCTTGCTGACGACACCACCAGAGTTCCAGTAGCTGGAGCCGGCGCGCACTTGCAGGACGGAGGCGGACACAGATTGCAGGCAATGAGCAGCTGTCACGATGAACTTGGAATTGTAGATGGAACCCCCGCAGGAGTGGCCACCATTACGCTGAAGGGAGATCTGCCAGGGGAAGCTGCTGATGCTAGTGGCAACGCCACCAACAATGCGGCCATCCAACTGGGGGAGGAGACCCTCAGGGAGCGCAGCTCCAAAGGCGCAGGCAACAACCGACAACAAGATCACGCACTTCAACATATTGAATTAACAATGTGTACCTCTTGGAAGTGTAGGCGTCTTTTATAGCAGTCCGACGTATCTACTGTCCACTGTCTAATCAAAAGCTGTCAATCCATTTTTTTACAAGAATTGTACGATGATTTCGCAATTTGTTCGACACCAACGTAATGTGGGAAAACCTCACTAAAGAATCTACAAATCTAATCAGATAGCCCTGCTTATGTGTATCTTATGTTTTCGAAGTGAGCTATCTTCATATCAACACCTATATTTATATAAAGCTTTTTTTTTCCTTTTTAGACTCTTTGATATTGAATTTCTCAAGGTGGTTTTTGTTAAGAGAATTATAACTGTAAAAGAATGAAGAAAATACTCTACTATTGCTAAGAATCTATTTTTAAAATTGATCAATTGGAATGTTAGTTTGGTAAATTCTGAACTACCATATTTTGGCCGTATTTTCGAAATTAAGACAATGCTTTCTCATCGAGTGCGAAACCATTTAAATAAATTCCAATTCCAATTATCACAATCTGGAAAATCATAAGTATTAAAAGATTATTAAAACCATAGAAAATCAGAGAATTTCTTGAATGGTTACTGATGTTAATTCTTCCGTACCAAACCAAAAGTCGCAACTAAGATTGGTTTTTGAATCTGGAACTGTTTGTTCAGAAAATGAAAATGAAAAGTGATGTTCAATGTAAGTTTTATTGCACGCAGATTTTTAGATGGAGTTGGCGTTGTTCACCACCCAGCTGCGGAGGGCAGCGACATCGGCGTAGACACCGGGATACCTGGCAAGGGCACAGCCAGCGCCCCAAGACACAACACCGACGAGCCGACCACCGGAAACCAGTGGGCCACCAGAGTCACCCTGGCACGAATCCTTGCCGGCGGCGCGGGCGCAGATCATGGTGCTCTTGATCTGACTACCGTAGCCGTAAGATCCGGAAGCGCAAGTAGACTGGCTGACAATGTTCACGTTCACGTACTGCAGTTGAGTGGGAATAGAGCTGGATCCTGACGACAGGGTACCCCAACCAGAGACGGAGGCAGCAGCGCCATTACCGGGAGCAGAGGTGGCCAGAGCGATAGCCTTGATGTTACCGCTGTAGGAGAGGGATGAGCTCAACTTGATGATAGCGATATCGTTGACCATGGTGCTGGGGTTGTATCCCTGATGGTTCCTGAAAGAGGCAACCTTGCTTACGACGCCACCAGAGCTCCAATAGCTGGAGCCGGCGCGCACTTGCAGGACGGAGGTGGACACAGATTGAAGGCAATGAGCAGCAGTCACAATGATTCTGTTGTTGTAGACGGAACCACCGCAGGAGTGGCCACCATTACGCTGGAGGGAGATCTGCCAGGGGAAGCTGCTGATGCTAGTGGCAACGCCACCAACAATGCGGCCATCCAACTGGGGGAGGAGACCCTCAGGGAGGGCAGCTCCAAAGGCGCAGGCAATAACCGACAACAAGATCACGAACTTGAACATATTGCTCAGTGTAGAATGTGGTTCTGTGAAAATGAGCGTGCTTATATAGGAATCCGAGTGGAACCATTATCATTCTACTATCACTATCTCTACAGATACTTGTAAGTATTACTCCAGACATTGTAAGTATGAATACTTTCTAATCCAGCGTATCACGTGTTACAACACAGTAAAACTGAAAATATCAACTATGATTACAAAGCCTTGCAGACCGTATTTTACTCGGCGACATCTAAATTTCACTATAAATTTAAGAACTGACCAATTGTTCCTATGAAATCTATGCTTCTCTGTAGTTCTAGGTAAACAAAAAAGTGGTTTATTCAAAAGTTCAACTTCAACCGATAGTTCCTCTGGCAGCTATATGATGTCGTGATCCGATTCAACTGCCTTGAACATATGCACCTGATGCGGCAATAAGACGTCTATAGTCCAAGTAACCCTCTGTAAGGGTATCAAAATTATCGCTAGAGTGGAGAGTGCTTGACAATAACATCCGGCGAAGTACATAAGAAACACTTGAAAATGTAACGAATAGATTTAGGGGATTGCGATACAAATTCCGACTGCAAATGCTGATTTTGAATAATGGAATCTTAAATTACATAATAGATTCATTCAGAATGCGAATTATAATAATCAAATTAAATCTCACACAAATATCAAGTGCATATTGACAAAGAGTTGAGTCCTTATCTAATACTATATCTGGCTTATTTACTTGCATAAGTTATTTGTGGGTTTCTTTCTTATGCGATAACGCATAATAAAGTACTCGGATTATTTTTTTTTTCCTTTTATTATATTTTATTTATAAATATATATACGTATAATTGTATATATATTCCAGGCGATAAATTGTATTTGATTAGTCGAAGCCTGATGGAGCACACTCTGTTTGCAAAACATTATAAACAAGTAAGAAAGAGAGTTAGACTAGAATATACCCTACACCTAACTCGAGTAGAACATACCCTGAACTTAGCTATTAGTTGCATCAATTAAGGGGATCAAGGCAGAGGATTTAGTTTTATAATTCTCAGATATCGACCGGCATCAAAAACATGAAATCCAACATTGGATTTCTGGGAGATGGTGATTCCGAGAAATTAACCATGTACATTATCATAACAAGTGCTAAGTGCTAGCTATCTCACAACTTATCTCTCCCTTTTGATTAAATCAAAAGAAAATTAACTGCTGATCAGTCGATCTGAGACTTATCGGCCATTTGTGTAGTAATACGCACCTAGTGCGTTTCGCTATAAAAAGGTTGCGTGGGAGCGTAGGGCAATTAGAAGATTGAAGCATGTTGAAGTTTGTGGTTCTGATTTCGTTGGCTGCCTGCGTCTTGGCCGGTACTGTGCCCGAGGGCCTGTTGCCCCAGTTGGATGGCCGCATTGTTGGTGGCTATGATACGAGCATTGAGGCGCATCCCTATCAGGTGTCTCTGCAGCGCAATGGTGCCCACTTCTGCGGTGGATCCGTCTATTCGCATGATATTATTGTCACCGCCGCTCACTGCCTGCAGTCAGTCTCCGCTAAGGATCTGAGGGTGCGTGTGGGTACCACCTACTGGCGCGAGGGCGGTAGCGTTCACTCCGTGAAATCTTTCCGCAATCATGAGGGCTACAACAAGCGCACCATGATCAACGATATTGCCATCATTCGCCTGGAATCCTCGATCAGTTTCGACTCCAGTGTGCGCCCCATTGACATTGCTGAGAAGAATCCTGCTAATGATGCCGAGGCCATCGTCACTGGCTGGGGCACTACCAAGTCCGGTGGCTCTATTCCCGACCATCTGCTGGCTGTCGATCTGAGAATCGTTAATCGCGAAGAGTGTGCCTCCAAGGAGTACAAATATGGCTCCCAGATCAAGGACACCATGATCTGTGCCTATGCTGTGCACAAGGATGCCTGCCAGGGTGATTCTGGTGGCCCACTGGTTTCTGGTGGTCGTCTTGTTGGTGTCGTCTCCTGGGGTAAAGGCTGCGCCGCTACCGGTTATCCCGGTGTCTACGCCGATGTTGCCCACTTCCACAGCTGGGTTGAGAGCACCGCCCGGGAGCTGTAAGCTATAAGTTCCAAACTTTTCCAATAAATTCAATTCCAAAAAAATAAAGAAAAAAAAACAATGACTTTTAAAATTCGCTAAGACTATTGATAACAGTTTGCACTGCGGACCTACATAGTATATATATTATATTATTATTATGCCCAATTTTCAGGGCTATTGCTGCTGTTTCTACTCGGGATGGTTAGAGTTCGAACTCTGACTCTGAACTCTGACGAAGTTAAGAAACTTAAGTTTAAGATTAGTAATATGAAGTGCTAAGGATGGCTGCCTGGTCGTACTATCAGCAGATCTGTGAGATATTTTAATTTATATTTTATTTTAAATATATTCCGGGCTATTTATCGGGGCAATGACGCCCATGTCCTATCGAGAGAACTCATCAGTAGAATTATGAGTTAAAATGATTTGTAATCAGTTCTCAAGTGATTGGTTAAGCGTGTATGCCAAAAACTCTTCAGCTATTCAGATATTGTGGATTGATGTGCTATTTGACGTGCAAAAATTATCTAATCAGTTACAGAGTGCGACACACGTCTGGAAAACCCAATTGTTAAGTGTTCGAATCGCACCATTCAAATTATTTGACAGCATTCCAATCAAAGTAATGCGACACTTTTTTTTTAATCAATAATATAAGTTATAAAAGACTTACAGCTCCTGTCACCTGTGTTTTCGTCCGTTTTATGCCAGACTTTTAATAATATTTATAATATAATTTATTATTGATAAGTCTGTTCTTAATTAAAGTTTTAGAAAATTTCAGCTATCTGCAATGAAGCGCTAGATAAACAATAATTTGCGAAGATTAAAACTGGTTATATTTTAAGGAACTCAAAGAAATTGATCCACTTCAACCTTTAAACGAATCACACATTTATTTACTAAATATTATTGAAGGCAACAAGCCAGACAAAAAGGTGTGTTTAAAAAATAGAACAGAATAGCGAAATTGAGCTCAATAGGTTATAGGAGATAGTCTAGCCTAGATAGCCTAGATATGGCACAAAAAATAGTTATTGTAGTGCCTACATATGACAATAATGCCATAAAAAGTTATTGGAACTTATGAGTGTTCACTTCCTGGATTTACCCAAAAATCACTTAAATTACGTATACTGATATCGAACGGTGCCTTTGACAGATAATAAACTGAACAAGGTAGATAACGATGGTCAGATATGTTCTAGTTTTGCAAAATATAATTGATTGTTAAAATGATTCTGGTTTGATTGATGTTTAAGGTCGAACTAATTGTGCGAAGCCATAAATCAAAATAAATGATTGAAAATATTATGAGACAGAACAAAATAAATGATTGAATATATTGTGAGACAGTTGTTTTGGTTGGTGCCTCGGCCGGTCGTGTTAGGCTAGCAAAGAATCCCTTCGAGCGCGAGGGTCTCGATCAAGAATTTGAGCTACCATTAAAATTACGATACATGGAGATCTATTCGAGACGGGGGGGAGTTTAGCAGAATCTGAAGATCGAGTTGGCTAAGACTACTGCACTTTGCTATAGTTACTGGCTGAAGTTGTAAATAAATATTTAAGTCTGTTTTTATCCCACCACATTGTGGATTGTGAGTACGTTTCTGTTTCATATAAATATGGTATGTCTTGCAAATCAAGATCTTGTCTAAGAGGAAGAAGATTGCCTCTCAGTGTGATTCCGGCAGTCCACAGTTCGCCAATAATCAGTTGAAGCGTCTACTAAAAGATATTCCCTGGGAAAATATTAAAATTCTTTAAATAAAATGCGAAACTTGATAATGCTTTCAAAGTGGATAGATCTAAGGGATACCAAGACACAAACCTCTATTAAAAGTTTCCTTATCACAAATATTCAATCCATTTATTGATTGTTAAGCTTCTTACTCAAATGAGCACGTGCAAAGAGTGAGCTTTCGAGAGCTTAAAAAGAGTATTCTCTTAGTTAAGTTGGTTCTCTTATGAGTTTTGAATTGAACACTTTGGGAGTGTTCCCATTTCCAGCTGTTTGTTGTTAGTGATTTTAATAACTCTAAACGAGAAAATGAGGATTTTCGACAGGTTGTTCTTGTAATTTAGGCTTTATATAAATCATCTACAATAAAGACAAAAATAAATATATGATTGAATCGGGACACCTAAGATCGTTTAACTCGGCTATTTTTCTAATTATCCTGCATATCTACGTTACTATAAGCAATTCATTAGTTTCTTCCTTGACCCATTTTTCGGTACCTTTTATTTAAAAGAGCTGGGCCTTCAAAATGTTCAATTATTTGCGATGTGCTTGCTCATAACTGTGCTTTAATTTACACAAAAGACATTATCGAAAGTATAAATTGTTTATAATAATATGACTAATACAAGTATTACAGCAATGGTTTAATTGAAACTGCGAACTTTGCTGCACAAAATGCGTATTGTGGTCGTTATCAATTTGGCTTATCAGCCAATAATAAGCCAATTTATGGGCTACCTGAAAAAAAGCAGAGCTGATACCACTAACCACTTAACTTATTCGAGAAAATTGTTAGTTTGCTTCTGACTAAACTTTGAAATGGACAAGGTTGCGCTAATAATTGCTGTGATACTTTTGCTGGGCAATAGCTGCAGCTGTAGTCCGGATATCTCGCATCCGGACTCTCGAATCGTTGGTGGTGATGATTCGTCGGTGTTGTCTTTACGCTACCAGGTCTCTATACATCGACGCAATGGCGTTAAGAGTGCCTATGCTCACACCTGTGGTGGATCTCTCTTGGATGGGAGCACCGTGCTGACAGCGGCTCATTGTGTCTACAATCGGCATGAGGAGAATTTCATGGTTGTCGCTGGAACTGATCTGCACTCTGGCATGGATGGTGGTGTCGTGTCACGCGTGACGAAACTATTGCCACATGAACTGTACAATGCAACGATTACGGATAATGATATTGCATTGATCTTTGTCTCGCCACCGTTTCCAATGAACACCAATCGCAGGATCGGCACAATTGAGGTGGCCAAAGAGTTGCCGTCTGTGGGCACTCTGGCCACCGTGTCCGGTTGGGGATTTACCAAAGAGGATGGTTTGCCATCGGCACGATTGCAACAGGTGCAAGTACCGGTGGTGGACAGCAAGGATTGCCAAGCTGCCTACGACTGGCGGCCGATCACGGATGCAATGCTCTGCGCTGCCGCTCCAGGTGGGGGAAAGGAGGCCTGCAACGGTGATGCGGGTGGAGCGCTTGTCGTTAACAACCAGGTCGTTGGCGTTGTCTCCTGGGCCGAGGGGTGTGCCCGTGAAGCTTATCCCGGTGTCTATGCCTCAGCGAGCCATTTCCACAGCTGGATTGCCGAGCAGCGAGCGGCTTACGCCAAAATGGAAACTGTTCAACGCACAGTGGCACAAAACTAAAATAGTGTTAATCAGCTAATTATCGATTGCTGTTATCGATATCGATATACATAATTTAACTCAACGTTTGGCTGTAAGAATCGTTCAAGAATTTCTTATAAATATATTTCCGTTTCTTAATAAATTATTAACAATGCTTGTCTAGCTTTGATCTATAGATATATACCCGATCAGCATTAAAATACGATTGATAGTTTATCAGCACATGTAATATGTAGATTCTTACAATTATGATTTCTGTGCAGGATTTCAATAGATTTGAGTCACTGTGCGAACGCTTAGCTGATTTGGTGCCATAAGAATAGTGCGGTGAAAAAATTTATTGCCACCTATTGAATGATCTAATCGTCGCTGACCGCCCCGTCGATAAGGTAGGTGACTTTACAATCCATCGAATTGTGTATTTTTATTTGGTCTTGTTTCAGTCTATTAGGTATTGTTGAAGATGGCACACGCGAATCTGTTGCTGCTCGGAGTGAGCTTGAGCCTTGTGATCGTTGCCCTGGCACATCCTCTGCAGGACGACTCCCCCAATGGACGCATTGTGGGAGGCTATGCGACAGATGTGATACATTTTCCATATCAGATATCGCTCCGTCGCAAGGCAATCACAGCACCCAAGAATCCCTATACTCATTACTGTGGCGGATCCATCATTAATGAGAATTACATTTTGACGGCGGCGCATTGTGTTATTGCCAATGTGGCAAGTCAATTTAAGGTTGTTGCCGGCACCAGTCATCGCAACGCCATCGATGGCGTCATTGTTACCGTCTCCGAAATCATAATGCACGAGAAATACGATCCATCAACATATGACAATGATATTGCCCTGCTCGTCTTGGGTTCGCCGTTGCCATTGAATAACTTTACAATGAAGGTCATTGAGCTGGGCACCGAGGCCCCCAAGGATGGAGACATGAGCACCATATCCGGCTGGGGTACAACCCAACCGGGAGGCGATGCATCAGACCAGTTGCTTGCAGTCGATGTGCCCATTGTGGGCAATGAGCAGTGTGACGAGGATTATGGGGGCGGTTCAATTACACCTGGCATGCTCTGTGCCGGTCTGCGTGGTGAGGGTGGCAAGGATGCCTGTCAGGGTGATTCGGGTGGACCCCTAACCTGTGGTGGTAAGCTCCATGGCGTCGTCTCCTGGGGCAGATCGTGTGCTCTACCCACACATCCCGGCGTCTATGCCAATGTCGCGCATTACATCGACTGGATCCACGCCAAGATGGGCAACATCTAGGACTAGTTGCTAGTATCACCATATCCAATAGGGTATATCAAATTTCATTTCAATCACATGTCCAAATAAATTTGTTGTTGATTGGCGCCCATTTTCTTGGTATTTTTTTGTTATTTTGTTTTATAACTAGATTTAATCAAAGTTGCTTAAGGCAATCATAATTCAATATATTGTGTTTCTATGTAAGGCCCTGATTAACCAAATCTAGATTATGCTTTGTGCTTATAAGATTAACACAATGTTAGAAAAACCCAAATAATACATTAAGTATGCTACAGTTTTTTTTTAGGGCATTACTAATCTTAAGGTCTTTATTCCGTCTCATATATAGCTGATAATGAACATAGCTATATAAACGGATATTTCTTCACTTTCAACTCAATTCACACAGAGATCAATGATTTTCATTTACTAAAATTCTTAGCTAACCCATTGAGTCTTAAAGACTTATAGATTTATTAATACGAAAGTGGCACAAGTTAAGCTAAAAATAGTAAAAAGTTCGTTAACGTAACGTAACACGGAAATGTAACTAGTCTCGTAACGTAACGTAACGAAGCTGACAGCTCTATTCGATTGCATTTGATATTGGCGGAGCTACATTATCAGCTCGGACCCTGTACAGGAGACCCTATCTAGAGTGTCGGCAATTAAGATAATCACCGGAAAAAATGTTAAGACTGCAAAATGCCAGAGAACACAGAACACAAAACAAATTTGCTAATCAGTTCGATATGTGGCGATCGCTTGTTCACTTGCAAAACATGAGAATACTCGGTAAGAGTTTGACTTTGTTGCCGCCGCTGATGCTGTTGCTGCTGGCTGCGCTCGTTTGGCACACGGAAGCCCATCCGGAAGGCAGGATCATCAATGGTGCCCAGGTGGACATAACACGACATTCGTATTGCGTTTCAGTGCGCTACCGTCGGAGCAGCAGCTCGCCGTACATGCACGAGTGTGCCGGAGTGATTTACTCGGACCGGGGCATTGTCACGGCAGCCCAGTGTCTGGTTGATCTGACGCAGGATACAAAACTCATTGTGGTTGCTGGTGCCAATACACGCAATGGCAGCGATGGTTTCGTCTATCCAGCCTCGCGGTGGGTCCATCATCCGCAATATACACCCATCACGGTGGACTATGATATTGGTGTCATCATATTGGATACATCATTAGATTTGACGCAGCACGGCTTGCGAAAGATCGAGTTGCGTCCGGAACGTCCGGCGACGGGTCGTGAGGCGATCGTCATCGGTTGGGGCTATCGCGAGGAGTGGGGTCCCTCCAGCCCCAAACTGGAGCAGGCACGTGTGCCCATCGTTAGCTCGGAACAGTGCAATGGCATCTATGGTGCCGGTGAGGTGACGGAGCGCATGATCTGTGCCGGAGATGTAGCCCAAGGTGGCACCGATGCCTGCCAGGGCGATACAGGCGGTCCTCTGACGGTAGACGAACAACTTGTGGGCCTCGTCTCGTGGGGTCGCGGCTGTGGCCGGCCGGGCTATCCCTCTGTTTATACGTACGCCCCCAGCCTGAAGACGTGGATCGAGGATACTCTGAAATCCGCCGGAGTATTATAAATAGACACATATACATATATATAAATGCCTACGGCATGTGCTGATAGGTGCTATCAACGATTGCTTTTAGGCGATATGTATTCAGACTTTGTTTTGCCGATTTAATGCCCATTCAATAATAAAATAAACAATTTAGTAATTAACCGGCCGATTAGAGTGATGTAAATTAATGTAGCAACATATTCAACTGTTCGCAACACTACCAAAATTAATTGAGATTTTAGAGAATTTGAAGCTTTTGAGAATTGCTTAAATAAGTCATCCATCACACTTTCTCTAAATAGAGAAGCAACTAATTAAAAGATAATGCTCTTCTCTTCCGTCTCACTAACTGCTTATTCTCTCTCTAAAGATGCTTGCTATGGAAATAAAACAGTACGTATTAATTCTACATAACTTTCTCTGCGGATAGAAAAGCCAACGTATTTATCCTCTCTCACTAATAGCTTGCGCTCTCTGTATCTCTCTCCCTCTCTCATTCTGTTTCTCTCCAAAAGCTGCATGCTATGAAAATACCTAAGACAATATAGATCTCAAAGCTTTTCTCTCCTTACCAATTTCATGTTTGCTCTCAAAAGTTCCTTGCTATGAACGCAGCAAGGCCAATATATTATTTCATAATCTAAGCGATCAGATAACGTGTTGTTATTATTATTTTTCAATATCAACCATCGGCTAATTCATCAGTAAAACACGTAATCATAGATCTAGCCACAGGCGATTTATTGTATTTAGATAATGGCTATATTCAGAATTCAGAGAAAATCAATGCTGCCTACTTTGGCGTTGGCATCGCGAGTCGCCACAATCCAGCTGTGTAATTCGGGAACGGAGGCATATACGCCCGGATATTTGGGACGAGCACAACCCGTGCCCCACGAGACAATGCCTAGCAGTTCATTGTTGAGGATCAGTGGACCACCGGAGTCACCCTGGCACGCATCCTTGCCACCTCCGTTAACACCAGCACACAACATGCGGCTGGTTAGGGTAATGGAGTAGGCGCTCTTGCATTTGGCATTCTCCACAACGTTGACTTCCACCTCCTGCAGATTGTTTGAGATGACACCACCTTCGCTGGTTGTGCCCCAGCCAGTTACAGTGACGACAGTATCATGCTCCGGACGCTCCTTAGCCAAAGCAATCGGTTGAACAGATTCATTGAATACAAAATCACCATCGAGAATTAGGATGGTGACATCATAGTCATTGTTCAAGCTCCTGTATTTCTCGTGCATAATGAATTCACGTACACGCAACTCTTGACCAGTTGGCCAGATTGTTGAGGTGGTGCCAGCAATGATGGACAGATCTTCAACACCTTTGAGGGTATTCACACAATGGGCGGCACTCACAATTATATTGCTGGCAATGATGGATCCGCCACATCTGTGGTTGCCGCGATATCGCATGGATATCTGATGGGGATAGTGGGTTATGTCCGTTTCGGTACCACCCACAATGCGGCCATCGGGCATGGGTAGACCACCACTTTGGAAAGTGGTGCCCGCCAGCCCCAATCCCAGAATACTCAATCCGATCAAAAGGCGAAACATTTTCTGTTCAACTAAAGCTAAATTTCGTTGTATTTGGGTTTTTATACATGGCTGACTTATCGTTAGTTTAATTGTTCAATCGGGCAATTTATGGGCGATAATACCAGCATTATAAATCTGTCTCAAATGGCGTTAACACTTATCTTATCCGTTTTGGAAATTTGAACTTGTAATCTGATCAGATTGCTTACGCTGCAAAGCTGGCTGCTATGGGAGTTATTGGACACACTTATCGATTTTGCGTCGATAACAAGAAATTGATTTTAACGGTTGCCTAATTTAAACCGAACAAACTCAAACATTGAATTTACCGTGTTTACAGTAATCTCTCGGAAATAACAACTTCACATATTGGAATCATCTATTTGTGGGTAGTGAAAAATTGCTAGGCAATTAACTTTTTTTGTAATAAATATAAGACGTAATTTCAAAAAACTTTTTGAAATTTTCAACTTCTATTTATAAAGGATGAAATGTAGATTAAAAAGTATAACAAATTCTCTGTAATACTCTAAAAATACTTTATAACACTCCATAGTTTTGAGCAGTGTATTTTATTTTGATCGAGTTCACTGCTAGCAGCTGTCAATTAAGCACTTGGGGTGCACCTATTTGATCAATGACCAAGCACAAGAATATGATTCATCGATTATTGAAACAACTTAACAACAATTTAGCAATTCATTTAATGATTGGCCGAAAACCGATTCAAAAATTGGCTACCATATAGAATTACGATATAGTAGCGGGCCCCATATTTGTTTATATCGAAACATAAAATATTATATGGGAAACATAAAAATCATAGTAATTGTTTGGTCTTATCTCAGACTGGTGCCTTCGCACTCGCCAAAGGTGATTTTAATCTATAGACATGTTTAAGTTTTAATGAAATTAGATTAAATAAATCGCAGACGTGTGTCAATTCAAAATTATCAAAGTTCACTTAAAATGACTCAATGTAATTTTCTTATAATTATAGTAAGACTATTGTGTGCGTAATAATATATTTGTTTACTTGAGTCTAGTTTTTGCTTCCTTTTTTTTTACCTATACCGTAAAAAGACTTATCGAAGAGCTTATGGGTCTATGGTTTGATAATCGTTCAGAAATTTTCTCTTTAGAAGCCGACCGACAGCAACTTATGTTTATAATGGATATAAAAAACAGAAAAGCATATAAACATTTATAATATCATGAAATTTAGCGTTAACGAAATCTAACAATATTCCTGAATTTCGACGCGATTTCGGGCTTTAACAGCGATAAGCGCGAGACCCTATATAAGAGCCGTGGCACAACCGATTAATCTAACATAAGTACAATACTCGATTAAGCGAAATGTCGTCGTCGTCGTATTTGGGAATCATCGTTTTGGGTCTGCTGTCGCTGGTGGCCCACAGCAGTGGCGCCGCCATCAACGGGCGCATTGCCGGCGGAGAGGAGGCGGACATTGCCAGCTATCCGTATCAGGTGTCGGTGCGCCTGGAGACCTATATGTTGCTGCACATCTGTGGGGGCAGCCTCTATGCGCCGCGAGTGGTGGTCACCGCTGCCCACTGCATCAAGGGACGCTATGCATCGTATATTAGGATTGTGGCTGGACAGAATTCGATTGCGGATCTGGATGAGCAGGGTGTCAAGGTGACGAAATTGATACCGCACAGTGGATACAATAAGAAGACGCATGTGAATGATGTGGGCATGATTATCACCGTTGCACCCTTGATCTACTCGGATCTGGTGCAGCCAATCGCTCTGGCTGTGGATATGCCACGAGCGGGCACCCATGCCATGGTCAGTGGTTGGGGCAAGCGGACGGAACAGGATGAGGCACTGCCCGCCATGCTGCGTGCCGTCGAAGTGGAGATTATGGATACCAATACGTGCGGGGCTCAGTACATGACCAAGGATTACACCATCACCGAGGAGATGTTGTGCGCCGGCTTCTTGGAGGGTGGCAAGGATGCCTGCCAGGGTGATTCAGGAGGTCCACTGACTGTGGATGGTGTTCTTGTCGGCATTGTATCCTGGGGTGTGGGCTGTGCCCGCGAGGGCTTCCCTGGC
This sequence comes from Drosophila grimshawi, assembly GCF_018153295.1. Lineage (NCBI taxonomy): Eukaryota > Metazoa > Arthropoda > Insecta > Diptera > Drosophilidae > Drosophila > Drosophila grimshawi. The sequence continues at coordinate 3,385,790 of NW_025062889.1, forward strand.
GTGTACACTAGCGTGTTGCACCATTCCGAGTGGATTGAGGAGAAGGCGGAGCCTTATCTATAAAAAATACATATATATGTATGTATATTCAAATGAAAAGCGCAGCGAACAAAGTATGGCGATCAAATTAACTTAACATATATTTTAAAATAAACTTGTTTAACATTTAATCAAATAAAGTGAGCATTGATAAAATATAAGTTTCACTTGAGCAAAATTCAAATATTAACAGCCCTTTCCTTTTTTGCGACAAGTTGGCAGACCTTCACATGTCGGTATTTATTTGTGGTAGTTTTGCCTTTGGTATTTCTGTACTATTGCCACGCGGTCACATCGTCTGTGAGAAAACTCGTGAAGTTTGTTACAAAAAGAAGGAAGATACAAAAATAAGAAATATAAAAAAAAGAAAAACATTTTAATAATTGCAGCAGTGCGTAAACAAGTAAAAATAAACAAATATGTCGATGTTCGGTGCGTTAATGGGCGACATCGATGATGATCTCGGATTCATGAAGTAAGTAAAGAAAAAAAACCTAAGACCTACAAAGTAGTTGTTGTTTTTGGGGCGTGGAAAATTTTTTTGCATTGAAGGTGTGAGGAAAAGTTGTGGCCCTTAAAGCGCAGAGAGAAGCGAGACAATTAATAATACTGCATGTGTGTTGTGTTGTTTTGTGCGGTTTTCACGGTTTTACGTTCACTTCGCTGATTTATGTGCTCCGCTGGGCAAAGCAGAAAACGTATGTGCATGTGTGTAAGTGAGTGTATGTGTGTTTGTACATTTTACACAATACACACACAAAGCAGTTTTTCGTTGTATGCTTGTGTGTGTGAGTGCGCAGCATGCCAGCGTAAAAAGCAGCAGGAAGAAAAGAAGACGACGACGAAGACGAGGGCTCGTAATTAATCGATAATTTCGATTGCACGCTTGCGGCTGCTGTCAATCTAATAAATAATTAAGTTTTAGTTTTCCTTTTCGCTTTTTTTTTTTATGCAACCACAACGCATATGCATTGCGTGCCTTTAAGAAAGTTGCTTTTATTATTTATTGCTTATTTAAATATTTTGATTCTTGCATGTGAACTATTTGATGTATTTATTTAGCTTTTGTTGCATGCACACAAAGTGCATTGTTTTGCCAGTGTTACCATAGATATATATGTATAAAAACAGCTATGTGAAGAAAAACAGCTGTTGCAAATAATTTCATCAATTTAGCAAAGAGAAAAATGCTAGAAATTAGAATTTTCCAGAAGTCTGTATTCTAGTTATCGTTAATTTAACACTTTTAGATTTGAACATGAGTTTCCTAATACGAAAAACCCGACTTATTTTGAACGAAATAAAAGCAGGCTACAAATTTAGTGTATTTGCTTAAGTTTCAGTGCTTTCAAGTTATCTTTAATCGTAAAAAAAAACAAGCAATTCTAGAATTTCATAGACTTTAATTAAAGTTATGAAACGCCAACGAAATTCTCACAGTAAAAAATTGAAAAGCAATTCCGAAACGACGACAGAGACAACAAAGTTCGTTTTGAACTTATTTCAAGTCGGAATAAACTAAACTAATGATTTCATTAACTCTATTCACAGCAACCACATGAACCATCACATGAATGCAATGAATATGCAGATGCGTTCGATGAATCGCTTGATGAACAGCTTTATGCCGGATCCGTTCAATATGCTGGCTCCGTCGCCATTCGATGCCGGCTTCCAGCAGGGAGCGTTGATGGATCGCAGCCAACAGGCGATGGCTCCCATGGGCGGTGGCTTGTTTGGCTTCCCAGCCATGCCTAATTTTAATCGTTTGCTTAATGCCGGTGCGTATAATTCATTTAAATATATACACAACTGGACAGTAAAATAGGTGTGAAGAGAACACAACTTGGTGGCAAGCATCATGCTTGATTGAAAATGATCGCTTTTAGCCAATAACACCAAACGATTATGTTGCTGATACGCACCTTTTAATGTCATTTTTTTCTGACTTGAGAGCATTGTAAAGAAGTTCTCACACCTTCCAATTGTTAATTTTCATTTATCCTAGAGCTTACACTATATTCTATGCTCAGCTATGTAACGATTGCTCAGTTAAGCCTTAATTCTAATGAATTTATTCAAATCTTACATATTGCATAGAAAATCAATATAAAAATTAAAGTTTTCTTAGTTTTTATGCAACTCGCATCTATTTCACTGTCCACCTCAAGATGCATTTTTAAGAAAGATAATAATATTCTTACTACTGCAGACATTGGAGCCAATAATGGAGCTTCATTTTGCCAAAGCACCGTGATGACCATGTCCTCGGGTCCCGACGGTCGTCCACAGATCTATCAGGCCAGTTCGAGCACCAAGACGGGTCCTGGTGGAGTGCGCGAGACACGCAAAACCGTACAGGATTCACGTACGGGCATGAAAAAGATGGCCATTGGTCATCATATTGGCGAACGGGCCCACATCATTGAGAAGGAGCAGGATTTGCGCTCCGGCCAGCTGGAGGAGCGTCAGGAGTTTATCAATCTGGACGAGGAGGAGGCAGAGCAATTTGATCGCGAATTCACCACACGTGCCACACGTGGTATTATGCCACATGGCAACGGTGGAATGCAGGCTATCACGGCTGGTCCGGCTGCTAACAATTCGACGCTGACCATTGAGCCGTTAGATGACGACGACGATGATGATGATTGTGTGATCCAGGAGCCAACACGCTCCGCCGGCCGTCAATTGCCCGCTCTGCCAGCGACGCCAATAGCACCGCATACCAGGTGAGTCCAACTGATAGTTGAAGGATCAATCGATATCCTTGCAAGTCGCTTACAGGTTTTAAAGTGGTGCCTATCAGTCGCCTAAGATTCTGATTCTGATTCTTTGTTAACCATTTGTTGTTTTCCACATGCGACACTTGACTCGAGAGCTTTTGGCGTTTTCTAACACTGTAACTGTTAACATATGCCTTGTGTCGCTGTTAAGGTTAACAGCTGTGTCTGCTAAACACGGCTTAAACATGTTAGTTACAATGCGACTCTTACTTGTAGCTGCCCTTAGAACTACGTTTAAATTTCTTAATTTATTTAACAGTGGCAATTATAAAATATATTTAACAACTCTAATATAATAGTCATAATATGATTAAGGCATCTAAATTTATACACTTGTTTAACAGAGCTTACCTTACTTGTTGTTTAACAGAGCATACAGCTGTTAGTAACAGCGCGCTGCACACTAACAGTTGCATAACATAAGCTTGGCAGCAACATAAGGCATATTCCCTTCCCCCAACACAAATCACGACCTACCACCTTAACAGAGTTAGGCTGTTCCCTTTTTTGTACTACATATTTTGTGAGTAACAATGCCCGCTAAATTTAAACGTTTGTATTTACTTGCAGATACAATAATTACTAAATCAAGCAATGTACATACAGTATATATTTTACTATCTACATACATATATATATATATACAAATGAATCTCTATATCAGAGTCCAAGAAACCTAACAGCATATATATGTATATAAATATCTATATATATGTATTGAATTTAAATTTCTGCTTTTACATTCCTCAACTACGTTAAAAATACAAATACTAAAAGATAAATCAAAAAAGAGAACAATTCTTGAGGTAGGCGGCAAGCAATTTGTTTATTGTTATATATGCTCTCTGATTTTCAAATATATATATACTTTTTGTTTCGAATTGCTTTTATAAGTTTTCAAGTATTTATTTCTTGAATCACTTCATCCATTTAACATACGTTGCGTAAATGAAGACCCAAAACACGCGTTACGTTAACGGATTGCGCTACGCTATGAAAAACTGCTACTGACCCCAAAAAACAATAACACTTATGTGCTTAAGAGTTCCTAAAAAAAGACATAACATACGTTCCACCACCACTCCAAACCCCCTCTCCTCCAAAATGTGTTTTGTTGTAATCTCTTTTACATTTTCTTCGAATCGATTCCATACGACGACGACAACGACAACAGCGACACTGCAGCAGCAGCAACAACGTCGCCCCGCCGCGTCACCGCAACAACAACAGCAGCAGCAGCGAATTCGCCTCCTGTCTACGACCTAACAAACAACAACAACATCTATCATTATGTCAATGCTTCATCATCGCGTCGAGCGTATTTACGCAATGGTCAGCATTTGGCCACGCCCCGTCGCCCACTACGTACGCCGTCATCGTCACCGCTGGCCACCGTTTCCAGTGTTAGTCACAGCATTGCCGCAACGCCAAGGTTTGTTCGCATAGACTACAACAACAACAACTACAACAAAAACGACAACAACAACAACAGCAATAACAACAATAACAATAACCCCCCACAAAAATAGGCCTCTGAGACTAGCCTAAAAATCGTTTAAAAAACCCATAAACGCTTACCCTCTGTTAACAGAAAGTTCACTTTACGTTACGTTGCGTTACGTTGCGTTACGTTACGTTATTTGACGTGTCAAGTTCGATGTAATAACCTCCAGAAATTAACTGCGTTATTGGACTTCTTCACAACGTTATGTTATTTGGCCTTTTCCCCGCTAAAGCTAAAATAGTCGTTACACACTATATATATATAATAAACATATTTAATGTATATATGTTTTTTTTTTTAAATTGTATAACTTAATTAACAAGTTCTCGCTCTATTTCTCTCTCCTCTCTCTCTCTCACTCTCTACCATAATATATATATTTCGATTCTAATGCAGAGATTGGCGTTTGTATAATTCACGTTTCTATCGCAAGTAGAAACACAGATAAAATAAATCAAAAAAAACTATAATCAATATATACTACTACTATATATAAACATAAATATATATATACACATTACGACGTAATATTGAACAACGATCAACGACGCGCTATGTTAACGATAACTTTAGCGACTACGTTAATCCCATCCACCTACTAACAAACAAAGCAACCAACCAATCAGCAAAAGTCACACGGCGTTTTTTACGACGAGCCACAAAATCATCGCTGCGACTGACTTGCATCATACGTCACACGTAACGTTGCGTTACGTGCCACATGTTACGTGTAAGCCTCCGCCACACACGCACACAACAACAACAATAAGCTATGTACATCAAATCTACTACTAATACACATAAGCAACCACACACACACATACAAATACACATTCTCTACGTAGAGCATCTCAACGAATAAGGCGACGTCACACGTAATCAGCATGTTTGCGTATTACGTAAGCCCGTCCCCCCGCCGCGTTGTTGTTGGTCTCTTATATGAATTTTTTTATTGACATTTGTTGACAAATTTCATTACGTTTTATGTTTTAATTGCGCATTGAAATCATCGTTACGTTACACGTTACACTACGCTACGCCTAATTGGTCAACGATACTCATCTACGTACCACGTGACACTACTATCTACGTAAACTACGCTGACAACCAACTCCCAAAACAAAAAAGAAAAAACCAACAAACGACGCTTATCAAAATTCTAACGCTGTTGCTGCTGCTACTGCGCCGCTGCTGTTGTCTTACGTTGGGACTGCAACAACAACAACATATATTAACTACTGCGTACCTTTTCACCTCACGTAACGGTGCCCGCTCGTCTACCCCGCCCCAACCCAACCCCTCGCTCATCCAGCTTAAGCCTGTTTGCTCATTAAAAAGCTCGCTCTCTCTCGCTCTCCCACTCTCTCTCATTTTGAATAACACACATTTCGCCTCGCATTGCTGTCACCATTTTTATGAAAAAATTTACTTTCGAATTGGAATTACTCTCTTTCTCTCTCTTTTACGTTGTCATATCTTATTTTGTTTGCGTATTGTTGTGCCCTTACGTCCTTACGTATTGTTGAATTGGCTTTAAAATTGAAATTAATATTTTATTCTCTTTGTTACAAACACACAGCATACATCCACATCCCTATGCGGCAAATCATGTAGCCGCTCGTCGCCAGCAGCGTCTGAAGCATCATCATCACCAGCAATCCAATTCCAACTCTAGTTCCAATGGAGGTGAGGATGCGAATGAGCCACGTCTCAAATCGGCCAAGCGAAACAAGCCTCAATAATCGGATATGGGGAAATTAAACACACACACACATACCTAGATACCCACCACACACGCATACACACACACAGATGTAGACAGTTATAATTTAGCAGCCGCCCCCAATTGCAAAGCATCCACACTACTAGTACGTTTATCGATAAACGATTACAATGCTTAATAACATAGCAACAACATAATGACAGAATTGAATATGCAGTTTCGCGTGCTTCTCCACAAATTGAAAATGACAAAATATTTGATGTGGTTTTTCGCACGCAAATCTGCCAAACAAAAAAGAAACCAATCTATATCAATATAGTTTTTTTTTTGTGTTTCCATTTCAGGCAACTGTTGACACACACACACACCCACACACTCAGACACACTCTTAAAACTGTTAATGCAAATTTTTAGTTGTATTAAAGATTAAAGAAACTATTGAATAATATTGAAAGCACTAAGCTTAAGTTTTGCATATAAAATATTCAACGAGAATTTAGTTTGTTTTTTCGAAATAAGTAAGCTTTACATTTTGCAGAGACAAATTTGAAAAAAAAGAACGGAAACTAAACTATAAAATCCCAAATATGCATATGTAATTAATTATAAGGCAATGAGCGTAAATGTTAATGTGAATTTAATTAAACGAAAATATACATTACAAACACGTAGTCAAGTTATTTAGTCTGTTATTTATTACTGGAACTAACCCCTCCCCGCCCCCTACTAATGACACCAAAATGAAAAATTAGTCAATCATTTCCATTTGGGTCTCTTCGGATTCGCGCCAATTGCGTTGCACCATTTCCACCAGCTGCTTCCAGAAGAGAGTGCGCCGCACATAATTCCCCAGGCAGACGATGATGAATCCCCAGGAGAGGAATAGATACAAATCGGTTTTGTGACCCGGCTCCGTTGGCACCGGGCCGTTTGCAAAATTCGGTTGAATAAGATGAAAGTCAATCGGACGAATATTCGTGTGTCGCGTAATGAATGTCACCACATTGTCGTCTCCATCGTATTTGATCAGCGGTCTGCCCTGGTGGAAGATCATCAGCGTTGGCAGCGAAATGATGCCAAACTCGGCATTGAATCGGGTAAATTGTGATGCATCAATGTAGCCAATGGGCAGCGTGGGAAACATATGTGGCAACAAATTCACAAGCTTTGCCACCCGAGCACATGACAAACTGAACGGTGTGCAGAAGTACATGACGACACAGCTTCCGGCTTCGTGGCGTTTGGTGGCATTCCCAATGGGTTTGAGCAGCGTTAGAATCTCCTTGGCTGTTTTCGGTATTAGCACGCTTGGATGTACATCACTATCGTTGCCAGCTTGCGACAGATCGCGTTGCAGGCATTTCAATAATATCGGTGGGCGACGCTGTTGCGGCGCCTCCGACAGATGGGCAATGTGCTCGTCGTCCGGCACACACGTGTGACGATCGCGCATCAGCGCGTACGACTGGAAGCTGTAGTCGCATTGGCCGCGCGACAAGCTGCCCGTCGCTGGCGTCGTCGTCCCATTCATGCTAAGATATAGGTCAAAGTATTGGAGCGCAGCCAGCATGCCAGTAATGTCCCCGTGCGCTGTTGCCGCACATATCCCTGTTAAGCACACACCTCTGTTAGAGCAATGCGATATGTGTATGTTTGTTAAAACTCACCCAGTACCACTAATGTTATTAATTTTGTATTTGCGTGCATTTTCAGCTGTTTTGTTTTTGCGACAATGTGACCGCATGTACGCAGCTGTGAAATAACGAGAGGTAAAATATACTAAGTTTTGTGGCTTGTTAAAAATACCAAATGTCAAGTTTATAACACAATGGCAATAATATCAAAATTAAATACCACCTTTGTTTGCTGCCTTACAAAAGCTGACGGCTATGAGCATTTTAAGTCTTACATTTATTTCATAGACTTAATATAGTGAGTGCCAAAATGTATGTGCCCGCAAGTTGATGTGTTGTTATTGCCCTTTAGTTCCCCGACTGACTGACTGCATTGTTGCAATTATGCAGGGTCATAAGCAAGCGCATAGCCAACTGTGGACACAAAGATAAACCGTTACTCTGCATACATTAGGTGAGCAGCGCTTGCAAAATACCCTAACCAAATGAACAGCACTGTAAGCTAACTGCTACAAAATAATTAATGAGAGTTGCAGGTGAAAAAGAAACGTGTTTACTTTCCATGTGCAATTAGTGCATATTCATACATTATATTACATTATTATATATTATATAGTCTATGTACGGGTATAACAAAGTCAAGTTCAGACTTTGTTGTTGCTGCTGATGCTGCTCCATATTTTATTTTCCCTTTTGCCATTTTTAAAACCGGCAACATCAATTTATCATGCTGAAGTGGTGTCCATATAAGCGGAAGCTGTACAACAACAAGCTGCCTGCTATGGACAACAGCAGCAACAACAACAGCAACATCAACAACAGCAGCAAGTGTTTACGTAAGAGGGAGTTGCGGGGGGTGTCACAACTATTTTCAACATTGTGCACACATTTCATTCATTGAGTGTGCAGCATGTTGAGCATATTTACAACTACTTACAACAGACGCAGACGACGCTGTTAAAAAGGGGCACTTTATGCGCACAAAAAGGGGGCACTTTTATTTGATTTTATTCCTGTTCTTGGTTTTATGTTTATATATATTCGATTTTATGACGAGTACAAGATACGCTCATAATTATGCAGTTATTGTACGGAGAGTAAATCAAATAAATTTCAATTGAATTCTCTTTTATATTTGCCATTTTTGCCTGCGAATGCTTCAAGTTATTTACAACTTCAAATAAAGTTGGTGGGCGGCCAAAACGCCAAGATTTTTGGCCTCTCTGACTTTTCTCTAGCGGAGCAGTGGAAGGGGGAAGAGTTGTCGAACTTTTTGCCAGCATTCGATATGTGACGACAGCAACAACAACAAGGAAAGCTCTCGATGCGCTTTTCTTCGCAATTGATAAAGATAAGACCAAGTATAAGTTGATTGCTTTCTCTCTCTCTCTCCCTCCCTCTCTCTCCCTCTCTCTCTCTCACTCTAAAACTTTTGGCCAACCTTTGCGGTTGCTCTTAAGTTGGGTTTGCCCAGCATTTTGTGACAATTTATTTTCTATGCTTTGGCGTTTTGCTTTCAACAAATCGAAAAACTATTAAATTGGGCTGTGAGCCAATATAAAAAAAACAGCAGCATCAAACATAAAGAAGAAGAAGAAGTAGGAATTACCAGCATGAAAAGTCGCTGCTTTGTATACACTAACCAAAATTATGTAATTAAATTGAATATATATAAATTTTATTAAAGCGGAAAGTAGTTTATTTGTATTTCAAGGTTTATTTTTCATTAAAAAAAAATATATATGTAAATTAAATTTAATTGCAAGCCTCAGCTAAAAGCTCAACACTTGCAAAGCGCATTTAAGGATGGCAGTTTTGTGTGTTGCTCAACACTGGCAACGCCGTTGGTAGTCGCGGTTGACTCCAGTCAAGTCACGCGATTGTGGCCAGGCCTTGACACATTTGATATCGCAGCAACTTTTCACCTTTTGCACGGCGTTGACAGGCCTTCGAGGACGCCGAGGACATCTGTTTAATTGGATGTGGATTTGGCAACTGGCAGTTGCAGTAGCAGCAGCAGTTGCAGCTGAGTTGCCCGATAAGATCTCTAAACAGCGAGACGAAGACCTCAATTGCTGCAGCACCTATGTGGCATGCAACATGCTTTTGTGGCAACTATGCAAACAGACATTAGACACCAACGACTATCTTTTTGTCGATCTGTAAATAAAAAAGGTGCATTGAAAAGAGTTGCGTTTATTTTCTCACATTGGTCTGGCAACGCTCTTCACACTAAACTAATTAAAAAGTTTTCGCTTCCCTCTCTTCCTCTTCCTCTCTCCCTATCTTTTTCTCTCTCTATGTGGTCCATATGGCAATGTGTTCTCTTGAGTACCGTTAGCAGCGGCATAAATTACGCATTGAAATCACGTAAATGTTGGCAAATTTAATCAGTCTGGCATCGTACACAGTTCGCCTGGCTACTAAGCAAAAATTAAATTTACCAACATAACCAAATAAAATATAAAAAAAAAACGGAACACACCAAATCCGTACTAAAAAGAGCAATAATAAAAAATAGAAAAACAGGCAACAAAAAATGTCAGTGTCAACGGTACAAAAAATTTGCACACAGCTACGTGACTTCAATTTCTCACTCAACCTCAACACACACACAAACACACACACACACAGTCGCACTCACACATATACACACCGTTCCAAGAGGTGTACGAGTGTATTAGTGTGTTGTGCTTTTTTGTGGCTATTTCTTTTTTTTTCTTATTTTGGGGATTGTTGCTTGGCACTGCACAAGTTTTAATCCTTTGCACTTTTGTCAATGTCAAACTGTGGAAATCCCCATGCCCCCCTCTTCCCCATACCCCTCCCAATGGACAACAAACAAGCAGAGAAAAACCGATAAAACAGGAAAGATACCAAATAGAAAGGAACTCAATGTTTATATATGCCCTAACCAGTTGTCTGATTCCTAATTGATCAAGCTGATTTAAAATGAAATATTTGTGTTTTATAGTTGCTTTTACAACAGATTATTTTTCTGTATTACGACTTGTTTCTCTAACAAATTTGTAATTAAGTTTTGTTTACTTTCTCTTTTGTTAAAAAACAGGAAAGGAACTCAATGTTTATCTGATTCCAGATTGATCAGCTTGGCTTATAGGTAAATAATTCGGTTTTATGGTTGCTCCTACAAATTAAATGAATATTCTCTGTTATACGATTTGTTTCTCTATTGAAGTTTAGTCGAATTCTTCATTTTAAAACAGAATAATAATCTTTTATGGTTGCTTTATTAAAAAGAGGAGTTTTTTCTATAATTTCTTGCCTAATTTTAGGACTTTTTAAAAACCCACTATTTATAATATAGAGTATTTAATATACAAGTATGTATATGTATATCAAAGATTGCGTTGCAAACTTGACAAGATGTGTGTGTATGTGTCAATCGAACCTTTGGAGTGTGGCACGAACAACGCCTGTGCCACATGCTCGTTTCAAATAGTTTGTCGCCACAATGACATTTCAGTTTGTCCTAAAAAAAAAAACAAAAACAAAAGGAAAATAAATGGGATAGCCAATAAAATTAATTGATTTTGAGGTTTTCCATTTGCCGTGTGCCGAGCAATTTTGATTTTTAGCCCTGACAGTTGACCGCATTTGACAGACACCAAGGGAGTTGGAGGGGTGCATGAGGAGGGAGAGGTTGGGTTGGGGTTGTAAGGGGGGAGATGAGGTGGCTTAAATGTGAATTGCTTTTTCAAAATTGATCTGGCTTAAAGCCTGTGACAACATTTCCTACATTTTTTGCATTTATTTTTTTGTGGCTGTTTATCCAACTTTATTGAGAGATGTTCAGAGTTCTTCTTCTTCCTCTCAGCATATTTTTAGCCACTTTTATAGATGGGGCGATGAGTCACGATTGTGACGGGCAGCGAATAAGTGTCAATTTGATACAGGACATGCCCCCAGCTGTCCCTCCCTCCCCCACCTGCCACCACCTACTTCATGCCTCTTTCCTTAGCCACCGTCATCCACTTGCCACAAGCTGATTTCTACGCCGCTCGCATTATCAATTATGCGTTAGCATTGCCTGTTCCCCTTGCCCCCTCTGGTCTCCTTGTCCGCCTGTCTTTTTGTCGCCGTGTCCCTGTCCGAGTCCTGTAAACTTGGCAATTTATTTGCACCGGAAACTCAACATAAATCAAACTAATTTCTCCAGGGATTTTTGAACAAGTTTCGACGTGTCGCTCGACTGCGGCTCCTGTCTCACTCTGTGTGTGTGTGTGTTTGTGTGTGTGTATAATTGTGTGTGTTGTTGTTGGGCACGTGTTTTGGGGCATAGCAAATTGAATTTGTCGCGCCATGTTGCATAATTTGTGGCCCATTGTGCGTCTAATTGGCCAAAATGTAAGCGACCAACAAGGAGCGACTCCTTTTGAACTCTTCTTGACATTTCCCAATGCATTTTTTCGCTGAAAAAGTTTTTTATGCCATACGTCTACTTCTTGTAGACCAGTCTAGACTCGGATCTGCTGCAAATTGACAATTAAGGGGCTCTCTGTTATTATTTTTTAAATCCACCCTATGCATATTAAAAGTGGGTAGTAGAAAACGTTCAAATGTTTCCAAGTGTTTTTTATCGATACAAAAAAGGAATAAATTAACAGTTTTTTGGGCGAGCTTTTTGACCGCAAGCTTAAGCACATCTCAAGCTATGAGTGCTCTTCCTTTGAGCACTTTACGTTTATTTTGGATTGCAGAGCTGTAAGCAGTGGATCACCAGTTGAGCTTTAATCTTCGCTGAGTGGTGTTATTTCTAAGAGGGAGCATTATAAGTGGGAGCTTGAGAGATAACTCAACAGCTCACCCCATTAGTGAAAGCTGCTGTGGAACCTCTGGCATTAGTTTCGCAGCCTGCCGCCAGGGAGCGACTCTGCAGAGAACGAGCTTTGTGGTTTGTGTGAGTGCAGAGGTAACCTAAGTGTTCTGAATTCTCCTACATTAGTTTCACACTCTGCCGCTAGAGAACGCGTATGCAGACAGCGAGCCATAAAGGTAAGTTAAAAGAGCCGCACGCTCTCAGCACAGGCGCTCTATAGAGTGATAGAGTGTAGTGTGGGAGATAATTTAAGATTTCTCGATCCTCCCACATTAGTTTTGCTCTCTGCCGCTAGATAGCGCACATGTTGAGTGCGTATCATATAGTTAGTGTCAGTGTTCACCATTAGAGAGCGCTTATGGCAAGTGCTTCTCATGTGGATCGTGTGAGTGTGGGACTTAATCAATGTGTCTTCGGAGTGTTCTCTTCTTAAAAGCTCAGAGTGCGTCTGCCAAGTTAATGCAGAGTGCATTAAGGCTGAGAACACTCGCCTCGCTGTTCGATTGTGCTTCTGTGCAAGCAAAGCTCAGCTTGATCGATATTACATGTGGATTCTGTTTTCATTGTTCTCCTTCTTCTACTGATAGCTGTTAAATGGACCAGGAGCAAAACAAATGCGAAATAAGCTAAGTGAATTTTCTAACATGTATTGCTTAAAAGCTAAAAGCATTGTTCTAACATAAAAAGCACATATTAAATGTTAACTTAAATGGAATCTAGAAATATGTGCACCTTAGGCAAAGTTCGAGATAGAACATCGTATGTAGTAAATTTGTGTGTGTGTGTGTGTGTGCAGCTGCTTGTTGTACAGCTTTTTGTAATTTTCGAAAACAATTTCCTCATCAGCAGCAGAGCGAGCAGGTGGGGGGAGGTGAAATAAGTGCAACCACATCGTCAACATCGTCGTCTTGTCGCCTGTTTTGGTTTCAATGCTCGCGGCGCAATTTGCGTGCTAACCACGCTTTTCCCTTAACTACGCCCTCCCTCCCCCTAGTCCACAACCGACTCCCCACCTGCTACCCCCCTCCCCACTCTATGTAGTAGTTATCTGCTGGGAGTGAAACCACCTGCCGTTTGTTGCCAAATTGAAAATGTTGAAAAGATGTCGGCAAAAGTTGCAACACAATGTTTTCCTCCCTTTTTCCAGTTGTTGTTGTTGCTATTTTTGGCTAATGATGTTGAGCTAATAAATGCAGCTTGCAGCAGCAAAAGCCGCCACAAAATTGGTTCATCGCAAAATATTTGCATAATGATTAAAAAGCAAAAGTTGCTGGGAAACTGGCACAAGAACTAGTTTATTTCTCTTTTTTCCAATGGATTTAAGCTGAATGCAAAAATTTCCAAAATGTATGCATTAAAATATGTTTTTAATCCTTTTAATTTAAGCAGCATCATTTTCATACTCTCTCTGAATTATATATTTCTATAGCTCTAAAGCGCTGTCAAACCGTTTTCAGTTAATTTAAAAAGGGTCATTTCTGAGATGTGAAAAGCTTGACATCAGTTTAAGCATAATATTTAAAGCAAGAACTTAATTTAAGTGGTTGCTGAATTCTCATCTATATCAAATTGTTTAATGCTAAAGAAGCAAAGCTACGATTTGATTTAAAGTGTATTTAAATATTTTGTACATTTCGATGTTGCCACACTTGAGTTGTTTGAAGCTGCACGCGTTAAGCTCAGTGCTGCGACTGACCACAGACTGACACTTGAGCACGGCGCATTGGGCATGCCTAATTAATTATTTTGATTACTTTGCGATTAATTGAATGACACGCCTCCTCAACACCACCCAGCCCTCTCCACTTCTGCATAGAATTTGCAGTGCATAATAAATGTCGAAATGAAATTGCGCGTGAAACAATGCATTTCCGGTTTGTACACATGCCACTTCGCTGCCCCCTCCCCGCCAAAAGCTGAATGCCACCTCAAACATTCACATTGACATTTGCGTTGCTTCCGTTGCAACTGTATTTTTTTTCGCGCGCCAACTTTGCTAGCGATTCACACGCCCAACTGTTGGACGGGGAGGGGGTGGGGCAAGGGAGGGGTGTTGCAAGTCCTGCCTAGCATTGGAAACTGTTGAAACGGTTGGCTGCTTTATGTTGTCATTCCATTAATTATCGTTCGTTATTTCAACTTTTAGCATAGAGCCCAGCTTTTTCTCTTCATTTATGTTTTTTATATTCTCTCTTTTTCTGTTTTTTTTTGTTTTTCTGTTTTTTCTGTTATTTTTTGTTGTCATTGTGCGCCGTCTGCACTTTACAAATACTTCATAACATTTGACAAGCTTTTCCTTTAGTCTCATTTTGTATTTTTGTTTTTTACTGTTTTGAGTCTTTTATTTCATTTAAACTGTTTTTTTTTTTTATTTTTGGTTGGAGGGTATTTTATTTTTGTGTGGTGCCAACGCCTTTTGTTTGCACATTAAATGGCGTCGCTGGTGTTGGCCATCTGTATTGTGTGTGTGTGTGTGCGTGTCGGTGGTCTGGGTAATGAATTACTAGCCACATGGTTTTTGCGCGCTCCAACCGTTGTTCGCTGCAACAATGACATTGCAATTTTTAGCCAACGTCAGCAATGTCAGGGGCATTGAGTGAGAGCGACGAGGAGCGGGGTGGGTGGTTAGGGGTAGGTCTGGCGCCCAGAGGCAGGCGTCATAGGCAGGCGCGAAATTATGCGGCTTTAATTGCTCACAAATTGTTATACAGCCTGACACAAGCAATTTTAAAGTGTTGCTAACGTTTTAAAACAATATTCTAGGAAACGATTACGAGTTATCGATAAATATTTTACTATTGCATTGATTATATCTGTGCAAAGTAATAAATAATAAGATCAATCATTGGTAGACGTTTTGGGTGCACTTTTAGTTATATAACGCATTGATATTATTAGTCCATGTGAATAGACTGTGGCACCAACTTATAACATTTAATGCAAGCTTTATATTTAATCGATTACATTATCAGTTTTCGATTTACAAAATAATCATCAAAGTCCCCCGGAAATCGACCTTAAAGGAATATCATTCAGAAGACTGCAGTGTTTTTCTTGTTATTTTTAAATAATTTTGAAATATATAGAAACAAAATTTCTTTAAATGAGCAAGGCTTTTCTCTACTTATCAATTAAAACTCGCTTCTAAAGTGGAAAATTTGTGAAGCGAGCATTTAAGCAGACAACGAACACTTTTTCATTGATTTGTTTTCAGAAGTTGTTAAGCATCGATTGAATGTTTTTATTTCTTGCAGCCATTAGTCTATTGCTACAAGCTACAAGCTGTGGGCGGTGCCACGCCTACTAATTGGAGGGCGGGGTGTGCAATAAATCATGCTGCTGTACCTATTGGGGCAAGCAACACACACACACACACATACACACACATACACATCCAGCTACTTTGATTCATTGCAGAAATGGGGAAGAGGAAGCATCAACCGGATGATAAATAATAAGCAACAAAGGCTGACAGCAACAATCACAGTTGCCTCTATTGGGATGTCTACATTTTGTAGCAACAAGCAACAACCAACAAAAAAAAAACAAATTAACCATCATACGGGGGGTGGGGCCAGTGGAGCTGGGGAGCCAATGGAGCAGGCAGCGGGGTCATGTGGCAGGTTTGTATTAGTTTGACCTGTGACTTAACCTTTTCATTTATCAACGCATTTTGATCGGCAGACAAAAGTCTAATACATTAATTTTATTTGCCCATTTCAAATTGAGGACATTTCCTCTGACAAGAGGGGGCATGTACTCCTCTTCCGGCAACTCGCAGCTCGCACCTCATCTATGGGCATGGTCTCTTCGTGTGCACAGTTGGCATTTATCTTGAATCGAGTTGAGTGACACTTTTTGTATCGCAACAGAATTCAATTTGTTTTATTGATAACACACACAATGAGTGGCAAACACAATACAGTAATAACAACATACAGTGAACACATGCTTGGGGCACGAATTATATGACTCTTTGATGTGCTTCCCTTTTCAAGCAGGAATTCAATGCGATTCTAAATAAAGAATTTGTTTAGCTTGTAAATAATTTGCTGTTGTTTTTATATAAAACCAATGGAAATATTCCATGGATTATATTAGATGAAATTTTTCTTATCTTCAAAAGAATAATAATGAAAAGATCGAAATCCAAATTTCAAATTCCAGTTCATGTACCGAATATACCCTTTTTACTTAGTGTATAAAAAAGTTCTTAAAAGTCTTTAGATATACAAACAGAAAAAAAAGAAGAGAAGAAGTCACACACAAGATTCTTATTGGCCTTATCGAATTGTGGTCAGCGCCACATTTATCACAGTGCCTCTGAGAATTTATGGGCATCTTAGGAATTTTCATTTATTAGCCCGTCAGAGGACTACGTACATATCTGTAAGGTATATATATATATATGCTATATATATATATAATATGTATGTGAATAGTTGTATGTTTGAGTGTGGTTGTGGAATATACGCTAATTGTTTGCACAACTCATGCAATTTTGCTTAATTTGTTTGCATTTGCTGCAAAGCACGCTAAAAGAGACCTAAAGCAACATTTTTCTCATTTCGTTGCAATATTAAACAGTTAAAGGATTTTCAGATTGCAACCGTTGTGTGTGGCAAGTGAATGGAGAGATGCTGGTGCTGCCCCTGCCACTGTTGTTTCTGTTGCCGACGGCCAGTCACGTTGTGCGTCCTGCATTCTGTGAGCTGCTCCCTGCTCCTACTCCAGCTCATGCTCCGACTCCGTCTCCTGCTGCTCCGTATTTTAGCTGCCTGTCAGCATTTTGTCTGACCACCCGCCCCGCGCCCACCCCGTTTCCCAACCCACTTCTAAACGTAGCCACAGACATTTGAAGAGCTGACTGTGGCTCCGGCTCCGGTTGCTGCTGATGGTGGTGTTGGCGGTGGTGGTGCTGCCGCTGCTCCTAGATGCTACCTCAAATTGTTGGAGCAACACACAAAGTTTATTTAATTTTTGTACACTGTGATCTCCGCTAACCTCTCTCTTCACTCTCCTCTCTCTCTCTCTCTTTCCCTACGTGCCCCTTTCTACGTGCCCCTTTTTGACTTTGTTGATTAAAACAAATTGCGCGCTGTTTCAAGTGCGGCAGACGTCCGTTCGTCTGTCCGTCGGTCCAACAAAGCAAAGCCAAGTCAAGCCAGTTGCTGGGTTCCATCTCCAGTGAAGGATTCCTTTGGACCGCATCTTCTGGCTACGCGGGTTGGTGTCTCCAGACGCTTCGTCTGGGTGTCAGGATTAAATTGGTTTTATTAGACAACTAGTCGGATTGACTGAGCGCTGCTGCTGCGGCTGCTGCTTAATTTTGATAGTTGTCAAAATAGCTTTTTAATACCATTTAACAATTTGTACAGCGGGCTTTGAGTTGATTATAAAGACAAAAAGTTTAAAAATTAATTTAATCTTAGAGCACTTTTGCATTTTTTGTATTTTGAGTTAGGCACACAAAAACTTAGCTTCATTTAAAAATTAAGTAGGAATCGATTAAAGATTTTCTTTTGAGCTGCTTTTTTCTTATTATTTTTATGTGTACAAATATTTATTTTTCTATTTAGCTTCTATAGTTTTTTATTATGTGGCATCTGTGAAAGGCTCACTTATAACACGTCAAGAGAAAAAGGGTTTTATCATTTGCTTGTGTCACTTTATTGTACTGTATTATCTCTAAAGTATGCACTTTGATATTTCCCAACAAGATAGTTGAGTTATTTACTTAATTTTAGGCTACTCTTTTTTTTTTTTTGTGTTTTCAGACAATTGGAATTTCGGCTTTTTGCAAATGGGATAAAGCTTTCAACTTTAGCTAATTAGTTTCTCGAGTGCACAATACACAATTCGAGTTGAGTTGATTCTGTCTCCATCGTCATCGTCATCATCATCATTATTATGTTGTTGTTTTGATTGTTGTTGTTGATTTTCCCCCTTTTTCTTTTTCGTTTTGGCCACGAGCATCGAATTTGTTGGCAATTGTCATAACTTTAATGCAATTAACCCTTTGCCTTTGGAGGTGACCCAAGCACGCTTATCAGGCGCACAGCATCAGACCAACGAGTGGAAAGCGTACGAAAAAGGGATAGATAAAGAGAGGAGAGAGGAGAAAGGGAGAGATAGAGAGAGGAAGTGAGCAGAGGTGAGAATAAGTGAGAAGAGGGGGCATTTTAGTGGGCGAAAAAAAGAGTAAATACAGCCATAGAGTAAACCTAAATATTTAATTAGGATTATAACGAAGCGAGCTTATCGCAATACACTTGCAGCACGAGACAGGCAAAGAGTGGGGCCGAGTGAGGCAGAGAGGGGCGGAGGGGGGCGAGTGCAGAGCGGAGGCATCAAAGTGATGAGGGAGAACAGCAAACGACGAATGTCAAAAGACACCGCGTTTCCTGACATCAACGTCGACCTGCGGGCAAAACTTGCTGCTGTCTCAGCCAGCAAACTGTCTGCCTCGACGTGTGTGTGTGTTGCGTGTGTGTGTGTCTGCGTGTTGCGTTTTCGCTTATGCCGTTTCACTTTTCGTTGACTTAATTTAATTAATTTGCCTGGCCCAAAGGGTCGTCCAATATATGTGTGCTGCTTGCCTCTTGCCTTGCCATTCTCTGCCTGCATTTTGTTTTTGTTGTGTGTGTTGCGTATACGCCATGTTGCAGCCTAGTGAATTTGACTACAGACTCTAAAAAATATGTATCTGCATATATATATGTATATAGTGTACGTCTATCGATGTGCAGTTTAGGGCGGCATCATCGTCTCTCCGCTGTTGCCGTGTGTAATATGCTGTAAATAATGTAAATCCAATTTTTGCGCTGTTCTTCTGTGTCCTTTGCCCTAAGCTCAACTTTGTTGCACGTATTTCAATTTGTCATTCAGTTTGTGGCAGGCATAAGAACATGGCACATTTGAGCAGGGAAGGTAATCAGTAAACGCAGCCAAATCCTTTGCATTTATAGCATTTGCTATTATTTTGTGTTGTTAGGGTATTTAAAGTTCAGTGTTGGACCATTTTCTGTATTTTTCCCATTGCGATTGCATTACTTAACCCTAACCAAAATGTCTAGGCCTCTTTCTGCTTCCTTTTTGGGGTTCTCCCTTTTTTTTTTTGGGTTTTCTTTCCTCCTTTTTTTGTTGTAAGCCAAAGACGAAATAATCAAGTAATGAAACTGCCTGCCACAGAGCATGAAAGATAAGACAGATTTGTTATCTCTGGGTTGGGGCGCCGTCTAAAATATCCTAGCAGACATATTAATTAATCTGTGTTTCTATGGCAGCTGTATCATATTGCAATCGTATCTCCACAATTAAGGAAGTAACTTTCGTGTGCAGCTTATTTTTTACTTTATTAACCATTTTTTTACATTATATTTTGTATATATAAAGTCTAACGCATCTTCTTTCCAACAACACATAATTTATTTTTTACATATTTCAGATTTACTGCGCATCGAGGAGCTGCTTCGCCAGCTATACATCCTGGAATGGGAGGATTGGGTAGACGTCTACGCTGAACATGTATTATTCCTTCCAGAGATTGATGGCAGCACCTGATTTATATATATTAACAGTATCATATATTTGTGTAAATATCTGTAACTCGTATGATTTATATCAAAGTATTTGCTTTAATTGCTGTATGAAAAGTTCGCCGCAAGTTCAAGTCCTGCTGCTGACGCAAAGAATCAGCTGCAAGTGGCGCATTTTCGTTGCATACTTTCGAAATTAATCCACATAATAATTAATTCCTGCATACTTTTGTAATTAAATACAAAAATCAGTGCAATGCAATTAGCGCCGAAATGGATCTTCAACTGAAATGAAGAATTGCTACGAGTCCTTACACATTTTCCTATAAAAGCTTGGATAATTACACTGTTTCGACCGACTATAATTTATGCAAAAGGTAAAAAGTTTTCATCAATATTAATGCCTGGTGTGGCAAATGTGATTAAAGTTGTGGTAGAAATTTTATGGCTGGCAGGAATTGGACTTGAAGTCAGGGTGGCAGTACAGGGGAGGGAGGAGACAGAGTTACACAGCGGCAATCAAATTAAACTTGAAGTGATTTTCAATTGTAAATTCTTGTGACGGCCCTGGCAGACCGCAGTACACTTAAGTGTATTCAAATTAAACTGACGCAGACCAACAACAACAACTACAACAATCGAAGGCAGGCAGACAACAGAACAAGGACCAACAACCAACAACCAGCAACCAACACAGTTTCTCTATGAATTGAAACGGAGACAATGCCCAGCAAACCAGCAGCAGCAAACGGCATACTCCGAATGGGCCATCAAAATGAAAGGCATTGCCTCGAGAGAGAGAGAGAGAGAGAGAGAAAAAGAATGGAGGAGGTGGTCCTCCTTCGGCTCTGTGGCTCTGCTCAAGTGGCAGTCGTTTTAGTGGACATTTCGCTTGTAATGCGTTTGTTGTTGTTGTTATTCTTATCTGATTGTGTAGCTATATTCTGTAAATGGTTAGCTGTCAACGCAACTACAACTCCTTTTTCCCGCCCCATTTTGTCGCTCTTTGTGGTCCTTTTGGCAACGTTTAGCGCGTGTGCGCGTTTTGCGCGGGTTTTGAGCTGCCGGTGATTAGATTGTCTGATACTTTAATAGGATTGTAAGAGCGCACACAGACAGACCACAAAACACGCTCTATCACACACACACACACACACACACATATTGCTTTATTGTTGTGGCTTGGCGTGTTTGTGTTTTGCGCTTTTCAAACACGACTTTTATCCAAAAAATAACTGCTTCGTCAGCTCACAAAACTAGAGCATGTAGTTCAGCGTTATCTATTCGTTATGAAT
The DNA here is from genome assembly GCF_018153295.1 of Drosophila grimshawi. Lineage (NCBI taxonomy): Eukaryota > Metazoa > Arthropoda > Insecta > Diptera > Drosophilidae > Drosophila > Drosophila grimshawi. The sequence goes on from NW_025062889.1 coordinate 3,407,149, forward strand.
ATAGCATTTTATGTTTATTTAAGATTTGATTCCTCGCTCAGCTTAGAAGAGTACGAGTTTATTTAGGTTAAGTCTAAAGCTCTTTAAATCAATTGTAAGCTACTTACCTCAGCACACACATTTCATATAATTTGAAAATTTTGTTATCACTTTATTTGCCATATTTATTTGATTACTGACTTGACTTGAATAAATTAATCCAAATAATTATATTTATGATATTGTAATCAGCTTTTGAGCACTTTCTAACTATAATATAGATTATCCACACCAATAAATATTAAACATCAAAATATTCTATCCGATTGTCATTTGCAGCAATACTAATTTTGCAAAAGCGGCTGCGTATCAAATTTTGAATGCGAAATTGCAATTTGTCCATTTAAGCGGCTTACAAGCTTAAAGTGCGGCACAAAGAGTTCCTCTTCAGTATCAACAAATAGATAGGGAGAGAGAGAGGGAAAGACAGAGGGAGATAGAAAGGGAGAGAGGGGCAAACTGCAGTAAAGTTGTCAGCTATTAAGTACTTATTATTCAGATACAAAATTCAAACAGGCAGACACGGCCAACCAACAAATAAACAGTTAGAGACTTATAAGCATTACATACATACATATATAGCATGTACTTCTACATGATGGATGCTAAAGGATGGAAGCAAGTGCTGCCCCCAGGAAATCAGTATTAAAATCGCATTATTTGCGCCTCACTTGACAGGGGGCCACAAAACTGGAGAATAGTCGATGCCGAGTTGAAAGCTTCAAAAAAGTACACACATAAATATATATTCTATATATATGTAAGTATAAGCAGTAAAGAAGAATTTCAGGCGTTCAGAGTGTTGAGCAAGTTTATAAACCGAACTGCAAATGATGCAACCCTGGGCATCCCCACTGTGTGCCTAGCTTTTGGGGTGGCTGCTTAGAGTTCTTGTGCGGATAGGGGGCATTAACCTCAAAATGCATTTGCAGTTTGGCTGCTGCTGTGTTGTGGGCGGATTGAAAGAGGGCCTCTGCTTGAATTGGCAACTGCAACGAATTCTGTCTAGAAGAGCTGGCAGAGCTGGCAGCAAAAGGCTGCCTCAACTGGCAGCAAAGTGCCAGTAAAAATGAAAAGTTGCACGTTTGCTGCTGGGGCAGCAATTGTGGTTTCTAATTGTTTGGGGTATTTTACACTAACAATTGACCACAACGATGCGCAGTAATTTGAACTTTATAGTACATCCAAAGGCAGCTCCAACAACAACAACAACAAACGTATTGATAAGTATAGAAATTTCCAAAGCCAACTCTCTAAGTAATGGGAAAAAACGAACAAAATGAGCTCATCTTAGCTTATTTGACCTCTCGCTTGAAGCTTATCAATAGCTACAAATGGCGTACCTCTTTTTATGTGTTCACTTTTCATTTATTGAATTTTGATTTGTTCTTATATAAATTATTAATGTTCGTTGTCTGCATGCTGCAATGTTGAGGGCCATTCAAATGGCATCCGGTCCAAATCGGGTAGAAACGGTGGGGGATCATAGCTCCGCCTGGATGGATAAACTGCTAGGCTTAGCTGAAGCCAGCAGGCTATGATCACAATAAGTAATGGAAGCAAAATGCTCTTCATCTGTGGAATGAATCTTAGACACTGCCTGAAACTGATACGCAAGATTCACTTTTAAACGATTCTTTCTTCATGTTCTATATTTAATTTGTTGCCTTATCTCGGGTTGTACCGATCAGGCGATAATTGAGTTGAATCAGACTTCAGCTATAAGTTTGAAGCAATTTAGAATTTTTTTTTTTCAATTTTATTAAATTATAATTTAATAATGATATATAAACGTATTTTCATGCATAGTCAGTGCGAACTTAAGTCCCAGATTCATCTACATCAGCTGAAAGCGATAGAAAAACCCATGAGTTGAATAAATGTATTTAACTGGCAGTCTGTGAAGAGCGCTCGAGCTCATTTATAAGGCTTCGTGCTCGCCGCTTGAAGGCAGGCAAATGTGACAATGAGCTATATTAAAGTGGTTTTTAATCAATTTCTATTTTATTCGTTTTTTCTTCTTTTTTTTTTTTTTTTTTTGGTGGCCCAAGCGAAATAAATTACAAAATGCCACGAATGGGAGGCTACAGCTAGCTACACACACACATAGAAACATGGTAAATGGGATGTACGAGCATGTGCTTAGAGACAGCTGAGAGTTTATTAAAAAGAAAGAAAGAGCCAACAAAAAAAATTGCGACTAAAAATGAAAAATGCTTTTCCGGCAACGAGCTACGAGTTAAATATAAAGCGGTTTGTTGGGCTGCCGAGAAAAACGCTTCACATATACATATGTACTTATGTATATATGTATATGTAGTTACATACAGGCTCACTTAATGCAGATTTATGATTTTAATAAAAGCACACACACACACACACAGGCACACTTGCAAACACACACATGTACTTAAGCCGCAAAGTGTTAAGGAGCATTAACAAATGCTTTGCATGGTTTGGTTTCACAATAAACTTAACGAGCATTACAAATATCTTTTTTTATTTATAAAATATAAGCAAATGTAGGCTTAAATTAATCATATTAATAATGACATAAGCTGACAGTATTTTAGTTTGTTTTGGTTTGATAGAAAGCCGACTTGACGACCTATTTAAACTGTTAATAGGCAAAGTTTGCTTTATATTATGCCTGAAACTGTTAATAGTTGTAGCTTGCAGCTGTCATTACTAAGTCACCAAAATACTCTTTATTTTCTAGCAATTTCTACAATATGTTAGAGAATTCACACTTATCCTGTACAAAGCAACGTTGATCTATTCGCAGTGCCTTAGTCACAAAGTCCTGCTGGGGTTTTAAATAAAAATTTGATGCTGTTGATTGGTTTTTTTTTAACAAAATTTCAAAGTGAAAACGGAATTAAAGCTGATTGCACTTAAGCGGGCAAAGTGCTGAAAATGGAAATGGAAAACCAGTTCCACAGAAAGCATTGAAAGGCAAAGCCAAAAGCGGAAATGTGACACGTTCAACTTGAACGCGCTCTCTGGCAATGGCTGCCACAGCCAAATGGTTCCGATTGCCACAAAAATTAATTTCATTAATGCACGGCGGCTAGCTGAAAATGAATTGAATGAATTGAAAGCGGACATTGCAATTACGCAACGAGCTGAAGTGGGCCATGCTCTACTCCCAAACCCAAACCCAAACGGGAGGTTGGAGAGATTGTGCGCTCGTTTAATCAACACAAATGGATATATACAGTATACGGCAATCAATTTTTATGGCAACTGCCGCTTGAGCGCTGATAGGCGTATCAGAAACTCATCCCGTTCCGCGCGTCGCTGCTCCAGTGCCTCGAGCGGCACAAGCTGTTCGCATTGTCGAGCAACTTCCGCCAGGGTTGCGGCCTCGTCACACATATTCGGCGTTGGTCCATAGGTGGCGCTAACAGCGGCGATCTCGCCACCGAAACGCTGAAAATAATCTCGAACGCCACCGGGTGCATTCAGATGTGCCGTCTCCATGGAGCCCATCAGAGCGTAGCGCATACCCAATCCATCGCTGAGCACACGATCCGCATCGGCGACGCTAATGATGCCATCGGAGACCAGACGCCACACCTCATTCAGTATGGCGTACTGTACGCGATTCGTGACAAAGCCTTGAATCTCCCGTTTCAGCACCACAGGACGTTGACCCAACGCCAGCATTAGGAGCCGAGTGCGTTCCACTGCCTCATCGGTGGTCCACGGTGCAGGCACCAGCTCGACGAGCGGTATAAAGTAGGGCGGATTCAAAGGGTGGGCCACCAGCATCTGTATCGAATATGGAGAGATGAAAGTATTATTTGCTTTATTTGTTAAGTCTATTTATGTCACAGACTTTAGGTTTATGTCATTCTTCGTTCCCTATCAAATCAATCTTTTATAACTTTTCAATAGGTTGATCAATGTTAAAACTTAAAACAAATAAGCATATAAAAACTATTTCTAAGGATTGAAAAAGATCAACCAAATGAAAAGTGTGTGTGGAAGTGATTGAAATACTTTTGCTTTGAATTTAGTTGGTCTATTTTTGAAGCTTCTAACCTACTTTGTAGATTCCCAAATGGAACAGTTACTCAAAGACTTACCTGACTACGTCGCTGCAAATTCTTGCTGTAGAGGGATGGCATAAAAGTGCTCGTTGAGCTGGCCACAACAGTTTGCGGTTCGAGCAGCTCATCCAGCTGGGCATACAGAGCACACTTCAATGCCAACTGTTCCGGTACGCATTCCTGAATGTGAAGAGCATCCTTGGCCAGCTGCTGCAGCTGGGTGCAGCCGTTGATGAGCTCAAATTGCGTCTGGGCCGATAAGTTGCCGCGCAATGTGCCGTTTGCCTCCAGTTGCTGCAACTGCTGCTGCAACTCGTCGAGTGCTGTGGCCACCTGCGACTCCACTATGTCGTACAGCTGCACCCGATAGCCGGCGGAGGCGAAGAGCAGGGCCCAGGCACGCCCAATGAGACCGCTGCCAACGATGCCGATCTTCTGGCCACTCATTTTGTACTATTGTCGCCATATGCAATGCGACAACGAGTTCAGTTCCAAGATTTATCGCTCTCTCTGCGGCTCGATTCGAGTCTCAGTTCGAGTTCGAGTTCGAGTTCATGCGGCATACACACAATTAAAATGCCATTAATGTTAATGACTTGTTGATTTTTTATGCCCTTCATTCAGTTTCTGGGTGTGTGAGGGGAATGTGGATTCGGCTTATCGCTCTGCAATGCAAAGTGAAGAAAAGTTCTGAGACTTATGAATGAAGCCTTAAAATGTATTGTTTTCAAAGTTGTGACAGCAATTTGTTCTTTATTTTTTTAAATATTTTTAATAAATATTCCTCAGCCGCAGTTCAACAAACTCTCCCATTGTAGAGTATAATAAAAATAATATGCTCATAATCACTATCAGCATAATTTGAATAATTATTTGTTTGTTTCTAAATACATTTGCAGCTTACCAGCAACATATACGACAGGTGCACAAGTGCAAACAAGATTTAAAAGAGTTTGTTGAACTACAGCTGAGAAATATTTATTAAACTTTGAAAGCAATATAATTATGAAATTTAATGCATATTTCTGGGTAGCTAATTGATAGTCTCAAGCAGACAGCAGACAACAGCAGAGCTTAAACAGTCCGTGTTTGTTGCAACATTAAATAAGTTCGCTTAAATTGTATTGAGCTGCAGTCGAGAATATATATATATATATATATGTATATATATATATTTTTATTTATTTTTTTTTCAAAAGACATCCCACATCGAAGGACACGTAATGCTCATGTTACGGATTGTTAGTGAAGTGTTTTGGGTAGAGATTTTATGTTGTTCTTGTTGTTGTTATTGCTGTTTTTGTGGCAATACCAGAAAAGTCTGCATGTAATACTTTTATGCATATTTCGCGCATATTTTTCTGACATTGTAAGTGGCTGCGGCTGGCAGCTATAAATTATTGAATAAGCACTCCCGCCAGCAACAACAACGACGACAACAACAGAAATAAAGGAGCAATAGAGACAGAGACAGAGAGAGAGACAGAGATGGAGATGGAGATAGAGACGGAGACACATACATTGGCCACACTGTTTGGTTGCATGGCTTTGGCCGTCGTTTTCATATGTAAACCACATTAATCATACGCCCCGTTTGCGTTTTCATTTACGCCACTGACACATGAAAAACGAACGAAGAAGGAGCAATAACTGTGACGCTGTTAGGCGCTACAGGCCAGGTTAAATCAGCCATGAAATGCCAACTACACAATGAATGAATACAAATAAAAATCAACAAAAAAACAAATACAATTTTGAAATATATATATATATATAAAATATACTCACTTTGAAGCATTGCTTTCGCATTGAATTTCAGTTCGGTTCATTGCATTTAAATGATTGTTAATAAAAATAGGGAAATCAATACGGAAAACGCTTACAATTTGCTTATTTGCTATTGCACAAAGATACAACCAACAGGGAAACCCAACAAAGACCCCCTTCTGAACAATTTGCGGGTATTAACTTACCAATGCCCTTTCAACTCGACTCAACTTGAATCGTTTGGACTCGATTCGATTCGATTCGATTCGCTTTTGTCTGTAAACAGAAATCAAAGTGCAACTTGAGAGCTTAACTACCGAGTATTTCAGGCATGCAAATGAATTGTGAGTACGACAAGCGGAGCAAACGGGGAGGGGAAGGATGTGCAAAGGAAGTGCTTACAGATAGGAATAATTGACGATTCGTTTCGATCTACCCAAAAAATATCATTAAATAATAAGGAAAAACCAATTGCAAATGTGAAGCCGAAGGCAGTGAATCTAAAACTGTAAATTATATCACTTTTTGCGGAAACGGATACGGTTGCGGGTTCAATATCTGAGCCGCGTATAAATTTTCATGATTTTCAGAATTCTGTATCCTAATTAGTTACTGATTCAAATTTCAAAGCATTTCCATAATGATTCGGTGAATTTTTGGGTCTTAATTTTGGAATATCATGCGAAGCACGAAGTTTATCGCAGTACTTGGAAATGTACCCGAAATAAATACAAAATTAAAAGCAATATTTTTTTTGTAGTTTTCAAGCACGAGTATATTCAAGTCATTGACTTGCACTGTTCACTTGCCTTGCTTGTTAGCCATGGCCAATGTCAAACCTACAGCAATATGGCCAACAACTACAAAAATAGCAGCAGAAAAAACGGAAACATTGCAAAAAAAAAAAAAAATAACAAATACTGAAAAACTTTTCATTCTGCACGCACACAAAATAAAATCAAACAGGAGAATGAACACAGGACATGACATATGCCACAGGACATATGGCGGCTGATATTTTTGGCCATGTTTTCTGTGCTGTTATTTATTTGCTTTTGTTTCATTTTTATGTTTTTTTTGTTGGCATTTTGATGTGGTTTTTGCGCGAGTATTTGATCTGAATCTGGTTGAGTGGCAACTTTTGGACCTTTGCTGCCAGATTTCACCTGTATGTTTAACAAAGTTTTGAGTTTTGCTTCCACTTTCCCTCTGCCAGTTCATTTTTTTCCAGCTGCATTCGCATTCGTTGCAGAACTAAAGTACTTAAGCAATTTTTATCGCCAGACTTTGTCAGTTCAAATTGTTTGCTGTTTGCTTCAAACTTGTCCAAGTCGATTTTTGAGCTCAACCAAAAAGTTTCTCTTCCTTCTGCAAATTTTAGTTTACTTACTGCTTACGAGCAAGCAGAAAGCAGAAACCAGAAGCAGAACCTTAACCAAAACCAGAGGCAAACATCAATTGAAGCAACATCATAAATGCTACAGCATTTATGCCTTAGCCTTACATTGTGGGCGTGGCATGCTAAAAGGCTGGCCTGGGTTATTGTCCTTACTTGGTCGGTTTTGGTCCTGTGGAAGTTTGCTTTGACACTTTGACATTGACAATGATGTATGTGCTGACTACTTTAAGTGCAAATGTGTATGTGTGTGCGAGTGTGTGTATCTCAGTGTGTGCGAGTGTGTGTGTGATGTGTTTTGGGGCGTGGCTAGGCTTTGTCATTAAATATCGATTAGTCAAGTACGCAAAACTGAGTTAATAGCTGTCGCCATTCAGTTCAAAGAATTTATAGCAAATTAAAGTTCTCATTGAAGTTGCTCCGTATTCAAATTGTTTAAATTCGTAATTATTTTTATGAGCAAAAATGCAGAACTAATTTATGAAATTGCGTTATTTAATTGATGCCAGTAATTTGTCAGACTATAATTTATTACATCTGTTGCACTCAGTCAACTTTTGATTCATTAACTATTTATATTTATAAATCAATTTACATTGCCAGTTGACCAATTTCATATTCTGGCAGCTAGAAAGTAAATTCTTTATGCCACTAGTGAAATGCATTTTTATTTTCACAATTTTTCATTTTTCACATTTTTGTCGTTTGGTTTGTTTAGCATTTTATTGGGAAAAATTCATGATGACATGGCCAAACGAATTGTTTTATATACGCTTTTGTTTTATTGCTGTCATGCGGACAATAAAAACAACAACAAAATATATATGAAATATAAACGATTTGCTATATGTATGTACTATATATGTTGGATGGCTTTGCATTTGTCTTTTTCAAATATGTTTGCCATTGATTGAATGTATATGTATGTGTGTGTACACACACACTACTTTCATCTATATCTATTTGGCTTTTGTTTTGCGCTTGCAGATTTGAATCTCAAATTGTCATTGGTAAATAATTAATGACAAAGTGGTTGTTGTTGCTGGTGTGCGAAACTAATTAAATGTGCACACTGTACATATTTAAGCTATCTATAGCTCTGTCTGTGTGTGTAGATAGGTCTGTGTGTCCGTGTGTGTGTGTGTGTTATAGCCACACATAAAAACCATTGCAATTGTGTGCGTATTTGTGGTTTACGCCTATTTTATTGTTTCATCTACTAATACCCTTTATCCTTGACCCCACCACCACCAGTCGTGTCACACATAGCTGTCAATTTAATGACGCATTCGATGCATCATCAAACAATGCCATCGACTGAATGGCTGAATAACTGAACAATTGCAAATGCTTTTGTCCATTTGACATTGCATTCAGAGAGCCCAATGAGCGAGAATGTGTGTGCGGGTAGGGGTATTAACCTCAAAAGGATATGCAGAAGTGGCATTTAGCTTGGCAAGCATATTTTGTCAAGAATGTTATTTTTATATTTCACACACAGAAATGATCTAGAAATAAGCAGAGCTTTGACAAAAGTTTTGGGGTATTATGATTTGAGTCGTTTTGATTCATATTTGAATATAAATTATGTTCATCAGTTCGTTATTTATAAAATATGCATTGCTTTGTCTGCTCTACGCACACACACAGTATGTGTTTTGTGTGTGTGTGTGGGTGTGTTGTGCATAATTTAATTATGCGCGTTTGCCATGCGATATGCAAACATAATTTTGTTGATTTTCTATGGCAACTGTCGTCTGTCGTCTATTTGTCCTTTGGTGTGTGCACCTGCACCAATTTTAATTGTTTTATTTAACATTTAAAACCAATTTATATTTATGAAATTGCCAGCCGCACGTTAACTCACACGCAGCCATAGGGCGTATACGCAACATTTCCATTTTGTCATTAAAATGTGCGAAACATGTCGCGAAATGTGCCCCGTGCCAATTTTGGTTTGCGTGTTTGCCACGTTAACCTGTTATGCAGGTAATTAAAATGAATGTGCGACGTTGTCAATTTTTATGTAGCCGGCAACATTTCGTATGCGTAATGCGTAATATAAATAATATATTATACTGTTACAACAGAGCAAGCAGTGAGTAGCAGCAGCAGCAGCAGCAGTTTGTTAATTAATTAGCATGCTGTTGTGTGGCGAGACAAAATTTAAGCCGCTTCAACGAGTCGTTTCAAGTGTTTGGCTGCAAATCGCATTAGTTGTATTGCGGACAGCAGCAGCCGAAAGGCAACGCCAGGATACACAGCCAGGATCCCAAAACGAAGAGCCTAACTCTATCTCAGGGTTGCAAGTGCACTCAATGGCTGCCACAGGCTGAGAGCCCATTTGCCATTGCGGTTGCGTTCCCCCAAAACTGGAAATTGTTTGCATTTGCCGCTTAGGCGATAGGACAACGTTGCCAACGAGGCGTATGATTAATTTCAACAGCAGTCTATTCATAATACAAGTGCAGGCAATAGGAATACGCTAGCTGTTAATAATTAATTGGTTAGCAAATATTTGCACCGCCAATGAGTTAGGCTCGAGTTATTCGAGTGCCGCTCAAATACTAAAATATAAAAAAGAAATAAGCACAACAATTTAGGGTGCACTGGTCGAGGGTAGTTGTGAATCGGAAATACCCTGTAGGAGGATTTGAGATATGCTGACCATAGATAGTTAATTTAAATGGAAATGTGTCTTTTTTCTCTTCTGATTTATTGAACAATATTTTGATATGGAAGTAATTATCATTGTAGTTGAACAATTTCATAAAATGTCAGATGTCATCCCTATAATATCGCTAATTGTCTTGCCCAAATCCATTCGCCAGCTTTTCAATTTCTTTTCTGTTAAATTGTTTGCACAGTTCTGAAACTAATTTTCTATTTCGTATATAAGGAAAGATACTAAGATAGCCATGATGAAATGAACTATTGATATATTGCTTTTATGGAATACAAGTAGGTTGATAATTTCATATTTCTTTTTTACGATTATAGCGCATAATCGAAAAGAAGCCATCAGCCGATGCTGCCGGCTTGATGAAAAACAAGTTTAATAGCAAAACTTGATGCTGCTTTCCACCGCTTGGCTTCTTGTATCCCTGTTGGCTTGTTGGCTTCTTGGCTTGTTGACTGCATTATCGGCATACGCTGCTGTTTTATATAACTTTGACTGGAAAACTTTGCCGCTTGACAAAATGTGCGCGTTTTGCGTTGTCTATGTTGAGTATAAGGCGAGTTTCCACAGCCGTCGATACTCGTATTTGTATGCAAAAATCTTAAGTGAAGTATCGATTTTGCCGCCAGCTAGCAAAATTATTTACAAACGAATAAACTTTAAAAGTAGAAAAAAAATGAAAATGAAAATAAAACGAGCAAGTAGCGAATACACACAGAGTGTGTACTGTATATGTATTTGCATGTGTTTGTGGCTTCGAGTTTTGTTTATCTATTCAGTTGGCCTTTTGTGTTGTCTGCCTGGCTGACTGCCTGAGTGCTTCGAGGACATCAAAAGAAAGCTCACTGGCTATGAAGTTGCGATAGAGTTCAATAGAATAATATCCCTGTCATGCTGTCTGACAAATCGAAGTGGCGATGATGTTGTCCTTCGGATATACCATGCATTAAGTGATTTAATATCATTAAATGAATAGAACGTCAGCTTTTGAAGACAAACTGATTTTCTTCTTGTTGAGTGCTTCGCGGAAATAAAGCAAACTCTTCAAGTGATAATGGAGTACTATAAAGTTCAAGTTGTAGTCAAATAATAACTAACATTCAAATTAATAACTAAGATCAGCTTTTTAATGAAGTTAAAGATTTAATGAGCTTTGGAAGTACATGAAAGCTTTTAATGAGCTTAAGCCAAGAGATTTTAAGGATACCAATAAGCCTGGTATTGATTATTTCCTGGTATTGATTATTCTTGGCTAGTAGATTAAGTTATTTACTAGATAATTGACAATGGTACTAATTTAGTAATAAGAGACTTGACTAACAGAAATCGTATCTTCCAATTGGCTATAAATCACATGGCTTTATCTATTTACAATTGAGATCTCAGTTAAGCAAAAGAACAAGGAATTTATGTGACGACTTCATTGGAAATGTATTATCCTTTTGGTGCTTTAGCATTTTACCCTTTTGCATTTGCATTTGCATTTGCCATGGCGCTTTACACATTAATCTTTTGGCGCAAAAGTTTCACTTTGGCTGCGGGCCCAACGAAAAAGCTGCGAAAGTAATTTAAACTTTTGCTTTTACTTTTGTCTAAGCTGCTTCCTTTCCTCTATTTTCTTTGCGTATTTTCGTTCCACTCAATAAACGCCAGACAAATTTTGCTTAACACTTTTGCCTATTGGCCGCCATCGAGTTGTAAGTAAGAATAAAATAACTGCATAAGAATTTTCCACAATTTTTGTGTCGAGATTGTTACATTTTGCATAAGCCTCTTAGGCGCTTACCCTGATTCTGTTTAACGTGCAATCGCAATTTGCCCATTTCAAGTTTATGGCCCAAAGACGTAAATTCCTTTTTATTTAATGTAAGTCAGCATCATGTGGCACCTGTACAGGCGACACTGGCGTGGGTTGGTTCTACTCCATCTACTCCGGTGTAACAAGTAACTTCATGGGCTTCCTGGCATGTGTGTTGTACGTGTTACAAATGCACAAATTATTTGGATTCGACTGTGTTTACAATACACTGACTCAGGGTATGTTAACTATGCTTACCTTTTTATCGATCAATGATCTTGATTTAGATTATATTATTATTTTATCATATGCATATACATTTGAAATATGTTTAAGTACATAAAAAATATATATTAATGATATATATTGAAAAATTTTAATGTTCATAGGAATATTCAAATATGACTTGTTTTTCTATTTATCTCGATATTTTCAAGTGTATCTAAACGTTGCTTAGTTGTAAATAAAATGCTCAATTTTGTGACTTTTTCACTTTTACGGTCAGACAAATTTTGGCTGGCATTGGTTTAGTATCTGTGTGTGTGTGTTTGTGGATTTTAATCAAATGGCACTCAATAATTAAAGAGGCGAGTTAGGTGGCGATATATAGATGCAGAAAGCTATAGGGACATAAATCTAGCTGCCATAACTTCCTGCTGCAAATATTGAAAGTCCATTAACAGTAAAACATGACTGGCTTGCCTTGGCTTGGTTTGTGTGTTGCTGGCTGGTATTGCATGCGCCCAGCTGGTTGTCGTCTCTGTGCACCTTTGTTCGAACTGTGGGTGTAAGGAGTCCTCGAATCCCCGTTACAATTGCAATTGTTACGTTTTTCAGCGCCTAAATTGTAGGCCAGGTGCATGGTCGATGTTTGTGGCATATGTGTCCTGTCTGCATCTGATAAATGCTTCCCAAACAACTTTAATTAAAACATTTGCGCAGTGCTTCGCGCACCGCACCGCACCGCTCCGCCCCGCCCCTGACCAGCCACGCCCCAGCCCGTTAGATGTCAATAGGATATCAAATGGGTTTTTGTTTATTTTTCAACACAATCGAGGCGTAAACATAACAAATAACAAAACGGAAATAACGCCATACCACAAAATAAAAGAAGCATACACGCAAACAGGATGATATGGCAGTCACACCCTCAGCACACACACACACACACACACACACACACACACACACACACACACACACACAGACACACACACTGAGTCACACACACCAAACTTATTTGTTGCTGCTGACATTTGACGTTTTATTTGTTTGTTTGCCTTGACATGTTGCTTAAATTGCATTTGTATGTTGTTTCTCTTGTTGTTGTTGTTGCTGTTGCCTCTTTCATTTGGCGTATTTGTGTTTGCTTTGGACATTATTAACGCGGTTCGTTCCACTCGCTGCCTAACCAATTAATGAAATTACGACAACAAAAGTTGAGACTGGCTATACACATTGATGAGCGCATTTAATTGACGCCCTTTGCCCGACTAGCTAATTAATCGATCGACTTAAGATGAGTGAAAGTAAATATTTGGAGCGAAAAATGTACAAGCAAACATATATTTTGAGTTATTTGTATAACTTTTAACATAGTTTGCAATACTAACTAACTTTTCAACTAGCTAAAATTATGGATTATTAAAGTTTGATATTCATTGCAAACTTTAAACCATCAACTTATGACTAAAAATATCTACTTAGTAGAAGTTATTAATAATTGCAAAACTTAAACTTTTTGGCAACTACTTAATGTAATGTATGCTTCTGCTTAACGTATTCTTTTTGGGCTAATCTGAAAGACTTAACAATTTTAGCTACATAGTAAAGCAGTCTGAAAGGTAAGAGACAGAAAACTAGCTAGGTAAAAGTCATTTTGTCCACACATTTTTTTCCCCGCCAAATGGTTGTCAAACTAAAAATCCATTTTCATTAAGTTGCCTGTCTCAAAGTGAATAAGGAGGAAAGTAGAGATAAGTAAGGAGAGACTTTCCACCCCAGCTGTACGTGAAGTGCAATTTGTGTATCTGATGTGGCAGTTGAGTAGCCTTGGCTCACTTTTGAGTTTGGCAACGAGCTCGAGTTGGCCGAAAAATGGCAGATTGATGTGTGTTCCTGATTGTGACATGTTTCGGCGATTGTGTGTGTGGCCGTGGCTGGGATGTCTGTGTGGTAACCAAGGCAATCAAGGACCAGCCCAGGACTAATAGTCAGTCAAGCAAAAATGTTGCAAAGCCTGAGAAAAGAGAGGCGGGCTAATCAGGTGGTGAAAATGGGGCACGAACGGCGACTGGCACCCCGTAAGCGGCTTGGCTCGCAGATTAACAGATTATGATCTGACATGAAGAACAAATGTAGTTAGAGAACTTCATTAGCCAGCACATGTGTGTGTGTGTGTGTGTGTGAGGGTGTGTGTGCGCACAACATTTGTGGAGAGTGTATTTCGTTGCCCTCGACGCGCACCAGTGCGCAATTAAAGCAATAAAAACGACAGACGAGTGCACATTGAATCGCCGAATCCATACAGGGCACCACTCACAGTTATTCACCCCCACCCCCACCCACACCCACACACCCAGCCCCTTTGCCGACAATCTGTGCTCCGTCAGCCTTTAGCAGCGGAAGCCTTACTTAAAAAACTTGTCGAGTGGACGGCAAAAGAATAAAATAAAAAATAATTGAAAAGCGCACTTTGGCTTTGGTTTTATTTGGCCATTTTAATGAAAACATTTTCACAAGTGGGTATAAAGACTCAGCAATGGCAATTGTAATGAATGTGGATCAATTTCATATATATACAATACATCAAGAAATCACTTTATATTTTTATTGATATGTGAGACTTGCGAGATAGAACTGTACAAGGCCAAAGAGACAGTCAGCAATAAACTTAGCTCAGTAGATTTAATGTGAATGTAATAATAAATCAACTCAAATAAAATGTTTTTAAATAAAAAATAATCAGAATCAATAAATGTTAGCGACAATCAGCATTTTATTAGAAATATGGCCCAACTTTTTATAGAGCATATAAAGTTCTGTTAGATGTGAATACATTTTAATGGCACTTTACTTTTTGTTTATTTGGTAAATGTGATTGGGTCGTGTTCTCGCTAATCCCCACTTGGCATATCGAAATGCCCAGCCAATTTTCAACTTTATTCAATGCAATTTTCTCTTGAAAATTGTGTGTGGAGTTCACGTGTTGATTTAATAGACAGTGCATTAAATGGACAGAAGTGGCATTAGAAATTAATTTTTGGGCATGCGGCTCAACACAGGCATTTAGTGCAAATTGTAAATTATAATGAAATTGAAATAGAAAGAGGGAGAGGGAGAGAGAGAGAGAGAGAGAAGTGAAAGTCAACACATTGCATTTTGTATATAGCAAGTAAATGTGAAATTGTTCATCAGCCTTTCAGGCACTTCAAATCCCAGATTGCACTCTATTAAATGCTGAATAAAATCACAGAAAAACACACATATGCAAATATATAGAGTGTGCTGTAGATTGCGGTTTCACTGTAAATTAAATATAAAATGTCCTGCGGACTGTCGCTCTTTATGCATGCGGCTGCCCCCTAACAACGACAATAACAACAACAACAGCAACAACAGCATCAACAACAACAACAACAACAACAACAACAACAACAACAACGTTGCTCTGTCGTCATTGCAACCAAAAGTTTTGTACATTTCTGAAATGCTTTTCAGAATGAATGCAGACTGAAAGAGAGAGCCCCATGGGGCGACAGAGTTGCGGTTGGAGGTCTGCAAAAATGTAAAACAAAAGAACGCTTGACGACAAGTTTAAACATATACAAGCTCACACACAGACACACATATATACACAGAGATACACGTACAAGGGCCGGCTTAGTTGTGCCATCAACAATTTCAAGTGCACTTTTGCTTTTGCTTGTTGTTTGCTCACAAAATTGCCGCACAGGCGACAAGCCAAATGCATTAGTTTTTATTAAAATTGATAGACAGCTGCACTTGGGTGATTTATTTCAAATAATGAGACAACTATAAATAAAGTAACAACTGTAAATCGTTTTACTGTGTCGCAATTTAAAATGCATTATTTACTAATGGACAAGTCAGACAAACAATTGCCAGCGACACAAATATTGTTCAATTTGTGCGATTTTCTGGATTAGTTAACTAAACGAATTGAATTTCAAACTCACTCAGTACGGAACTCTGCAAACTCGGACAAGACACTTTTGTCTGGAGCACCGAAACTTCACAATAAGTATGTACTCTGCTTTTATATGTAATTTGTGTTGTGTGCGCTTGATGAAAATAATTGTAGCATACTTTGCAGCAACAATTTAAAAGGCCACGGTCACGTATACCTCTGTGCAACTGCAACAACAGCAATTGGTCAATAGAGGCAGGCATGGTTGGGAATGCGGACGTTATCATCATTGCAGCTGCTCTTGAGACACAACCAGTCGAGTGAGCACTGTGGAATATGAAATATAATTTGCTTTATATATAATATGCAAAATGCACTCACTTGTCACAAATTGGCCGGCAACAGGAAAGCGACAACAGCAACAACAGCAACAAGAACAGGAGCAATAACAATGTCAACAGTTGCAATTGTTGAATATAATTTGGCCAGGGCCAAGTGCTGCTTGACATATTGCCAATAATTTTGCCAGTCAGATTTTGGTTAAGTTGGGATTTTCTTTTGTGAGCGTTGCGTGCATTGAATAAGCGAAAGCGAATAACTTGTCGATGCAACGAGCTGCTTCAAGTGCTTGCTACATATTAATATGCAGACACTGTTCGACTGGCCGTAAATCACCTGCGCATCAAAGCCGCAACAGCAGCAGCAGCAGCAGCAGCAGAGCCAGTGGAGAGGAGGCAGGATGTAAGGAAGTAGCAGCAGCAAAGTTAAGAAGCAGTTGAGGCAGCTGAAAGACTGGCTGCAAAAGGGAGCAGCAGCAGCAAAGCAAATAGCAGTGGAAGAAGAATTGGTAGAAGGGGAAGTTGAAAAAGCAGCAGCAGCAGCAGCAACGGAGCAAATAGCAGCAACAACAGCAAGAACTGCAGCAGCAACAACTGGGGAAACAAGGAGCAGCACTAGGAGAAGTTGAAACAACAGAGAAGTGAAGCTGTCTCAAGATTAAAGGCAGCGGCAGTAACAAAAACTACAACAACATTATCAACTATAGCAGCAGCATGTGAATCTTTAACAGCAGCAGCAGCAGCAGCAGCGGAAGCAGAGCAAGCAATATTAGCAGCAGCACTAGCAACATCAAACGGTAGCAGCAATAGGCAGGGTTAAAGTAACAACAGCGAGCAGAAGTGACAATAATGACAACGGCAATATCAGCAGAAGCAACCAATAACAATAGCAACAACAGTCTCAGCAGTAACAGCAGCAGCAGAAAGCGCGGCAACAGTAATAGCAAATGCCGAATAAATAGCAGCGAAATCAAAAGCGTGAAAACCTGCAACTATATCTAGCAGCAGCAGCAGCAGCAGCAGCAGCAGTAGAAATACTAGCAGCAACAGCATCGACAATAACAGCAGCAGCAGCCAAGGAAACTGAAGCAGCACTGGCAACTACAGAAGTAACAACGCCATTAACAACACCAGTAACAGCAACAACAACAGCAACACCACTCAGCCGTAGTGCTAGCAACAGCATTAAAAACAAGAGCAATAACAACAGCAAGCAGCAGCAGAAGAAGCAACAGCAGCTGCTGTTAATTTGGTGTCTGTCTGGTGGAAAGTTTTTGCCCGGGCCACAAAACTTGCGGCGAGTGTCGGCGAAAAGTTCACGCAAAATGAAGATTTATATGTCTGGCAAGCGGAAGTCATAGAAGCCAGCTCTCTATGCATAGTGATAGCCGTCGTCCCTCTGTCTGTCTATTTGTCTGCCCCGCTGTCTGTCTGTTCGTCTGCCTACGTCTGACTGTACAGTCGTATGATCACGTGTCTTGTTGCAATTTCCGCACCGGATATTTGCTTGGCCTTATGCGATGTAGACGAAGATGAGTAGCTGAGGCAAACTAAGTGCCAACTTGGCATTAATTTGTTGCACAAACTATCCAACAATACCAATGTGCAACACACAAACGACACTCGAAA